>NC_137678.1:35363052-35512552 GCF_963989245.1 Nansenia antarctica | reverse complement strand
TCTGTGTCTCTCGTATTTTCTTTCTCTCTTTGTCTCATCCTCTCTCTTTCTGGTTCTTTCCCCTTTTACAGTAATTGTCAATCTGTCTAAGGGGGTTTTCTGATTTAAATCCCCCCAAACTCTGATAGAGGGGCAGCTATCTGCTAGCTCTGGGCTGTGTGTGTAAACGTCCCCACTGATGATTACAGCTGAAGCAATGAAGAAATGGCTAGTTACCATTATGGCAAGAATCTGGTGGAGGCAGGCTCACAGGCTCACAGGCTCATTGTATAATGCGTGGAGTGGAATGAGGAACAGCACCAAACACTTGTCTGATCTGTGTGTCCTACCGTTCCTAATTCCATTCCATGCATTACGTTGAGCCCGTCCTCTGATTCCTCCCCCCCATCAGCTTCCACTAATGATGTTAGACGCGCATGTCTTCTCATTGGTTCTGGCTCTGATGCCCTCAGAGACTTATGGTTAAGGTAAGGGTTGGGTGGGTGGGGGGGTAGGCTGATTCTTGCGTATACAGGCAACATCTCCTCCCACTGATCTGAATGGAGTTGCAGTGAGTGGCTGTGGTTTTGATGTGCAAAGCCTGTCATCTAGTGGCCAGTTGAAGAACTTTAATTGTTTTGATATTGCGATTATGTTCCCAAAATTATCCAGCCGGAATATCGAACTTCATGCTTCACTCAAGCTAAAACATTAATATTCTACTTGTACTGTACCCACACAAACCACACACTGTACCCCATAAAACACCACCATCCACAGGAAAAACATTAGTCTCTCTGAAATATGAATGAATACCCCTCCCAGGTTGCTTGGTCCGAACATTAGTTTAGATTTTTCTTCCACTCTGTCTTGTGTTTTTCTTTCAAAGCACTATAGTGGAACTCAGAGAGGCATCCCTCTGTGATAGACCCCATCTTAAAACTAGCACTGGGGTCAGTTCGCCTACAGAGCCCACAGGTCCACAGAGGACGCCATCGCGACGACTCTCCACTCCACTCTATCCCACCTGGAGAGGGGAAACAGCTACGCGAGACTGCTCTTTGTGGACTTCAGCTCTGCCTTCAACACCATCCTTCCAGACAGGCTAGTGACCAAACTACTAGACCTGGGACTATCACACTCTATATGTGCATGGATCAAGGACTTCCTGTCTGACCGCCCCCAGAGGGTGCGGGTGGGCTCCCACACCTCCACAGCCCTCAGACTCAGCACTGGGTCCCCCCAGGGCTGCGTGCTAAGCCCCATCCTCTACAACCTCTACACCTACGACTTCACCCCCGTCCACCCCAGCAACTCCATCGTAAAGTTTGCAGACGACACCACCATGGTGGGCTGCATCTCGGGGGGGGGACGAGGCGGCGTACAGGGATGAGGTAGAGCAGCTGAGCAAGCTGTGCAAGATTAACAACCTGCTGCTGAACCAGTCAAAGACCCAGGAAATCATCGTGGACTTCAGGAGGAAAAAATCTGAGGTCCAGCCCCTGCTCATCGGCGGAGGGAGCGTGGAGAGAGTCTCAACCCTCCGATTCCTGGGGGTGCACATACAGGATGACCTGTCCTGGAAGAACAACACAGCAGCCATCATCAAGAAGGCACAACAGCGGCTCTTCTTCCTGAGAGTCCTCAGGAAGGACCACACCAGACAGGAGATACTGGTGGCCTTCTACCGCTGCGCAGTGGAGAGCATCCTCACCTACTGCATCTGCAACTGGTTCTCCAGCTGCACAGCCGCAGAGAGGAATGCGCTACAGAGAGTCGTGAGAACGACCCAGAAGATCACCGGCGCCCCCCACCCCTCTCTGGAAGAGCTGTACAACACACGCTGCCTCAGGAAGGCCTCCAAGATCTCCAGAGACCCATCCCACCCTGGGTACGAACACATTTCCTAAATTTCGTTGTTTGGTCCTAAATTTCGTTGTTTGGTACCTGTACTGTAGCAATGACAAATAAAGTCTATCTATCTATCTTTGCTCGGCTGCCCTCGAACAGGCGGTACAGGACCATGTTCGCAAGGACAAACAGACTGAAGCTCAGCTTCTACCCCAGGGCCATCCAGGCCCTGAACACAGCAAAGACCTAGGTTCTGGGCCCTGGACAGTCTGGACGGATTGATGGCAGCTGCTGGATTGAAAATCAGGTGTAGTGCTGAGGCACAAATGTGCACATTTCAAGCCTGCAAACTGCGACACTTTAAATGAATGTGCAATAACACTATGTGCAATATGACAACCCTAGGGTACATAAGGTTGCAGAGAATAGGAAATGTTAGAATAGGTATAGCATAGCATAGAGTACAGCACAGTGTTTTATTTGTACAGTATAGTATAGTGGATAGTGTACATAGCCTTTATTTATGTAAACCAGCTCCTTTCCCTTCTTGTTTTTTTTTCTTTCCTAGCACCAGGGGAGCCCCCCCTCCCAAATTTCGTTGTTTGGTACCTGTACTATATCAATGACAATAAAGACCATTCATTCATTCATTCATTCATTCATTTACTGCTTAACAGCCACATGGGGGCGCTATAAAACCCCATCTGAGTCAGGCCATTACCTTCAGCTCTACAGTATATTGCACTCAAGGTAGAGGGTCCCCCTAACCGCAGATCTAGAATCAGTTTAAAAATTCTACCTAACCTTCAGTCATCAGGCAGCAGCGAGTCAAAACTGACCTTAGAGTTTAGTTCATCTTAATCCTATTGGTAAACAGTGGCGGTGAACCAGAGTGTAAGGGTTCACAGAAGGGCCACACACACAGTAGATAGTCTTATCACGTGGCTGCTCGTAGTGGTTGTAAACACACATGAGCCAAAATGACACTCGTGATGCACATTGCTCTGTTCCCTCCTGTTCAGCCATATTCACATTATGATACATACATACACTTATGATACATTATAGATTTTTTTTTACATTTACATTGTGTGTGTGTTGGCCTAGTCAGCTGCTGAGGTGGTTTATAGCTGTGTGAGTTACACAGTAAGTATTCTCAAACCATCCCTCCCGGCTCATGTGGATAATGGACCCAGCTTTTGACAACTTCGAAAAGGGAGAAAAATCCAACTTCTACAGACACCTCTACCGACAAATCCCAAGTTTGCGTAGATCTACGCAAGGTAGGTGGCTCTGAATAAAGTTGAACATTGCTCATTCTCTCTATGAATCTAAATGAATCGCAGTAGCTAATGCAGACAGCAACTGTCGTCATTGACAAGCTTGTAAAAGTTTCCTGACTCATTTTGTGTCAGGGAGAGGTTGACGATAAATGCGGAAGATGGATAACGACATGCGCATGCATATATCTCTCTCTCCATCCATTGACTCAGTCTGAATGCCTGGAGCATGTAGCATTAATGTGGGAGGCAACACCGTCTGGCCCCGCGAGACTACACAGTAAGTCTTCTCCTCCTCTCTTTAATGAACTTAGCGATCTCCCCGTGTTGACTCACACCTTATCTGTCTCTACGGCGACTCACAGGGACTGACAGAGAGTTATAGAGATAGGGTGACAGAAAAAGGGAGGCAGAGAGAGAGAGAGAGAGAGAGAGAAGCAGAGAGAGACGGAGAAGACAGAAAAAAGCTTAGTTATAGAGAGAGAGAGAGAGAGAGAGAGAGAGAGAGAGAGAGAGAGAGAGAGAGAGAGAGAGAGAGAGAGAGAGAGAGAGAGAGAGAGAGAGAGAGAGAGAGAGAGAGAAAGCAGAGTGAACAGAGGACAAGAGCACTGACACCCCAGTGACCTGGAGGTGGACCCAGGACACTGATTACCCTAACAGGCTAACAGTACACTGACTGTGACTGGCACGCTCACGAAACTCTCCATCTGCTCATCCAAGGGATTGAACCAAAGATGCTGGTGTTGCCAGATGTTTCAGCACACCTGGGAGTTCCACAGCTGCAGGTACCAGAGTCTACTGCTGCTGCTGCTGCTGCCTCCCCCAAGGTGCTGACCCACTCCATTGAGAAGATCCTGTTCAGGTCTGGCTCTCTGGGGGAGGAGAGGGAGAGGGTGAGGGGGAGGCGTTTGCCAGAGACAGGATCTGGGTGTACAGAGACCACCACAGATGAAGAGCCTAAGGTCATCCGATCCCCAGGTGTGTATTGTATGTAATTCACAGTGACCATTTATTTTACAGCCCTGTTTCAGCCGGTCCTGCGTTCATTCAGTATTTAATGAGCAACTCCTTGGTAACTGTGGGAATTGTTGTTGGACATGTTGAATAGGTTGCACAGGGCTTCTGGACGCCACTTAACAATTGGGTTTGAAGTGCAGCAGTTTTTTTTCTCCAAAGGATATTTAACATAGAAATCTGAGTATAAAGGGGAAAAAGGAGAGAGAGAGAGAGAGAGAGAGAGAGAGACAGAGAGAGAGAGAGAGAGAGAGAGAGAGAGGGAGAGAGAGAGAGAGAGAGAGAGAGAGAGAGAGAGAGAGAGAGAGAGAGAGAGAGAGAGAGAGAGAGAGAGAGAGAAGGAGACATTGAAATAAAACACAAATTAAGCGTTCAGCTCTGTTTTGTCTGTGTTATCTAGTATTGAAAACAACATTCAGTACATTTCACCTGGTGAAAAACACTTAGGGCCGGTTTCACAGACAGACTTATGATGCTTTTTAGTCTAGGATTAGGCTGAAGCCTTGTCTGTGAAACCGGCCCTAAGTGAACCAGGCCCTGAGACCAGGTAGACAGAAGGTGGATCCCATTGCTTTTAAAAGGGATTACTTAGCTGCCACCACGTGTTGATCCTACAGGTGTCCTTAAGCAAAGGTGGCAGACACTGTTTGTTTCTCGTCGGCGCCTCTTGACGGTGTTCTCTGATGTTGATTTCAAAGCGATTCATCTGTACACCAAACGCTCGGTCTTTTCTAAACACTAATTAAAGTATTGCATTCGACTCTATTTTCAGGATATTGAGAGATATTACAGAATTATTACAGAAAACCAATTATGATCGAAAAATAGACGATTTAGAGATTTAGGCAGTAATTAGTCATTCACTTTACACAGTGCAGTGTTTACAGTTATTTACATTTTATATTACATTTACGGCATTTAGCAGACACCTTTATTTATTATAAACTCCTCAAAAAAAGTTTGGAAACGTTATTTCAGTCGATTCTTCCTCCCCTTTAAGAATACCAATTGGTATTGTATTTTATATCGTTGGAAAGCCTGATTAGTCCCCTTTACAATTTTTTGGGCCAAAATCCCCTGCAATATTCTTCTGTTGGTATTCACTCTTGTTTTGAGCTTCAAGTGCTGGCAGGTGTATGTCAGTCACAGGTGTGTGACTGGCACCTGAATGGCACCTAATTGACAGGAATGATATTCTGGGGCCAGTGGCGAATCTGGGACCTAACTCCATCCTCCAGGATGACAACGCTCGCCCCCATAGAGCCAGGATCATCACAGAGCACCTCCAGAATTTGGGAGTGGAGAGGGTGGAATTGCCTGCCGTGAGTCCAGACCTCAACCCAATTGAACACTTGTGGGATCAGCTTGGGCGTGCTGTACGTGCCAGAGTGACCAACGCAACCATGTTGGCTGACTTGCGGCAAATCCTGGTTGAGAAATGGGATGCCGTCCCACAGCAGTGTGTGACCAGGCTGGTGACCAGCATGAGGAGGTGCCAAGCTGTTGTGACTGCGTATGGATCTTACACACGCTGCTGAGGTCCCTGACAGTGTCAAATTAATAAAGTGTAAAAATGGCCAATAATCTCAAAAGTGAGTACACCCTTTAGATTTTTTGCAAATATTCTGTCATATCCTTTCAGGGGATAACACTATCTTAATGAAACTTTGATATAACTTAAAGTAGTCAGTGTGCTGCTTGAATAACAGTATAGATTTATTGTCCATTGAAAATTACTCAGTACACAGCTGTTAATGTCTAAACAGCTGGCAACAAAAGTGAGTACACCCCATAGTGAACATGTCTAAATTGTGCCCAAAGTGTCAATATTTTGTGTGACCACCATTGTTATCTAGCACTGCTTTAACCCTCCTGGGCATGGAATTCACCAGAGCTGCACAGGGGGTCATTCCACTAAAGGTGGATCAGTATAGCGGCGATATAAATAAATGCGGCGCTCAGGCAACTCGAGATTGGAATTCAAGCCTCAGGTGATTCCTCGAACGAGGATCAGCCTTGTGTCATCAGTGTTCACAGAAGACAGGCTTACATATCTTCGATATGGGTGCGTGCACGCAGACATAAAAAGCCCAGAAGAGTCGATCTGTCGAAATGAAGATACTCCACTCTGCAGGGGTTCTACATTTGCGCAGCATTCCGAATTATTGATTTTTATGAAGACGGAAAAATAAGATGTAAAATAGTGCAATACTGCCGCAATTAACAAGGCGAGGGAAATGGTTTGGCAAGAAATTGCTGACCGATTAAATGCGTAGGTCATACTAGCCCCAGTTATTGTTATATGTTCATATTTTAATAAATGAATATTTACTACTGTGGTGATATCAGCAGCAGGCTACAAACTGTCATAACGCCACAATGGCCTAGTGGTATCGACCGCTGCCATAGGATTTATTCGTCATTTTATATCGGTGGTTCAAATCCCTCTTCAGACGCACTTTTTACTGCATTTCGTTGTCTGAATCTATCTGAATCTAAAATCTAATCTAAAAAAGTATGTAGGCTATAAAATTATGGTGCAGGCTAATTTACAAGAACTGACACGATTACAATGGTGTTTGAAGCCTTTGCATGAAATCTTTGGTTAAATGTAAAAAAATAAAAATAATAAATGACTTAGTCAAGTCTCGAACACGCAACCTTTGGAACTCCAGTCGGCTGCCTTAACCACTACGCCAGTCAGACCGCTGTGATGACAGCAATGCAAGTTGACACAATTACTTTTTTTTACACTCTTTTCTTTATTGATCTATCGATCTATCTATCACACTTTCAAAATATCAAGTTATCTATCACACAATCAAACTATCTATCGATCGATCACACTTTCAAAATATCAAATTATCTATCTATCACACAGTCAAACTATCTAATCTATCTATCTCGTGTGAAGTGGGAACTAATATTTCCTAAAAGACACATGAGGAACTGTCGTTCGGGGTTTAGTTTCCGCCTGTGAGCCTTTTTTGACTCGCGTCTTACCATAGCCTCTGTTTTAGCCTGGTCGCGAGCAGGCTAATTATATCTGACTCAGAAGGAGCTCAACCAAGCAGCGAATTATTTGAGCCACATTGATGGCACCGAACGCAAGCTAACATTTTCGAGGCTTAAAACTTTATCGAGGCTTAGAACTTTATCGAGCTTCGTGGAATAGGGCCCAGGTTACTTCTGGAATCTTCTTCCACTCCTCCATGACGACATCACGGAGCCCACGGATGTTGGACACCTTGCACTCCTCCACCTTCCCAGCTAGCAATTTTTTGTTCTAAAAATGTTCAAAGAATGTTACCTAGAATGTTCTCGTAATGTTTTCAGCGGGAAGTTTTCTTTAAGTTCCCAGAATGTTCTAGGATAATGTTCTCTAAAAACATTTTTAAAATGTTGTGTGATAACCTTCTTAAAATGTTAAGTGACAACATTGCTAGAACATTATGCCCTAATGTTCTTGAAAACGTTTTCAGCGGGAAGTTTTCTTTAAGTTCCCAGAATGTTTTAGGATAATGTTCTCAAAAAACATTCTACAAATGTTTGGTAATAACCTTCTTAAAATGTGAGTTGACAATATTGCTAGAACATTACACCTTATGTTCTCAAAACATTTTCAGCTTAGGTTTTTTGTTTGTTCCCAGAATGTTTTAGGATAACGTGCTCTAAAAACCATTCTAAAAACGTTTGCTTATAACCTTCTTAAAATGTTTACTGAAAACCCTGTTAAAACATTATGCCCAAACATTCTTAAAATGTTTTTAGCTAAACGTATTAACACATGTAAAAGTTTGATAACATCAATATTCAAGTCTTTCAACATAATGTATCATTATTTATTAACATTAACAACAGAGGTGAGACAGGGAGAGGCAGCCACAGCTTCATTTGAGAACATACTGAAAACATGGAAGTCAGAACCTATCATCACTGCAACAGTACATACACGTATCTCTGACAGTACATATCCTCATGACAGACAGGCATTCCCAAAGTGTTGTAGTTCTTAAGGCCCTGTCCACACCAATACGTTTTTTTGATAAACGTGGATTTATATATTCGTTTTGGGGGGTTCGTCCAGACGCAAACGAGTTTTTGCCCCATGAAAACGAAGATTTAAAAAAACGCCTGCCAGAGTGAAGAATTTAAAAAACGCTGTATATTTTTGACGTGTGGACGAGATAGACAGAGTTTTTTGTATTCGTCACGTCATCATGCGCGTAGATTTCTATGATCATGCGCACTACAGCTGTTTGCTGTTCCCTCCAATGTCATATCCTGGCACCAGTAACTACTTTGTTTACAACAGGCAACGGTGGTCGAGGCTACACAAGCGAGGAAAATGCATGTGTACAAAGTGCTTCTAGTTCTTTCACTGTTAACTGGACTTTTAACCTGTTTACATATAAATGCACGGTTAATGATCGAGAACATTGAGAGACAGAGGCGTCTTGATTGGCCAGCGGGGCTATGAGGTTAAAATTATGGAATGCTCAATGACAGCATTTATATTGCTTTATAACATGCTGGTGTGGACGGTCATATTTTTATATACGAAAAACGTTTATCAAAAAAACGTATTGGTGTGGACATAGCCTTAGTCCTCGAACAGTGTGGGGCTTCTGCTCCCCTCAAGTGCTGCTGCTGCACCTGGACACATTCTTAAACATCATCCCTGGACACATCCTTACTCTGAACTCTGTCCTCAGTCACAGATGGTCCACCTGTATCACTGTCCTCAGTCATGGATGGTCCACCTGTATTATCCACCTGCATTATAACAAAAAAGTATTTAAAATCAGAATAGTTTCTGATTCATCAGAAGTCTTTTTGGTAGCCCTTTAAATTACAGGCCGTTAATTATGCAGTAATTACTGGAAATAACCAAGTAATATCCATGTAAAATAGACATGTAGAATGCTAGTAAGTGTGCTAGCTAGATTGCTATAGCTATATTATATTGCTATTGCTATACCCAAACTTTTGGGCTGGTAGATTTGCTTCACTCACCAGCCAAAAAACCAACAACAATGACGTTAATCTATTGAGTGGCTGGTAAAATCTGAACGTTCACCAATTTTCTCGACGTTATTCGCGTTAACGGTTAGTTTGTGGTCAAGAAAGTACATTTATCCATACAAAGTAACGTTAATCAATTAAAAACAGTTATTGTAACCTTACCGTTTAATCCACAGTGTCCCGTTCCCTTGTGCTGTCTTCAACTAAAACCGTCTACCTGTGCCCGACCACGGAGGTGAACTGAACATCTTAGTCAGGCGTGAAATCTAATCAGAGTCGTTTGATTGGTCTGAAATCTAATCAGAGTCGTTTGATTGGTCTGCCACGTCCTCAGCCTCCTCGGTTATTGGTGCAAGTCTGAAACTTGAATTTTTAATAACATCCCAAAAACATTATCCGAATGTTGCTTTGAAAATGTCCTTCCTTTGTTATCGTGTAACATTGTGGGAACATTTTATAAAATAATATTCTATAATCTTTTACCTAAACAATGTCCCCAAAACATCCTTGGAATGTTGCAGGTAAAACATTCTTCCTTTGTTTACATATCACATTACAGGAACATTCTAGAAAAAACGTTTTGTGATCTGAGGCATCAATAACATCCTGAAAACATTATCCGAATGTTGCTTTGAAAATGTCCTTACTTTGTTATCGTGTAACATTGTGGGAACATTTTACAAAATAATATTCTATAATCTGTTACCTAAACAATGTCCCCAAAACATCCTTGGAATGTTGCAGGTAAAACGTTCTTCCTTTGTTTACATATCACATTACAGGAACATTCTAGAAAAAACGTTTTGTGATCTGAGGCATCAATAACATCCTGAAAACATTATCCGAATGTTGCTTTGAAAATGTCCTTCCTTTGTTATCATGTAACATTGTGGGAACATTTTTATAAAAGAACATTCTATAATCTGTTACCTAAACAATGTCCCCAAAACATCCTCAGAATGTTGCACCTAAAACGTTCTTACTTTGTTAACATTTAACGTTATAGGAACATTATTTGAAATGGTAAACATCCTTAAAATGCTCTTTGAACATTAGATGAAAACGTTTTCTTTAAAACATTAGCAGAACTTGTAGGGAATGTTAGCCAATGTTGTGGGAACATTCCCTGCTAGCTGGGTTCCTCTTGAGGATGCCCCACATGTGCTCAATTGGGTTTAGGTCTTGGAGACATACTTGGCCAGTCCATCACCTTAACCTTCAGCTTCTTCAGCAAGGCCGTTGTCATCTTGGAGGTGTGTTTAGGGTCATTATCATGTTGGAAAACTGCCCTAAAAAACGGCCCAGTTTCCGAAGAGAGGGGATCATGCTCTGCTGCAGGATGTCACAGTATATATTGGAATTCATGTGTCCCTCAATGAAATGCAGCTCCCCAGTGCCGGCAGCACTCATGCAGCCCCAGACCATGATGCTGCCACCACCATGCTTGACTGTAGGCAAAACACATTTGTCTTGGTACTCCTCACCAGGGTGCCGCCACACACGCCGGACACCATCTGACCCAAACAGGTTTATTTTGGTCTCATCAGACCACAGGACATGGTTCCAGTAACTCATGTTCTTGGATTCATTGTCTTCAGCAAACTGTTTGCGGGCTTTCTTATGCATCGGTTTCAGAAGAGGCTTCTGTCTGGGGCGACGGCCATACAAACCGATTTGATGCAGTGTGCGGCGTATGGTCTGGGCACTGACAGGCTGACATCCCACTTCTGCAACCTCTGCAGCAATGCTGGAAGCACTCGCACGTCTATTTTTGGAAACCAACCTCTGGATATGACGCTGAGCACGTGGACTCAACTTCTTTGGTCGACCCTGGCGAGGCCTGTTCCGAGTGGAATCTGTCCTGGAAAACCGCTGTATGATCTTAGCCACTGTGCTGCAACTCATTTTCAGGGTGTTGGCAATCTTCTTATAGCCAAGGCCATCTTTGTGAAGCGCAATAATCCTTTTTTTCAGCTGCCCAGAGAGTTCCTTGCCATGAGGTGCCATGTTGTCCAGCATTCAGAGAGAATTGTGCCCAAAACACCAAATTTAACAGCCCTGCTTATCATTTATACCTGAATCCTTGTAACACTAACGAGTCACATGACACCAGGGCGGGAAAACAACATCATTGGGCACAATAAGGACATGTTCACTATGGGGTGTACTCACTTTTGTTGCCAGCTGTTTAGACATTAACAGCTGTGTACTGAGTAATTTTCAAAGGACAATACATCTATACTGTTATTCAAGCAGCACACTGACTACTTTAAGTTATATCAAAGTTTCAGTAGGATAATGTTATCCCCTGAAAGGATATAACAGACTATTTGCAAAAATCTAAAGGGTGTACTCACTTTTGAGATATACTGTATGTGTTGTTTTTTCCTTATTACTGTGGGAGAGTGCAATCATCCAATCCACCAAACAACTCAAAACGAGAGTGAATACCAACAGAAGAATATAGGGGATTTTGGCAAATATTTTTGGGCCGCTACCCACACGTTTAGCTGTGTTGCTCATTCCCCGAATGCATGATCCTTACCCGTACCGCGTTGTAAAGGTGACTAATCAGGCTTTCCAACGATATAAAATACAATACCAATAGGTATTATTGAAGGGGAGGAATAATCAACCAAAATAACGTTTCCGAACTTTTTTTGAGGGGTTTATTTTAATAATAAAAAAAAAAAAAAAAATGTTTTATATATATATATATATAGTAGAGAAACTGAACAGGAGGATGGGGATAATAATGAGGATGACAATACAAACTGTAATATAATTCTAATTACATAATGATATCTACATTAAAAAAAGACAGACACTACAACAGTACTTCTTCCCATTATAATAGAAATAGTAATTGATACATAAATGAATTCATGTAATTGTATTTAAGTGTATATGACCTTTATGGAATCATCCACATGTATTCAAACGATCCCATGAAACCAAACATGCTTTTAATGTTTAACTATTTGTAATGCTGTTTTTACCTACTGTGCTTTTTCCCCCCATCTATCTATTCTTGTTCTCTCCTTGGAATGCAGTGTCTATAATAATAAAAAAAATATTATTATCATTATTACTGCTGTTTACAAATACTACCTTTGCACATACCATATTATTTGCACATTGCACATACCTCCTTTGATATAGCCACTACTTATACATCTGTATAGACCATGCTGTACATACAGTGCCTTGCAAAAGTATTCACCCCCCTTGGCTTTTTACCTATTTTATTACATTACAACCTGTAATTTAAACATTTTTTTAATCAGAATTTTATTTGATGAATCTGCACAAAATAGTGTTAGTTTTTAAATGAAATGAGAAATATATATATAAAAAAAGAATTAAAAAAAATAAAGAACTGAAAATTGGCATGTATGTATTCACCCCCTTTGTTATGAAGCCCCTAAAAACTTCTGGTGCAACCAATTACCTTCAGAAGTCACATAATTAGTGAAATTAAGTCCACTTGTATGCAATCTAAGTGTCACATGATCTGTCAGTATATACACACCTTTTCTGAAAGGCCCCAGAGGCTGCAACACCTAAGCAAGAGGCACCACCAACCAAACACTGCCATGAAGACCAAGGAACTCTCCAAACAAGTCCGAGACAAAGTTGTTGAGAAGTACAAGTCAGGGTTGGGTTATATAAAAAAAAATGCTTTAGCAGTATGCTTGGGGTCGTTGTCCTGCTGGAAGGTGAACCTCCATCCTAGTCTCAAATCACTTATAGACTGGTACAGGTTTTGCTCAAGAATATCCCTGTATTAAGCACCATCCATCTTTCCCTCGACTCGGACCAGTTTCCCAGTCCCTGTTGCTGAAAAACAGCCTGATGGTGTTCTTGGGGTGATGGGATGTGTTGGGTGTGCGCCAGACATAGCGTTTTCCTTGATGGCCAAAAAGTTACATTTTAGTCTCATCTGACAAGAGCACCTTCCTCCATACATTTTGGGAGTCTCCGACATGCCTTTTTGCAAACTCAAAACGTGCCTTCTTATTTTTAGCTGAAAGTAATGGCTTTCTTCTGGCCACTCTTCGATAAAGCCCAGCTCTATGGAGTGTACGGCTAATTGTGGTCCTATGGACAGATACTCCAGTCTCTGCTGTGGAACTCTGCAGCTCCTCCAGGGTTACCTTTGGTCTCTGTGCTGCCTCTCTGATTAATGCCCCCCTTGCCCCGTCCGTGAGTTTTGGTGGGCGGCCCTCTCTTGGCAGGTTTGTTGTGGTGCCATGTTCTTTCCATTTGATTATGATGGATTTGATGGTGCTCCTGGGGATCATCAAAGATTTTTTTATAACCCAACCCTGACTTGTACTTCTCAAGAACTTTGTCTCAGACTTGTTTGGAGAGTTCCTTGGTCTTCATGGCAGTGTTTGGTTGGTGGTGCCTCTTGCTTAGGTGTTGCAGCTTCTGGGGCCTTTCAGAAAAGGTGTGTATATACTGACAGATCATGTGACACTTAGATTATGTGACACTAATTATGTGACTTCTGAAGGTAATTGGTTGCACCAGAAGTTTTTAGGGGCTTCATAACAAAGGGGGTGAATACATAATTATGCACATGCCAATTTTCAGTTCTTTATTTTTTTAAATTCTTTTTTTATATATATATTTCTCATTTCATTTAAAAACCAACACTATTTTGTGCAGATTCATCAAATAAAATTCTGATTAAAAAAATGTTTAAATTACAGGTTGTAATGTAATAAAATAGGTAAAAAGCCAAGGGGGGTGAATACTTTTGAAAGGCACTGTAGCTACCTTATCTGTACATATCTTAATACCTTTATACCTTATCTGTACAACTCATAATTACTACCGTACTTGCCATACTGTACCTATCTCTATTATGTTTATATATATAATGTTTTATATGATATAATATATAATAATCATATAATATAATAATAATAATAATTATTATTATTATTATTATTATTATTATTATTATATACTCAAATAATACAACATACAATATTGTTGTACATAAAGACAAGGTTAATAATCAATCATCTCTGTGTGTTTTGCAGTGGTGCAGCACAGCCATCGGCGGGTCAGAACTACCTTCACCCCGGCCCAGTTAGAAGAACTAGAGGCAGTGTTCCAGGACACCCACTACCCTGACATCCTCACCAGGGAACAACTGGCCTCTCGCACCCAGCTCACTGAGTCACGCATACAGGTACATACCAGGGGTCCATACAAGTACCAGTGGTCCATACAGGTACCAGGGGTCCATACAGGTACCATACAGGTACCAGAGCTCTAGCGTTTCTTATAGACAGCTAACAACAGACGCTGTCACATATAGTATTTTGAAATCTTAATCTTCCTCTGTAGACTGAAGACCCATCTCTTCAGGCTACAACTTAACTGTCCCTCCTGAGACATCTAAATCCCCTCTACCCACCTGTACAGTTTCTCTGCTGTTAATATAAAATGTAAAAAATAAAGAAAATACTAATAATTCTTCCTTCTTCTAGCATTAGGACTGGCCCCTGGCCTGAGCATAGATTACTTTTTCCTGCTATGACTGATGGATAGATGATTCACTTACTTAGTCAAATGTATTTGTTGTAAGTCGCTTTGGATAAAGGCGTCTGCTAAATGCCAAAAATGTAAAATGTAACTGTAAAGGAAATCCTTTCAAACGCTTTTGAGCATTTGACCAAACTACTTTTGGGACTATTCCATTGCCTCAATTGCACCAGGCAAACACAATCAAGCATAGATCTTCAAGCACAAACATCCTTTTCAAACACTATTTAATGTATTTATTGTTCTGATGGTTTGTTGTTCTTCTGATCCAGATCTGGTTCCAGAACCGCAGGGCCAAGTGGAGGAAGATCAGAGCTTCTGGAGAGACAAGAGGATGGCAAGATCTCTCTGATATAGATGAATTCACACCTGGTCACCTGGCCTGCAAGGTGAGGGCACTGCTCTACATATACACATACTGTACACACACACAAACATATTTTATCTTCCTGTACCTACTAAACCCAGACCCTACCTTTTTCAAATTCTTTAATTGCTAAATTGTGTGTTTATCCGTTCAGCCTGACAGGACAGGAATTATCCCTCCCATCATTGGATTCCTCCAGACCCAGCTACTCCCGTTCCAGCAAAGACTCCTCCTCTCAAGGCCTTCCTACCTTCCCATTGGTGTTCACAAGCACCAGCACTTCCTGCCTAAGCCCCACCCCTTCCGGAAGCCCTACCTGGATTCTTACTTGTGTCCGTTGTCGGCTGGCCAGTCCTGGTTCATCCCAACCACCCAGTCCATGCCATGACGAACACTGAGCTGACAGACAGACAGACAGACAGACAGACAGACAGACAGACAGGAATTCAATCATATTCTCTAGTGAATTTTCTGCAATGATTTTTTCTTACTGTCTTTAACACACAGTGCAACTGTTGTCTGATGATAATGAAGACTGATGATAACCTCAGCAGAAGCTGCTCAAGTTAAACATACCAATGTAGAGATCACATTACAAACATGTCATTTCAATGGTGCTCATGAAACATGTTTATTAGAAATGTCTATCCCTGCAAATATGACACACTGTATATAAATATAAAAGTATTTATGCATACAGAAAACTGCTATTTATGGTGCCTTTGCGATTTAGTGGTGATAGAATATATATTTTTTAAACCAGTTAACCCTGTCACTGATACCTTCCTTCACTGATTAGGACAATGCCTAGGGTTCTGGTGACTCTGAGAAAGAAACAGTGACCTCAGTAATCCTGTTATGTTACATCGATAACAGCCCTCCTGATAGGGGAACAAGAGAAGAGTCTGGGTCACCTGAAGTACAAGAAGAGAAATACTGAGCTGTTTGACAACAAAATTTCCCCATTGGGGACAATAAAGGTTTTCAATTCAATTCAATTCAATTCAATTCAATTCTGTCCTGTGGTGTGTGTGTGTGTGTTGATGATTTGCCCTCCATGCTGACAATGACGTTCAAATGTAATTCCTTTGAAAATCATTCCTAAGAATGACGTTTTAACTGGCTTTATCACCTCTTATCAGAGATATGGGTAATTATCTAGTACAGGTGCCGGTAAATGAATTACTTTATTTTGAGATTTCTAATTTCTCCTCAATTGTTTTATTGTACCATAAAGATATGTTTCTCCCTTATCTTAATTTGACAGGGGTGAATTTGAGGTAGCGATGGAGGTGGAGTCAGCAGCAGGTTCGAGAAAACACAGACGCAGACTGACACTGTTTGAAACATGTTTATTAGAAATGACTATAAATATTACACCGTTTTTTGTTTTTATCAAACCAGTTAACTCAGTCACTGATTTCTTCCTTCGTTGATTCGGAATGCCTAGAGTTCTGGTGACTCAGTGACCTCAGTGAATCAGTGACCTCAGTAATCCTGTTATGTCACATCGATAACAGCCCTCCTGACAGGTGGACTAGCGAAGAGTCTGGGTCACGTACTGTACATGTGGAACACTCTACAGTATGTCCGTGTAGCGGTGTGGGTCTTTAACACTGGTAGACCAGCGTCCGAAACCTGGCCTGGAAAACTACTAGAACTCACTTCTGTTATCATCAATGAGGCTGTATCACCAGTAACGTTTAAGGATGAGAGAGATACAGTGCGTTGCTTTAATAACCCTAATCTACAATGTAAGATAAATTGTATAGACTTGTGGTCGGCCTATGGACCCTGAGAGTCAGAGACCAGATATTGATTTGTTTACTCAGCTACAGCTTACGGGACCAATGTTGAAGGCAAAACAATGGTAGTAGTAGGAAGGAAGGAACCTTGATGGAGGAGAGGAGGCCAACTATTGAGAGGCACCCGAATTCTGCAGGCAATGGCCCCTATCGTGTACGATACCGTTCCTCATTCCACTCCATGCATTACAATGAGCCCGTCTCCCCGATTTCTACCTCCACCAGCCTCCCCTGCCCTATACACATACACATACTGTAGATCTGAGAGGATAGGTACATTTCATACATGTCTCACGGCGACAATCTATGTCGAGGCGGCTATGGCGCAGGAGGTAGAGCCAGCATCTAATGGTGGCAAGGTCGGCATGTCGAGGTGTCCTTGGGCAACACACTGAACCCCAAAGTGCTCCCAATGAGCGGGCCGGCGCCTTGCATGGTAGCTTGCCTCCATTGGTGTGTGAATGTGTCTGTGAACGGGTGAATGAGAGGCTATTGTAAAGCGCTTTGGAATAAGGCGACTACATGAGTCAGTCCATTCGTATCAACTTCTCTGATGGCTCAACTTCTCTGATGGTTATGTTTACGACAGCAGCCTTGCCTTGACACTACAACACTTCTGAACTCTATTGAACACTGAACTCTTGACTCTTCTCTTATCAGCTAAACTTTAGATAAACTCTCCGAATCTTTTTTTTTTATTGGTCAAAGGCTGCTATAGGATGTTTGTCTGTTGATAGATGGACATTTCATTGATTTAATTTTCTGAGTGTCCATACTTGTATTGATCACTCATGAATATCTTTGACACAGGAGTCTTTTTTGAATGTACTTTTGTCAACACCTGATTTAATGGGGCAATCTGTAAATGGTCAATGATATATGGATGCATTTGTATAGCGCCTTATTCCACAGTGCTTTACAATGGCCTCTCATTCACCCGTTCACAGACACATTCACACACCAATGGCGGCAAGCTACCATGCAAGGCGCCGGCCCGCTTATTGGGAGCATTTTGGGGTTCAGTGTCTTACCCAAGGACACCTCAACATGTGGCCAGCCGGGGATCGAACCGCTGATCTGCCGACCTTGCAATCATTAGACGCCGGTTTTACCTCCTGCGCTTTTTTTCTATATGATATATAGCCTTTGATTTTTGAAGATAATTAGTTATATGCTTGTTTTACTATGTTCTTTGTAAACAATACAATTATGGTTACAAAACATAATTTTGATCTCTTGGACAGTCAGTCCTTGCATCCATAGCTCTGTCTATGAAATTGAGAGTGGTTAGGGTTTTAATCATTTGTTCAGCCCCATCCTTCAGCTGTTTACCAAAAAAAGTGGCGGGGAGCCGCTTTGTTGTTGTTTGAATTACGGATTTCACCTTTAAGTGTATACCCTACAGTATATAGTATTTTGAGGCAGACTGTTGGGCATAATGTGTTGATTTGTGTTCTATTACTTTCACATGCACTGTATTCCCTCTTGTGGCAGAATGAGGATATTGCATTAATTGATCTGCGCAATTCCAATAGTGGTAAAGGTGAGAGTTTGAAGTATAGTATTGGCGCTCTCCTCTGGTTAGAAATGACAGTACAGTCATTGTGCTCATACAGACGTAGTCATTGAGCTTGGACAGGTGATGGTGCTATAGTCTTAGAAGAGACCATTGACTGCAGAGACACGTCTACTAAACTGTAGCCTATCGATTTGTGTTCGAGAACTATGACGGGAAAAGCAACAAAACGCTCTTAGAAATGAATATATACAAACATGTGTCTCATACGTACATTCACATACATGTAGGCTGTAGGAGTTTAGCAAGTGACTTAATCTGGTGGCTCAAAATACACATGTAGCAGACGCTCCTGTGGTCATTGTTTGTATTAATGACCGACTACAGTCAGATCACAGAATAAATGAATTCCCTAATGTCCTACCAACCTTTTCCCAACATTAGGAAACAAATCAACCACACAACGTATTATAATTGTGTTATTGGCATCATAAACGTAAACATTGCTCAGTGGACCATTTGGTCGCCCCCCCCCCCCCCCCCCCCATGTTGATACGGCGGGAGGAGCAGAGATGCGCTGGTGGCGGCCCGGCCGACGTCACACAGGAGGATGAGGCAGAGTTGTGTGCACCTTGCTTCATGGCAATAGGAAGAGATGGCGTCCGTATCCCGATGAATAAGCAAAAAAAGAAAAAGAAAAAAGGATGCGAAAACGCATAGCCATTCAATTCAATGCATCAGCTGAGGAAAGTTTAACCTCTTGTTTCTTAATCATTTCATTTTTGCATTAGGGATTGTTAACGCGTTTCTCATGCGTTTTTAAACTCCTTGGTTGATTCCACGGGAGGTGTGAGGATTGTTGTCCACGCTACAGCTGTTTCTTCCTCCGACGCAGGGACGAGAGGAGAGGGAGAGGGGAGAGGGAGGGCGATGGCTGCTGGAGGAGGATGCGGGGAGACAGTGGAGCAATGCCGGGTGGAGGTGGAGCGGCTAACCCGGGAGCTAGCGGAGGCGAACCGGGAGAAGATTCGGGCAGCGGAGTGCGGACTGGTTGTTCTGGAGGAGAACCAAACACTGAAGCAGCAATACTCGGATCTGGAGGCCGAGCAAGAGGCGCTCAGACAGGAGTTGGAGCAGCTACAAGAGGTACGACAACCTAGTATTACCGGCTGGAAAACAGCCTATTAAACCCCTGCTATAATTCCGAATCTATACCATAGGCTTACAGCCGCTCATGTGTATGAAGTCATTCCAGGAATTGTAGTTGTAAACACGAATGTGTTAGTGTGTTACACATCCTGGTCTTCGTAGGCTACAACTTAATTTCGCTCGCCGGGTAGGCTACATCCCGTTCAGAGGATGATGTCAGATTTGGGCAGGGCCCCCCGCATCATCTTCACAAGTTGCCATCAGTGTACCATCCCGGTACCATCCCGGTACCATCCCAGCGGGTGTGCATGATGCAGACGGAGACATAGGCCCCACAGACCGCTGGCAGTGAGCAGGCACTATTAGGGAGGGGTAGGTAGGGCCGTGAAGTAACTTGATGCTATGCGCAAGTCACAGGCGCAGGTAGGCTGCCCAAAGGTGTGCTACTGAATGCGCATTCATTTTGGTGCAATGCAATGTAATATCGCTTCTATGTTGAGGTACGCTTTTGACACGAGCGAGATAGGGTTTTTAATGTCCCTATTATGAACATAATTGTTCTGCTTAGTCTAGATGTGATGATTTCCACAATAGGACAACGCGTAGCCCACATTATGGGGGAAGTACATTGAACATAACAAAAGGTGAATATGCAGCGCCTAGTGATATGCTGGGAATAACTTGGCGTAATTGTATATGGCAGACAGCGGACAATAACAGAGATGGAGTTGCAGGCACGTCAGGTGGCACACCCAAAGTTTTGGGAGGTACTGTACATGCTCCAGGCCACCACTGGGGAGTCATACCCCGCAGGTCTTTACAACTATCATAGCCCACAACATTCTCTCTCTCTCCCTCCTTTGTTTTCTCTTCAGCACTCTTCACACAGTTAGACTACTTCTGTTCTCTCTAGTCTGTGTGTGTGTGTGTGTGTGTGTGTGTGTGTGTGTGTGTCTGTCTGTCTGTGTGTCTGTGTGTCTGTCTGTGTGTGTGTGTGTGTGTGTGTGTGTGTGTGTGTGTCTGTTTGTCTGTCTGTCTGTCTGTATGTATGTAAGTGTCTGTGCGTGCACACGCTTTTGTGTGTGTGTGTGTGTGTGTACGCGCACACTTTTGTGTGTGGGCGCACGTGTCTGAGCTATTTCCTTGAACATTGTCATTGTCTGTGTCATCCTACTGACATTGCTAGTGGGTATGTCTCTCTTTCACTCTCCCTCTCCCTCTCTCTCTCTCTCCTTGTCCACAATGAGCATGTAGCGCAATAAGTCACACATACTGTAAGGAAATAGAATTCTTTCAGAGCATCACAGGATGTGAATATCACGGTCATCCTCTGCCATCGCCCCCCTGAGGCTGTGAGCTCTCAGGAGACTCAATCTAACAGGCCACTGTCTGGGCATCTGGGTTAAACAGCGGTAGTAGAAAACCTTATTATCCTTCATGGGGAAACCGGATTTGAAACCAATCATAAAAACTGGATCTGGAGACATTGATTGACTGAAAGGACATAATACACACAATAAACCACGAACATTGTCAGTCAGAGATGTAAAGGCAGTGGTGGTCCTTAGTTTTGTTTAACATTATGGCAATGGGGATGACTGACTTTCCACATTCTGTCTCTTTCAGTAGTGGACAGTGCCATACTGTGATGCCATTAAACTACTGTAAGATACAAGATACAAGGTGTTTATTTGTCATTCCGGGTTATACAAGTACAATCGTGTGTGATACTTTCGCTGGGGGGGGGGGGCTCCATTGAGGGTACATATAAAAAGACATAGAATATAATAACCAAATATAAGAGGAAAAAAAAAATTAAAATGAGATAGAAATGATAGAATTCTATACATTTATGGCAAGATAAATCTACACACAAAATATAGACCAAGTGGACCAAGTCAAGTGCATCAACAAGAACCTGACCTGACCCCACTGGGTTATTAGTTACCATTAGGGCTGCAACTAACGATTATTTTGGTAGTCGACTAATCTGTCGATTATTTTTTCGATTAGTCGCGATTAGTCGTGTGGCTTTTCGCTGCGCGTAAATGGCGACGCAGAAGCATAAATCCGGCTTAACTAGCTATCTAACCTAACGTTACGCCAAGCTACAGCTGCTCACAGAGCTAGTTGATTGGCTAGCTAGCATTGCTGGCTAGACTACAGACAGCTCACGTTAGTAGGCTACGCTTGGCGCTGTTTATCTTACAGACAGCTCGCTGGTGGACTCAACATAATTGAAATAGCATTCACTTATCAAGCATCATTCATGATCATCCACCATGACTACCTGGTATTTTAATAGCGACCACCCCTCACTTCATTTCATCTCGCGTTCTCCTGGCTTCAACATGGAAAACCCCTGCTACGTAACGTTACATACAAGCGCCTCTGTCTGTCACATGCGTGCCACAGGGCAAATAAATTAATAGCACAAACGCTCATAGCATGTACAGCCCTGTCCATGAGACGTTGTTTTCCAACATGTAACAGTAAAGCTAACATAAACATTACGACCCTAACAATATAACGTTAGCCAGTTGGCTAACAACGTTAGCTAAAACTTACCCAGCTGATTCTTGCATGGCTCCCGTTTAAAAAAAAAAAAAAAAATCCCGTTTTTTTTACATATATCTTTTTATGCGATTAGTCGACAACAACATTTCACGTCGACGAATTTTCGTAATCGGTTAGTCGTGACTAGTCGACTAATCGTTGCAGCCCTAGTTACCATAATCATATATCACCATGGCAACGGTTGACATGTCACTCTTGTTCATATCCATAATCGATTCTCACTGATGAGCAGTGCTGTGCAGAGGTGTAATAATACAATAAAACATCTCAGTCAATCTACATCACAAACAGTGCTTTTCCTTCCTATGGTATGCTAATGTTTGGCAGTATTAATTCACTAGTTTGTTAGGTACAATACAGACAGGCAGCTGACTCTGCATTTAGTTGAAGGTCAGTGTGTGTGTGGTGTGTGTGTCTGTGTGTGTGTGTGTGTGTGTGTGTGTGTGTGTGTGTGTGTGTGTCCCAGCCCTGGCATAAACTCTGAAGGGCTATTAGATTGGCTGGGACACTGAGTTGGCAGCCAGTTACACCAGTTACACATGACGTGTCGACTGTATCTGTCCTTTAGAGAGGGCCAGTCTGCCCCCACACGACAAGCATAATGCAAACAGGAGCCCTCTCTCGCCATTGATGACGTTTATTGGGCCACAACATGCATTAGTCAGTGTACAGTAGTCCTAATGATATTTGGGGAAACTAACAGTTATCTCTCTCTCTCTCTCTCTCTCTCTCTCTCTCTCTCTCTCTCTCTCTCTCTCTCTCTCTCTCTCTCTCTCTCTCTCTCTCTCTCTCTCTCTCTCTGTGTTAGGCCATTACCACTGAGCCATAGAGAGAGATTCTTCATCTAGTTTCCATTTCATCTGTGCCAAACTCAATACCTCATTTCTTTTGAATCAACTCCTATCGACCCCAACATTTCTCAGGCGTGCTGCTAGGAAAGTCCAGTAACACTGATGTGAGAATTATTTCTCTAAATGGGTCCATTTGTTTCTCTGAAATCCTTCTCTTCTGTAGCACTTAAGGAAGGTAGAAAGCTAACGAGCACAAGCACACAGGCACACACTAAACCCTAATTCACAACATAGCCCAGCTGAGCTGAGCTGAGCTAGGCTGTACTGGGCTGGCCTTATGACACATCCAATATAGCTGTTGAAACAGTGCTAGAAAGGACAACGTGAGAAAAACATATCAGTATGGTTCGGATCAGCCCTGCCAGTCCAGCTTTGTGAACCTTGCCGGTTGAGAGAGCAACAGACTCAGAGACAGTGACGTCATTAGGCCTGGGCGAATGTTTTTTGAATAACCCCGGATCTCCGGATCCTGATTATTTTTTGATTTCTTTTAAATGTCGCCATCTACCGCATGGCCATCGATTTAGCACCTCGCCGTCGATTTAGCGCAAGCCCCCACTGCTCAACCGAAAACTCTACAAGCCACAACCACCCCCTCCCGTCCATGAAACGTGGGCTGGGCTAAGCCCCCAACGTTTCAAGATCCTAAGACAACGCCTCTACTCAGAGAGATGCTCTACGTTCACAAATAACTTTTCATTAATCATTCAGTGTAGCATGCTTTCTTCCCGAGGAGAGCTAGACAGTCATGATTACTTAATGTGTGCATACATGCTTGATAGTTATTTACCAACTTGACTAAGTCACAAAAAGACCCCACACTCACCAGTGCTCAGCAGCACAAGGCAGCATTTCCAAGCATGGGCAGATCTCCAAACATCTACTGTACACAATATTATGAAACATTTGAATGTGACAGTGATCCATCCTTAATTTATGTTCCACAAGCAATATGACATAGGCTTATCATAAATGAATTGAATGGAGATGTAATGTAATGGCCGACTGTAGAGCAAACTAATTAGCATTGAGCTAGCCATAGCTCTTTATTGTGCAGTGCCAGAGTCCATGTGGGGCATTTCCTGCTGTTAACCATGGCTTATTGGATTCAACCTGTCATTCTGAGGGAATCAATTAGCTAATGTTTTAGAATGAACAAAATTACAGCCTGTGGATGCGAAGATGGACTCTTACTGCAGGCTGGAGAGAGAGAGAGAGAGAGAGAGAGAGAGAGAGAGAGAGAGAGAGAGAGAGAGAGAGAGAGAGAGAGAGAGAGAGAGAGAGAGAGAGAGAGAGAGAGAGAGAGAGAGAGAGAGAAGGAGAAATGTAAATAAAAAACAAATTAAGTGTTCAGCTTTGTCTTGTCTGTGTTATCTAGTATTGAAAAAAGAGGGAGAAACAGAATGAGAGGGAACAGAATAAATAGAACATGATCCATCTTTTTCTGGTCACCTGGGACATGAATGTATAAATAGTATTCCTTTAATTCCTTTAATCATTTAACTGAATGGGAAAGTGCGTCCAAACCTTTCACTGGTACTGTACATAAATACATGAATGAATGAATGAATGAATGAATGAATGGTCTTTATTGTCATTGCTACAGTACAGGTACCAAACAACGAAATTTAGGAGGGGTGGCTCCCCTGGTGTTAGGAAAGAAAAAAAAAAAAAAAAGAAAGAAAAACCTTTTTTTAAAAAGCACAAGAAGCGAAGGAGCTGGTTTACATAAATAAAGGCTATGTACACTATCCACTATACTATACTGTACAGATAGACGACTAGGGTTGTCATATTGCACAATAGTGTTATTTCACATCTATTTAAAGTGTCGCAGTTTGCAGGCTTGAAATGTACATATTTGTGCCTCAGCACTACACCTGATTTTTTCAGTCCAGCAGCTGCCATCAATCCGTCCAGACTGTCCAGGGCCCAGAACCTAGGTCTTTGCTGTGTTCAGGGCCTGGACGGCCCTGTGGTAGAAGCTGTTCTTCAGTCTGTTTGTCCTTGCGGCCATGGTCCTGAACCGCCTTTTCGAGGGCAGCCGGGTAAAGTGTTCGTACCCAGGGTGGGTTGGGTCCCTGGAGATCTTGGAGGCCTTCCTGAGACAGCGTGTGTTGTACAGCTCTTCCAGAGAGGGGAGGGGGCGCCGGTGATCTTCTGGGCTGTTCTCATGACTCTCTGTAGCGCATTTCTCTCCGCGGTTGTGCAGCTGGAGAACCAGTTGCAGATGCCGTAGGTGAGGATGCTCTCCACTGCGCCGCGGTAGAAGGTCACCAGTATCTCCTGCTTGCTGTGTTCCTTCCTGAGGACTCTCAGGATGTATAGCCGCTGTTGTGCCTTCTTGTATACAAACATCCATCCATCCATCCATACTAGGGCTGGGTCTAGCGTTAATCTAGATGAATTAATTCATGGCATTTATGACTTTATGTAAAGTGTTGGTATGTTTATTATTTTGACCAAGGATATATTTGGGTGGGGAGGGGAGGGTGGGGAGGGTTAGTGTAACATTAGGTTAGGGACTGTGTGTTTTACTCCCTCCAGGAAACATACGACACGATTCTTTAATTACAGATTAATTTATTCTCTGGTCTCAAATCCACCAATTCACCATCATCATTCACCCTCAAACTGTTATATCAGACAAATATCACAACAAACATGCATTAGCTTCATACAGAGTACAACTTTAATGTGCACGACAAGATACATCACATGACGCTAGGCTAGTTAACATACCTCACTGGCTGCACAGGACCACTGACTCCACTCCCACCAACCCGGAAGACTATGCCACCATGCTCAACTCCATTCTCTCTGACTCCCTTGACTCACTGGCCCCCTTGAAAACCATCACTGTCTCCTTCACCACCTCCTCCCCCTGGTTCACCCCTGAACTACGCACCATGAAACAGACCGGCCGCCAACTAGAAAGACTCCACAATAAAACCCACCTCACTGTCCATGCCGAAGCCTACAAGCACCAGAGATATTATCTCCTCCTACCGTGACGCACTCCAAGCTGCCAAATCTGCCTACTACTCCAACCTCATCAACACCACCAATCGAAACCCCCGCACCCTCTTCTCCACTGTCAAGACACTACTCCAGCCCCCGGACAACAACACAACTTCCTCCCCTGATCTCTGCAACTCCTTTCTCCACGCCTTCAACAGCAAGATCTCCCACATCAACAGCTCACTGACTGCCTCCATCTCCAACTCCACCACCCTGCTGTCATCTTCCCCCCTCCTGATTACCCTCCCCCTACTCCTCTCACTACTTTCTCCCCTGTTGACTCCTCCCTCATCACTACTATCATCACCGCCTCCAAAACAACCACCTGCTCCTCGACCCCCTCCCTACCACCCTGACCAAGGCCTGCCTCCCTGCCCTCATCCCCCACCTCACTGCCCTCTTCAATCAGTCACTATCCCAAGGCCACGTTCCCTCAAGCTACCAACTTGCCGCTGTCACCCCCATTCTCAAAAAGCCCACTCTTGACCCAGCCAACCTCTCCAACTACCGCCCCATCTCCAACTTACCATTCTTTTCCAAAACCCTAGAGCGCGCTGTCGCTGCCCAACTTCACTCCCACCTCCAATCCAACAAACTATATGAACCCCTTCAATTTGGCTTCCGCCCACATCACAGCACTGAAACAGCCCTGGTCAAAGTTATCAACGATCTCCTCACCTCCGCAGACTCAGGTGCCCTCAACATCCTAGTTCTACTAGACCTTAGCGCAGCCTTCGACACAGTGTCCCACTCCATCCTCCTTCAAAGGCTGCGCCAACTGGGTGTTGAGGGCACCGCCCTGGACTGGCTCACCTCCTACCTCACCAACAGACAACAGTTCATCTCCCTCTCCGGTCACACCTCCTCCTCCTCCTCTGTCACACAGGGGGTCCCACAAGGCTCAGTCCTCGGCCCCCTGCTCTTCCTCTGCTACACACTCCCCCTCGGTCACATCATCCGCCAATTCAACCTGGACTTCCACTGCTACGCCGATGACACCCAGATTTACATCACCACAAACTCCACCCAGAACCCACCCCTCACTCACATCGAAAACTGCATTTCAGCAATAAAAACCTGGCTCACACACAACTTCCTCAAACTCAACAGTGAAAAGACCGAAGTCATCCTCATCGGCACCAAATCCACCCTCAATAAAACCGGACCCATCACACTCACCATTGACGACACTACCATCAGCCCCTCCCCCCTGGCTCGCAACCTCGGCTTCATTCTGGACCCCACCCTCTCATTTGATCCCCATGTCAGCTCTATTGTCAAGACCTCCTACTTCCACCTCCGCAACATTGCAAAAATCAGACACTGCCTCTCCCCGCCCGCTGCTGAATCCCTCATCCACGCCTTCATCTCCTCCCGCCTTGACTACTGCAACTCCCTACTCACCGGCATCACCTCCCGCTCCCTCCATAGACTCCAGATGGTCCAAAACTCTGCTGCACGCCTCCTTTCAAACACCCGCTCCCATGACCACATCACTCCTTTCCTCCACTCTCTCCACTGGCTCCCCATCAAAGAACGCATCCAATTCAAAGTCCTCACCCTCACATACAAAGCCCTCCATAGCCTGGCCCCCCCTTACCTGACTGACCTCCTTCTCCCCCACCGCCCTACCCGTACCCTCCGATCCTCATCCATTGTTCCCCTCACTGTCCCACCCTCAAAACTCAAAGGCTTCGGTCACCGTGCCTTTTCACGAGCTGCACCCCGCCTCTGGAACTCTCTCCCTCAACCACTCAGAGACTCACCCTCACTCCTCACTTTTAAATCCCACCTCAAAACCTACCTGTTCTCCCATGCCTTCAGCCTCCCCTACCCCTAGCCATCCCCCCCATCCCGGCCACCCCCGCCCCCCCCCCCCCCCCCTGGACACGCATACAACCTCCCCTACCCCTACCCATCTCCCCTAACCCGGCCACCCCCGCCCCCCCCCCCTGGACACGCATACAACCTCCCCTACCCCTACCCATCTCCCCTAACCCTGCCACCCCCCTGATATGCATACAGCCTCCCCTACCCCTAACCACCTCCCCTGTCCCTACCACCCCCCCCCCTCCCCCGTTCGCTGACTCTGTGTTCCATGTTACTTGTTGTTTTTGTGTTTTCCGTATCTCCTATATTGTCAGCGTCTTTGAGCCTCGGAAAAGCGCTATATAAATCCAATGAATTATTATTATTATTAATTATTATAAGTCCACTTGAAAGTAAAAACTTCAAACCAAAACAGAAATCTTCAATCTTCTATTGTATCAATCTTGGAGGCCAAGAGGCACCTGTGCAACACTGAGTGTAAAAAAACTTTCTTACGTATTAAACACCGTAAATCAGTATCTATGAAATAAAATGCATGTAACATCAACTAAAATTGGAATTTGAAATAAAATGAATAATAACAACAAAATGCCATAAGGAACATTTATGGCAGTTAAAGTGTGATCTGTTGGTCTGTGTAGCTAAAATAAACTGGATTTTGCTGCTTTAAACTTATGCATGTCTATTCATTGATTCACTCCTATACCAAATCCATTTGAATTGAAAACTGTTGCTTCTCGTGTCAAATATTGAATGCGATTCATTTAGATTAATTAATTACAAAGCCTCTAATTAATTCGATTTTTTTTATCGTGTCCCACCTCTAATACATACACTACCGTTCAAAAGTTTGGGGTCACTTAGAAATTTCCTTATTTTGAAAGAAAAGCACTATTTTTTTCAATGAAGATGACATTAAATTAATCAGAAATACACATTGTTAATGTGGCAAATGACTATTCTAGCTGCAAACATCTGGTTTTTAATGGAATATCTACATAGGTGTATAGAGGCCCATTTCCAGCAATCGTCACTCCAGTGTTCTAATGGTACATTGTGTTTGCTAATCGCGTTAAAAAGCTAATGGATGATTAGAAAAACCTTGAAAACCCTTGTGCAATTACGTTAGCACAGCTGAAAACGGTTTTGCTGGTTAGAGAAGCTATACAAATGGCCTTCCTTTGAGCTAGTATCTGGAGCATCACATTTGTGGGTTCGATTATACTCTCAAAATGGCCAGAAAAAGAAAACTTTCATATGAAACTCGACAGTCTATTCTTGTTCTTAGAAATGAAGGCTATTCCATGTGAGAAATTGCCAAGAAACTGAACATTTCCTACAACGGTGTGTACTACTCCCTTCAGAGAACAGCACAAACAGGCTCTAACCAGAGTAGAAAGAGAAGTGGGAGGCCCCGGTGCACAACTGAGCAAGAAGACAAGTACATTAGAGTCTCTAGTTTGAGAAATAGACGCGTCACAGGTCCTGAACTGGCAGCTTCATTTAATGGTACCCGCAAAACGCCAGTGTCAACGTCTGCAGTGAAGAGGCGACTCCGGGATGCTGGCCTTCTAGGCAGACTGGCAAAGAAAAAGCCATATCTGAGACTTATTAATAAAAGGATTAATATGGGCAAAAGAACACAGACATTGGACAGAGGAAGATTGGAAAATAGTGTTATGGACAGACAAATCGAAGTTTGAGGTGTTTGGATCACACAGAAGAACATTTGTGAGACGCAGAACAAGTGAAAAGATGCTGGAAGAGTGCCTGACGCCATCTGTCAAGCATGGTGGAGGTAATGTGATGGTCTGGGGCTGCTTTGGTGCTGGTAACGTGGGAGATTTGTACACGGTAAAAGGGATTTTGAATAAGGAAGGCTATCACTCAATTTTGCAACGCCATGCCATACCCTGTGGACAGCGCTTGATTGGAGCCAATTTCCTCCTACAACAGGACAATGACCCAAAGCACACCTCCAAATTATGCAACAACTATTTAGGGAAGAAGCAGGCAGCTAGTATTCTGTCTGTAATGGAGTGGCCAGCGGAGTCACCAGATCTCAACCCCATTGAGCTGTTGTGGGAGCAGCTTGACCGTATGGTACGCAAGAAGTGCCCATCAAGCCAATCCAACTTGTGGGAGGTGCTTCAGGAAGCGTGGGGTGAAATTTCTTCAAATTACCTCAACAAATTAACAGCTAGAATGCCAAAGGTCTGCAATGCTGTAATTGCTGCAAAGGGAGCATTCTTTGACGAATATTGACTATTCATTTCATTTTGCAACTCATTTGATAAATAAAAGTGTGAGTTTTCATGGAAAACACAAAATTGTCTGGGTGACCCCAAACTTTTGAACGGTAGTGGACATACATACAAACATACATACATAGTATACATACATACATACATACATACATACATACATACATACATACATACATACATACATAGTACATAGTACATAGTACATAGTACATAGTACATATAGTTTCACATGTATGCTACCTAGAACCAAAATGTTCTAGGTTATTCGGCTGTACCAGTGGGAGAACCCTTATAATAGAACCCTTTTGGGTTCCATATTAAACCCTTTCTACAGAGGGTTCTACTGTACATGGAACCCAAAAGGGTTCTTCAAAGGGTTTTCCCACAGGGACAGCCGAAGAAAGTACTGTGATAGAGTGGTTGGACTATGAAAGGTAAGGTTCAGCGGTTGGCCTCCAGTTCCCCTTCCTTGCTTGTCTTACTGGCATCCGTGAGCTTGGCATCTGTGAGTGACAGCCTGTCATCAGTCAGCTGCTTGTCTGGAAGAGAGAGGTCAGCAATTGGGGTTAATGTCTCCCACATCCCCTGTGATAATGACCTGCTGGGGACAGCTGGTGTGTGTGTGTGTGTGTGTGTGTGTGTGTGTGTGTGTTTGTACATGAGTGTATGCGTGTGTACCTGTGTGTATGTCTGTGTGTGTGTGGGTGTGTGTGTGTACTAGGGGTGCAACGGTTCAGTTGGCCCACGGTTCGGTACGAACCTCAGTTTTTGGGTCACGGTTCACGGTTCGGTTTCAGTACGTTTTTTTTTTTTAATGCTACTATTTATTTACAAACTGTTACTTTACTTTATTTTGCTTATGGAACTTTAACATTTAGACACATTCCAGAATATGACTGGTATATTGTATAATATAAATATATACAGTATACACAAAAAACACTTTAAAATGTAAAAAAAATGACATAAACACTTTCAAATGTGACTTGTTGTTAATTGGAACTACATAAGATTTCAAATGATGTGTCATACATTGAAATCCGAAAAAAGATGACGAAGTTAGAGTCATTTGAATGTTGTTAGACGTCAGGCACATATAGGGTTAAACTGGCTGTCATTGAAACTGGAAGCAAACGCTGCTAACAGCTAGCGGCTAACAAAGCACATCGCTACAAAGGTCTAACTGTATTTTAATAACATCACAACATCCTGATAGAACATCAACATGCTAAAAACACATAGCTACACATAATTAGATGATCACACAGTCCTTGCTTTTGAACACGTCCTAAAAGTATGTTTACAAGCCATGTATCACTTAACGTTAGCCTCAAACAATAACAATGAATCCATTCCACAAAGTATACATTTAGGCGTTTCACGCGAGTGGTTTACGGTTTCACCAGCTGGCGTCACAAAAAAAGTGCCCAGTGTTTCCTCTATATGCATTGATTCGTGGCGGGCCGCCACAAATACATTTTCTCTGCCACTAATTGATTCAGTCCACTTTGATTCAGGCTGCGCAACACATTTCGTTCCGATTTAGGGAGTAGTAAGTTACAATATGTTACAATGTTGCAATTAACCTGTGTTCGCACTGCAATCAAGACTGAATCGCTCTCAACACGCCGTGGCGCGAGGCGACACGCTTGCAAAACAGTTTTGTGATTGGTCCGAATTTAGCGGGACATTTGGATTTCAGGAAATCTATCTCCTTTCACTCTCTCTTCGCCCATCGCCGGTCCCTTTAATCCTGTATCCTAATCGAAAATGGAACATCATCAGCGACGACTGTGGGTTATTGCATTTACTGCTGTTCTCTGGTTCATGTTCTTATACCAGTGCTCAGTATACAAGTATTTTAAATGAACATTCGTAATGTATGTCTCTGATGTTCATGGTCAACTAAATCAGGCTATTTTGTGAAACAAATAATGTTCCCGCAAATGGGCTAACCGAGCAGCCTCGCACCTAACGCTAGCTTCGAACTGTTCATAGCATAAACGTTGGTAAATGTCATAAACGACACAGTATTGGCAGGGGAAAAGAAGGGGAGTCGAATTTTTATTGACAACGGATTTACATGCTGGAAAAACATGCAGCTAAAATTCAGGGAACATTTGGACAATAAGAGACACAAGGGAGCTGTGGTCGCATGGTCTAATTACAGGGCAATATGCGCGCGGGGCAAAAATAATCTATAGCCTCTAAAATCACCACGAACAGAACGGCGGAGGTACGGGTAAACAGGGCTCATGTCGGTGCCATCAAAGGTAAGAGTTGGTTTTCTTTAACTCAGCTGATGCATTACCTTGCTATCTAAACCTCCCTCCTCACTCTATAGACATACACACAGACATATTATGTGTACTGTATACTGTATGTATACTGTACTGTAGAAGACAAGGCTGTGAGGAGAGGGGAAGGGTTTTGTGGTTGCACATCGAAGGCAAGACTGTGAGGATAGGGGAAGGGTTTTGTGGTTGCTCGTAGAAGACAAGGCTGTGAGGGGGTAAGGATTTTGTGGTTGCGCGTAGAAGACAAGGCTGTGAGGAGGGGGGAAGGATTTGGTGGATGCGTGTAGAAGACAAGGCTGTGAGGAGGGGGGAAGGGTTTGGTGGTTGCGAGTAGGTACAGGAGTTGGGGACGGTGATGAAAAATGCAGAGTGTGCATCAGCAATGCCGTCAGTGCTAAAAACAGCTCCCGGACCTGCCCCAAGGGCCGCTCCGACTGGGCGACTACTTTGTGATGTCATACGCAGACAACCAATGGGATGCCGGCCGCCTCCCTGAACTTGTCAAGAGTAGGAAGAACATTGACTCTAGATGCTGAAGTCAGATGTGTGACTAACCTCATGGTTAGTCTGAAAATGTGTGTGAAAAGCGCTATATGAATTTGTTCACCAAATGTTGTTGTATTGCTATTAGTCTGTGAGAATGGTGTTTAACCGTGTGAATTGCCGTGTTCATTGTTCCCTCTCTAAACGATTTCTTCCTTTTTCTAGCATTGTGACTGCCAATGGCCCCTGGTCCTAGCATAGATTTATTTTTTTAATGATGACTGATGGATAGATGATTCACGTTAGGGATGTCCCGATCCGATATTGATATCGCATATCACTGCGATATTGGTCCTGAATGCTGGATCGCAGATCGCACCAGAAAAAAAATTGCCTGCGATCTACGTGCCCGATCTGGCGTGTCACTCACGTGATGACAACAGTAGTAGTCAGTGGTCACGAGCATGAGAGTTGGCTAGTAGCTACCTGTGTGTAATGAGTCTGACAATGTCATGATGCCAGCTGGTGAAATCATAAACCATTTACTTAAGTCATTTTTCGGTTATTTACATAGTCTGAAACTACAGATGGTAAGCTTTCAAATGATGCGTCATACATTGAAATCTGAAAAAATTAAAGACGACACGAGTATTTGAATGTTGGTGCACCGAATGGCAATACGACAGGAGAAAAGTGACTGATCAAACAACAACAACAAACGCTGCTAACAGCTAGCGGCTAACAGTGGTACATCGCTAGGAACATCTAACTGTGTTTTTATATCATCACAGCATGCTGAGAGAACATGGACATGCTAAAAACACATAACTACACATAATTAGATGAACACACAGTCCTTGCTTTTGAACACGTCCTAAAACGAAGGTATGTCATTATCACTTACCGGTAGCCTGCAGCAAACGAGAACAGTTAATCCAATCCACAGATTATAAGTATTTAGTGATCGTTAAACTGTTTTTTATTATATCGACTCGGTACTTTAAAACTTCAAGTTGCCTGTTATGAAAAAAAACTAAAACCAGATATTGTTGACACCCCTTCGATTCTGCGACTGGTTTCTGGTCTCACCAGCGGGCGTCTCTAGGCTAAACTTTTAAAAAGGGTCCTATAATTGATTTGCCATTTGTAAGAGAAGATAAATAGAATAAAAACCTGAAGGCACTAAAACTAGAAATCAGACAGTAACTCTATTTTTTCTACAATGCTGAATGCTGCTGTTTAAATTGTTTTAACTGTAAACCAGTTGGTCACTGAGTACTGCAGAGTACTGTTTTTGTTGCTTGAATAAAGGCTGGCAGTCTTTAATAGCCAACTGTTGTTGTGGACTATACTGGGGAAGTATTTGTTATTATTCAGGAGTAAAACAATAAATACAAATATCGGATCGGTATCGGTATCGCAGACACCTGAAGCCCAGGTATCGGTATCGGTATCGGTAGTGAAAAAATGGGATCGGGACATCCCTAATTCACGTACTGGATAAAGGCGTCTGTTAAATGTCTAAAATGTAAATGTGAACGTAAATGTAATGTGAATGTAAATGTTATGTAAATGTAAATGTTATGTAAATGAATGAGTGAGAGGCACAAGTTCAGTACATGATGAACACTGTATTATCCTCTCTCAGTGGTCAGAAACACAGATACAGTACCTTATGCGTGCCAAAGAGTGAATATGTGTATTCTACTTTAACTACTCTCTTTTAAAAAAATAATGGGTTCCTAAAGGTTTTCTTAATTTGTCCCTTTACGAGAACCCTTTGAAGAACCATTGTTGGTTCTATTTAGAACTCTCTGTAGAAGGGTTCTTCTGTACGTGGCATCAGAAACGGTTCTCCTCGACCTACAGCAAATAAAGAACCCTTTTGTTGGTGCTACTGCTAACTAGGACCAGGGCCGCTTGGGAGATATGCGAGGCCCTGTGCGAAGTCAGATTTGCGAGGCCTTTTATAATGATGTAGGCTACTATTATAACCGCGCGACACGCACGCATCGATATATTGCAAGAAATGCGCTCACATGCTGTGCTGATAGACAATAGAATATATACTTATTTAGATAGTTTACAACCATGTTTGTTTCATTTCAAACCTTTTATACTCGTAAAGGATTAGGATTTAGGATAAAGCAGTCATCATACCCAACATTAAATACGCACAAGCCATTATTGACATGAATAGAGATGTTACTCACCACCAGCAGAGTTATGTCAGAATCTTCTCCTCGATTTCCTTCCCGCAAACTCCGAAATAATGTCTGTGTAATCCAGCTTTGATAAGACGTTCTTTTCAATTGCAAGGATAGCAAGTCACACAGTCTCTCCTGGGACATGGTGGTCCGTAAGTAGTTCTTAATTAGCTAACTTTGAAAAACTGCGCTCTCCAGACGCAACTGGGACAGGGATGGTCAGTAAAATCCTTGGAGCAACATCACAGTTCGGGAAGGTTCCATCAATCCTTTTGAGGAAGCGCAGTGTTTCCAGTGATGTCTTGGTTTCCCCTGGGACCATTTCACGCAGGACGCACAGCTCGGAGAACAGGTCCTCTCCGTTTATGTCCGCAGATCCTCCGTGACTCAAAGACGCGCTCAGGGCCTCACACTTTCTTTGCAGTTCAGTGTCATCTAGTGCGCAAAGTTTTGACAGTTCAAAAAGAAATCCAAATGTGTCCTCGAATTGTTGCAATTGTTTAAATCTGGAGCTTAGTGCTGTGAGGGCCTGGTCCACAATTGCAATAAAAGATTCTGTTTCAAATACCCGCTCTGGGGTTAGTGGGGTATTTTGAGCATCTACTCTTCTCCGTTTCACGCGTGATTCCCTGAATACTGCATCAACATCCATCTCTGAAGCAATCTCAATTGCTGTTATTTTTGCAGAGGTAAATCCGGTCTCTCTGTATTTCTCCATGAACTGAATTAGTCCCTTAATCTGAGACAGGGCTACATCCAGCTGCATATCCTTAGACTGAAGACTCTTACTCACAGTGTTCATGGCGAACAACATATCATACCATATGACAATAGCAAGAATGAATTCAAAGTTTTGCAGCTCATAGTTGACCAGGGACAGGGCCTCACTTTAAACTTTAGGGTCATTACTGCTCTCTGCCACTTCAAGCAAAGCATCCTTAATATTATTTGTTTGGTAGCGGATTGCTTTCACACTCTCTATCCGGCATTCCCACCTCGTCTCAGATAGCGGTTTAACAGTGAGAGATGGAGAATTTGCTTTCAATATTTCCCAACGTTTAATTGAAGCGGCAAATAGTGTGTATATACGTTGTACAACACCAAAGAAAGTCATTGCTTTTGGGCAACATTTTGCCATGTCTCCCAACATCAGATTCAGGCTGTGACAACCGCATGGCATGAAGTAGGCACGGGGATTCAGACGGAGTATGCGAGCCTGCACGCCTTGCTGCTGTCCTTTCATATTCGAACCATTATCGTACCCTTGTCCTCTACAGTCGCTTATATCGAGACCAAGCCGCACCAGTTCAGCGAGAACAGAATCTGTCAGTCCTTTTCCAGTCTGATCACTTGTCTCAATAAAACCAACAAAATGTTCCTCGATGCTCACCTCTAGGGAGTTCATATTCACAAAACGCAGTACAAGCGACATCTGCTCTTGATGGCTCATATCTGGAGTGCAGTCGAGAATAATCAAAAAATACTTCGCAGTCTTCGTGTCATTTAGGATGGAGTTTTTCACGTTTGAAGCCAGGATACCAATGATTTCGTTCTGAATATTATTCCCCAGATAATGTTGATGGGTGTCTTTACTTTGTATCCGTCTGAGATGCTCTTGCATGGTTGGGTCAAGTTTCGCTATCATTTCTATAAGGCCTAAAAAGTTACCATTGTTTTCCTCGTTGATCTTATTACTGGTTCCTCTAAATGCCAGATTATGTTCTGCCAGATATTGAACGGCTGCGACAATACGGGTTAACACGGCCTGCCAATGCGCTTTCTCCCTCTCCATTTCCTTCTGTTGCAGCGCATCTATGCCCGTATTAGTCTCAAGTCTTTTCGTTGCTTCTCTCCATTTGCACGCATTTGAAAGATGCTCTGGGGAAGTTTCGTGGGATTTCAACTTGTCACTTAAATGACGCCAATCGTTGCTCCCTTTATCAACTAGTTGTGATGTAGGCCTATCCTTTATGTTGAAAAGCTTACAGCAAAAGCAAAAAGACATGTCCCGTTTTTGAGAGTACACAAGCCACTTTCTTTCTATTTTTTCCCCATTTGGTAGTTTTCGGAGAAATAAAGTTTCACTAAAGTTTCTGTTCTCATTATTTTTAGGATAACTAAATCCAGGTTTCATCTTTGGGGGACCTCTTCTAATGATCACATCTGTAACTGTAGAGTCCATATGTACCTGCCAATTACCAGGATCATCATACATGACATCTGACACCGTAGGCTCGTCTTGCGTTCCATCACCTGTGGCTGCGTCCATGTCAATTTCACTCTCAGCCCTGCTGCTGCTGCTCTGAGTAGCTCCATCTTCCGCCTCCGTATCCTCTACTTCGCCACTCCTGACCATCATCACCTGGGGCTGGGCAGCCCCACTGCTGCCGGTGTAGCTGTTGTCCTCCTCCACCTCCGAGACATCATCTTTGCCTCTCAGGGGGGGCTGTGCCGTGCTACTACTAGCATTGCTAGTGCTAGCAGTAACGTTAGCTTCTTCGGTGCTAACGGGAGCCTCACTTGTTTTTCTAAATTTTTCGAACGAACCTCTAAGCGAGGCCCTGAAGCCTTCCTTTCTTTTATTTTTATTTATTTTTTCAGCACCCGATTCAAATGTTCTTCCTCGGTCTCGTTCCCTCTGCATTTTGTCCGTTGCACTAAGCAGTCACTATGCACAACAAGTGTCAACGCGCGCCCAAAATTCACGTTTCACGTAAGGTGTCATAGGGGGAAATTACTTTTTTTTATAAGGACTGTTGCTAAGAATCTCCCTGTCCTCACAGTCTACAGGTATGCTAGATTTTAGATATATTATTGTCTATGATTATCACATGTGTGAACACTTAGAAATGTATTAAAGGCAAAAATAATAATATGGTCCCTTGCCTGGCGCTTTGGAGGGCCTCGCCAGCCAGGGTAAAAAATAAAAAATAAAAAAATTCTTTTTTTTTACCCTGCCTCACGCGAGGCCCTCCAAAGCGCGAGGCCCTGTGCCACCGCCCCATTTAGCCCCCCCTTAAAGCGGCCCTGACTAGGACTAGGAGTGTAGACAGGTAAACTCACTGACCTTCTCAAAGACATAACAGAGCCAGTGGCTGTGTTGCTAAACGTCTGCCCTAGCCTTCTTCACTGAATTATGGATCTTTCGGGAGGGAGTCGCATGTTCAACATGCACTTTAGGAGGTAAAATCTGGGGATGTCAGTCTGGATCACCCACATACAGCTGAGTGGAATGCTGAATTATTCAATTATTCAAAGATGTGAGGTCATGGTTTCCCCCAACTCTGGTTAACCCTTATGAGGAGAATGGAGAACAAATAAACAAACAATAATAATGAAGACTGTTATCGCGAGCAGATAGCCCAAGCAGTCACTTGGTGCCTCAACAACAACCTCCAGCTCAACTCATCAAAGACACAGGAACTCATCGTAGACTTCAGGCACAGCCCCCCCCCCAAAAAAAAAACATCAACATCTTTGGAGAACCCATAACCATAACGGACTCTTTCAAATTCCTTGGTACTCACATCAGTAACTCCCTCAAATGGAACACCAACACAGACTTCATCACCAAAAAAGCCCACCAACTACAAAAAGCCCACCAACTAAGCCCCCGACTATTCTTTCTCAGACAGCTCAAAAAATTCAAAGTAAAACAAAACCTCCTCCTTCAGTTCTACACCGCCATCATTGAGAGCATACTCACCTCATCCATTACAGTCTGGTACGGCAGCTCGGACAGTAAATCAAAAAGAAAACTACAGCGAATAGTAAAAAAAATCATCCAAGATCATCGGCACCCCTCTCCCATCAGTTGAATCACTATATCTCAAACGCACCACAAATAGAGCACATAAAATTATCTCTGACCCCTCCCACCCTGCTCACCACCTGTTCCAACTGTTGCCCTCTGGACGGCGCTACCGATCGCTGGCCACCAAAACATCCCGTTCAAAAACAGTTTTTTCCCCTCTGCTATAAGGACTCTCAACACCTGACTCACTGCACTAACCCTGCCAGATGTACTGCACTTTATAAATTGTTAATATGTTCTTGTCTTGTGGCTATGTGTGTACATGTCCATGTGATAGTTATGTGCAATGTGTGTGTTTTTTTGACACTGCTGTATTGAGCTTCCACCTGTACCGAAAACAAATTCCACCGACCTAGGTCGTGTGGTCATTAAACGATTCATTCATTCATCCATCCATTCATTCATTCATTCAAAAGGGCATCTCATTAGTGCTTTTAATGTGTGCGTGTGTGTGTGTGTGTGTGTTGTGGTCGAACGGAAAGGGTTAGGTGGTAGGTAAGTATGACGGACGGAGACACGGGAGGATGGGAGGGAAGTCGGATGAAAGGATGGGATGAAAGTAAAACGAAGGAAGCGAGCCAAGAATATGATGTAGTAGGCTTTGAAGGGTTGGTAAATGTGATCATCATCACCCCACTCCCTCTCCCTCCCTTCTCTTCATCCCTCCCATCCCTCTCCCTCCCTTCATTTCACCCCTCCATCCCTCTCCCTCTTTTCCCTTCATCCCTCTCCCTCTCTTCTCTTCATCCCTCCACCCCTCTCCCTCTCTTCTCTTCATCCCTCTCCCTCCCTTCTCTTCATCCCTCCATCCCCCTCCCTCCCTGCTCTTCATCCCTCCATCTCTCTCCCGCTCTTCTCTTCATCCCTCCATCCCCCTCCCTCTCTTCTCTTCATCCCTCCACCCCTCTGTTTGTCCCTGAGCTAATCCCTTTCTTCATGAGTGTGTAATGGGACCACAGAGGAGACGGCTGCTGTAGAAGACAGTGGAGGTCAGCCTCCAGTCTGCTCTGGCCAGAGAGAGAGCGAGGGAGAGAGAGGGAGAGGGAGAGAGAGGGGGAGAGAGAGTGAGGGGGAGGGAGAGAGAGGGAGAGGGAGAGAGGGATAGAGAGAGTGAGGGAGAAAGGGAGAGAGAGAGAGGGGGAGAGGGAGAGAGAGGGATAGAGAGAGAGGGAGGGAGAAAGAGGGAGAGAGAGGGAGGGGAGGGGGGAGAGAGAGTGGGAGAGAGGGAGGCATTACTGGTCTCAATTCCCTGTCTCTGTGTCCCCCATGAATAATACTATCCATATATGATAGGGATACCATTTCCCAGCAGACGCACATACACACACACACACACACACACACACACAGACACACACATGCACAGACAAACACACACACACACACACACACACACACACACACAGGCAAAAACTGGGAGAAAGGGCATGATGCACCGGCTGAGGTGGAGGCTGGAAAGGGAGGCAAAACAAAGGGCAGGAGAGCCCTTGGATGCTAGCTCGCTATGCTACGTGGCTAAGTGACAGACGTAAGCCTCCACATCATCCTACTCCTGGGCTAGGGGATGGAGTCAGCCTTTTTACAGAGAGGGGTGTTAGTTAGGGGTGTTCAGAGCTGCTGTGGGGCTGCAGAGGGGTGTTAGTTAGGGGTAGGGGTGTGCAACGGTTCAGTTGGCCCACGATTCGGTATGAACCTCGGTTTTTGGGTCACGGTTCACGGTTCGGTTTCGGTACGTGTTTTTTTATTTTAAATGCTACTATTTATTTACAAACTGTTACTTTACTTTATTTTGCTTATACTTATGGAACTTTAACATTTAGGGCCTATGGAGGGTGTTATGTAGCTTCTGGAGGCAGGTACAGTGTGTCAGTGTGTACAGGCACCTGCTGAGGAGGAAGGACGGGGGGATTCCAGCTGTTTCTCATTAGGACCCCACAGAGATGGATACTGTGAATAATGTAAAGGTCATTGTGTGTGTGTGTGTGTGTGTGTGTGTGTGTGTGTGTGTGTGTGTGTGTGTGTGTGTGTGTGTGTGTGTGAGTGTGTGTGTGTGTGTGTGTGTGTGTGTGTGTGATGTAAATTTCAGAGCTGTTGAAAACCAATGACACACTCGCTAGTCATGCCAAAATATTGCATTGCAATGGATTCGGTGAGTAATTCCCACTACCTAGTTAGTGTAGAGTAGTAGGGATTACTCACTGAATCCATTGCAATTAAATATTTTGGCTTGACGTAGCGAGTGTGTCATTGATTTTCAACAACGTTAAAACATTTTTGCATTTTACAAGTCTGAACAATTTGGATTGGTTGCCGACTTAAAGGCTTCTGTAGGTAAGTTCTGTAGGCTGTAAAGTCAGACGTACTGTAATATGTTCTAACATTATTTTCAGTAGTTGCAGGTTGGAGTTCACTGCACCGGTTTCTAGAAGCCTATTCCTCCCAGTGATTTCTCCCCCGGGGCCAGTTTCATATTGTTGGTGTGTAATCCTGTGGGAAGGATGGGACTGGCTTTGACAGATCAAAAATGGCGTGAAGTGGAGGGTTTAAAAGGGCTTCACTGTGCCAGAGCATTCCTGTGTGTGGCAAAAAGAGTTGCTAATGATGAGTGTGAGTTGCACCTTTCTGAGTGTGTGTGTGTGTGTGTGTGTGTGTGTGTGTGTGTGTGTGTGTGTGTGTGAGTGTGTGTATGTGTATGTGTATGTGTATGTGTATGTGTATGTGTATGTGTATGTGTATATGTGTATGTGTATGTGTATGTGTATGTGCATGTGCATGTGCATGTGTATGTGTGTGTATGTGTGTGTGTATGTGTGTGTGTGTGTGTGTGTGTGTGTGTGTGTGTGAGAATAGGGGCAGGCTGTGACTGTCAGAGGGATGGAGAGGCAGGGAGGGAGAGGAGAAGAGTGAGACCAATGCAGTGAATCAGTCCATTGTCTAAGAAAGGGTTTGTGTGTGGCTGAATACTGATTTCTGTGTGTGTGTGTGTGTGTGTGTGTGTGTGTGTGTGTGTGTGTGCGTGTGTGTGTGTGTGTGTGTGTGTGTGTGTGAGTGTGTGTAAAGTCTATAGAACATCTTAACTGTCATATCACCTCTTAAAACTATGTGTGTCCATTGAAAACTACCCTGCCAATTCACAACGCTAGTCTCTCGCTTTGACTATGTGTGAAACTCACAGGAGCTGTGAGGCCTATTAGTATTCAATTATAGTCGCTGCCAAAAGACACAGGGGGGGAAGTAGATGAAGTGAAAAGGAGAGAGTTAGATGGAGAGTAAGAATGGGAGGAGGGAAGAGGGAAGAGACCGGGGTAGAGAAGAACTGTGAGAAAGTGTGTGTGTGTGTGTGTGTGTGTAGTCTGGAAAGCTAATATCCTCTCCGTTCCTCTGTGTGGGGCTGGTGGTGTCCTGTGAGACTACTCTTTAACAGGAGCAGATAGGCTGTCTCCCTGTCACCGCCTGGTGCCACCGCAGGGTGTGGTCCCCTCTCTCTCTCTCTCTCTCTCTCTCTCTCTCTCTCTCTCTCTCTCTCTCTCTCTCTCTCTCTCTCTCTCTCTCTCTTTCTCTCTCTTTCTATTTCTCTCTCCCTCTATCTGCCTTTCTCCATCTCTCTATTCCTATTTCTATTTCTCTCTCTCTATCTCTCTCTCTCTCCATCTCTCTCTATCAATCTCTCTCTCTCCATCTGCCTTTCTTCATCTCTCTCCTTCTATTTCTCTCTCTCCCCTTCTCTCTCTCTTTCTATTTTTCTCTCCCTCCATCTGCCTTTCTCTATCTCTCTCTCTTTCTATTTATCTCTCTCTCTCTCTATCTCTCTCTATCTGAATCCCCCTCTATTTAAGCAAGCAGAGGCAGTTTGCCACGCCACTGTTTCTACAAAGGAAGGCACATACTGTATTTCTTAAGAGACATGAGTATTACACATTTCTGAACGAACCGAGCTCACACCTGAGGGATGTGTGTGTGTGTGTGTGTGTGTGTGTGTGTGTGTGTGTGTGTGCGTGTGTGTGTGTGTGTGTGTGTGTGTGTGTGTGTGTGTGCGCACGCGTATGTGAGTGTGTGTGTGTGTGTGCTGTGTGTGTGTGTGTGTTTGTGTGTGTGTGTGTGTGAGCCCTGGATGACTGGAGACTGCACTCGGCTGCACTGAAGCAGCAGTAGCGATCTTTAGCAGCTCTCCTCCTGTTACAGTGCAGTGCCTGTCTGTGTGATGCAGTGTGGGTATTCCTGGCAGGACACTCGGACACAATGAGAGCTGAAGTAGGTGCCTCACTGCATTTCACAGGGTGTGTCACCGCTCGTACCACAGACCATGACTGATGATGACAAGAATAAAGGTGTGTCTCTGTGTCTTAACCTGCCCTCCACTCTGCTACACACTCACACACACACACACACACACTTACATATCCACACACACACACATATCCACACACACACACACACGCACACACACACACATATCCACACACACACACACACACACTGCCATATTGAAGATTCCGGGAAGGCCATCGGTAGATGTGAATCAATATATCGAGCGGCTAATGTCAGTAACATGTTGTTGTGAAATGTGATGTTGTTTGATCACATTTACATTTAGGGTTAGGGTTAACAGTCAACATAAGAAAAATAAATCTATGCTAGGACCAGGGGCCATTGGCAGTTACAATGCTAGAAGAAGAAGAAGAAGAAGAACAAGAAGAACAAGAACAAGAACAAGAAGAAGAAGAAGAAGAAGAAGAAGAAGGAGGAGGAGGAGGAGGAGAAGGAAAAGGAGAAGGAGAAGGAGAAGGAGGAGGATGAGGAGGAGGAGGAGAAGAAGGAGAAGGAGAAGGAGAAGAAGGACTTATTGTACAGGGGGGTAGTGGGGATGAAGAGGATGATGTCATCCTCCTGCTCCTCCTCTCAGACAGTGGTCTACGGAGGCTGCCTCCATTGTGTTATCTGCCAAAGTCCAGCTGGGGCACTCACGTTCCTAGTGCTTTTAGGAACACACACACACACACACACACACAGACAAACACACACACTTTTACAAGGGCCTCATTCATTCCCATAGAGAGAGGCAGAGCCCCCTAGCACTGCTTGGTCAAGCAATCTGCTTAAATCTGTTTGTTTACAACCCAGTAGGCCTTGTATCGTGGTGGATGTTGGCGCTGGCAGCCATGTTGATTTGACCGTGATTAAACCACGTTCTGCTTGGCTGCTGAACTCTGACTCTCTGCAAAGGGGTTGAAAACAATGGACATTTACTGCACGACAATGTGTTGCTTAGGGCTTCCGTGTTGCTATGTGGGAATGACCCTTCCTACGCCTCCTCTCCAGAGCATCTTAACCATACCGCTGACTCACCCCGGCTATGAATGAAGTCATTTATTTATCTTAGGAAGGAAGGGTGAGCGCAGAGTGGGTCTTGTACGGCCCTCTAGCGATAACATCACACACTCAAACACTCAAACACGACCCCGTCTCTAGCCTTCTCTGTCATATACAGTTTATATACCTATAAAGTACCCAAATAAACACACACACACACACACTCTTTTACCATTTAGTAGATGCTTTTATCCAAAGTGACTTACAATACAATAAAGATTACAAGGACAGTCTCCCTGGAGTAACCTTCTGATCACCAGTCTTTCTCACTATCCACTATACACACACACACATACACACACACACACATACACACACACACACACACACACACACACACACACACACACACTCACTCACTCAACCAGGCTTTATCTCACAGCATGGTGAAGCATTGCTACTGTATGAGCAGGTGATCTCCCTACAGTAAGTACTGTCAGTGTCGCTGTCCGTGGTGCTGAAATAATGCTATCATACACACACACACACACACACATGCACGCACACACACACACATGCACACACACGCACACGCGTACACACACACACACACGCACACATATACACACACACACACACACACACACTCACGCATACACACACACACACACACACACTCTCACCCTGTACAGTGATGCAGCTTACTGTTGGTCTGTCATTCAGACAATACACCCTGTCTGGACTAGATTCAGTGTCGCACCTCCCCAAGGTCCTTTATTAAAGACCACTGTGTCCTTCCACCTTCAGGCAGTGTGACGTGTGTGGCTGTGTATGGAATCTGACAGGCTGTATTCTGCTTGGGAGACTGTCTGTCATATCCCGACCCCGGACACCTCAGGAGAAGGGGGTTGTAATGGGATTTAGTGGCAATAAAACAGCAACACAACGTGCTACTCTTCAACCCCCACCTCACCGAGGAAATTGAATGACTGGGCCCTGCCTCCACTTAAACGAAGTGGTCATGATACTCCACTGGTCTTAATGGGCCTGTAGTGGGAGTGTTGTTTCATTTAGGATGACATTTAGTCAAGGATCAGTGCTGCATTACTGGGATTTACCCCTAGCTTTTACAAAGACGTATGGTATCTTAATGTAAGCTCCACCTCCGCCTTACAGCCCAGTGTGTTACATTTACGTTCAAATCAAATCAAATCAAATTTTATTTGTATAGCGCATTTCTTACAAGATGCAACTCTATGCGCTTCACACAATGAAAATGTTCAGTCAATCAGTCAATCAATCAATCAATACTGACAGAGCCGCGAGCAGGCAAAAGTAAAAACCTGTACACTATGTAGCCAGGAAAAATTCCCTTGCAGCCCTCTACCAATAGAGCGACTACTAGCCAGTTTGCCTACCAGTACCCAGCGGTCCCCAAGGGGAGGCCAAGGACCACCGGCACAAAGCAAGCAAGCAAGGGCAAAAACCTGTACACCATGTATCCAGGAAAAATTCCTTGCATATTATCGGGGTACACACTGTCCATAAATTTAGTGTTATATTTGCATCGTTCTGCATCCAGCATGGTCACAGGTCCTGCCAAAAGAGAATCTTAAGCACAGTTATGATGCAACAACACAATAAAGACAATAAAGATGACAGCAATACAACCTGATGGTGGTCCTGGTACACCCTTGTACCGGTTCCAGTACTGCTCTAGGTGCTATTTGGAGCTGACAGTGCCTCATCAGCACCCGGGTCCATTTTCCTGTCAACACAAATCTCAAAACACGAGTATGGTGTAATGGCCTAGTGATCCTAGTTCTATAATGTCCACGTTGCAGTTATTACAATGTTTGCCATTTAGCAGATGCCTTTATCCAAAGCGACTTACTACAAATACATTTGTCTAAGTAAGTGAATCATCTATCCATCAGTCGTCATAGGAAATAGTAATCCTTGCCAAAACCAGGGGCCATTGGCAGTTACAATGTTCGAAGGAAGAATTATTATTATTATTATTATTTTTATTTTTATTTTTATTTTTTTTTATAGTAGAGAAACTGTACAGGGGGGTAGTGGGGGTAAGGGGGACTTTAGGAGGGAAAGTTAAGTTGTAGCATGAAGAGATGGGTCTTCAATCTGTGGAGGAAGATAGGTAGTGACTCTGCAATCCTGACAGCACTGTACAGCCACTGCTACCCACCTCTCTGGCTACAGATTGCTGAATCAGGTGAGAGCATGTTTAATAGGCATTGCATACTATGAAGATAGATATGGGACTGAATTCGTGAGGTTGTAGGTTTGTTTTGTGCACTTGTATCTTGAAATTTGCACTTGTAAAATAAATATTTGCACTTGTATCTTGAAAGTTACACTTGTAAAATAAATATTTGCACTTGTATCTTGACATTTGCACTTGCAGATTCGATTTGAGAACTTGTACAATAAATATTTGCAGTTGTATCGCAGTTGTATCTTGAAAGTTGCACTTGCAGATTCGATTTGAGAACTTGTACAATAAATATTTGCAGTTGTATCTTGAAAGTTGCACTGGCAGATTCGCAACTTTCGCTGCTCGAGTTAAGTCCCATTTCTTGCAGTCGGCTTGGGACAAAACAAATCTGTAACTTGTAAAGCTGTATGTGAGAGCGCAGGGAAGGGCGGGCATGCAATGATTGATTGACCAATCACAAGAGAGCATTTTCGAGTGGGCATTGAGTGATTGACTGCAGTGATTGACCAATCACAGAACATTTTCGAGAGGCTTTCGATGTAAAGCTCAGTCCAGTGGTCTCACCTAGGAAGGCATGATCTCACACTCCTCAGGTAAGTGTAGCTCTAGCTAGCTATATATATTTTTTTATTATAATTGTTTTCTTTTAAATGTAACTCTCTAAACCATATCAGTATTGTGCCTCGCTTGTTTTTTTTCTTTCATCGAAATACATGTGGAAGCTCATGTAAGCTAGCTAGCTAGCTAGGATTGTTGATAGTAGTGGTTTGATTGTGATTGCGCTAACTTAGCTAGTGTAGAGCTACTGTTGTTTAACTAACCCTACCAGCGTTTTTAAAAACAAATACTTGTATGCTTATGTTAGCTAATGATATGTCAATTTCTGAAAATGTGCAATCTATGGTAATGCAAGTGGCTACATTTATCTTTTTCAGGTAGAAAACTGATATTGAAACTGAGATCTCCTCAGCTGCGTCAGACAAAGCTGCCCACAAAACCACACAAACTAGCAGTGGTTTACACAGTTCTCCCACAGTACGTCAGCCCATGGGCACTCTAGCTGGGGCAAGTGGTGCCCTGGGGGTTGGCCAGCCTGTTAGAGCTAACACTGCAGCAAGAAATGCAACGGTAGGTAATTGTGTAGTCAAACTCCCATTCATTTGACTATATACTACATGTTTATCATCATTATGATCATTGCCATATTGTTCTATTTTAGGTTATTCTATTCAACATTGTGGCCTACAGAGGGGGGAGACGAGGATGAGAGAAATACCTGTTGCAATTATATGCAGAATTGCATGTTACCTGTGGCAGTTTGTGGAGACAGGTATATGTTTATACTCTCCCCATTGTGTTCATTTAAGTCCTATAGGTTTATTAGCTTATTATTGAGGATATTGACACCAATGTTGTGAGTGTTTTTAAAGCAACATTGGTAGTAACTTTGGAAGGACCTTCAATTGTACATACTCATGTTCATGAATTGTTGCAGTCCTATTAGATGTATGTATTTGCATAGGTTTTGGAAACAGTCTAAATGTTTACTTTCATTTTTTCAATATTTCTTAACCATTGCAATACCTCAGGATCTACTAAAGCAGCTGGTGAAATCTTGGGTGGGCTGGGAGCTGCCCATGAAGGAGATGCAGGTGGAGGTGGTGCAGTCCGAGAATCCGACTTCGTTCACTTGCTTCCGCATCCTCCGCTTGCTGGCTCATTACACTAGCTACAACCAATTCTACAACCATACCACAACACATTCCAAATGTGTGTTTGTAAAGTAGTGTTATAATTAACTAGGTAGCAGTGGGGATTACACACCCAATCCATTGCATTGCAGTATTTTGACTTGACTGGCGAGTGTGATTTTCAACAACGTTGAAATCTATTTCCATGTTGTAAAATAACAGTGAACATTTTGATTGGTTGCCGACTTGTTCCCCCTTTCACCAGCCACTGTCACAATGGTTGAATTTAAATACAATTGAACTGTACTAATATATCCTATTCTTAATCCTAATCATATTCACATGTCAATGTGTGTTAATAAAAATAAATGTTTTCTCCCCACTTTAAAACTGCATCTTTGGACTAAAGTCGCTTTTCCATTACAGGGCCAACCCGGGCCAGCCCGCTTCGGCCTGCTTCTTTTTCCTTTTCCATTTGTCGGCCCAGGTCACGTCAGCTCGGTTCGGCTCGCTTCTTTAGCTCCCCTTCGAGACCAGGGTCTAAATTTTAAGATCCGGATCTTTTTGCCAGGCTGCGTGTGACGTGTGACGCTGCACACCGTTGATTGGTCAATGGAAATCGTCATCCCATGTTAGATTTCTTCACTAACCGCCATCTTGAAATACCACATTCGCTCTTGGAAAATGTCACTACAGTTTCTGTAATAGCTTATTAATAAAGATTCGAAAAATTATGCTGACCATCGTATTATCTTAGTTTAATGTCATTTCAATGAATCATAGAACTTTTATTTACAACAAGCACAACACAAAAATCGGTATTATGCACCGTCTTTGCCCGTGAATAACACCGGCTGTGGAGGTGGTACAAACACAATACTCCTTTGCTAACTTCACCATCGGTCTACGGTCATTTTGAGCCCTTAACCACCGCGCTGACACCCCGAGAAGTTATGCTTTTAACCGTAAACTCAATGAACCGGGAGTTCACCCGCTGCTGCTGCTCGCATCGTGAATAACACGGCACACAATGATACTACAGTTCATAAAGCACCGCATGATACTCGCGAGTTCATCTCGCTTTTCCCCCCGTTGATGTATTAAACAATCTAAGCAATCTAATCTACCTGAAATCGGCAGGTAACAGACACGTAACATCCATATGCTGTATAAATACATATATTTGACTACCAGCAAGACAGCGCTGCACTCGTATCTATCAGCCTGTCTGTATAATGATGTCGTTGAATGCCGATGCTGAGATACTGTGCTGATGAACCATTCGCTGACTGTCTTAATAAATCAAGTACAGAGATTCCAACCCGTGTTGAACATCCTATTTCCTTGTCAAATCGTGTATGCTGTGCAGTGTGCACCTAATCTATCATGAGATGACAACGCATTTAAGATCACAATCCTCAATAGATTGATTCCATCGTTTTACCGACAAGAAGATTCTACAATCTATCAGCCTTTCCGTAGAAATACATCGCTCCCTGTATAACGATATATATATCTAACGTAACATGTTTTAAGGCTGATCTGTGCATGATGGTGCTGCATTTTTACATAATTCTTATCGCATTTCCCCCCGTTGTTCTGTGCCGTTCCGTAGTCCAGAGCTTCATCATCCCCCATTCACCCCTTTCCATCCCTGGCGTCATTTTATCAATGAACGTGGTATTATACATATTTACATATTACATATTTGTTGTTATTTATGGAAGTGTCCGGTTGCTGGAGGAACCAGGACGCCGGCTACACTGCACAGTTTAGCCCGAAATATATAGAGAGAGTGCAGCCCGTTGACAGAGAAACGTTTTGACAGGGAATTCGCTCCGCGCTGTGTCGACGGTGATAGGAGTGGAGGATCGACTCCATTCAAATGGTTTTGGATTCCCTGTCTTCTCCCCTATCCGGACACGTTTGAATTGTTATCCTAACCCCCGGTAAACCGAAGTTAATAACCCGCAAACGGCACCGTGTTTGTCCGTGAATAACACGGCACACAATGATACTACAGTTCATAAAGCAGACAAGTGAAGGCAGTGGTTTTAAGGGTTCAAAAAACATGACTTTATTATGTGTAGAACAACATATGTGCAGAACAAAATCCAATAGAAATGATTCAAACATGCAGACAATCAGGCACTAGCCATCTCCTGAACATAACAATGATGCTACAGTGAGTTAAAGTCGTAGCCATCTCCTTACGATAGCCCACATAAGTTTCTTTCTCTTTTCAGCATTCCTCTTTCGAGCATCCTTCCTTCTGTCTTCTCTCTCCTGTCTTCTCTCTTTTCTCTTCTTCTTCGACTCAATCAATTGCCAAATCGTTTCCTCTCTCTCCCTCTCTCTCTTTCTCTTTCTCTCCAAATAACCATGGTTAATAATATACCACAGGCATAGGATAGCTGCAACTTCCTCCATGCTGCTATTGTTGTGGCTGTGTTGTGTTGTGTCTCGTGAAAATATACGTCACCACCATGGCGCGCTGTTATGACGCGTAACTCCGCCTACTATCGTCTACTCCTCCTACTAGTCCGGGTCGGTTGTGTATAATGGAAAACCAGAACTGATCAAAAGCGGGCTAAAGTGACCCGAACCGACCTGAAGCGACCTGGGCTGGGCTGCAAATGGAAAAGCGCCATTAGTCTGAGTCCTGTTTCTGTATGTCTCTTGCTTGCAAGCAATAAATGTCTGTATTCATGTGGTGTAACAAGACATTATTTCTTGAACCTCATCTCTAAAGAGCCAAAACTCCAGAGTGGTTAACCCTAGACTTCTACCACAGTGTATAATGCTGTAATCAGTATAAACATTTCAAAGAGTTTGGGTGCAGGCCATCTGATGTACTTGAAAAAGTGCATCATATACTTCATGTATATCTGCTTGCCTGACACTGCACTAAGGACCACCAGCTCCTGAGAGCAGACAAACTCCAGGTAGTCCAAATCCAATAGGACACGGTCCAGCCAACCTGGTGTTTCAAGTCTTTGTATTATATGGGTTCCAAGTCATTCCTGAAAAATACAATTTGAGTTACTAAAAAACTGGACAACGGTAGTCCTTGATATTCTTTCTTCATACAAAAATGCAAATGTTAGCAGCATAATCAGCACAATCACTCCACTTAAATATTGAAACATGCTATCACAAGACCCTACCAAAATGTTATAACGCTCACAAACATTGATTGAAGTAAAATATGTAGCTAATGTTTTATGAGTTTACATTGTAATAAATAAACACAATTACATTTGATTGTTCAATCACATTACTTGCTAGATGGATAGCTTACATTACTGGTCATGAACTAGCTAGCATAAACTAGGTAAGTGACCATTCAGAGGGACTCTTCCACATGTATTTCGATGAAAGAAAACAAGTGAAGTATAATATTGATAAGGTTTAGAGAGTTACATATTATTATTTTTTTATATATATATAGCTAGAGCTACACTTACCTGAGGAGTGTGAGATCATGCCTTCCTAGGTGAGACCACTGGACTGATCTTTACGTGGAAAGCCTCTCGAAAATGTTCTGTGATTGGTCAATCACTGCAGTCAATCACTCAATGCCCACTCGAAAATGCTCTCTTGTGATTGGTCAATCAATCATTGCATGCCGAATCTGCTAGTGCAAATGTCAAGATACAAGTGCAAATATTTATTTTACAAGTGCAACTTTCAAGATACAAGTGCAAATATTTATTTTACAAGTGCAAATTTCAAGATACAAGTGCACAAAACGAACCTACAACCTCACGAATAAAGTCCCATATCTATCTTCATAGCAGATAGATATGGGACCGGATGCATGCATATGGGACCGGATGCAGCACAAATGCTGCATCCGGTCTTAATGGGTTAATGGACATGCTACAGTAATGCTGTGTGTGTGTGTGTGTGTGTGTGTGTGTGTGTGTTTCTAAGGGGCATATCAACTGTACCCATCAGCATTTGCCTTTGTATGCATAGGCATTAATGAATAAATAAGTACAGAAGAGTATACAAAGATTGAAGTGAAATATAAGTTGGAGTTGTCACTGCCATGGAAATTGATGAATCTGAAAAAGATAAGAGCACTGTGATTAGGTGAGTGTCAGTTTTCAGCTGGTTTCCCTGCATGTCTGAAGTCCACTCTTACCTTTGGATATTTATGACTGTTCACCCACAACAGGCTACAGGACCTACAGTAGCCTTTCATACCAGTCTCATATCTGAGAGAGGAAGAGAGGGAGAGAGGAAGTTTATGGTAGTCAATCATCTACAAATTCATGACTCTACTATCCAGTGAGATCAAACTGCTATCAACCACCATAGTCCTCTTCTAGGTAAAGTATTACAGTAGATGCTACATGGGATCCTTGGGACGACCTGCCCTCCACTTTCCTCATCACCAATCTCTGTGCTCTCTTCATCCTGCTCTCTTTGTGCTGGAGCAGGCCCAAAATATCTCCTTCCCCTGCCTCTGGATCATCCTTTTCTCTATCCTCTTCCTCTCCTCCGGATTTCTGTCTCCATCACTCTCTCTCACTTCCTCCATCATCAACTCCTCTCTCTCTATCTCCCATCTCTCCTCACACTCCCTCCTCTCCTCCTCTTCTCTCATGCTGTCTCTTCTCTTCTCTCTTCTCTTCTCTTCTCCTTTGCTTTTGTCGCTCTCTCCACCTCCATCTTCATAATTCCTCCTTCCATCTTTCTCTCCACTTCCATCTCTCTCTCCTCCTCCTCTTCCTCCTCCTCTTCCTCCAGTGTCTCATAGCTCCCCTCTTTCTCTCCATACCTCCTCATATGTTTCACAAAGCGCTGGAACTTGACTGGGACTTTCCTCATCGGTTTCCGTGCTCTCTTCATCCTGCTGTCTCTGTGCTGTAGCAGGCCCACCTTGTCGTCCAAACTGCCATTACTCCATTCCTCCATCTTAACTGGTATGGAGAGGAAGAGTTGTTGCATGTAAGCAAACCTGTGTGTTGCTACTGAAGGTGTGCAATGCTACAGTATAACAACATGGTACAATAACACACACGGTGCATAAACATTCAACAATGAAAAGTTCATCAAATTCTATCCCATATAGTAAACAGATAGATATAGATAAATATTACTCATAAAGAGTGACGAAGTTCCATGCTTTTTCGCCTTTTATATTATTATTATTATTATTAATAATAATAATAATATTATTGATGTTACAGTTTTTCTCAATTGCTAAAACACATTTCACAAAACTTTCCTCCATTTTCCCAAAACTCTAAACACAACACACTTTTCTAAAGCTACATAAACAAAACCTCACCTTCTCTCTTCAAAACTCAAACTTTCACACCAAAACAGCTGCTCAAAGCCTGCAAAAATCTAAACACTATACGCATCATTACAGACTACAACAAAACAACTGAAAACACAATGTTCAGTGTGTGAGAATGTTCTTTTTTTTCACAACTGCCAAAGCACATTTTTAGAAACCTTACAGTATTTGTTCCCAGAATATATCACTGTAGAGTCTTGGGCATTTATAGATTTGTGTGTTTCATATGAACAGTATGTAAATCTGTATGTATGTTACGGTACATGTGGGAATACGGTACATGTGGGAAAACTAGGGTTAGGGTTAGGTGCTAGGGTGACTTGGTACATGCTGGCATGTCTAACCCTAACCTTAACCCTAACCCTAACCCTACCCCTAGCACCTAACCCTAACCCTAGTTTTCCCACATGTACCGTATTCCCACATGTACTGTAACATGTACACTACTGTACTGTATCACAACTCAATGCAAACACTACAGAGGATCCATTACACACAACAATACTCACTGAAAACAATGTTCAGGGTGTGATGTTTTTTTATTTATTTATGGAACTATACCACACACACACACCATAATCATTTGCAACAAGTGTCTTAAATTTTGAGTCGTTATGTTTAATGAATGAAGCCAGGTGTGTTCATTGTGTTCAAATTTTGCTGACTGTGGCAAGCATTTTGCATCACATGAGCTTTAATTTGAGAATTTGAGCAGAGTTTTTTGCAACTTGTGTTTTAGCAAGACAAAATGTGTTTAGATTTATGAGAAAAGGAGGATTGTGTTTTGTGAATTGTGTCTTCATGTGAAATGTGTTTATGGTTTTGGCAAATGGGGGCTAGTTTTATTAAATGTGCGTAGAAGTTCCTTGACTGTAACCTTTGCTTCCTGATAGTAGATGTCTTTGATTAACCTGAAATCAGTTTCATTCAAACTAATCAGAAGACATTCTATAATACTAATGTATGTTAGTATAATGTAATATAATATATTTGGCTGGAAAATATTCTATAATCTGTAATATACCTGTAATTTCTGGACAATTTCAGAGAGTGTACTTACCAATGGTCTTTCTGCAACTTAACTGTCTCTGCCAGAACATTCCCACCAAGACTCTATCCCCTTGGCGACCCGATTATGATGTCATCCATTATGAAATCATGCCACTCCAAACACCTTACAGACACTCTATAGGCCAATGCACACGGCGTGCAATTTTTGTCGCCGGACAACATTCGATTGCAATGCACACGGCGTGCGATGCAATTTTGTTGCACGGCAAAATTCCATTTTCAACTCACACCATTGAAGTCTATGAGAAAATCATAAAAAATCTCATCCCAATGCACACGGCGTGCGATGCAATTTTGTCGCACCACAACATTCCATTCTCAATTGTTACTTTAGTGTTACGTAGTCGGACCAGGCAGGCTGATTACAATAGGCTCTACCAATATTGCTTGCCTTGCTTCCACAATTTCTACAAGATACAACTGGACATATTGTGATAAAATATGTGGGTCCCCTGATTTAGGGGTATTGGTAAAATGTCAGGAGAGGGAGCGCACAAAACACACAGCCAGAAAGGTGTATTATAAAAGCCACTTTATTATTATGGGCGATGATCAGGCAGACATAGATTCGGAGGACGGAGACAGTCCAACATCTAGCTATTCGCCCCTACGACTCAACTTCCACAACTGATTATGCATCTCAATTAATCATCATAAATATACAGTAGTACAAATTCATCTCATTCAAATAATCATAGGCCTATAAATAAGACAAACATTGGACATATTGGCTGAATAGTAAATAATTAAAAGGGCACGTAACTCGCCGGGTATTTGAGACCCCCCCGTGGGGTCTGAGCGGTGCACTGCCAACCGATGAGGCTCAATATGTAAGTCCGTCTGGCTGACGATTGTTCCTGCGTTCACGCTACAATTGTGCCTACATGCTCGATTGTTATTATTATGTAATATAGGCGTCTTGTATGTGAGATGGGCCGTGTAGCTATGTGGAAAGACACGGAAATAAATCATGAATGCAGTAATTCGTAGAGCTAGTAATGTGTATAGTGGCAGCTGATGGGGATGTTCATATCTTGCCCTTGACTGTCAAACCTTTAAAATAGATGATTGCTCCATCCACAATTGAAGATGTCAGGTTGACTGGTTGACAGGTTATGAGCTTTTCGTCATCCATTTCATCCATTCAGGTTACCGGTAAATTACATACACGTACAGTAGAGTAAATATTAATTTTGGGTTGCCAGATGTCCGGTTTTCAGTGGACAGTGTCTATACAACGTGTGTACAATTTGGCTGGTCATTCAGTCGTGCTAGATTAGAAATCTGGCAACCCCGTGCTATCGTAGATCTTTGAGTAAACTAATATAATATATATAGTATAGTATATATTATAAGTATAAATAACGTTACTTGCTCAAAGATTTACGATAGCCTTTTTGGCTGCACAGTACAAAATACAAATAACAACAATGATAATACTTTTTTAGTAATATTTTATTCACATGTAAATATATGCCATCATGTTAAATAACTTAATACCTTCCCTAAAGCACGTATTTCATCAAAAACAAAAACAACATATTCATAAGAATTCAGGTATGCAAAGTTATAGATACATTCACTGAAAAAGCTTAATGTCAAGCCCTGACAACACTATATTTGTACTTTGAAATTGCATGTATGTATTATGTATGTTACACTAATGTTTTTCAAACTACTGTTACAATTAATTTGGTTCCGTTTGTATTGGAAACTGTTATTAAACAGTTTATAAGAGTACAGTAACGTAATAGACTAGTGTTTTGATGCTAGCTCCGAAATGTTAGCTAGCCAGCTAGCCACCTCTTTGTTTGTGAGCCAGGGCCAGCCAGGTAGAAACAAACAACTGTTACAATTAATTTGGTTCTGTTTGTATTGGAAGCTGTTATTAAACAGTGTATAACAGTACATTACCCTAATAGGCTAGTGTTTTGATGCTAGCTCCGAAATGTCTCCGCTCCGCCTCCAATCTCTCCCAGATCCACGTCAAACTCCTGTCTGTTCAACAAGTAAGTTGTCTGGAGCGGTCCTCCTGTACACTACAGCCTCAACTGTTGACCAAGTTGAACTCTCATTTCATTGTGAGACTGCAGAATCTCGTAGTCCCACAACCAACCGCCTCCTTTTTACGTTATGGAAAATTAGTTGATGCTCAGCAAGCTAGCTGTCTATGACCGAAAGACGCGTGTAAAATGTATGCTCCAGTCTCTCTCCCCGTTATGAGTGACTCAATTAATTTAGATAGACCAGTTGAAGTTTTCCCAATTGTCCCATTGTGATGCAATAATCCGTCGCACCACAAACTTGCACGCCGTGTGCTTTGTCCCATTCAAAACGAATGGAATTGAATTTTCGCGGTGCGATTAAAATCGGGGCCGTGTGCATTGGGATGAGATTTTCTCATAGACTTCCATTCAAACTTCAAAATCGAATTTTGTCCGGCGACAAAAAACGCACGCCGTGTGCATTGGCCTTAAGATTACATTTCTGGCCTGTCCATTTCACCTAGTATAACTTTATGAGGTCCTTGGCACACAGCCAGGCAGCCTATTACTGTTGTTGTCATGCCAAACATGTTTACATCTATAAGTAACAACAACCATGACACCCTCTGATGATGTCACGGTGACATCATGCAGTGTAACCATAACAACCATGGCAACCTCTGATGATGTCACGGTAACATCATGCAGTGTAACCATAACAACCATGGCACTGTAAGGCGATCAACTTCTCCAGAATCGATTTAATTGAGTCGTCACTTACAAGCGAGTTCGTTTAATCTCAACGAGACGTCCTTGATATAACTTCTTAAGATAAAATGATCCAATCAAATATTAGGCACCACTACTGAACTGTTCATTAAGATAATATTTATTCAAGCACATCAGCAAGCAATAATAGTTCATTTCCATGGAAAAGTGGTCCCATCTAGTTTCACCCCCGCAGGCCAGTATCAGCTAGCCGTCAACAGGTTAACTGCAGAAGCTTCACCAAACAAGAACCCCGTTTAGCCTTGGTACATAGTCTTTATACATTTTATTTAACATTTGGGGCTGGGCTGTCCCTCCCCCCCTATCTGGTAGTTTTTTAATTGTCAGCATAAAATCTGTTGCAGCTGTGAGCAAGTGTTTTAGTTAGTTATGTGGCCTTCAACTCCTCTCTGTGTGGGTGCGAGAGTGTACTGTGTGTTATCGTCTTCTTCTGGCCTCCCTCTGTGTCCCTCTGCAGTCACACCCCCTGTCTGGGGCTCGTTAATTACATATGCACACACAGCTATGTATTTAAGAAACAGGTAAGCATATGCACACAGTTATGTTTTTAGGATGTACAGACATTTTTATACAGTTACCTTGGGTATATTCTACTTGCGTTCTAAAGCACTGATTGGCCAGTTATTTGATCATCAAACCCATTCCCTGGGGTCATGACTAGGTCAGTAGGCTATGTTCTTATCAAAATAGCTTGTGAAAACATAACTATTGAAGTTACACAGAGTTAGGATTCGATTTACAAGTTAAAATGTAGTATAGAAGAATAGACTTATCATTAATCATTAGTTATGAAAGTATAAAATCAGTACAGAAAAATAGAATATCATAACAGCAGGTGTAAAATGGTTGTTAGCACATAGGTAAAAATAAGTAATTTACAGGCGGTTTGAATCATAAAACTTTATTTTAGTCAGGAGCTTGTCTTCTTCTTGTCAAAACAGAACCTCTCTTTTGGCTTTGCGTGACCTTCCTATTGTTCTCAACTGACCTCAGTCACATATCATTTAAATGAGCACATAGTACATGATTTATCACTTTTAGTTATTTTAATACAAATTCCCAACAGCACCCTCTGATGATGTCACGGTGACATCATGCCGTGTAACCATAACAACCATGGCAACCTCTGATGATGTCACGGTGACATCATGCAGTGTAACCATAAAAACCATGGCAACCTCTGATGATGTCACGGTGACATCATGCAGTGTAACCATAACAACCATGGCAACCTCTGATGATGTCACGGTGACATCATGCAGTGTAACCATAACAACCAGGCTTAAGCTGATTTTAACACCTTTTGCTTGAATTCATTATCATCCTAACCTAAACTACAGTACTATGCACTGGCTACTATACATACTTCACCAATATCACATGTTATACCGTCTAATCAATAACACAATTTGTGAGAGAAGACGTTCTATAATACTATAAAATGTATATATGTATAGTGTAATATAATGTATTTGGCTGGAAAATACTCTATAATCTATAATATACCTGTAATTTCTGGACAATTTCAGACAGTGTACTTACCAATACAATGTCTTTCTGCACCACCTTACAGACACTCTGTCTAGACTGATTACATTTCTGGCATGTCCATTTCACCTAGTATAACTTTATGAGGTCCTTGGCACACAGCCAGGCAGTGGGCAAGAGAGACTGAGTGAGACTCCCACCAAGTACAACACTGTGACAGAATGACTGCTCTGCATCACTTTTTAAAAGTCACTTTATGCATAAACTGCAGAATGTAAACCTAACTGGAGACACTCATCATTTTTGGAGACAGATTAAGTCTACTAAAAGTGTAGTGTGGAAAAGGAATCTTTGTTGTTTTTCTATTTCTATCTACTGTATTTACCCTACAGAGAACCCATGAATATATCTTCTTCAAGGGAGACATTTCAAAATGGCAGCGGACAGACACATCTGGCACGAGTGTGTTCCTGCTGTCAGAGATAAGGCGTAACAAGTGGATGATGTGACAGATTTGACACGTCTGAGCTTCAAACCACAGACGATCTTTACACTTTCAAAGCCTGGGAGGCAGCAGCAAAACGTGGGCATGGTTCTCTCCTTGCCTCTACGTTAACAGCTGATGTGCAGTGAGCTTTCAGGCGCATAATGGCTGCCGTGGTAACAGCCAGCTGGGTACTCTACGTGGCTAGTGGATGAGTTGAGTTCCCCAATACACGATACAAAGAGCTTCGAGCAGCTGTGTAAGGTGGAAAGACGCAATATAAATCCAAGCAATTACATTACATTGAAAGACCTAATATAGCTTGAACATAATGCACACATTCCCTAGTGCAACTTTTGTAATTTCCCATGGAAGGGAAGAGTTTAGACGTAGAGGAAATAAGAAACAGATGTTTTTACTGTAACTGTGGAACATACCCTGCGATATGCTGGGATATTAAAATGCTTCCTCAATAAAAATGATCCCTTTTTGTTATGTTTAGAACAGGCTAACGTGTTTGTTCACGCAGAAAAAATCCTCTTGTAGGATCATTAACCTCTTCATTAAACATGGCTGACAACCATCAGTTATTGAACGCATCAGTGAAGTGGAATTAATAGTCCTTTTGGAGAGCCTCTACTGGTGGAAGGTGGAAGTATTCCCTGGATGCCTCCACCCACTGAACTGTATTTAGGCCATGCTCCTGCCGGGAATAGCTTTGTCTTTATAATTAAGTCCTAGCTGAATCTGAGATAGCAACTGAATAAAGACATTTCTCTTCAGGCTACATCTTAATTGTCCCTCCTAAAGACCTCCTCATCCCCACTACCCTCCTGTACAATTTCTGTACTAAATAAATAATTAATCAATTCTGCCATCTTCTAGCATTGTGACTGCCAATGGCCCCTGGTTTTGGCATAGGTTACTATTTCTAATGATGTCTGATGGATAGATTATTCATGTATTTGTTGTAAGTCACTTTGAATAAAGGCATCTGCTAAATCCCGTAAAATGTTAATGTAAATGTAAAGAAATGCCTGCTTAGATTAATTGGCTGTTTTTTTTATTTATTTATTCATAACTTTATTGTATTAATCAACAAAACAAAGAACAAACATGCTTCCTCTTCCACGTACACAGCATACAGTACAATGACACATCTAAAAATGCTAACCACAACCAAGGTCACCGAGCATGACCTCAACCTCCCCATCCCCACCACCAGCCCTGGGGGAATGAGAGAGATGCACCTCCCCTCCTCTCCTCTTCTCCCCTCTCGTTTCCTCTATTCTCCTCTCCTCTCCTCCCCTCTTCTCTTCCCTCAGAGGTCTCAAGGTAGAGGTTGGCCCCTCTCCCATGCCGTTGACCACCCAGATGAAATTGTTGAAATAATAATAATAATAGACACAACTCTGTATTAAGGCATCAATACTGTAAGAAGCATCCCCCCCTCTGGTCCTATCTGGCCTTACTTCTATCAGGCCCAGGGATTAAAAGGTTTCTCATCACTGACTGGTGTGTTTGTCTGTTCTGTAGCCAACTGCTTACTGGAAGAAAATCAGGATATATATAGTACACACTATACCTCCTTACCTCCTCCCTCCCTCCCTCCCTCATCCTCCTCCTCTCCCTTCCTATTCCTCCCACGGTGTTATCCCCCTCTGCTCCTGAGTTCACCAGAGCTCAGCACCTCAGATTGATTTTCCCACTCTATAATATTCTTCCTGTAGCATCCTGCTGAGCTGGGCATCGATCTCTCTCTCCCCCCTCTCTCTCTTACACGGGAGGTCTGCTCAGTTCCGTATTCATAGTCACACATGCCAGGGATCACTAGAAACAAGCCCTTCTCCTTTCTTAACTCATTGTCCTCTGGCCTTGTGGGGGTGTCCTCATGCTTGTCAGACAGAACGGGTGTTTTACAGATCGCAGTTGCTCTGTCGGCCTGTATCTCATGTTGATGGATAGCATCCTGGTGTGTGTGTGTGTGTGTGTGTGTGTGTATGTGTGTTATTAGAGAAATCAGACAACCTACTGTATGTGATTTCAGGAGTAGCATGAACTCCTATTGATTTAAGGAGGATTAAATTAGATTTCTTAGATTTCTGCTGATGTGACTCTTACTCTCTCTCTCCCTCTCTCTCTCACTCCCCTCCCCTCTCTCTCTCTCTCCTCCCTCCTCACCCCCCCACCCTCCCACCCCCCCACCCTCCCGCCCCCCACCCTCCCACCCCCCACCCACCCCCCAGGCGTTCAGCCAGGCCTACTCTACCCAGCGTAAGGTGGCGGCGGATGGGGAGACCAACGAGGAGACGCTGCTCCAGGAGTCGGCCACCAAGGAGGCGTACTACATGGCCCGGCTGCTGGAGCTGCAGGCGGAGCTTAAGCTGAGCCGCGGCGTCACGGCCAACACACAGGCTGACAACGAACACCTCAGCACCCTGCTGCAGGAGCTCCGAGAGGTCAGGCCTCTGGACACCGCAGGATAGATTAGATTAGATGTGATTAGGCTAGGTTAGGTTTGATAGACAGACAGACAGACAGACAGACAGACAGACAGACCGACCGACCGGCCGGCTGACTGGCTGGCTGACTAATTGACTGACTGACTGACTGACTGAATAACTGACGACAAGACGGACAGACAGACAGACAGACACACAGACAGACAGACAGACACAAACAATGTCAAACCTCATCCATAGCCATAAGCCGTGACGCAAGAGGGACTGGTTGCAACCCACCCTCTCTTCTCCCATGGGAGAACCCTTTGAAGAACCCTTTTGGGTTCCAAGTAGAACCAAAAATGGTTGGACAGTACACGCAGAAAGGGTTCTTCAAAGGGTTCTCCCGCAAGAACAGCCGTAGAACCCTGTTGGAAGCCTTTTTTTCTGTGTGCACTATAGGGTGGCCGTGGACTTGAATACACTGATCTATGGTTCAAGTGGGGTAGTGGTGGCCTAGTGGATAGTGAGTTGGACTGGTGATCAGAAGTTCAAATCCAATCTGGGAACACCACCACTAGTGTGCCCTTTAGGCATTTAGCCTAATTTACTCCAGGGAGACTGTGCCCTGTAATCTCTAATTGTAAGCCACTTCGAATAAAAGCGTCTGCTAAATGGTTTAAATCTAAGTCAGAACATAGGCCATAGTAGCAGACAGTGTTAGGCCAATGCACAATGCATCAGTAGTTTGTATACAATGAAGACTTTCTTACATACTGGTCATATTTCTGATAGCAACAACCGGTTATGTGTGTGTCTATGTGTGTGTCTGTGTGTATGTCTGTGTGTGTGTCTGTGTGTGTGTCTGTGTGTGTGTCTGTGTGTGTGTTTCTGCAGAGTAACGAGATGCTGGAGCTGCAGCGGAGCCGTATGAGGGAGGAGATCAGAGAGTACAAGTTCAGAGAGGCCCGACTCCTGCAGGACTACACCGAGCTGGAGGAGGAGAACATCAGCATGCAGAAGCTAGTGTCCACACTCAAGCAGAACCAGGTGGGTAACACACACACACAAACGCAGACAAGCACGCACACACGCATACACACACACATACACACATACACACATACACACATCCACACACACACACACACACACACACATACGCATACACATACACACACACACACACACACACACACACACACACTCTTTCACCTCAGGTTATTGAAGAAGTTTAGCATGGGTTCTACAGAGGCACAACTGAGAGCATTCTGGGTGTATCACTGCCTGGCACGGCAACTGCACTGCCCTCAACCGCAGAGCGCTACAGAGGGTGGTGCGGACAGCCAAGCTCATCAGTGGATGTGAACAAAATGGTGTGTCAGCAAAGCCCGGAGGATCATCAGAGATCCCAGCCACCCCAACCACAGTCTGTTTGAACCGATGCCATCCATCCAAAACTCAGAGGCTAACCAACAGCTACTTCCACCAGGCGATCAGGCTCATGGACAAGCCCACTGTAGACAATTGATCATCCCCAAGCACACCCCATGCATACGGACTACCTTAACCTTAAGCTCACTTAAGCCATTTTACTACTTGAACTACCTATTTTATTACTAGTTGTACTGCTAATTGTATCCTGTCTTATTTGTCACTTATGTCCTGTACTATTGTCACTTTTTTATCTTATGCCTATTGCCTTATCTTGTGCTGCAATGTCAGGAAACGAAGCCTAAGAATTTCACCCTAACACTAATTTTATTAACGTAATGTTAAACGTGTGTAATGTGACGTAAGAATAAAACTTGAAACTTGAAACTTGAAAAACACACACACACACGCACTCCATAATGACATAAACACCCAGTTTTTAAACCCATGTGTTTATGACCATCCTTCCCTCTCTTCTCTCTGTCCCCCAGGTGGAGTACGAGGGTCTGAAGCACGAGATCAAAGTGCTGGAGGAGGAGACGGAGCTGTTGAACAGCCAGCTGGAGGACGCCCTGCGTCTGAAGGACATCTCCGAGGCCCAGCTGGAGGAGGCCCTGGACGCCCTGAAGAGCGAGCGCGAGCAGAAGAAGCACCTCCGCAAGGAGCTGGTCCACCACCTCAGCCTGTGTGACGTCACCTACACGGGCAGTGCCCACCTCGCCTTCACCTCCGCCCCGCCCAGTGGCACTGCCACGCCCACCGCCTCCATGTCACCCAGCACGGAAGAGCCGTCGTCCCGGTGTAACGGGCAGTGGCACGGGGGCACTGGGGCAGGCACAGGGTCTCTGCCCAGGGCGAACGGAGAGTGCCGGGGCGGGGGGAGGAAGGGCGAGGTGGTGGTCTCGGATCTGTTCAGCGAGATGAACCTGACGGAGATCCAGAAGCTCAAGCAGCAGCTGATGCAGGTGGGTTGTAAAGAGTGTGTGTGTGCGTGTGTGTGGGTGTGTGTGCATGTGTGTGTTTGTGTGTATGTGAGTGTATCTGTGTGTGTCAGGCTAAGGGATCCACAGGAGGTTAGCCGAAATCAATACCACTCAAACTCCAATAGACACACACATAACCAGGGCTGGACTGGCCATCTGGCATACCGGGCATTTGCCCGGTGGGCCGCGGTAGTTTTGGGCCGAGCCGACCGGCCCCCAAAAAAAAAGTTTTTTTTTTTTTTTTACCAGCCGGCCCGGCCGAAAGCTACCATCGAATGGCCCATAAATCGAAAGCTACCATTGAACGGCCCATAAATCAGGGACAGCGGCCCGTTGGTCAATTTTCGATACAGACACTGGGCTGGCCCAATCAACAGAGAGAAGGGGGGGGGGGGGGGGGGGTCAGGGGTCACGCACGCACGCAGCACCAGACCGCGTCTCAGTTTCGCGGTAGTTTTGGGCCGAGCCGGCCAGCAAAATACATTTAGTTAGCCTGGATAGTTACTAGATAGATACTGAGAGAGATGGAGCGCAAAAGCACACTAAAACGGAAGGGAGGCTGGGAAAAACTTAGGGAGAAAAACAAGAAGAAACTCGAGGCAGATCCTGCCAAATGTGTAAACATTAGGGACATGTTTGCTGCACCCTCAAGTTTACCACAGCAGCAACAGCAACAGGTTGAAGAGGAGGCTAGCAGGGAGGAGCGGGAGCAGGGTACAGATACAGAGGATAGAGAGGATACAGAAGAAGCGGGGCCGAGTCAGCCTGTAACCGTTGACCCGGTAAGGAAAATATAGGTAGCTGTGTAGGGGTGTAACGGATCGCCCCCCACGGTTCGGCACGCATGTGTACCGCGGATCAATTGCAAAATGTAACCAAGTAATAATATTACTTAATATTAGTTAATATCCCTTGTAAATCACAATGTAGAGTTGCCATGAAAAGATAGACGCGACAGTTGCGTGCTTTGTTTTACTCTAAAGCGCAATGATAGGTTGATAATGGAAAAATAAATCTAGAACAACAAGGCTGCGTTCGTAAATTCGCTCTGGAATCTGATCACTGAGTACACTGGTCTACTTGCACTGGTACCATTGCTTATTGTATGTAGTCGTCTTTGTAGTGGTTTGGGGGAATACTACAGTTTGTCATATGACTGTACAGCACATTTTATAAGACAAGTATATAAGGCAAGTATTTTTGTGCTGGTGGGTGTGGTCCGACCGATTGGGGTGGGCCTGTCTGGGCCAAAAATGCCAGGGCCTAATTTTTGTCCCAGTCCAGCCCTGCACATAACCAACCCATTTTGTACACATGAAAACGACTCTCTACTCAGCGGCCCCATACTGTAGATGAGGGGAGAGGGTATTGAATTATTCACAGTGAAAGACTGCTGACATAACCTTTGCGGCATGCAGCTCTCTCTCTCTCTCTCTCTCTCTCTCTCTCTCTCTCTCTCTCTCTCTCTCTCTCTCTCTCTCTCTCTCTCTCTCTCTCTCCCCCTCTCTCCACTCTCTCTACTGTATATCTCTATCTCCATCGCCCACGCCAAGGCCATGCACAATACAAAATGGCCGCCGGTTTTCAAGCCGGTTGGTTCAAGCCCAAATCGTTAGGATCTCCATTGCGGTGAGTCAGTGGGGGTTGAGGCTCCATTAGGGTTGAATATAGGATACTGATCTGTGTATAGCTGGACGTTATACTGCAGTCCCTCTGGTTGAAACCCCATCTCCCTCACAGTCTTCCTCTGGGCTCTCCCATTGGCTAGGCTGCAGGAAGGGCTTATTTATATCCTCTAGGACACACTAGACTATCGACCAAGGCTCTCACTAGTGAGCTTGTTGGAAAGCAGGGATTAACAATGAACAGTGCTGACTTATCTTTGATGGATGAGAAGGTAATAGTGGAATAGATAAATAGAATGGAAGTGCTTTTCATACAAGTTGTTTGGGCGAAGTGTGGATTTCATTTAGTTGACAGTGACCATTTACATTGGGTAGGTGCATAGTGGGATCCTTTGGACAATCCTACCTTAAACCCTTACCCTACCCTAAACCGTTACCCTAACATTAACCTTAACCGTAACCATAACCCTTACCTAATTTCAACTTCAATTGGGTGATGTCGGAGTCTAGGATCCCACTAAGCATTTACCATTTACATGGTAAAACAGCATTTCAAACAAATGTCCTGTTCCATTGGGATTCTCAGTGATTCCTCTGTGTTTCTGTCCCCTACAGGTAGAGCGTGAGAAGGCAGCGCTGTTGACCAGCCTGCAGGAGTCCCAGACGCAGCTGCAGCACACGCAGGGTGCCCTGACGGAGCAGCACGAGAGGGCCCTCCGCCTCAGCGAGAGAGTCACCGCCCTCAGGCGCCTCAACCGGGAGGCCCACCTCTCCCAGGAGACCCACGGCGACCAGGGGGAGGCCCTCATGGAGCACGGGGAGGACGAGGAGGGCGAGGACGGAGAGAGGGACGGGATGCAGGGCAGGGCCCAGGCATTCTTCCACCAGACCCCCGGCCTGGAGATCCTGCAGTGTAAGTACAGGGTGGCGGTCACGGAGGTGGTGGAGCTGAAGGCGGAGCTCAAGTGCCTGAGGGAGAGGTACGCCCAGTGCATGGAGGGCGGGGCAGAGGAGAGGACACGCGGAGACGCCCAGCTCCGCTCTCTGGAGGAGCAGGTGGGGAGGCTGGAGAGGAGCTGCCGCGAGGGCCGGGAGAGGGCGGGGGGCCTGGAGACGGAGCTCCGGGCGGCCCAGGCCGCGGCCACAGAGAGCCAGACGGCCCTGAACGCGGCGCAGGACGAGCTGGTGACCTTCAGCGAGGAGCTGGCCCAGCTCTACCACCACGTGTGTCTGTGCAACAACGAGACGCCCAACCGGGTGATGCTGGACTACTACAGGCACGGGCGTGGCCTGCGGGGGGCCGGCGCCGGGCTTAAGGGGGACGACAGCCGGGTCCTCCTGACCCCCCGCCTGGCCCGACGCCTGGCCGCGGCGACCTCCTCCATGAGGGACTCTCGTAGCCCCTCGGAATCCCCCTCCAAAGAGCCCCTGTCTGGACAGGGGGTTAAAGAGGGGGTGGCTAGGGAAGGGACACCCCCCCCCCCCTCCCAGCAGAGCCCCGGACCCCCCCGCACCCCTTCCACGGGATCCCCGAGCATCAGTGCCTCTTCGTCATCGTCATCGTCGTCGTCGCCTGCGGTTGAGCCGGCCGGAGACCTGCGCCGGGAACCCATGAACATCTACAACCTCAACGCCATCATCAGAGACCAGGTGACTTGGTTCAGTCCTTTCAATAACCTTTCCTTCTCTTTGAAGACTGATTTAAACGTGCAAACTGCACTAATTTTCTTCTTCAATAGAACACATTTTGTTAATTTGGTTGTTGTTGTTGTTGAGCGACTGTTTGTGCGTTCTTTCCCTTGGTCACATGGTACAAACAGTTTGCGCCACAGCACTCCTCACCCTGATTTACACTAGAGAGTCGAACTGAGATGAGCCAGGCTGGGCTGTACTGGGCTGTACTGGGCTGTACTGGGCTGTACTGTACCAGGCCTGGTTACACATCCACCATAATTGCTGAAACACTGCTGGAAAGGACAATGCAAAAAGAAAATATCTGAGCCAGCACAGTATGGTTCAGGTTTGCCCTGTGGTGTGTATTTGACACCCCTCCCCCCCCCCCCCCCCTCTCTCTCTCTCTCTCTCTCTCTGTCTCTCTCTCTCTTTCTCCCCCCTCTCTCTCTCCCACTCTCTCTCTGTCTCTCTCTCTCTCTCCCTCTCCCCCCCTCCCTGTCTCCTAGGTGAAGCACCTTCAGAGGGTGGTTGACCGCTCCCTCCAGCTGTCCAGACAGAGGGCAGCAGCCAGAGAGCTGGCCCCGCTGCTGGACAAGGACAAGGAGGCCTGCCTGGAGGAGATCCTGAAGCTCAAGTCCCTGCTGAGCACCAAGAGAGAGCAGATAGCCACACTCAGACTGGTCCTCAAGGCTAACAAACAGGTAGAGAGGGGGAGAGAGAGTGAGAGTGGGGGAGAGAGAGAGAGAAAGGGGGGGAGAGAGAGAGAGAAAGAGAGAGAGGGAGGGGGAGAGAGTGGGAGAGAGAGAGTGGGAGAGAGAGACAGGGAGAGAGAGAGAGAGAGAGAGAGAGAGAGAGAGAGAGAGAGAGAGAGAGAGAGAGAGAGAGAGGGAGAGGGAGACGAAAAGGGACCTTCCTGACCAGTATCTCATTGACAGCCCGAGGTCAAAACCTAAACCCTAATCTTAACCACAACCTTAACCCTAACCCCAACCTTAACCCTAACTATAACCCTGACTTTAAACACATTTTAGATATAGATAGAGTTACATTTTAATTTGAAAATTCAGCATTGGTTTGCTAGTCAGTTGTGTCCCACTGGTGTTTCCCATAAAGCATGGGTGTGTATATATTGAATCAGAATCTGTAAAATGAGAATTGTGTTATTTTTATTATTTAGGGATAAATAACCTGGTTGCCACATATGTTTCTGCTTATACACTGTAAAGAGAAACTCTACATGCCACACTTACTTTAAAATATCCCTGTGTTTATTCACTTATCACGAGTGTGGTCAAGAGAAGAGAAAGAACTGTTTGCATGACCTCTATATATATAACTATATAACTATAACTTATAACACAGAGGTGTCTCACCTTTAATCAAAGTAATGCAATGTGATCTATAGACTAAGTTGCACACAGAAGAGCTCTCACTGCCCCTCTCCTACCTCTTGATTAAAAGCATGGCGTCTGTGCCCATGTGGCTCAAGTGATTTATAGCATGAAGCTGGCGGTTTATAGATTTCTGCCTCTATAGGAAACGACAACAGTTTTATTTGTCCCATTGTAATTAGTGCTTTTGTAATGGATCCATACACACAGTGGACCCCCAGGTATTCTCAATGGTCTCTCTGGGATGCCTACTGTGTGTTAGTTTGTGTCTGTGCGATTTGTGAACTTCGTCACAATTTCATAATCAATTCAAGGCAGCTCTGTGAGTTACTGGGTATTTTGAGGAGTAATAAACTTTGGCAATTATCAGGCCAACGTGTTTCATAGATCATTTGTGACAGCAGCTGGTGAAACAAGTCGGCAGCCGACAGACCGTTCAGACTTTTACTCACCGAATCCATTGCATTGGCTTGACTAGCGAGTGTGTCATTGATTTCCAACAACGTTGACATTTATTTAAATTTTTCAGTCCAAACAGTTGGTCAGTTGGCAACTTGTTCCCGCTTTCACCACCTGCTGCCACATGTTAAACCACAGAGCTGAGTACAGCTGCTCCTCCTGCTCCTGTCCAGAGAACTGCTGAGTTATGTGCTCATATTCACGTCTCACAGAACAAACAGTACAGTACAGTGTTTATCCTCACTAGTCACTCGTATAGTATGAGAATAGCCTTCTGTTGTAGTGTCTCCCATATGGAGGGTTGGGATGGCACACTTTAAAGGGATAGTTCGCCCAAAATTACAAAATCAAACATTTGGTTCCTTACCCTAAAAGATGTTTATGGACAAGAGCAGAGTAGACTTCACATGAATCCACGCTTCTGTTTACCCAGGCACTGTCACGAACTGTTAACAGATTAACAACCTTTTTGTGTATGTCTATGTACCCTAAATACTCATGTACGAAATGTCTTGCCAGAATCATCTCAAAGTTATTTATATAACTTAAGTTAAATCATGTTCCTACTGAAAAAAAAAATGTTTTGATGCTCTTGATGCTGTTTCTCCTCCCAGACTGCAGAGGGCGCTCTAGCCAACCTGAAGAGTAAGTATGAGAATGAGAAGTTCATGGTAACAGACACCATGATGAAGCTTCGCAATGAGCTAAAGGCCCTGAAGGAGGACGCCGCCACCTTCTCATCCCTACGAGCCATGTTCGCCACCCGGTGAGAGAGATAGGCACCTGGCACCTTATCAGGGTGGAGTCAGTTCCATTTTTGAGGAAATTAACTGAAATTCTAATTCCAATTCCAAGTATGCTTGAGGAAAATGTTGAATTGGAAATGGAATTTCCGCTTACTTCCTGGATTGTAATGCAAGTGACCCTAAGGCTTGCTGTTATAGCAAGATCATATGAAACCATTTCACCTGTTGTTTCCAGAAGACCTCATCTTCCTGTAATCATTCATCTAAAGATCTGGGATTAGTACATACATTTTTTACTTTTAAATAAATTATGCATACTGATTCCTGAGGAAAATGCTTATAAATGAATGAAAACGTATAAATGCCTCTGTCCCCCAGCTGTTTACGCCCATAAGTGGCGAGGTAACCACTTTGTTGTTGTTTGGATCCCAGATTGCCCCTTTAACAGAGCTCTTAGTAAATCAGGCCCTTAGCATAACGCTCTCCAATGTCTCACTCTACTGTCCCATGGATCCTACTGCAGTATGTGACGTGTGCGAGACTGACGTCTCTCTCTCTCTCTCTCAGGTGTGACGAGTATGTGAACCAGCTGGATGAGATGCAGAGGCAGCTGGCGGCGGCGGAGGACGAGAAGAAGACCCTCAACTCCCTCCTGCGCATGGCCATCCAGCAGAAGCTGGCCCTCACCCAGCGCCTGGAGGACCTGGCCTTCGACCAGGAGCAGTCCCACCGCACCCGCGGGGGCAAGGTGGCCCGCATCAAGACCAGCACCCCCAAAGTAAGTCACTCAGCCTCGGCCCCCAGCCTCCCCTCCCCCCCCAGCCCCACCTCCAGTCCCCCCAGCGCCCCCCTTAGCCCAACCTCTGCCATAGCGGCTTTTCGCTCTGCCCTGGCCTCCCCAACAGCTCATAGACCCGGCCTGAGCCAATCCTTGTTACCCTCCGTGGCCCCCTCCGTGGACCCCTCGGCCCCGGGCAGCCCCCCCTCCCTGGAGGCGCCCTCCTCGCCCTTCCACGGGACCCTCCCCTCCACCCCCTATAGGCTGGCTCATTCCCAGTGGTCCCTTGGCGTGCAGACGTTATTGGTGGACTCCCAAACATTCAGTGTAGACATCACCCCCCTGCTGTCTCGTAGCTCAGGCCCGTCCAGGCAGTACGCCTCGGAGGCCTCCCCGCGAGCCTCCTCCTCTACCAGGGGTACCCAGCCTGACTCGGCCCCCTCCTCCCCCTACCGCTCGCCCATCCTGGGGACACGGCGGTCCACGTGGAGCTCATCGCCCCGAACTCGGCCCCTCACTAACCTGACGCGCACCTCTGCCCTCTATACCCCCGCCGCCTCCTACACCCCTCCCTCATCCTATACCCGCCCTTCTTATACCCCTCATGCCTCCTACACCCCTTCCTCCCCCTACACCCCTTCCTCCACCTATACCCCTTCCTCCCCCTACACACCTTCCTCCCCCTATACCCCTTCCTCCCCCTACACCCCTTCCTCCACCTATACCCCTTCCTCCCCCTACACCCCTTCCTCCCCCTACACCCCTTCCTCCTCCTATACCCCTTCCTCCCCTTATACCCCTTCCTCCTCCTACACCCCTTCCTCCTCCTATACCCCTGCAGTTTCATACACCCACTCTTCTGCCCATTATACCCCCTCCTCCCATTACACCCCCTCCTCTTCATATACCTACTCCAGCTCCTACACCCACGGCTCCAACTACAGACCTCTTTACCCCCGGAACTACAGTTCCAGTCGCCCCCCCCCCCCACTGATGCTTGAGTCTAGTTCCTCTCTGCCCACCTCTCTAACCACACTTCATTTCTATCTGCTCCCTCATTGACAATACTGCAATTTCCATTAACCCCCCCAACCCCCCCCCCCCTAAATCACTAACACTAAACTTCGGTTCCCATCAGCCCCCTCGCTGCAGACACTAAACCACAGCTCCCATCAGCCCCCTCTCTGACCCCTCGGCAAGGGGAGTGGGTGTGGGGCTCACAGAGAGGAGGACAGACTGGTTTCCTGTTTCCTGTTTCCTGTGCCTAAGCCTCGGCCTGAGGGCGTGAATGTTGCGTGACGTTGCTCAGGGATTTAACACAAGGAGCACAAGTGGGCCCGCCTTCCTTTTACCCAGAGACTGTTGATCGGTCTAAAGGACACTTTACAGACTATTTACAGAGAGTAGCTTTTGTCTTGCCCTTCAAAATGCCCGACGACAAACACATGAGCATATGTGTGCATGAAGTTAATATAATAACGCATAAGGACAGATGAGATGGACTTTTAGATTGACTGGACATTATGGAGTATTCATTCTTTTCACATGTGGAGATGAGGCTACCACAGCTCAACCACTTTACTATACTCAGTATTATTCTCTTTCACTGTTTTTCATAAGAATGATATATACAGCACTGTAACCAAATGTCATTCAAGTATTCTGAGTTGGATACACTGTATCTTGTTAGAAACTGTTTCTTTGTTTTCTTATCAACCCTCACTGTTGCTCTTGAACACACTGTACTCACAATGTCGTTTCAGTCATCATTTATATAACTTTAGCATCACCTAGTGGTTCTAATCCTCATTGCCATGTATTCAGGATTTGTGGGATTTAAGACATATTGTGAGGTTTAAACCGATTGTTCACCCAAATTACAAAATTACATATTTTCTTCATTACACTAGAAGAAGTTGATGAACATTCAACCCACACTTTATTTCTGTTTATCTGGACACTGTCGCTAACTGGTAACTGATAGCATTTAACTGAATGGACCCTAAATTAGGTTGTTTGAAATCACATGCCCAAATCATCTCACAGTTGTTTAATTCATTTCACTGAGTATTTTCAGAGAATTTGGGATTATCTGAGCATGGCATTTCAAACATACTGTAGTTTGAACAGTTCGTGCCCATATAAACAGAGCCACACTGTGGATTGAAGTCTGTCCTTGTCAGGGTAAGGAACCAAATAGGTGTTTTTGTATTTTGGGTGACCTATCCTTTTAAGATCAAACCGACCTAGCATAAATGACCTGCAGTCAACATCCCAGTATAGTTGATGTTAGCAATATGATAGCAGAGGTTTCATCTCAATGGTCTAAAGAAGCTTCCTTTCCTTGGCTCCTTCCCGTCATCTGCACTAACCTTAAAGACGAGCGTAAGACCTCTGCCATATAACTTTCACCTATCCTGTATTTTCAGATCAGTGCAGATTAGAGAGAGGAGACAAGGAGAAGATGCCACTGTTGAAATCAGGGCTGGGGTCAAATTCATTTAAATTTCAGCCAAATCCAGGAAGTAAACATATTTCCTCAAATGCGTTTTAATTGATTGATTGATTGATTGATTATACTTTATTGTCCCCGAGGGGAAATGTGTCTTGGGCATGGTACTTTCATGCTTCAAGTGCAACAGAGACGATACATACAACATACAGTAGACAAAGTAAACAACAGGACAGCAACAAACATTGAGTGACATTGGCAGCAGTTTCCACCTGGACATGGCATCATTTGGTATAAATATATATTGCACATAACCCTTCAAGTGGTGTTTTCGAATATTGCACATGGCCCTTCAAGTGGTGTTTTCGAATATTGCACATGGCCCTTCAAGTGGTGTCTAAGATAAAGTGCAGGTGCTATGATAACATGGACGTACCATAAAATTGCAGTTGAAATGGAATTGACCCCAACCCAGATTGAAATGCCACCCCCCCTCCCCCTTTGTGTCTCAGATCAGTATCAGATAGTAGGTTTAGCTGTGTCTATGTAGCCTAGTGCCCCCTGACCCTCAGCCCTCCCAGCAACAGCAGCTATGGATGAATGTATTCAGGTGATTCAACAAGAGCTCACATACAGTACAGCACCAAACTCAGGGAATCTGACACACTCTAACACTTCTAGCTGGGGTTCAACAGGAGAGTGTTGTTGTTAACCAAATCAGAGTTGATACTTTTGTCTTTCGCTGATTACAGAAACATAGGCAATAGAAGATAGATTGAAATGACATTAAGGCAATGAGGTACTAGTATTCCACGATAATGCACAGCTTAGATATGACAGCTCTGCACACACTGATTCCGTGTTACCTGTGTATGTGTGTGCCTTACCTACAATACCTGCTCAATGCCTACTGTAAGTCAGACCAGGATTGCCTTGCCTGGTATATTCACACTCCTTTTTTTAATTGTATTCTTTTGTCTGCTTTTTTAAAAAATTGTTTGGGCCTAATTCCATCCATTAGAAAGGACAATAACAGAGCCTTGCCAAATAGTGGTTATTACCGTCAGAAGACAGTGCTTCTGGTGCGGTCCGCTCCTGGGTGCTATCCAGTGAGCAGGCTTGGCCGGCTTTGTCCCAGTCCAGACCCCCGTCTGCCCCCATTTGAGCCTCTAGTGTATGTTTTCATTTGGTGTATGTTTTCATTTGGTTCACATGATGGCCATTGTTCTCTACTTGTAATATGGAGCAAAAAAAACGCATTTGACAGGACTCCTCTCTGCTACTTATTACACTCGGAATTAGTAATAAAAACAAATAAAAAATTAAGAAGTTATTTGGCACAAAGAAACATCAATTCTCACAACGTTGAAACCCTGCCAACAGACATTCAACATTCTCAGGGAGAGGGTGATCAGAAAGAGGCGACCGCTATTGCCTGCCTTTGTCCTTTGTTTTGCATTCATTTGCAGTTTTTATGTTGGTCCTTGTTTCTCTTTGTTTCTTCTGCTTTTTTTTTCTTTTTCTGAGTGAACCTCAGATATTGTGGTCAGGATAGACCAGAGTAGAGTTGTAGAGTTGTATTGAGTAGTAATGTTGTTGTCTCTTTGGTGAGGGTCCAGGCTATGGCTAGGCTGGAAGGAAACCAGTGTGATCTCCTCTCTGTGACACCCTCCTTCTCACTCCTTCCTATCACACACACACACACACTCACAGACTCACACACACACACACACACACACACACACACACACACACACACACAAACATACACAGACACACACACACACACACACACAATCAATTGTCACCAACTCCGTCCAAAGTACAGTAGGGCCCACTGCGCCATATGTCGATCTCACACATGCGAGAGGATCTCAAACCTGTCAAATGCTGCTTCAGCCCCTGTAGAGTCGTCGTCCCCCTCCCCCTCTCATTTTCCCTCATTTGGGAATTCAGTGAATGTCATATCCCGTTGCTCTCCATGTCTTTCATGAATGCTTCTACACAGTGTAAAATCCAACCATGTCTCTGTGCTAACTCCATTCTGTTTAGAATCCATTTTGGGGCAGACTGTTAAATGCTACCAATTACCACCGAATGTGTCAGCCTGTTCCGCTTCTGAGCACTTTATATGCATGTGTATATACTGAGTATTGGAAAGCTGTATCGCTCTTGTGTACAGTGCGGATGTTAATGCTCTTCCTATATACTGTAAATACCATGTATAAATGAACTGTATTTTGTGTGTCCTTGTCTTTTGTGTTTGAGTGGTCTCAAACGTGTCATACATGTGTTCTCCTGTCATGGGTTGGATGGGGTGGAATGCCTTGTCAGCTGAGTTTGTTAAAGTAGCTCGATCTTTTCCATATTCCCATACATACATAGTATATTTGATGTAGTCAATGTTTACACTAAGATTTGTTACAAGTAATATACATTACATTACAAGATACATTATATTACACGTTACAATAGAATAATTCTTAATAAATTAATTCTGTCAAGAGCACTTGCAAGAAAGGATAAATTATTCTTATTGAGGGGAAAAGAGAGTGACGAGGGAAGGAGAAAAAGGAAGAGGCCACTATTTGACTGTGCTTCCTTTTTTGGGGGAAACAAACGATAGTTATGGAGATAGACTCCAGTTCTATGAGTGGAGCGGAGCCCCATAGGGGAGCTCTGCTCCTATTGGTTTACCCGCTACCTAAAGTAGCCAATGACTGAATTTTTCAATGCCTGCGCCCGCCTGGGGTGCTATATAAAGGGGCGTACTTCGCTCCATCATTCTCCCAAACATACAAAACAGCCGGGTTTGAACGAGTCGAAGTGGGCCAGCAGCCCTATGGGGCTCCGCTCCACTCATAGAACTGGAGTCTATCTCCATAACTATCGTTCTATATCGTGGAGCTCCGCCCCATAGTGGAGCTCTGCTCCTATTGGTTTAGGCGGAGCGAGCGAGGCCAAATGTACCCCCACTGAGACTATTAATCCGAAAACAATCTCAGCGGCACCCGGAGCTGACCACTGATGTTGGTTCAAGACAACCTTAAAAAGTTGGCCCAACCCACACCGAGTCTGCTCCACTGATCTAGCCCTTACGTGAGCACGCAGGGTTGTAGATCCAACGGAACATGTCCTGGAGGAGGGTCCCCTCCCCAGGCACATCCGTAATCATCCTGACAGCACTTGAATAGCATCCCCAACCAGGGTAATCCAAGTGCCATCCCCACTACATCAGTCATCAGCAAAACTGAGGACAGAATGAGAAAGGATTGAGGAAGAATATCACTGACCTAACCCTTACGTGAGCACGTAGGGTTGTTGATCTAACGGAACATGTCCTGGAGGAGGGTCCCTTCCCCAGGCACATCCGTATTCAACCTGACAGCACTTGAATAGAATCCCCATGACCAGGGTAATCCAAGTGCCATCCCCACTACATCAGTCCTCAGCAAACTGAGGACAGAATGAGAAAAGGATGAGGAAGAAATATCACTTACCTAACCCTTACGTTGGGTTGTTGATCTAACAGAACATGTCCTGGAGGAGGGTCCCCTCCCCAGGCACATCCGTATTCATCCTGACAGCACTTCAATAGAATCCCCATGACCAGGGTAATCCAAGTGCCCTTCCCACAACATCAGTCATCAGCAAAACTGAGGACAGAATGAGAAAGGATTGAGGAAGAATATCACTGACCTAACCCTTACGTGAGCACGTAGGGTTGTTGATCTAACGGAACATGTCCTGGAGGAGGGTCCCTTCCCCAGGCACATCCGTATTCAACCTGACAGCACTTGAATAGAATCCCCATGACCAGGGTAATCCAAGTGCCTTCCCCACTACATCAGTCATCAGCAAAACTGAGGACAGAATGAGAAAAGGATGAGGAAGAAATATCTTTCAAGTAATACCGTATAAAAAGTGATGGCGACGACCAAGACACCGCCACACATATCTCCTCTACTCCCACTCCCCTGAGAATGGCCACTGATGTGGCCATGCCCCTGGTGGAATGAGCCCGAATGCCAGTCGGCACGGGCTGCCCCTTCGGCTAATAGCCTCGCAAATCCAAAGGGACAGCCTCTGCTTCGAGAGTGGTATCCCGGCTTTCTGTCCGCCATAGCAGATCAGAAGCCGGGGAGAAGATCTCAGTCCTGCCGTGCGCTTCACATATTGTGCCAACGCGCGCACCGGACAATACAATGTAAAACGCCTCTCCCTCTCTCCGTCGTGAGGAGGAGGAAAAAAAGGCGCTCAGAGCACAGCTCTGAACCCTAAACCCACGATTAACCGTAGGGATAAAAGCCGGGTTAGGGCGTAATACAGCTTTTGTTTCGTCATCAGATATGATCAAACAATCTGCCCGTGACGAGAGAGCGCACAAATCACTCACTCGCTCAGCCGTAGTCAAGGCGAGGAGTAGACTCGTCTTGAGAGACAATAAAACGCAACGACACAGTGACAATGGGTTCGAATGGGGGCACGCACAGCGCCTCTAGCACAATCGACAGGTCCCATTTTGGCATTAGAGTCCTATGAGGGCGTCTAAGCCTACACACTCCAGTCAAAAAACGCTTAACCAGCGAATGACTGAAAAACCAGTGTCGTTGTCGCAAAACCCTCATGACAAGCTGAGATGGCAGCCGCGTAAACTTTCATAGTTCTCGCCGCCAATCCCTTGTCAACAGCGACTGTAAGAAGCACAAGAACGTTTCTACCCGACAACAGACAGGGTCAACGTCCTGTCCCTCACACCACTGTGTAAACTCGCCAGCGCGCCGCATATCCCCTTGCAGTGGATGGCGCGCGCGCACTCTGAATGGTCTGAATGACCGCGTCTGTCAGACCCCTGCGTTCTAACAATCCCTCTCAGTAACCAGGCCATGAGGGGCCCCCCCTCATAGGCGGCCCCTTCACCAAGCCTCCGGCTTGAGAGAGTGCATCTTGTCGATGAGGTATGGGCCATGGGCCCTCTACCAACATCTCCATCAGTTCCGGAAACCACGGGGCTCCGGGACGGTCCGGGGCTACAAGAATTAACTCTAGCCTCTCTGACCTCACTCGTGCCAACAGTGGGAGGATAGATGTCAGGGGTGGGAACGCGTATAACAGGACCCTCGGCCATGGGTGGTGTGCGAATGTATCGACTCCCAATGGCGGGTTGTCCTGTTTGCGCAGGGAGAACCAAAGGTGACACTGCGCATTCGTCCGTGACGCAAACAGAACCACTTCTGCTTGCCCGAACCGTGCCCAAATCAGCGACACAATGGAGGGTGCTAACCTCCAGTCGTCGTCCCTCGGGCCTCCCCGTGATAACAGATCTGCTCCTTCGTTGAGCAGAGCTGGAATGTGGAGAGCTTTCAGCGAACTCAGGCGACTCCGCGCGCGAAGACGCGCGGGTCTCTCCAGTAGCTCAGGTCGGTTTTGACCGATCCCTGTATTACAATCAACTTGCGACGGCGTCTCACTGGAACCAGTCGCAGTCGTGCGAACCGCCTCTGCAGTCTGCGCATGTGTAACAGGCCTAAGGGGACCACTACATGGGCTGCAGACATCAGTCCTAGTAAGGACATCCTTGACAGAGCGGTGATTGTATTTGTCACTCGACACACCCGGAGAGCTGACGTCAGTGTCGCTCTCCGTGGTGCCGATAAACTGGCCCTCATCTCGGCAGTATCCAACTGAATGCCTAGATAGGAAAACTGTTGAGCCGGCCACGGAGCACTCTCTGTCCAGTTTACAGCTAACCCCAGCTGAGTGAGGTGCTGCACCAGTGAGGTTGCGTCCCGAATGGCTCGATTTGGGCATTGGGCCAAGACCAGTAGGTCGTCGAGATATGCTAATATGCGTATCTCGTTTCGCCTCAGTGGTTCGAGTGCTGTCTGCACGCATTTGGAGAAAAAACGAGGAGCAAGCGCGTACCCGAAGGGCAGGCGCGTGTACTCGTAAACCTTCCCTTGGAAAGCAAAACGTAGGAATTTCCTGTGCCACTCTGTGATTGGCACACGAAATACGCGACCCTCAGGTATCTACGAAAGGGGCGTTTCGCCACTCTCTCGTTGAGGACCCTGAAATCTAGTATGGGTCTCATGTCTCCCGAATTCTTTGGGACAAGGAAATGCGGGGAGTACCATCTCATGTCTCTCTGGTCCCTCGGAACCAATGTCACTGCGCCCTTTGTTAGGAGATTCGTAATCTCCTCCTGGAGCGCACGTGTCTTTATCGGGCAGGACAAAAAACAGTCTCTCTCACGCCCCTGAAGGGCGGAGGAGGCTGAATGAACTGTAGTGCATATCCCCTCCTCAATGTCCTGTCTAGCCAGCCCGACAGAATACCTGTCCCTTCTAGTCATTCTGCATAACGCAACGACAGCGGCTGGACCGTCTGTTGTGGTGCAGTCGACAGAAAAAACTTGAATTTCTGTATGATCCCAGCCGCCGCTGCACACCGAGGAGGTGGCACAGCCCAAGGTGGGGTCATTTCGAAAGGGATGGGCTGCCGTCTGTAAAGAGTGTTTGTTATGTGTAACAATGCTCTTTATTGACGCAGGTTTATTATGCCTGATAATCAAAGAACCGGCCGCACGCTCACGAGCTGGGCCAGGTCCTGATAGACATGGAGGGGTTTTTGATGTACATAACGACCCCTCTATACGGCTACAGACAGGGGTGTTTAACCTCTATTGTGTCGTGATAGCCGTAAGTCCGTTAGGCAGAGAGCTGGCCACACGCCGGTAAGCTGGGCCAGTCTCCGGTTTGTTTCTAGCCGGTAGCGAGTCGACCACACTCTGACAAGGCAGGTCGATCTCCGCTCTGGTAGATAACGGTCCCTCTATACGGCTACAGACAGGGGTGTTTAACCCGCCTCGTGTCGTGATAGGGGTAAGTCCGCTAGGCAGAGAGCTGGCCACACGCCCGTAAGCTGGGCCAGTCTCCGCTCTGTTTCTAACCGGTAGTGATTCGACCACACTCTGACAAGGCAGGTGGGTCTCCGCTCTGGTAGATACCATGGAAAATCCTCCTTAGGGATGGTTTGCCGTCTGTAAAGAGTGTTTGTTTTGAGTAACAATGCCCTTTATCGACGTAGGTTTATTATGCCTGATAACCAAAAAACCGGCCGCACGCTCATGAGCTGGGCCAGGTCTTAATAGACATGGAGGAGTTTTTGATGTAAATAACGGTCCCTCCATACGGCTACAGACAGGGGTGTTTAACCCCCTTTGTGTCGTGATAGGGGTAGTGGTGGTCTAGTGGATAGTGAGTTGGACTTGGGATCGGAAGGTTGTGAGTTCAAATCCCGCCTGAAGCCACACCACTACTAGTGTGCCCTTGGGTAAGGCACTTAGCCCTCAGTTACTCCAGGGGGAATGTCCCTGTAATTCATAATTGTAAGTCGCTTTGGATAAAAGCGTCTGCTAAATGGCAAAATTATAAATTAAATTAATTATAGTCCGCTAGGCAGAGAGCTGGCCACACGCTGGTAAGCCGGGCTAGTCTCCGCTTTGTTTCTAACCGGTAGCGATTGGACCACGCCCTGACAAGGCAGGCGGGTCTCCGCTCTGGTAGATAACATGGGAAAATCACCTTTACTGAAAAAGTAAGGTGGGGATTTTCCTTCCTTTGCCTCTTTATGAGGTAGCAGCCATGAAGAGGAAACCGGTGGTGGGGTCATTACCGACCCCTCCGCCAGTGAAACCGGGTCACGCTGCCGTGGGGGGCCGTAGCGGGCCCTCCCAGTGGTCAGCGGCGGGGGCTGGGGATGCCGAGTGGGGCATGGCTCCGTCGGTAGAGGTGGAGCCAGTGCCGCATCACGCCGAAAAACTCCGTTTCGCAGCCGTTGACGGCCTAGTCGTCACCACGGCGGAAGAAGAAGAGGTGGACCAGGTACATCGTCGCGGCACTGAGCTTGCTCAGAAACTCCGCCTCCGCTGCAGACAGACCGTTGGGTCGGTCTGTGGTGATTTTCGCAATGGCGGCGTTAAACACGGCGATGTTATTCGCCGCCGCCGCCGCCTGCGCACCGAGCTCATCAGAGCTTTCTGATTCTGACACCGGCACCGACCACTCAGCTGGGTGAGGGCGGCGTGATGTCAGGGCCGGCTGAGCGGGCGGGACCATCCCTACTTGGGGAGGTGCCTGCCCAGAACGCCGCTCTGTAAAGAGTGTTTGTTATGTGTAACATGGGAAAATCACCTTTACTGAAAAAGTAAGGTGGGGATTTTCCTTCCTTTGCCTCTTTATGATGTAGCAGCCATGAAGAGGAAACCGGTGGTGGGGTCATTACCGACCCCTCCGCCAGTGAAACCGGGTCACGCTGGGGGGCCGTAGCGGGCCCTCCCAGTGGTCGGGGGCTGGGGATGCCGAGTGGGGCATGGCTCCGTCGGTAGAGGTGGAGCCAGTGCCGCATCACGCCGAAAAACTCCGTTTCGCAGCCGTTGACGGCCTAGTCGTCACCACGGCGGAAGAAGAAGAGGTGGACCAGGTACATCGTCGCGGCACTGAGCTTGCTCAGAAACTCCGCCTCCGCTGCAGACAGACCGTTGGGTCGGTCTGTGGTGATTTTCGCAATGGCGGCGTTAAACACGGCGATGTTATACGCCGCCGCCGCCGCCTGCGCACCGAGCTCATCAGAGCTTTCTGATTCTGACACCGGCACCGACCACTCAGCTGGGTGAGGGCGGCGTGATGTCAGGGCCGGCTGAGCGGGCGGGACCATCCCTACTTGGGGAGGTGCCTGCCCAGAACGCCGCTCTGGGGCCTGTCCGGACGCATCATCGGCAGAGCTATTCGAGTCGAATAGCATCCCCGAGATAGCGCCCGCCAGGGGAACGCTCTCCTTGAACCAGGCCATCCCCTTTCGCCTTTCCGCGACGGAAAGGAGGTGGAAGGGGAGGCAGCTGGGGGAGGCGACCAACGCCGCCTCGGCATGTTCGGGGCCGAGGCAGACGTGGCAGAAGTCGTGCTTGTCCTCCGCTGCTAGGAAATCGCAGCGGCAGGTGTCCCGGAGGAACTTCTTCGTGGTCGGCGGCGGACGATCCATCGCTGAAGGGAAAAGTCTCCTCCGCTGAAAAGTGTCCTCCGCTGGGCGTCCCGGAGGAACTTCTCCATAGGCGGCGGACGATCCATATCTTGAAGGGAAAAGTCTGGCGGGTTCTCCAGTCTTAGTAGTCGTCCTTCTCAGTCTTCAGATATAAACCTGTGCTGAACTTTTTGGGAGAATGATGGAGCGAAGTACGCCCCTTTATATAGCACCCCAGGCGGGCGCAGGCATTGAAAAATTCAGTCATTGGCTACTTTAGGTAGCGGGTAAACCAATAGGAGCAGAGCTCCCCTATGGGGCGGAGCTCCACGATATAGAACTAATATTATGTTCAAACAAAACCGGAATATGAGTTACATTTGTGTATTCCTTTTTTCTATTGTGAGCTTGAGCCCACTAGCTACAGTATATATTTCTCACTTTTCATATTCTCACAGAAAAAGGTGTTGTCCCTTTGTTAACAAAACCATCAGGGGACAATCCAAAAATACTGTGTCCCATAATCCCCTCTATTTTCAACCTACCAGCCTATATATGTTCTCAAGTGTATTCTCACCATTTGCTGTTTTGTCTTTGTCATTCTGGGTAAGTAGAGTATAAAGCCTTGATTTTCTCTGACAAGTCATTCCTGTTTCTGATTGGTGCATCTGTCCCACTAACCCATCCTGTCACCTCTCTGTATATCCATCTAATCTGTCAGTCTCTCATAGATCGTCAGCAGTCTGCTGCCACAGTGCCGCCATTCCCCCCACAGCTAAGGAAAGGGAGAGTCTCTCTAGCCCACAGGTAACGGCCTACACCAGGCTCACAGCACCACATGTAGCCAAAACTCTATGTTTTACAGGAGTACCGGTATACTGTATGTGTTGATTTTATAACAAGTATTATACATATAGTTTGAAAGTTCCATCCCTCAAATGTCATGTTTTCAAATATCTTATACCACCAGTGAGCATTGTGTGTGTCTGTGTGTGTCTGTGTGTGTGTGTGTGTGTGTGTGTGTGTCTGTGTGTGTTTGTGTGAATATCTTGTGCCTTCCTGTTTCTAGACATACCAATAGCACTGTAAATCTGTATCTGTCTGTTTGTATGATCATTTTTGTCCTTTCATTAACTCACCCTTTCGTTCTGTGTTCTGTGAGTGATCTGGGTAACAGCTGTGAGATCAGAGTCAGGTACAGTCTCTATCTCCTGTCCCTCTCTCCTCCTTTCCTCCTCTCCTCCTCTCTTCCTCTCCTTCTCTTCTCTTCCTGCTCTCTCTGGCTCTCTGGTCACTGGCCACTCAGACGTAGTCCTGTGTCAGCTCTCCAGGAGCTCCGTGACCATTGTCCCCTCAGCAGCATCAGCAGCAACCGCAACCCAACTCGAGTGCCTCTCCTCTGGTTCTCCCAGCCACCTAGACGCCCTGGTCCTCCGTAACCCTGGAGCAACAACCCCCTTGACCCCCTTAACCCCTGACCCCCAACCTCCTCACAGGCCTCTGCAGGAGAGAGAGACAGGGCAGTGCCTCACCGTCTCAGTCGGCTAACAACCTCATAACCACAAAGAAGCTCACTAAGGGACTGACTGGTTGGCTGTGTGGGACGAGAGCAACATGCAACCCTTCTCAACTACTTATTTAGCCATGCATTATCCATGTATTTATTTATGGTGTTTTGGGTTCTGGAATTATAACACTTTCATGTCATTACCAGTGTTTTTCACTGGAGTATTGTTGGGATTAAGCCTCCCACACTTTGTGTTGTTTCTGAATGTATAGCTGTACAATCATTACTGGCACCATATGTAGCTAATACCCAAGGCAGAGGCCTAAGTCACGAGTGTGTGTTTGAAAAGCATGTAAAAAGGTATTATTAGCTTTGACGCTGTCACGAACACGGATCATTTGAAATTGCCTGATTTTATGCTTGCTAGAACACGCTTCATAATAGCAAGTTTTCACCAAAGAATTTGTTTACACTTGTAATTCAGCATTTGTGTTACACTCTTAAGCTCTATAATGTCAAGCTATTAGTCAGTGAATAGTCTATTTGCTTCAAGTTTCACAAGTAATTCAAATAAAGTAAATCCCATCAGATTGGATTCAAAAACAAAGTCAATATCTCTGATAGATTATCATCACCAAAATGAGCTGGATGTAAAGTTATGAAATTGCTTTAGCAATTCACTTTGCTGTAAACCTTTCCATTGCACCTGTGTGTTGCAGAATTAGAGATCCCCAGCATTACAGGCAGCATTACAGGCTGTGTTTGAACAGTACACCATCTACTTCCTCTTCAGTTCTTCCAAAAAAAAATGTTTTTCAGTTCTTCCTCTGTATTACAAGCACAAACTGAACGATGCATTCCAATTCTGTCTGTTACTGACTGTTAATATCACTATGTACAAAAAGATGCTGCAAGTAGTAGAGATCTCTATCCCAGATTGACTCTTGTTTTGTTTTGATATCGTTTCTTTTATTTACAGGAGCAACCATGTAGGGTGTTTATAGGTAGAGCTAGAGGCACAGTACTTGTGCTGTAGCATTGTAGCAGGCCTATAGTAGAGGCAGTTAGGCAGTTTGAATTGTATGTTAGCCTGAAGCTACGGTAGCGATATTACAATACAGTCACAACATATGTGTTCTCTTTTATTTTGTATTATGTTGAAAGCTGCCCTTCTATCTGCTCCACTCCCTTGGCCTATAATAACTGCTGGATGTGACAAACTGCCAAAGATACCATTAGGCTTTTCAAACACAACACACAACTTAGGTTGTGGTAGGGCCTCGGTTTAGCATGTCACCGGTAGAGTTGTATGGGTGTCTCCATTGGGGTATTTCATCAAAACAGTGTTAGCCCACTGAGCTAAAGTCAGATACTTTGGCGTTAGAGCCTTGTGGCAGGATTATGATCATCTTATTCTGACACAGTTATCGGTCACTGGCTCACAAGTGATGAGGGTGTGGAGTAGTGGCGTTGTACATTTCTTCCTGTATATCTGTGTATCATTTCTCTGGTATGTTTTACCATACTGATTTGGGTTTTGTTGTGGCTGATTGGAGATCACTGAAGCTGGAAATACAGCATGGGTAATGTATTAGTTGTGATATTACTGAGCGGACCGCTACTGTTTTTAAAGAGTGTTTAGAGGCATACAGAGAAGCACTGGTCAGTGTGTACTGTGAAAAGTATGTGTCCCAGCTTGCACAATTCCGACTCTCTACTGTTGGATGTCTCAACTAATAAATGCGGGACAATAAATGTAATCACAAAGACAACAAACCATCGGATAGCAATATAATAAATGTTATTGGATCTTTCAAATCATTTTTATTTAATATTATACCATGTAAAGCCTGCCTTTCAACATTTGAATAAATTGCCCCTTATTAATGGGGGACTGCTGATACTCTCTGCTCTGACGTCAGTCTTTTTTTCTAGCCTATCCGCTTGTTAAGTCTGACGTCAAAAGTGACGTTTAGCCATTTCCGAGTCCAAATCAGAAATTCTCCGCACCGGAGTACCTGTGAACTACAGCGGTAGAATGACAGTTTAATCGTTTTTTAGACTCGGATCTATTCATACAACAAGGGACACAGCACTTTACCGTTTTCTCCATATTGTCAGGGTATTTGAGCCTCGGAAAAGCGCTATATAAATATAATTAATTATTATTATTATTTCGGCATCTCGAAGACAGCGCCTCAGCCAACGTTGGCACCGGAAATACGTCACGACTTAACAAGCGGATACATTGTCTATTAGCTAAATAATGGTTAATATAAGGTTTAGAGTGACCAATTATTTTTTCACAATAATAAAATAACAGAAATGCGTATGCTCATGAATACCCTGCCAAAACCTTAAGAAAATGTGTGTTGTATACGTCAGCTTACGAGGTGCATCCCTGCTCCAATTGGCTTGTAGGGGAAGGCTTCTGCCTTATAAATTGGGAGCTGTCTTTATGGCATTCAATCATTCGTTTGGCAATGAGCGACAGCATTTTTTGTAGCATTGGAATTTTTTAATACTGCCTTTTAAATTGCAGGTGATACCCTGGAAACTTCAACGGCAACTTGCCAGATAGAACATCGAAGGCACTTATTTCCTAATTCGTAGTCACGCGAAGAGTCTTATAACTAAAGGTTAAATCACATTGTTACTATGTTTGACCTGGTTAAGAGGGGCAGCGTGGAGATTACACGCGACACGGAGGAGTTCAGACGGGCGGCGGTGAGGAGAAAGCCGAGAGGACCGCAGGAGTGTGAACACCAATACGCAGGTGAGTGTGGAGATTGAACATTTTTGGCACCTTGTGAATATACACAAAGTCGCCTCTGTTGATAATAGCGCATCATGTAATCTCGAGTTAAGATGTTTAACAACAATTGGAGGATGACACTAGCATTTACCTTCTCTCTGGATATCTATCTAAACAGTGTTTTTACTTGAGGAAGGGCGATTACAATACCCAATCAATCATACTGTGGATGAAATCTAATTTAATGCACGGGTTAAGTGTTTGCACGACTCTTCCTGTTTTCTGCTGTATGCTTTTGTGTGTTTTGTTTAAATGGATCTACTATTAATAACATGGTACATACGTGTCAGTCAGCTACATATCTAGATCGTACAGACACACATCACACATTAAACTATTAGAGCAGATTTGAGTTTTTCTTAATTTCATGTGCATTTAAAGTCAATGTCACAGTAGGAGTTATATGTGAATCAGGAGCTAGTGACTTTTTGTTTTGGTTATGTTCATGGCAACAAGCTCATACACACACAAACTGCTTGTGAGATTACTGGACTGAAATCTAATTCCCCTGACTGGACTTTGCCTGAGTGTTGTTATCCCAGTGCTGCAGCCCTAACAATAAGTGTTTGTGTTGCCCTACGAAGGCATGGGCTGAGCAGAACTGACTGGCGCTGTGTATTGCAGTGAATTCCTACCCCATTTACTCCTATGGTACAGCATTGGTATTATTGATGGATTGATGGCAGCTGCTGGATTGAAAAAATCAGGTGTAGTGCTGAGGCACAAATGTGTACATTTCAAGCCTGCAAACTGCGACACTTTAAATGAATGTGCAATATGACAACCCTAGTCGTTTTATCTGTACAGTATAGTATAGTGGATAGTGTACATAGCCTTTATTTATGTAAACTAGCTCCTTTCCCTTCTTGTTTTTTTTAGTTTTTTTTTCTCTTTCCTAGCACCAGGGGAGCCACCCCTCCCAAATTTCGTTGTTTGGTACCTGTACTATAGCAATGACAATAAAGACCATTCATTCATTCATTGTCTTTAGTTTGTATAGGAAGTGAAGTGATAATGTGCTTGTGTTGATGTCATTACCCTATTCAGCCAGCAGGGGGCAGTGGGTGCTCCAGTCAGAATATGCAATGTGCAAAGTCACTGTTGAGACTTAATCCGCTTGTTAAGTCTGACGTCAAAAGTGACGTTTAGCCATTTCCGAGTCCAAACCAGAAATTCCCCGCACCAGAGTACCTGTGAACTACAGCGGTAGAATGACAAATCGTTTTTTAGACTCGGATCTATTCATACAACAAGGGACACGGCACTTTCCCGTTTTCCCCATATTGTCAGGGTATTTGAGCCTCGGAAAAGCGCTATATAAATATAATTTATTATTATTATTATTTCGGCATTTCGAAGACAGCGCCTCAGCCAACGTTGGACCCGGAAACACGTCACGACTTAACAAGCGGATTGCTATGGATATTTATTTCCCTATAATGAGATATGCCCAGTGATGAACATCCTTTGAAGGTGAATGGCTACTCTCTGACACAGGACAAGTTAATTTGGGAGGGAGCATCTTTTCACCTTAGTCCTGGGCACGTTGATATTGTGATGTGTAAGGCGATCAACTTCTCCAGAATTGATTTAATTGAGTCGTCACTTACAAGCGAGTTCGTTTAATCTCAACGAGACGTCCTTGATATAACTTCTTAAGATAAAATGATCCAATCAAATATTAGGCACCACTACTGAACTGTTCATTAAGAGAATATTTATTCAAGCACATCAGCAAGCAATAATAGTTCATTTCCATGGAAAAGTGGTCCCATCTAGTTTCACCTCCGCAGGCCAGTATCAGCTAGCCGTCAATAGGTTAACTGCAGAAGCTTCACCAAACAAGAACCCCCTTTCGCCTTGGTACATAGTACTTTATACATTTTATTTAACATTTGGGGCTGGGCTGTCCCTCCTCCTGCTATCTGGTAGTTTTTTAATTGTCAGCATAAAATCTGTTGCAGCTGTGACCATTTGATTTGTAGCAAGTGTTTTAGTTAGTTATGTGGCCTTCAACTCCTCTCTGTGTGAGTGTACTGTTATCTTCTTCTTCTGGGCTGTTCTCACGACTCTCTGTAGCGCATTTCTCTCCGCGGTTGTGCAGCTGGAGAACCAGTTGCAGATGCCGTAGGTGAGGATGCTCTCCACTGCGCCGCGGTAGAAGGTCACCAGTATCTCCTGCTTGCTGTGTTCCTTCCTGAGGACTCTCAGGATGTATAGCCGCTGTTGTGCCTTCTTGATGGTGGCTTTTGTGTTGTCCTTCCAGGTCAGGTCATCCTGCATGTGCACCCCCAGGAATCGGAGGGTTGAGACTCTCTCCACGCTCTCTCCGTCGATGAGCAGGGGCTGGATCTCGGACTTTTTCCTCCTGAAGTCTACGATGATTTCCTGGGTCTTTCAGAATCAGAATCAGAAGACTTTTATTGCCATGACATGTAAACATGTTAGGAATTTGGTTTGGTACCATGGAGCACGGTTTACAGCAGGACAGGTGCAAGACAGGACAAGACAGTGCAAACCAACATCAAAGTGCAAGAGTCATAATTAATATAAATATAAAGTGCAGAGATCAAGTGTTCAAGTGTTCATATCCAGACAGTGCAAAGCTCTCTGGGTGGGGGTGGAGGGAGGGTAGATAGATAGGGGTCAGGTCAGGGGGGGGGGGGGGGGGGGGGGCAGCGGCATTTAGGAGCCGGATGGCTGTGGGGAAAAAGCTGTTTGTATGTCGGACCTTCACAGTATTTATGGACCGCACCCTCCTGCCTGAGGGGAGCGGGGCGAAGAGACCGTGTCCTGGGTGTGCGGGGTCAGCCATGATCTTCCTGGCCCTCCCCAAAGCCCTACTTTTAAACAGGGCCTCAAGGGGGGGCAAAGGGCAGCCAATCACCCTCTCCGCCGAGCGTATCACCCGCTGCAGCTTGGCCTTGTCCTTGGCCGCTGCAGCGGGGAACCAGATGATGATGGCGGAGGTGACGATGGACTCAATGATGGCCGTGTAGAAGTTCACCAGCGTGGTCTTAGGAAGGTGGAATTTCCTGAGCTGCCTCAGGAAAAACAGTCTCTTCTGGGCCTTTTTTGTGAGGGCGTCGATGTGGGGCCCCCACTTCAAGTCCCGAGAGACTGTCACCCCAAGGAAGAGGCATGACTCCACTGTGGTGACTGGAGTGCCTCCCAGTATGATTGGAGAGGGAGGGGGTGGGTTCCTCCTGAAGTCCACTATCAGCTCCACTGTCTTAAGAGCATTTAGCTCTAGGTTGTTCCGGGTGCACCAGGAGACCACCAAGTCAATCTCGCTCCTGTAAGCAGATTCATCCCCCCTGGAGATGAGCCCTACCAGGGTGGTATCGTCCGCGAACTTGAGGAGCTTGACCGACTGGTGGCTGGAGGTACAGCAGTTGGTGTAGAGGGAAAACAGGAGGGGAGAACAGTCTTTGACTTGTTCAGCAGCAGGTTGTTAACCTTGCACAGCTTGCTCAGTTGCTCTACCTCATCCCTGTACGCCGCCTCGTCCCCCCCCCGAGATGCATCCCACCACGGTGGTGTCGTCTGCAAACTTTACGATGGAGTTGCTGGGGTGGACGGGGGTGAAGTCGTAGGTGTAGAGGTTGTAGAGGATGGGGCTTAGCACGCAGCCCTGGGGGGACCCAGTGCTGAGTCTGAGGGCTGTGGAGGTGTGGGGGCCCACCCGCACCCTCTGGGGGCGGTCGGTCAGGAAGTCCTTGATCCATGCACATATAGAGTGTGATAGACCCAGGTCTAGTAGTTTGGTCACTAGCCTGTCTGGAAGGATGGTGTTGAAGGCGGAGCTGAAGTCCACAAAGAGCAGTCTCGCGTAGCTGTTTCCCCTCTCCAGGTGGGATAGAGTGGCGTGGAGAGTCGTCGCGATGGCGTCCTCTGTGGACCTGTGGGCTCTGTAGGCGAACTGGTATGGATCCAGGTTGGGCGGGAGGCGAGTGAGTATGTGGGCCCGGACTAGTTTCTCGAAGCACTTCATGATGATTGGTGTGAGTGCCACCGGGCGGTAGTCGTTTAGGCAGCTCACCGTGCTGTTCTTCGGGACTGGGATGATAGTTGAGGTTTTCAGGCAGGGTGGGATGGTGGCCTGGGACAGGGACAACCCCGGCCAGCTGGTCGGCGCAGTCCCTCAGCACCCGTCCCAGGACGCCATCCGGCCCCGAGGCTTTCCTGGGGTCCACCGCCTTCAGCACGCGTCTCACTTCATGTTCTGTGAGGGTGAGGCTGCTGAGAGCTGAGAACAGCCCAGAAGATCACCGGCGCCCCCCTCCCCTCTCTGGAAGAGCTGTACAACACACGCTGTCTCAGGAAGGCCTCCAAGATCTCCAGGGACCCAACCCACCCTGGGTACGAACACTTTACCCGGCTGCCCTCGAAAAGGCGGTTCAGGACCATGGCCGCAAGGACAAACAGACTGAAGAACAGCTTCTACCCCAGGGCCGTCCAGGCCCTGAACACAGCAAAGACCTAGGTTCTGGGCCCTGGACAGTCTGGACGGATTGATGGCAGCTGCTGGACTGAAAAAATCAGGTGTAGTGCTGAGGCACAAATATGTACATTTCAAGCCTGCAAACTGCGACACTTTAAATAAATGTGCAATAACACTATGTGCAATATGACAACCCTAGTCGTCTATCTAGTATAGTGGATAGTGTACATAGCCTTTATTTATGTAAACCAGCTCCTTCCCTTCTTGTGTTTTTTTTAAAGTGTTTTTTTAAAGTTTTTTTTCTTTCCTAACACCAGGGGACCCACCCCTCCTAAATGTCGTTGTTTGGTACCTGTACTGTAGCAATGACAATAAAGACCATTCATTCATTCATTCATTCATTCATTCTGGCCTCCCGGCCGTTAGTCATGGTGATCCACCTGTGTGAGCACTGAGCAGCCTAGTCTTGCGCAACGTTAGACACACACACATTCTGTTAAGTATTAAGAAAACAGTAAGCTTTAAGAAATCAGTAAACATATGCACACAGTTATATTTTTAGGATGAACAGACATTTTTATACAGTTAATTCTACGTGCGTTCTAAAGCACTAATTGGCCAGTTATTTGATCTTCAAACCCATTCCCTCATGACTAGGTCAGTGTGTCATTTATCAGAATAGCTCGTGAAAACATAACTGTTGAAGTTACACAGTCCTATGACTTAGGATTCGATTAACAAGTTAAAATATAGTATAGAAGAATAGACTTATCATTAATCATTAGTTATGAAAGTATAAAATCAGTACAGAAAAATAGAATATCATAACAGCAGGTATAAAATGGTTGTTAGCACATAGGTAAAAATAAGTAATTTACAGGCGGTTTGAATCATAAAACGTTCTTTTAGTCAGGAGCTTTTCTTCATGTCGCTCAAAAACAGAAACTCTCTTTTGGCTTATTGCGAGACCTTCCTATTGTTCTAAACTGACCTCAGTCACATATTATTTAAATGAGCACATAGTACATGATTTATGACTTCTAGTTATGTTAATACAAATTCCCAACAGATGGCACCCAGTTCTCTTTCTCTCTTGAATGCATCTCTCTGAGTGGTCTGTTTACAAACTGAACTGTTTCATCACTTCTTTTCACTCAGGAAACACTTTCTGTGTGTGTGTGTGTGTGTGTGTGTGTGTGTGTGTGTGTTCTTATGCCGAGTCATCAAGCTTGTTGTCTGCACTCTTGCTTTAACCCCTCCAGAACTTCCTCTTTCCCTAAGAGCATTGGAAAACAGACTTTCCTCAGCACAGATATACGTATCACAGACTAATGTGGGACATGAAATGTGCTCACTGCAGCGATGTAAGGACAGGGGTTGGGGTCAAGCAGTGTCCCATAGTTAGAGCTGTGCTAGGGTTAGAGGCAGGGATGTAGTGGTGAAAAACCCCAGTGAACACCATGGATTGAATAGGCGGTTTAACCCTTATCCAGATAACATTTACCTAGCAGAAAAGGTTTTGAACCAATACGGAACGCTGTTTGTTCCGTATTTTCAATCCACCCGCATTGCGTGATTCCTCCAATATATCATACAGAGCTGCCAAGTCTTTTATTTTAGAAATTCCTTTAAATAAAGCTACCGGACACGAGTTTCGTGGCATCTTTCAGCACGCGCGTTAACTTGAGTCTGCAATCGAAGCGGGAGGCGCGCGCTGCTGGAAGAACCTGTGTTCACTCGAGCTGCACGTAAGTCTCAGAACTTAGCAAGCAGTGTTGCCAGATTGGGCTACTTTTGATCACACTGGACGGGTGGATTCGGCAGCTTTTAGACTGGTTGGGCTGGAAATGGTCAATTCCGTCTGGCAACCCTGGTAGCAAAATATGTGCATGTATTCATAGCTTTCATGTGACGTCACAGCATAGTGGAAACGCCCACCTGACGGGCAAAAGGCACTTTTTGCGGGCAAAACCCACGGGCAAAACCCACTTTTTGCGGGTTAATAACTTTGATTTCCCGTGGGTTAGGAAAATAATTCCAACGTGTCCGGATAGAGTAGAAGACAGGGAATCCAACACTATTTGAATGGAGTCGATCCTCCACTCCTATCACCGTGGACACAGCAAGGAGCGAATTCCCGGATATAAATATTCCCTCGCCTCGCTGACAGCGGGAGTTGGGAGTTTCGTCCAGCAGCCGGTGAACGCCCGGTTGATCGAGTTTCATATTAAAAGTATATCTTCTCGGGGTGTCAGCGCGGTGGTTAAGGGCTCAAAATGACCGTATACTGATGGTGAATTTAGCAATAATAGTCTTATGTTTGTACCACCTCCATAACCGGTGTTATTCACGGGAAAAGCCGGTCAAGGAGGCACCCTTTGCAGGTCAATAACTTTGATTCTCCGGGGGTTAGGAAAATAATTCCAACGTGTCCGGATAGAGTAGAAGACAGGGAATCCAACACTATTTGAATGGTGTCAATCCTCCACTCCTATCACCGTCGTGTATCTTGATAGTTCTTCATGAGTGAGGTGGTCTAAATAGTAGGCAGCCATGTTGAGCGATGTTGCTATGATACTTTTTGCCCGTCAGGTTGGTGGTTGCTAGGGAAGAAACCACGTGACTGAAAGCTATGAATACGTATCTGGTAGCCTGGTACTTTCTTACTTACTTTTAAGTTGTTTCATCCTCTGTTCTCTTTTTCGGGGTGATGGAGGAGAGATTGGCAGTGAAATATCCATGATGGGACTTTGCTCATCATTCTCCGTCCTCACACTCATGTTTTCCCCGCTCCATTAATCTTCTGTTATTCAACACGAGTGTGAAAACGGATTGTATCCTTTATCTCAAAGACACTATGGCATACCGTTTCTAAAATTCACTTAATATTCACTTAATTTGGGTGAGATGATAGGCCTACTTTGCAACTTTACAGTTTTGGTAACTGTTTTTTGTTTCTCTACTGTAACATAATATAACATTGTTGTTATTATTATTATTATATACAATGTACAATACAAATACAACAATTGGGGGTCCCTCAAAAAAAAGATCACCCGGGAAAAACCCTGGTATGTCCTGTATAACATGATAGCCATCTACGAGCAATGCACTGTATATAAGATGATGACCAAGGGTCTTTCTGCTGCTGACCAAGGGGCTGAGTCATGTTGATGGGGCCCAATTTTCTTTTAGACTTTGTAGGCTACTGTATTTGTTTATTAAGACTTACATAAATATGATCTATTGTCTGAATTTGTCTTGTTTTATCAAATGTTACAATTATTTTTATTTCTTGTGCTGGTTTATTATGAACAACATGTAAAATTGCAGGAAACTAGCACAAATAATTGTGTGGGAGAGAGGGGCCGCCGCTGCCAAATGTGCACAGTTTTGGGTCGCTCCACCGCCAAAAAATCTCACTCCAAACTTTTGGTGAAACTTGGCAGCCCTTAAGGCTTTATTGAAACGATGTTTAACTTGTGATTTACTAGCACTGGCGCCCCCACCCCGCCCTTGGGCCCGTGGTGGTCGTGGTCCTGAGGAGCGGGGCCCCTACTGCGAGGGGTGTCCCTTATTTCTCTGACTGAAAGGTGGCAACCCTAGGCCTCACAATGCCCTGAATAGCCGATAATTGTGTTGTTATTGGGACAATGTCCAGTTATCTAGACCCGATACCTCAGTTAATGTTTTATTATACGTTTTTTTGTCCACTGGGATCTCCCTTAATTGTTTTTATATCACCTTATCTGGACTTAATAGGGCTGTTTATTTGTGGTGTTACTGTCTAGTTCGCCTAGCCTAACCGTATCACCATGGGCCTGACTGATATTACAGTCTACAGCTAGCGAACTTCTTGGTCCCTAAATGGGCCTGCTTTCTTGGTTTATATTTTTCATACTTTTATACTTTTGGTTAACATTGTGTAATAATCGGATTGAAAGTAATCGATGCGATGCAACAGTGTTTAGTTATGCAACTTGGTTAGCGACAAACATTACTCAGGGCGCCGCCATTTTCTATGTATGCGGAGACCACAGCACCCCCTGTGCCCCGGTGGCGGGGGAAGGACTTGATTATTCCCATCATCTCCTATAAACGCCTCACAGGCAACAGGATTGTCTCTGAACACTGCCCTGCCGCACTAACTCTTTATTTTTGCAGCTTTATCGTCTACTTTTCCGATAGATAGAAGCAATGCGTCATAATATATTTCTGCACTGAACCTGTTTACATATATGTGTGGCGGCCTGGGAAAACCCTTCACATGGTGGCATTTTGACATTTACATTTTTTATATTTCCATAAATTAGAAGTTCTCAGCTATTCATAACTGGTTGAATGACTGAGATAGCCCTTTATTTTAAAAAGTTATGAGCATTTTAATGTATCATGTCAAAAAAAGTGAAAGGTGAGAAATGCTGCCCCCATGCTGCCCCCGACCCCTTTCTCCTCCGGGTCGGGGGAGGAGCCTATGCAGATCGGCCGGTCTCGTTTGTCTGCTTGTGATGCAGTGTTAGTCTGCTCGCCTCGTCGGTATGCGAGGGACAGATCCATTTGTGTGTCTTCTAGTTAAGATTTTATTACTTTATGCTTATATTGTGAGCATCAGTAAACTGGCAATAACACAGGTGGAAGTATCGTCTCTCCTTTCTCTCATGTGTGCGTGCGTTGCTTAACTGAGAATGAGACACGTTCAACGTGACGTTGTTTCGCTAGCAAACTACCCACCACAAAAACATAAAAATAAGTACTTTCTCTTTTGTTTTCTTAAAATGTTTATTCACCATAATGTAGTATGGAGTTCAAAGTACTAGAATACCACATAATATCAAAATCGCCGAAATAGGACATTTCCATCTATTTCTGCTCTTTGCCACAAACGAACGCCAGCGACATCCGACGGGTTTTCCCAGGCCACCACACATACAGTATGTATATACATATAATCTTATTTTCATTATTATTATAATTATTATTTTATAATTTTTTTTCTAAACCAAAAAGTATACTCTCCTGAAAGATGTATATTATATAATAACATTTCTCTATTTTTGTTATTACCATTATTTGTTATGGCTTGTCTGAGTTTATCAGAAGTTTTCTGCCCAAGCTATACTTTCAGACAGATATTTATGGAGTTTTCTTTTGTTTTTATTTCATTCATTTATTACTGTCTGCGTGTTCAAGGGTTACATAGTTCATCATGGGAACCGCGGCCGAAAGGGAGTCGTGAGTATGGAAAAAAAACAGGAAGCTTGATAAGGATTTTGGGATTAGTAACAGGGTGGGTTTTTGTGTTTATTTATGTTTTTGTATAACTTGCTTTGTTTTTGTTTTTATTTATTTGTTTTTCTCCCCCGCTAGTTATGCTAGCACCCCCTCCTCCCCCTTCCGCCCTCGGCATCGACACATCATCATCAGGTACACACCATTACAACAGTGGGTGAGTAATGTGTAGCGCTATAACACCTCAGAGTCAGGGCTGCAGGTTTGTCTCATGGAATGTAAGGGGAGTCAATGGAGTCACTAAAAGGGGTAAGGTGTTAGCACACCTACAACAGCTCAGAGGGGATGTTTATTTTCTCCAGGAAACCCATCTCACATCCTCGGAGGTCTCACTTATTAAAAGACCCTGGATGAGTTATGTATTTCATTCCAAATTCTCCGCTAGGGCAAGAGGGACGGCCATCATAATTGGCAAAAACGTGTAATTTGAACCCTCAAACTGTAGATCCTAATGGAAGATTTGTGGCCGTGTCAGGTAGATTTTTCGATATCCCAGTGATTTTAGTAAGCCTGTACGCCCCCGTCTGGGACGATGACAGATTTATCGCTCACCTTTTTTCTTCCCTCCCCGATATAGATAGCCATTATCCGATTTTGGGAGGCTTATCTCTTATCCGAGATCCCCATCTTGACAAGTCATCTAAGCCCTCCACTCTGTCTAAATCTGCCATGGCGCTGGGATCATTTACAGATAGGCTTGGCCTAACTGACCCCTGGAGGTCCTCCCACCCATCCACCAAAGCCTTTTCATTTTTTTCCCACGTACATCGCTCATACTCGAATTGATTTCTTTCTCGTCGACAATAGAATTTTACATTGGACTGACTCCAGTACGTACCACAGCATTGTGATCTCAGATCATGCCCCCACTTCAATCGACATACATTTCCCTAACCATAACCTCCCATCCAGACTGTGGAGACTCTCTCCTCTTTTATTAACCAATACACGTTTCAGAACGTTCTTTTCGGAAGAGATCACTAACTTTTTCCAGATAAATGCTACCCCCGGCATTACGAAAGGCACCCTGTGGGAGGTGTGCAAGGCCTATTTGAGGGGACAGGCTATTTCTCTTGCGTCACATATGAGGAAGGCAGATACAGCCAGCATGGTAGGGATTTCAGATGAACTCCAAAGGGTCGACACGCAGTACGCTATCTCCCCCACTCCTATACTTTATAGCCAACGCCTTAAGCTTCAGGCAGAGTTTGATCTTTTATCAACAGCTAAAATCGAAAGACAATTGCTGAAATCAAAACAACGTTATTTTGAAATGGGTGAGAAGGCTGGCAAACTCCTCGCCCATCAGGCCAGATCTGCAGCTCTCTCTAGAGTCTAGAGTGATCCCCAGGATAAAGTCACCAGAGGGGACTATTGTCTCTGACCCAAAAGCAGTGAACGAAGTCTTCCTAAACTTTTACTCTGACCTTTATTCCTCTGAATACTCACCTGAGGCCTGGAGAGACCATAACCCTCTGGAACTGATGATGTTTCCCAAGGTTAGCGCTAATGTGGCTAATGAACTAGGAATATCAATTTCGACTGCTGAGGTACAGGAGGCAATTAAACAGCTACAGAACGGCAAATCCCCAGGCCCGGACGGTTACATTGTAGAATTTTACAAGTCATATTCACATCTAATCTCCCCGCTCTTATATTAGCTAGTTTACAACGAATCCTTTGTTAATGGTCGACTGCCCCCAACTTTATCTGAAGCCACTATATGTCTCATATTGAAGAAAGACAAAGACCCTCTTGACTGTGGCAATTTTAGGCCTATCTCCCTCCTCAATGTGGACCAAAAGATCCTGGCTAAGGTCTTAGCTTCGTGACTACAACAAGCCCTACCAACCTTAATTTCATTGGACCAGACTGGTTTCATGGTTGGGAGGAATTCCTCTTTTAACACCAGGTGGCTGCTCAACATAATTAGCTCCCCCAGCCCAATCGTCCCTGAGGTAATAATATCCCTAGATGCTGAAAAAGCATTTGACAGGGTTGAATGGGAATACCTGTTCTATGTTATGGATAGGTTTGGCTTTAGCTCCGACTTCATTGCTTGGATTAGGCTGTAGTAAATTTCCCATGGCTTGTGTTCTCACCATCGGTGTGAGGTCGCCTCCCTTTGCTCTCCACCGTGGCACCAGACAGGGATGCCCCCTCTCCCCTCTCCTATTTGCTCTGGCCATCGAACCCTTGGCCATTTGGCTCCGGGGGGAGGAGAGAGTTGAAGGCATCACCAGGATGGGCACTACTCACAAGCTGTCATTATACGCGGATGACTTGCTATTATATGTTTCCAACCCTGTGTCATCCCTCCCAGTCGTCAAAGACATCTTAATACAATTCGGCAGATATTCCGGCTACAAGCTAAATTTCAATAAAAGCGAGCTCCTCCCCATCAACAAATCAGCTAAGAAATTACCCCGGTCCTCCTTCTCATTTAGAGTTGTCCTGGATGGTTTTAAATACATGGGAGTTTTCGTCACCACTTCATTTGACGACCTCTTTGCAAAAAACTTCCGTCCTCTCATTGATAAGGTTAAGCTCGACATGACTCGTGGTCCTCTCTCTTCCTGTCTCTGACGGGCAGAGTTAATCTGGTTAAAATGGTGATTCTCCCTAAACTTCTATACTTGTTCCAGCACATCCCGATCTTTATGAGTAAGTCCTTTTTCGTCAACTAGATCAGCTGATATCCTCGTTCTTATGGGCTAATAAACCCCCACGAATTAAGAAAGCTATCCTACAACTTCCCAAAAAATCCGGCGGTTTAGCCGTACCCAACTTCATTCAATATTACTGGGCGTGCAATATTGATAAACTTCGTCATTGGTTCAAAGACAGGGCCGAAACACCTCCCTCATGGGCCCAGATAGAACTACAGTCATCAAAGGTCTCCCTTCAGTCTCTCCTCACGGCACAACTTCCTCTTAAAATTCACGATATCTCCCAAAACCCAGTTGTCACCAACTCGACTAAGATCTGGCTACAATTCCGTAAATATTACGGAATGGATAAACCGTCCACCCTGGCCCCAATCTATGAAAATCACTTATTCCCACCCTCTTCTTTTGACCCCACCTTTCGTATTTGGCGTGACAAAGGCTTAGCTAGTGTCAAAGATCTCTCCAAGGACGGAATTTTTACAGACTTTTACGAATGCTCAACTGGCAAAAAATATATCCAGACACCAGCGACACTTGTAACAGATGCAAACAATCACCTGCTAACCACACCCACATGTTTTGGTCTTGTCCGAAATTGACAGACTTCTGGCGCCAGGTATTTGACACACTCGGGACAGTTTTTGGCAGGAACCTCGAACCTGAACCTCTCACAGCCCTATTTGGAATTGGTATCCCACCGCCTACAACACCCATTTTTTCGCTTACAAAGAGACGCGTCCTTGCCTTTACAACTCTGCTGGCAAGAATACTTATTCTATTTAAATGGAAGCACACCCTCCCCCCTCACATAATAGCTGACTCAAAGAGATCCTGAACCACATCAAACTAGAAAAAAATAGATTTTCACTTAGAAAGTCCAATACAACCTTCGACATGACTTGGAAGCCTTTCGCCGACCACCTGAGTAAGATCACCATTCAACCAGATGATGACTAGATGCCTCCCCCCCCTCCTCCTTATCCTTATTGTTCTATTATGATTTTAATTTTATGTTATGGTTCGTTTGGGGTTATGCTTTTGTTTTGTGTTAATTTAATTTCTTTTAGGGGTATTACGTATTATTTATTTTTATCAATGATGAACTGTGGGTGGGAAACATCTAGGGGCATACTAGGCTGTATAGGAGCTGATGGAGCCACGATGTGGCTCTCCGTTTTCTATGTCTTTGCTACCGTATAGATATATATATATGTATGTATATTTACTTATTTATTTTTTCATGTAATGCTGCCTACATGCCGCTATACATGCCTGATATGAACCAGCTCACCCGACCACCCCATAAGTAACGCGTAATGTCTAACGTGTATGTCTAAAAAATCAATAAAAAGAATTAAGAAGAAAAAATAAAAACCCCAGTGAACACCATGGATTGAATAGGCGGTTTAACCCTTATCCAGATAACATTTACCTAGCAGAAAAGGTTGGTGCACTACTCACAAAATATGTACGTGCGCGCACACACACACACACACACACACACGGCAGGTAGCCTAGAGGTTAGAGAGGCCGGCTAGCAATCGCAAGGTCACTGTTTCAATCCCCAGCTCAGGCTTCAATCCCCGGCCCTGTTTCAATCCCCGGCTCATGTGAGCTGGTGACTGGAGGGTTGTGCCCTTGAGCAAGGTATTTAACCCCTAATTGCTCCAGGGGTGCTGACTATGGCTGACCCTGTGCCAAGAGCAGAAAAAAAAGTGTACTTTTCAATGACAAACAGATTTAATCTAAACTAAAAAATCTTCTAACACACACAAAATAAAAGGGAGGGTAAAGTTTACTTGATTTGTTCCCCAACTACACCACTGGTTGGAGGTACAGGGTGGAGGAAAGGGAGAAGTGAAAAGGAGGAACCGTTCAATGACTGGGAGAAACCGCTCTTCTCTGGTTATACATAAATTCCCTCCCTCACATTCTCACACAGGTTCAAAGTTCTTTTACATTTCATCCAGGCAAACGTTGTCTTTCCCTTTCTCTTCCAGTGTTGAGCAGCTGTGTCTGTGGCTCTTACAGTTACTGTGGACCAGACGGCGACGGAGGGAGAATCCACAGAAATAGAGAAGAGCCCAAGAGGGAAAGCCCACCCAGGAAGTCTGCTCTCAAACCACCACAAGGTACAGGGCTTAGATTAGATTAGATTCAACTTTATTGTCATTGTAGAGTACAAGTACCAGACAACGAAATGCAGTTTAGCATCTAACCAGAAGTGCAAATACTGATATAAAAACATGACAATCATGTTCATGACAAGTGATGAGTACTGTATGGCAAGTACGGTAGTTTAGAGGTATATACCGTTATGAGCTATGTATGTATATACGGTAGAGGTGCAAAGACTATGCGCATGCTATCTTTCACATTCAACCTTTGAGTTGAGAAGGTGTCAGCCAATTGGATTCATATTATGGTTTTATTCAATAGGTTTATGAATAGATTGTAAATGACTTTCAGGTGCATGATATCATCTACTGGTGCCTATAAATTACTGACCTAAGACACTAGAGCTGAGTGGATGCTACACTCAACAGCCCAGCAGGTGGCAGTCAATCACCAATTCTTGATTAACACCCACTCTCACAGAAGTGAGGAAAGTTTACTACATGACAATCACAGTTCATTTAAGGGAGTGTGCCCTCTAGTGGTTATAATTATGTGGTATAGGGTCTGCGCATGGCTGCCAAACTGTGGGTTACGCTCTATTGTTGCTGCCAGATGCATGTAACTGTAGGGTTAATCCCTCACACAACGGCTACATCTCAAAAGTCTTTCCCTGATTCCTTGTGTCGTCTATCTTTGACTCCGTCGCAAAACACATTGGAGGAGGGAGTCCAGGGTTCCTCCGCTCAGACCTTCTTCAATGTGTTTTGAGAGGGAGCTGAGGACGTGAGGAATCAAGGAAACACTTTTGAGATCCTTCCTTCCGGGTTTCCAGTACCTCCTAAACCAGCCCACCTCCAGAGTCCAGTGAGGGGACAACCTACAGGGACCCCCAGTCCAGTGAGGGGACGACCTACAGGGACTGCCAGTCCAGTGAGGGGACGACCTACAGGGACTGCCAGTCCAGTGAGGGGGGGACCTACAGGGACCCCCAGTCCAGTGAGGGGGGGACCCCAGACTCATAGCCCTGAGATGGGAGGAATAGGGATGCGTAGTCCTGCCAAGGTGGGACCTGCGGGGGCCCAGACCCAAGTGAAAGGGGGGGCACTATCGGAGATTTGCAGCCCAGTGAAGGTGTCAACGATTGGGCTTAGCCAGGAGAGAAGCCCAGGAAGCAGGATGGAGATGGAGGGACAGGGGCTGATTACAGGAACATTCCGTGACCTTATCACTCACTTTGAGGAAAACAGGTTTGTTTTTTAACGTCTCTCTCCAACACGTCTTTTTACTACACAGTGAGAGATCTGCAGCTCACTCCTGCACACATACACACACACACACACACACACTCTTTCTACAGGGCTTTCATTGAAACTTTATTCAAATTATCACTGAGATACAAATAATCTCCTAAATCCTTTGCAAAGCGCTCTTTATCGTTTATCATGAATATGTATCCTATCATAATCCTCTCAATTACGTTTTTACCATTTTGCTTTTACCATTTAGCTTTAATCCAAAACGACTCCCTGGAGTAATTTAGGGCGAAGTGCCTTACTCAGGGGCACACTAGTGGTGGTGTTCCCCGGTGGGATTTGAGCTCATGACCTTCTGTCCACTGATTCACTGTCCACTAGGCCATCACTACCCCTCAAATCTTCTGCCATTCTTCTCCCTCAGCCCCTTGAAGCACCTCAGATTACCTGACAGCAGCCCCAAACAGACGACTTCATCTGGAGATGAGGAGGAGCAGGAACCCAGGGGTTTGGACCCTGGAACCACCTCTGTCACAGGACCGGATACCAATGGAGTCCGTTACATCACAGACTGGACTGTATCCCACCCGGAGAGGAAAGAGCCACCAGCCCCGGTGGTGAACGGGACCAGAGGAGATGGAGGAGGGGAGGTGGGCATGGGGAGTGAGGAGGAGGAGGTGAAGGAGCAGGAAACCGGGCAGCAGAAGCTCTATAAGATAGCCAACGAGCTGCTGAAGACAGAGAGGGCCTACGTCACACGCCTACACCTGCTGGACCAGGTCGGTATGGGCACCAGAGAGGCAGAGGGGCACCAAGATCAGTTATCTGATACGGTCAATCCTAATGCATGCGTGTCTGCATGACCCCATGCTGTGTGACTTGAGTTGCAATATTTCAAAACATGTTTCAACTCACTTCACTTGAATTTGAATGCTTAACATGGCATGTCTACATTTCAAGCATTACCCATAGGGTCTTGATCTCGCTGTGTGTGTGTGTGTGTGTGTGTGTGTGTGTGTGTAGGTGTTCTGTGTGCGTCTGACGGAGGAGGCAGGGAAGGGCTCGTTCCCTGTAGACGTGGTGAAGAGCATCTTCTCCAACGTCTCCTGCATCCACACCTTCCACAGCCAGTTCCTCCTTCCAGACCTGGAGAGACGCATGAACCAATGGTAGGTTGCCTGCAAAACATTCCCTAGGCCCTGTTGAACATGCACCGTTCCCTTTAACGAGGATTGCTGATGTAACATGAAGGAATGATGGCAGCAGCATCCAACCCAGTACAGTTCCTCTCTGAAACTCTGGGAGCATTTCAACCATGTGTTCTCACCTCCTGCCCCCTTCCCCGTCCCTCCCCCCCGCAGGTCAGAGACCCCGCAGCTGGGTGACGTGATGCAGCAGCACGCACCCTTCCTGAGGATGTACGCTGAGTACGTGAGGAACTTCGACAACGCGATGGAGCTGCTCAGACACTGGACTGAGAGGTCTGTCCCGTTCAGGAACGTCATACAGGACATACAGGTAGGGTCGGTTTAAATGCTGGACTAAGGTGTGCGTGTGTGTGTGCGGTGTGTGTGTGTGCGCGTGTGTGCGCGTGTGTGTGTGTGTGTGTGTGCGTGTGTTCGCGCGCCTGGTTTAAATGCTGTATTTTGTTTTTAAATGCATGGTGTGTTGTTGTCCGTCAGAGTCAGGAGATGTGTGGCAGCCTGACCCTGCAGCATCACATGTTGGAGCCGGTACAGAGAGTTCCTCGCTACGAGATGCTGCTCAGGGACTACCTACGGAGACTACCAGAGGATGACACGGACCGCGGCCATGCAGAGAGTGAGTGACTAAAGCCTGGTACACATATAACAGATTTTTTTCTCTGAGAGAGACCCCACACATGAAGATAAAAATGCATGGATTGAACAGCCTTGATCGTATTGTGTGTGGTGTGCGCCGATATTCCCAATACAGCACACCGCATACATAAAGATCTGTCGTTACGACAGTCTAGAGCAGGGGTCCCCAAACTACGGCCCGCGGGCCGAACACGGCCCACCCCCACACTTGGACCGGCCCTTTGAACAACGTCGCCCCCACACACTCTCAACAATGCCAGAAACATATTTTGAAAATTAAACTTTAAATATATGTTTTAATCATATCATATCTGTATTTGATATTAAAGGTTGGCTTTCAAATTAAAATTTCCCTTAGTTATAAACTATTTTCATTAATAACATTATTAGTTAGTTTCACCCGCCCACAGAATGCGGATCTATAGCAGGTGCACGCGAGCTAGAACGAAAATTCAGAGAGATGAAAAATGGCCAAACGGTTGGTAAAGAGAAAAGTTGATTCAGAATGCAGGGTTTTTAACCAACAGTGCACAAGTGATTATTATTGTTAAATGCAAAGAAGTTTGTCAATAAATGTATGAATGTGATCGCGGAGGAGGTGTGTCCCGCGGCACCAGATGAATTGAAACAATGGGGGATAGATAATGTAGATGCCCAGCTGCAGGAGAAAACAAAATAATTTGTTCATGATCTGTGTCAAGCAGGGTTTTTCCTGCATAGAGAATTATGAGGCGGCTGCCTCCGTCATATTTTAGCCGCCTTCAGCTCTCAACAAAACTCTGACGGTCGTATTTTCTACAAGCGTTTCTGTCATTTCTAACTGCAATAGCGGCACTGCGCCGACGTGGTGGCGGGGGCGCTGTTTCACAAATAAGTTAGCTTTCGTTTTTGCTAGCGAAATAGCTGATAGTTGATGTTGACTGCTCAAGGAGAATACATATTTGAAAGTACAGAATGCCTGAGAGCCTTATATTGCATTATATTACATTATATTTTGATCATCTGGTGGCTGAATATTGTGTTTTCCTTTACATAAATAATGACATTTCCACCATAAATTGATGCAGAAAGGTCACAAATTGGTGCATATCAATTCACCAGAATGGTAGAAATTAAGTGTTTGATGCTCGTTTAAGGACCCCCAGACAGCCCTGCTTCATGGGTCCCCCCGTGTATGATGAGGGTCCTCCCTCATGTATCAGACTGTAAAACTGATTATATTTCATTGACATATCACTATAGGTATAAATTCCATCCAAATTCAACTGTTTAGACTTTGTTTGCATCCACCAGTGCTCTCCTGCGCGCAATTGCTTTGCGCAACCGCCTCCATTTCACTCCGTTCCATATTATTTTATGTTAGAGACCGACCCAGGCCCCCCATCACAGAAAGGAAAAATGATGTGGCCCTCACAGAAAAAAGTTTGGGGACCCCTGGTCTAGAGTCTCGTTCCCCAAGCCAGAAATGTCGCGTGATCTAACGTAGTACCCTGACTGACCTGTACGAGGCAGCCATGTGCGACAGGGCAAATAAAGTGCCGAAGAACGAAAAGAAGTCAGCTCGCTTCTTGATTGGCTACATTCTATGCACGTCACAATCGACTCGGGAGCAGGGTTGCCAGATGGCATTGACACTTTCCAGCCTAAACACAGTCTAAAACCGCTAATTCCACCAAAAAAACTAGCCCATCTGGCAACCCTGCTCGGGAGTTGTCGGGAGTTGCCCACACACGTAAGGATTTTTGGTCGTAAATATTGAACACGTTTAATATTTACGATTTTCGGCCCCGACCATTTTCCGAGCAGATTGTCGGGAGAAATGGGCTCTTAACACACCTCGCACCACAGGATAATCTTGTAGGATAATCTTTAGAGCCATCCGATAATCGGGCGTTTGCTGTCCTTGGTCGGAAGGGGGAAAATCGGCCCAAAATCGTCCAGATTATCTTTGTGTGTACCAGGCTTTAGTCCTGATTCACACTACTACACAGCCGAGCTGAGCTGTATTGGGCTGTCCTGGGCCCAGTTCTTCAAATATTTTTAATCTGGATCAGAATGATCACGATTCTTTCTTTGCTCATCATTCTGATCCAGATTAAAAGTGTTGAACAACTGGGCCCTGGTTCCCCGTCCACCGTAGTGGCTGAAACAGTGCTGTAGAGGATAATGTGAATGGAACATATCTGAGCCCACACACGGTATGGTTCAGGTCGGCCCAGTTTGTTTTCTCTGCCCCTTTTTTTTGCTGCGTGTTCGAGACCTAACCAATGCCTGTTGCAATTGTTGTTCATGAAGCGGATGTTACACAGAGCCATACCATCATAATGGGGGAATGTCCATAAATTCCAGTAAAACACAGACTTTGCTTATCCCGTTCAAATGCACCACACAAAACACAGACGTCGGGGGGGAATTTCTAAATTACAGACGTCAGATAATACTAGTCCTGTGCGGGGGCTATAGTCTGTGTCTGGAAACCAGCCCATGAAGTTCTAGTAGTCCATTAACGACAGTTCTCATCACACTCTGTGTCTCCAGAATCCTTGCAGATCATCTCCATGGCAGCCATACACTCGAACAGTGCCATCCGCAAAGAGGTACGTACTGTATTGTAGGATAAAGCGTTACAATGTTAAACAACACTTGCTGCAACCTGTGCTGTTGTCGAATACCTAGTATTGATTTACACTACAGTTCATAAGTTTGGGGTCACCCAGACAATTTCGTGTTTTCCATGAAAAATGAATAGAAAATATGTGTGGTGGCCTGGGAAAACCCGTCGGATGTCGCTGGCGTTCGTTTGTGGCAAAGAGCAAAAATAGATGGAAATGTCCTATTTCGGCGATTTTGATATTATGTGGTATTCTAGTACTTTGAACTCCATACTACATTATGGTGAATAAACATTTTAAGAAAACAAAAGAGAAAGTACTTATACTTTACCGACGAGGCGAGCAGACTAACACCGCATCACAAGCAGACAAACGAGACCGGCCGATCTGCATAGGCTCCTCCCCCGACCCGGAGGAGAAAGGGGTCGGGGGCAGCATGGGGGCAGCATTTCTCACCTTTCACTTTTTTTGACATGATACATTAAAATGCTCATAACTTTTTAAAATAAAGGGCTATCTCAGTCATTCAACCAGTTATGAATAGCTGAGAACTTCTAATTTATGGAAATATAAAAAATGAAAATGTCAAAATGCCACCATGTGAAGGGTTTTCCCAGGCCACCACACATATAGTCTAGACATTGACATGGATAGAAATAATGATTTTTATTTGAAATAATAATTTTGTCCTTCAAACTTTGCTTTCGTCAAAGAATGCTCCAATTGCAGCAATTACAGCATTGCAGACCTTTGGCATCTAGCGGTTCATTTGTTGAGGTAATCTGAAGAAACTTCACCCCACGCTTCCTGAAGCACCTCCCACAAGTTGGATTGGCTTGATGGGCACTTCTTGTGTACCATACGGTCAAGCTGTTCCCACAACAGCTCAATGGGGTTGAGATCTGGTGACTCCGCTGGCCACTCCATTACAGACAGAATACCAGCTGCCTGCTTCTTCCCTAAATAGTTCTTGCATAATTTGGAGGTGTGCTTTGGGTCATTGTCCTGTTGTAGGAGGAAATTGGCTCCAATCATGTGCTGTCCACAGGGTATGGCATGGCGTTGCAAAATGTTGTGATAGCCTTCCTTATTCAAAATCCCTTTTACCATGTACAAATCTCCCACATTACCAGCACCAAAGCAGCCCCAGACCATCACATTACCTCCACCATGCTTGACAGATGGCGTCAGGCACTCTTCCAGCATCCTTTCACTTGTTCTGCGTCTCACAAATGTTCATCTGTGTGATCAAAACACCTCAAACTTCGATTTGTCTGTCCATAACATTTTTTTCCAATCTTCCTATGTCTGTGTTCTTTTGCCCATATTAATCTTTTCCTTTTATTGGCCAGTCTCAGTATGGGTTTTTCTTTGCCACTCTGCCTAGAAGGCCAGCATCCCGGAGTCGCCTCTTCACTGTAGACGTTGACACTGGCGTTTTACGAACCCACAAATGTGATGCTCCAGATACTCAACTAGCTCAAAGGAAGGCCATTTGTATAGCTTCTCTAACCAGCAAAACCGTTTTCAGCTATGCTTATGTAATTGCACAAGGGTTTTCAAGGTTTTTCTAATCATCCATTTTTTTACTTTCAAACACAATGTACCATTCGAACACTGGAGTGACGGTTGCTGGAAATGGGCCTCTACACACCTATGTAGATATTACATTAAAAACCAGATGTTTGCAGCTAGAATAGTCATTTTCCACATTAACAATGTATAGAGTGTATTTCTGATTAATTTAATATTATCTTCATTGAAAAAAACTGTGCTTTTCTTTTAAAAATAAGGACATTTCTAAGTGACCCCAAACTTTTGAACGCTAGTGTATATCTAATAGCCAAGTCTACTATCTTGTTATATTTGTTTGTTTATTACTGTTTTCTTGGCCCTTTAATGGCGACAGGTCGTGTGGGTTGGTGCTGACACTTCTTGTAGGTTACCACTCCACTTTTCTTACAGGAAAAAAATAAAGTTATTGTATTCTATAGGAGAACCTGAAGAAGCTGTTGGAGATCTATGAGATGCTGGGGGAGGATGAGGAGGTGGTCAACCCCTCTAATGAGTTCATCAAGGAGGGTCGGATCCTCAAACTGGCAGCCAGGAACACCTCGGCCATGGAGAGATACCTGTTCCTGGTCAGTCTATATACTTAACTGTAGTTCTTTATCCATATATTATAGATAGTCAACGCATTGACTAGGCCTGTAATAATCTGTGGTTTTGCTCTGCTTTCATCATCTCCAGTTCAACAACATGCTGCTGTGCTGCACTCCCCGCTTCAGCCTGGTGGGGCAGCGTTTCACGGTGCGCACACGTGTAGGCATGGACGGCATGACGGTGGTGAGCACGACCAATGAGGACCACCCCCACACCTTCCAGGTGTCCGGCAAGGAGAGGATCCTGGAGCTACAGGCCAGGTGTGTGTGATGCGGGGGGGTTGTGTAACTCAATTGTAAACAGGTTTATATATTGGGTTCTGATCAGATAAGAGAGTTGAAGTCAGCAAGGCATTTATATGTTATATTGTTCAAGAATCAATGGCTAATACATAATTAATTACTATGGCTAATACATCGTTAATTACAATGGCTAATACATCGATGTACTAATCCCACATTTTAACCGATTGGGAAATGTTTGTTGTTGTTATTATTTTCAGATCAGAACAAGACAAAGAAGACTGGATAAAGGTACCAATGTTTTATTATGATATACCGAAACCCATAGGACTATGCATTACTAAATCAATCCTACACACTTTCTGACAAACTGTACTTTGCATTCTCAGGTGTTCCAGGCGGCCATTGATGTTTTCCAGCAGAAGAATGAGACATTTAAGTCAGCCTCTAAAGAAGTAGAGCTGGAGGTATCGGTAAGTCTCTTTCCATTTCCATAAAGCAAAATGGTCTCCTCCACTCTGTGTAAATGTGTGTGTGTAGACAGAAGAGCTGGGCAGGCAAGCCCCTCGTTGGATCAGGGACAATGAGGTGACCACGTGTATGAGCTGCCAAGAACCCTTCAACCCCCTCATCCGGAGGAGACACCACTGTCGAGCCTGTGGCTATGTGAGTGAGGACAATAGAAAGAAAGGAACCGACACTCGTTTGTAGTGTTTATTTGAATGCAAACTTGGTCAACAGTGGTCAAATGAACGTGTTTCACATTTGCCTTCTTCAGCTATGTTCGGCTTCTTTTATTCTGCTTTTAATTTATAGAGTTGTATATGATGACGGATTATAATATAAAATATATTTTATTGCATGTTTTGTAAAGCAATGAGTTTACATTAATTTGTATGAATTTGTACTCTATAAATAAATCTGTCTGGCTTTGCCTACGTGAGGAGTATCCTAAATAATACGAAAATATTTTCAAGGTATTTGAATAAGCTTCAACAGCTGAACAGATGAGACTTCCCTCTGACTGAGCACAACAGTCCTGTGTGTAACTTGTTGCTCCTGTTCCTATCAGGTGGTCTGCTGGAGGTGTTCAGACCACAAGGCAGCTCTGGAGTACGACGCCAACAAGATGAACAAAGTATGCAAAGACTGTTTCTCCATCATCAATGGTCGGGACCAAGAGGAGGGAGCAGATGGCAAGAAGATGGGTATTCTAGAGGTAAAACGGAGTAACTGCTTAAAGTTATCAACACTAGAGGGCTGTGTTAGGCATTCAACTTTGTTAACTGGGAGCCTAGGTTAGCTTTCACAATGGTCCAGAAGATCTTACAGCTTCCTAGCTGCTAGCCATTTCACAGATCATTTACACTTCTCACTCAAATTGTAGCCTATTGGGGTGCCTAGTGGCGCAGCACACTAAGCCCATATCACGTAACCCCAATGTTCCTAGTTCGAATCCAACCGCTGACATATCTTGCATCTCATCCCTTCAGTTCAGTTTAATGGGGGACCACTTTTGTTTGTTAAGAGCCCTCTTCCCTTGTGTCCCCCCTCTAGATCGAGGCGGCCCAGTTCAGTGTGAGTGCGATGTGTGGCTTCCTGCAGTACGGTGAGAACCCCAGGACCTGCCAGAGATTGTGGGGTGTCATCCCCCAGACAGAACCACAGGTGCTCTACCTGTATGCTGCTCCTCTGGTACGCACTACGCACACGCACACACACGCACGCACGCACACACACACACACACACACACACACACACACATGCACCTGATGTCTGACACTGTTTGCCAAGTCTGTACTCTAGCTTGAAGTCCAGCAACTAATCCCACAATCCTCTCACCCGCCAACCTTACCCTACATTGAACCCTCCACCCCACCCTTCCCCAGGATATGAAGGCCCAGTCTAGTGTCTCCCTCCTGGGATACAGTGTGGAGGACGCCCCCCGGCAGCGGGACCTCCAGACCTGGCCAGGTTTCCGTCTCTACCAGTCCAAGTCTGTCCACACCTTCTCCTGTGAGAGTGAGGAGCTCAACCAGCGCTGGATCTCCGTGTTACAGGCTGCCCTCAACGAAGAGATGCCAGAAGACGCTGCCTAGCGATGGGAGTGTCACCAACGGCAACGGGGGTGTCATCAACGGAACAAAAGAAGGAGTGTGTGAGTGTGTGAGTGTGTGAGTGTGTGAGTGTGTGTGTGTGGCTGAGTGTGTGTGTGTGGCTGAGTGTGTGTGTGTGTGTGGCTGAGTCATCAGGCTTCTGGTCTGCACTCTTGCTTTAACCCCTCCAGAACTTCCTCTTTCCCTAAGAGTGTTGGAAAACATCCTCAGCACAGATACACAAACTAATATGTGGGATATGAAGTGTGTGTGGTCATAGTACCAACAATATTGTATTGTGTATATATCGGACATACTATATTTCTGTTATTCGTGTGTAACAATCAAGGTACAATTTGATTGAATCTGTGTACTGTATAGTTTGTGTTTGGAATGATTTGCCTTGTGAAAATTAAATGAAGCTGTTTTAACATTTTGACAATGTAGCCTGGATTCATGATTTTACCCCAACTGTCGTGGAAAACATTGGGAAATAGTTTTGCAGTCTTAAGCAGATATTTTTGTAGGCGAATGAGATGGATTTTTGTCCATTACTCTGACTGTCAGTCGTCCACCATCAGACTCACACGTGAACATGCTGATAGGAGACAAAATCGTTTGTTGACGTGTGGTTTGATTAGACTGGATAACGTGATAACTAATTGGTCAACATTACTTTTTGATTGGACCATGACAGAGGTACATGTCTACTATAAGGTGTGTGTGTGTGTGTGTGTGTGTGTGTGCGCGCACTGTATATATGTGACACGGATGGAAAGGTCTGGATGGAAAGGTCTGGACGATACCACCCTGGTAGGGCTTATCTCCAGGGGGGATGAATCTGCTTACAGGAGCGAGATTGACTTGGTGGTCTCCTGGTGCACCCGGAACAACCTAGAGCTGAATGCTCTTAAGACAGTGGAGCTGATAGTGGACTTCAGGAGGAACCCACCCCCTCCCTCCCCAATCATACTGGGAGGCACTCCAGTCACCACCGTGGAGTCATGCCGCTTCTTGGGGTGACAGTCTCTCGGGACTTGAAGTGGGGGCCCAACATCGACGCATTCACAAAAAAGGCCCAGAAGAGACTGTTTTTCCTGAGGCAGCTCAGGAAATTCCACCTTCCAAAGACCACGCTGGTGAACTTCTACACGGCCATCATTGAGTCCATCGTCACCTCCGCCATCATCATCTGGTTCCCCGCTGCAGCGGCCAAGGATAAGGCCAAGCTGCAGCGGGTGATACGCTCGGCGGAGAGGGTGATTAGCTGCCCTTTGCCCCCCCTTGAGGCCCTGTTTAAAAGTAGGGCTTTGGGGAGGGCCAGGAAGATCATGGCTGACCCCGGACACCCAGGACACGGTCTCTTCGCCCCGCTCCCCTCAGGCAGGAGGGTGCGGCCCCTAAAAACTGTGAAGGCCCGGCATACACACAGCTTTTTCCCCACAGCCATCCGGCTCCTTAATGCCGCTGGGCCCCCCCCCCCCCCCCGATCTGACCCCTATCTATCTACCCTCCCTCCACCCCCACCCAGAGAGCTTTGGACTGTCTGGACATGAACACTTGAACACTTGATCTCTGCACTTTATATTTATATTAATTATGGCTCTTGCACTTTGATGTTGGTTTGCACTGTCTTGTCCTGTCTTGCACCTGTCCTGCTGTAAACCGTGCTCCATTGTCCCAAACCAAATTCCTAACATGTTTACATGTCATGGCAATAAAGTCTTCTGATTCTGATTCTGATTCTGATTCTGAATTGCGCCAATGACCAAAAAGCTTTTTTTTTTTTTTTTTTTTCTTTTGCATATTACAAAAGTTGAAGTGTTGAAGAGCCCTCTTGATATATCAATGTGTTTCTGTCACTTTACTTACCTTCCACTTGTAATACACATGGGAATGTTAAAGGTGCAGTGTGTAGTTTTGCACCTTGTGGCATTCTTTAGCCATTAAGAAGCTTGAAAACTTAAATGTACTATATCTAATAATGCCAAATGCAGTATAACAAACAAAACCATGAAATAGGTATATAATGGTCGGTGCTCGTCCTTGACATAAATCATGTGATCTAATTTCTTGATGGCTACAGAATAATCATGGCCACTTAGCACTATTTTAAAGCTCAGATCTACCTGGACATTTCATCAACAAGGTATACTCAAGGGCTCACTAGTGGTGGTGGTGCAAGCAGTCACCGACCAGGGGGGTATTCCACGAAGCTCGATAAAGTTCTAAGCCTCGAAAATGTTAGCTTGCGTTCGGTGCCATCAATGTGGCTCAAATAATTCGCTGCTTGGTTGAGCTCCTTCTGAGTCAGATATAATTAGCCTGCTCGCGACCAGGCTAAAACACAGGCTATAGTAAGACGCGCGTCAAAAAAGGCTCACAGGCGGAAACTAAACCCCGAACGACAGTTCCTCATGTGTCTTTTAGGAAATATTAGTTCCCACTTCACACGAGATAGATAGATGGATAGGTTGACTGTGTGATAGATAGATAATTTGATATTTTGAAAGTGTGATCGATCGATAGATAGTTTGATTGTGTGATAGATAACTTGATATTTTGAAAGTGTGATAGATAGATCGATAGATCAATAAAGAAAAGCGTGTAAAAAAAAAAAAATATTGTCTCAACTTGCATTGCTGTCATCACAGCGGTCTGGCTGGTGCAGTGGTTAAGGCAGCCAACTAGAGTTCCAAAGGTTGCGTGTTAGAGACTTGACTAAGTGTTTTGTTTTTGTTTTTTTTTAAGTAAATTAGCCTGCACCATAATTGTATAGCCTACATACTTTTTTAGATGAGATTTTAGATTAGATTCAGACAACGAAATGCAGTAAAAAGTGTGTCCGAAGAGGGATTCGAACCACCGTCTAAAAATGACAAATAAATCCTATGGCAGCGGTCGATACCACTAGGCCATTGTGGCGATATGGCTCTGAGTAGCCTTGCTGCTCATATCACCACAGTAGTAATATTCATTTATTAAACTATGAACATATAACAATAACTGGGGCTAGTATGACCTACGCATTTAATCGGTCAGCAATTTCTTGCCAAACCATTTCCCTCGCCTTGTTTATTGCGGCAGTATTGCACTATTTTACATCTTATTTTTCCGTCTTCATAAAGATCAATAATTCGGAATGCTGCGCAAATGTAGAACCCCTGCAGAGTGGAGTATCTTCATTTCGACAGATCGACTCTTCGGGGCTCTTTATGTCTGCGTGCACGCGCCCATATCGAGGATTTGTAAGCCTGTCTTCTGTGAACACTGATGACACAAGGCTGATCCTCGTTCGAGGAATCACCTGAGGCTTGAATTCCAATCCCGAGTTGCCTGATCGCCTGATTTCTTTCAATCGCCGATATACTAAGCCACCTTTAGTGGAACGGACCCGGTCCGTGTAAATATTGTCAGTTCGATATTCCTTTTGAAAACGAAAACGGATTGACTTATCAGCTCGATATTCCTTTTGAAACCGAAGACGGCGTGAGTATAACAGCAGTTGATTTTCTATCTCCAGAACATAATCAAGAACATAGATGATCACGTGTATGTTTTGTCATTTCGATTTTCCTTTTGAAAACGAAAACGGATTGACTTGTCAGTGACGTCAGTGGGCGTTGACAAGGAGGGGGTTTGTTCGAGGTGTTAACGTTACTTTGGGTGTTTTGGTGTGGATTAATTTAGCTTTATTTCTGCTATGTAAACTACTTCCTTATGAATAAATACGTTAGATTATACGCTATAGTGTTATATGTATTCATAATAGAGGTGTTAACGTTACTTTGGGTGTTTTGGTGTGGATTAATTTAGCTTTAACAAGCACCATGGCTTGGACGCAATGATTAACAATGATAGCTAGAAACCGTATTAACCTTATGTAGGCTCAATATGCCAAGTCAATAACAATAATAATAATAATAATAATAATAATAATAATAATAATAATAATGCCAAGTCAATAACATTCCAGCTGAACCTTCTAATGTCTTAACGTCTGCCTCTGTGTGGTCTATATTTTCAGACAACCACCAATCTCTCCTCACTACACTGTCTGAGGCCCCATCTATCATAGGGGTTAGACTCCTAACCCTGTCTGCAAGTGGACTCTGAAGGTCCTGTGTAAAGGTGAGACATGGAGAAAGGCATGGACACACACAGGCAAACACACACACACACACACACACACACACACACACACGCACACACACACTCACATGATTGCATACACAATGTTTACATTTGTAAGGCACTAATGTCTATTCCATGAAGATAAGAGTCTGAGGAGGGAATCATCATCAATGCTTCTCTCCTCTGCTTGTCTGACAGCTCCCAATAGCAGGTCATGTGGTGCAGAGGCAGGGCCTGTGAACCACCACACCTTCAGCTGGATTCAGGTGAAGAACAGTCACAAGCAGAGCTGTAGATCATCAGCAGCAGCCAAGGGAGAGCCTTCTTCTTCCTCCATCTCTCGCAGAGCAGAGCAGAATGGCTACTCTTATTCCCAATAAGTCTTTGAAATAATAATAATTATAATTATAATAATAATATAATTAATAATAATAATAATAATAATAAGCCTTTGAAAGTAATCATGAAGTTCACATCCCACTGGGCAAACCATGTAATATTAAGAATTTCCATCGAGCTGTACTTCTCCATGTTATTGTTACTCATAAGGCCAAGCCCTGGGTATGACTGGTAAATACATGTGGCCAACACATCTCACACCAGATTACTTTTATTTGACTATTACTCACCACAAAAGCATTCATACATCGTTTTTCATTTGAACTCAGCATTTACTTGAATATATTTTGTTTGCAATCTTATTTCTTGCAATTTCATCTGTTGTAGTGTGGGAAATGTAGTTCATGTTTAATTCACATTACATGGGACCCCTCACCTTGGTCACAATCTCTTTGATTCTCCACCATTGAGATAAAGGAATTCAGAGTATGTATAAACTACCATGGCAATAAACTGATTCTGATTTAAGCTTGTAGGCTGCAGTTTTTCAGACAACCTGCTACAGTAGGCTATGGCTAGTGCACTCTTACGCTAAGTAGAGTGTAGTAATGTATGTAAATGTATAATAAATCCACGTGTTTACAGTTATGTACTTTATTTATTCCGTAATAAACCAGTTTGATTATTTCCTGCTCTGCAGTTACTGGGCTCTCAGAGGAGCCGGATGACCTCCAGCACCTCTGATAGCCCAGTAACTGTAACAATTTTGTCACTGGTTATGGCAGACCTGCATTTTATGCAGTGCGGGCTCGTTTCCATGGCCTGGTTCACACAGGCCTGGCAGCCAACCAGGCTGCGGCAGCACAATGCCATTGTTGGCACCTGCATCAGACCTGTAACAAGTAAAACAGACAACATAGTACATCTTAGTACATTCAGTCACCATACATTGATGGTGTAGTACTTAAAAAAAACATGCTAGATATAAGAACACTCAAGTAGTAATACACTGTACAGTAGTAAAAAGCAAAAATATACTACTTGGTTGCTCCACCCACCATTGTAATGTGTTCTTTATTGTAATGGTGAAAGTGACTTTTTGTATGCAGATGAAAGCATACAGTAGTTAATATTATTCACATTGGGCCATTATATACCAAGGCCAGCCAGGAGGAACGAGGAGGCGGTTGCACTGGATGGGGTGTCTGCAAAGATCGAGGAGGTGGTCCTGGCGGCAGACTGCCTACCTGCAGTGCTGGACAGGATCCAGCAGGTGGCCGGGCTGTGTCATACATTGGCCCCACAGCAGGAAGCAGCCCTTAAAGAGGCATTCAAGTGCTGCATCTGCCACGGTTAGTCACACATGTGCATGTCATGAGGGTCTCAAAAATAGAGTGAACAGCCAAAAACTGTTGATGGTGAATGGGAGGAGTCTGGTGATCAATCCCAACCAACTGCAGTGCTGTAGCAGGGCAGGGGAGTGGAGTCTGTGAGCATTTTCATCAAACAGGTGTACTATCAAGCAAAAAGTGCAAGTGATAAAGAGATTTGAATTCCGGCCTAGAATAGGCTTCAAGGTTGAAACTCCTACACATCTGCCCAGCTTATAAATAGAAATCAAAAGTTTATTCTTGCCAATAACTAGTGCAGGTACAGGTAAATTGGAATTCTTGTCACTGCTTTGATCAGCACTAATGAGTTCGTCTTTCCAGTTTCCAGTCCAAGGTGCACATCCAAACTGGTGATTTATTATCTGTAGTCTAGCAGTCTCTCAATTTGATCTTGTTCTACTTCCCATCCAATCACAGTGTGTCTGTATGTGTGATATAGGCAGTGCAATTAAATAACATTGAAGTATACAGTTGTGCAGAGTCAGCTGTTATCATATAAGCAAGAGTCAATTGTCATCGTCTATCATATTGACAGGGTGTTCTTCAAGTGTTATCTGGTGTTGGCCCAGGTGATAGAGTGTGCAGTAGTAGTCAGTTGGACTGAATGTACTAAGATGTACTATGTTGTCTGTTTTACTTGTTACAGGTCTGATGCAGGTGCCAACAATGGCATTGTGCTGCCGCAGCCTGGTTGGCTGCCAGGCCTGTGTGAACCAGGCCATGGAAACAAGCCCGCACTGCATAAAATGCAGGTCTGCCATAACCAGTGACAAAATTGTTACAGTTACTGGGCTATCAGAGGTGCTGGAGGTCATCCGGCTCCTCTGAGAGCCCAGTAACTGCAGAGCAGGAAATAATCAAACTGGTCTATTACGGAATAAATAAAATACATTACTCTGTAAAAAAAAAAGTGGATTTATTATACATTTACATACATTACTACACACTACTTAGCGTAAGAGTGCACTAGCCATAGCCTAGTGTAGCAGGTTGTCTGAAAAATTGCAGCCTACAAGCTTAAATCAGAATCAGTTTATTGCCATGGTAGTTTATACATACTCTGAATTCCTTTATCTCAATGGTGGAGAATCAAAGAGATTGTGACCAAGGTGAGGGGTCCCATGTAATGTGATTTAAACATGAACTACATTTCCCACACTACAACAGATGAAATTGCAATAAATAAGATTGCAAACAAAATATATTCAAGTAAATGCTGAGTTCAAATGAAAAACGATGTAAGAATGCTTTTGTGGTGAGTAATAGTCAAATAAAAGTAATCTGGTATGAGATGTGTTGGCCACATGTATTTACCAGTCATACCCAGGGCTTGGCCTTATGAGTAACAATAACATGGAGAAGTACAGCTCGATGGAAATTCTTAATATTACATGGTTTGCCCAGTGGGATGTGAACTTCATGATTACTTTCAAAGGCTTATTATTATTATTATTATTAATTATATTATTATTATTATTATTATTATTATTATTATTATTATTTCAAAGACTTATTGGGAATAAGAGTAGCCATTCTGCTCTGCTCTGCGAGAGATGGAGGAAGAAGAAGGATCTCCCTTGGCTGCTGCTGATGATCTACAGCTCTGCTTGTGACTGTTCTTCACCTGAATCCAGCTGAAGGTGTGGTGGTTCACAGGCCCTGCCTCTGCACCACATGACCTGCTATTGGGAGCTGTCAGACAAGCAGAGGAGAGAAGCATTGATGATGATTCCCTCCTCAGACTCTTATCTTCATGGAATAGACATTAGTGCTTTACAAATGTAAACATTGTGTATGCAATCATGTGAGTGTGTGTGTGCGTGTGTGTGTGTGTGTGTGTGTGTGTGTGTTTGCCTGTGTGTGTCCATGCCTTTCTCCATGTCTCACCTTTACACAGGACCTTCAGAGTCCACTTGCAGACAGGGTTAGGAGTCTAACCCCTATGATAGATGGGGCCTCAGACAGTGTAGTGAGGAGAGATTGGTGGTTGTCTGAAAATATAGACCACACAGAGGCAGACGTTAAGACATTAGAAGGTTCAGCTGGAATGTTATTGACTTGGCATTATTATTATTATTATTATTATTATTGTTATTGACTTGGCATATTGAGCCTACATAAGGTTAATACGGTTTCTAGCTATCATTGTTAATCATTGCGTCCAAGCCATGGTGCTTGTTAAAGCTAAATTAATCCACACCAAAACACCCAAAGTAACGTTAACACCTCTATTATGAATACATATAACACTATAGCGTATAATCTAACGTATTTATTCATAAGGAAGTAGTTTACATAGCAGAAATAAAGCTAAATTAATCCACAACAAAACACCCAAAGTAACGTTAACACCTCGAACAAACCCCCTCCTTGTCAACGCCCACCTACGTCACTGACAAGTCAATCCGTTTTCGTTTTCAAAAGGAAAATCGGAATGACAAAACATACACGTGATCATCTCTGTTCTTCTTTATGTTCTGGAAATAGAAAATCAACTGCTGTTATACTCACGCCGTCTTCGTTTTCAAAAGGAATATCGAGCTGATAAGTCAATCCGTTTTCGTTTTCAAAAGGAATATCGAACTGACAATATTTACACGGACCGGCCCCCAGGAGGCTATTCCACTAACGTTGATTAGTATATCGGCGCTAAAAATAAATCAGGCGATCAGGCAACTCGGGATTGGAATTCAAGCCTCAGGTGATTCCTCGAACGAGGATCAGGCTCGTGTCATGAGTGTTCACAGAACACCGGAAAAATGTCTCCAAAAGTGTTGTTTTGTGTACATTCTAAATCACTTGATTCCAATGACATGGGATGTAATATCATACAGTATGCAATAATATAGTTCAGATATGATACAGTACAAGTTCAAGTAGTAGTCAGGTGGTGCATAAAATGCTGTGCAGGTAGCAGTGAGATGTAATACACTGTCATACACACCGTCTATGTCTCACTGCTACCTGCACAGCATTTTATGCACCACCTGACTACTACTTGAACTTGTGCAATATGGTACAGATATGGAGCAGTACATATGTTTCAGTAGAAGTAGTGTTCAAGTAATCAGGCAGTATGTAGTTAGTTATAATATATATTATTAATGCAGTGGGGTTGGTTTGGGGGAGACAGACGTTTGCCTTCCTACTTCCTCATCTTATCCAACTAGTGCTCCTTAGTCAGAGACTAAACGAGGGACAGCAAACACAAGGGCGGTAGGGGGGGGGGGGGGGTTGGTGGTGGGACGCAAAGTAAAAAATGAAAGTGGGGTCAATGGTGTCGTCTTGGAAGTCCTCATCCTCTAGTTCCTCCTTCGTGGCCAGGTCCTCCAGCAGCTGGTCAATATCCTCTGCCTCAGGGTCCATGTCCTGCAGGGTTCTCCCTGTCTGCCTGTACAGGTAGTCCACACCAATCATCTCTCCTGTTGACGAAAGCAATAATCTTGTTAGTATAAACATACACACAAGCACAGATATGTACAGTCAAAATACAATACTCCAGAATTGTTACAGCACTACTGGTTAGATGCTGAACTGCATTTCATTGTCTGGTACTTGTACTCTGCAATGACAATAATGTTGAATCTAATCTAATCTAATATCTATCCCTTCCCGTGCCCTGACTATAACCATATACAATACACAGTACAGTGAAGGCTATACCCTGGGACTGATCTATACCTATGCCTCTATGCCTGAGCTTTAAAGAGCAAATAATAAAGTTTGGATGAGTAGGAAAATATTAATAATAATAATATAATAATAATAATTAATAATAAGTCATCAATCAAATACCAAAATGACTCAAAGTTAGAGGATCTACACACAACATACAGTATGACATAGTACAGTATGCGTAATGTAACACTTACAGACTATTTATAGACAATAACCCACTACACATCAGGCACACGCAACAAATGTGCCAGTTCAAAATCTTTCCACATTAATATGCACTGTTAATACAATCAAATCTCTAATATCCGATCTCGTCAGCACATGAAGGCTCGCACATGAAGGCTCGCACAGCTGCGCTCAATGACAGCCAAGTTATGAATATTTCGCCAGCAAACCAGTGACAACCACATATTTCATCATGAGATATTAGTCATTCAACTAATACAAGATAGCTCTGATTTAATAATTCATTATCGTTGTCTTTATGCCCTGTTGCGTTTTCAACAAACGTAGAACTAGCTAGCTATCTAACGGCGGGCATCACCGCGTCTGTCTCTCGTCAACAACGAGAGCTGCAAGTGTCTTGCTATGAACTCATAAGATAACACCGTATTAATCTATATGAACAATGTTGATCAAGTCATTATATGAAGGTAGCTGTACTTACCACAGGTGATGACAGCCAGTCCAGTGTGATTGACAGCCGATAAGTTCCCAACGTTTCACTCATTGCGCATGCGCTTAGCGTCGACTTGCTGGTGTGTGATGACGTGCACCACCACTAAAGCATTTGGGCGACATGATTGGCCACCACTAAAGCACCACTAAAGCATTCTAAGGCATTGATTGGCTGCACTAAAGCAACCACTAAAGCATTGGGCGACATGATTGGACACCACTAAAGCATTTGGCGATATGATTGGATGTGCACGTTCCAATGAACAGACTAATGTGCTCTCGGTAGAGCTGTAGCCTGCTGCTGATATCACCACAGTAGTAATATTCATTTATTAAAATATGAACATATAACAATAACTGGGGCTAGTATGACCTACGCATTTAATCGGTCAGCAATTTCTTGCCAAACCATTTCCCTCGCCTTGTTAATTGCGGCAGTATTGCACTATTTTACATCTTATTTTTCCGTCCTCATAAAGATCAATAATTCGGAATGCTGCGCAAATGTAGGACCCCTGCAGAGTGGAGTATCTTCATTTCGACAGATCGACTCTTCGGGGCTCTTTATGTCTGCGTGCACGCGCCCATATCGAGGATTTGTAAGCCTGTCTTCTGTGAACACTGATGACACAAGGCTGATCCTCGTTCGAGGAATCACCTGAGGCTTGAATTCCAATCCCGAGTTGCCTGATCGCCGCATTTATTTCAATCGCCAATATACTAAGCCACCTTTAGTGGAACGGCCCCCTGTTCTGAGAGTGGACTGTTTTTTGCATTCGTTCTCAAGTTATATCAAAGTGTTGTTTTCTGCCTTTCTGGAGCACATTTTGACTTGTTGTTGAATGCTCCTATAATGTAACTCTAAATGACAATCAGAGCTACTTGAATTACGTGTGTGCAGCCTTTTGCTCAAAAGTTATCAACGTTTCGTTTTCAGAGTGTTATGGTAGCACTAGCAAAAGAGTCAAGTGTGGCAGAACCCCAGAACAGACGGACACAAGAGGCAAACTAACAATAAAAGGATTTATTAAAATGATGGACAAAAGAATAAACCTACTCTAACGGGGCCTAAGTGGGGGGAATGTGTGGATGCCAGAGAACTGGATAATGTAAATGAGGTGTGAGTGGGACTGTACTCTATGTGTCTGGGTGTGAGTGTCTAGCGTGCAAAACTAGTGTGGTGTAGATATGTAGATGAGTGAAGTGTTGAAATATGTACGTGTACTAACCAGTCCAGAGCAGAGAGGGGGAATAGTCGGCAGGCAGGCAGACGGGGGGGTTAGGCAGGAGGAGTAGGCGGCAGGCAGGCAGGGGGTTAGGCAGGAGGAGTAGGTGGCAGGCAGGCAGGGGCATAGGCAGGAGGGGTGGTCGTTAGGCAGGCAGGGACATAGGCAGGAGACGTAGTCGATAGGCAGGCAGGGGGTCTAGGCAGGGGGAGGCAGGTTCCTTTGGGGAGCGAGGATCAACAAAGAAAGCAACTAAGGTTAGCAAAATAACAAACAAACAAAACTCTGAAGTGAAACTACTTGAACGAGAATAGACAACAGGGAGAGCCAAACAACTAACCACATGGGTCAAAATAATCAAGCGTCAGAGGAAGGTTTCTGGGGCTTCTTATAGGGCTGCCTCCTCCTGAGTTGATAGCTGGACCCAGCTGTCTCCACTTGAGCCTGATGAGGCTCAACGAGCGCCAACGAGGCAGGAGGGGGCGGAGCCGATGAGGGATTCACAACAGTACCCCCCCCCTTAGGGGAGGCACCTGACGACCGTCCTGGAGCGTCCGGGTGGGCCTGATAGAAATCCTCCAGGAGTGTGGGGTCGGCGAGGTAGGACGGGGGCACCCAGCTCCGGTCTTCGGGGCCGTAACCCACCCAGTCCACCAGATACTGGAACCCCCGTCCCCTACGGCGGACAGCCAGTAGGCGGTCAACCGTCCACACCTGGTCGCCATCCTTCAGGACCCGGGGAGGTGGGGGGGCTGGAACGGGGGGGGACAGGGGGCTAGTGGAAACAGGCTTGAGGAGGGACACGTGAAATACTGGGTGGACCTTGAGAGCAGGGGGAAGGTTTAATCGAACCGCTGCAGGGTTAATAATCCGGTCAATAGTGTAGGGCCCAACATAACGGGGATTTAGCTTACGGGAGGAGGTCTGGGCGGTCTGGAGGGGCAGGTCCCGGGCCAACAGCCAGACCTTCTGGCCGGGACGATAGGCCGGGGCTGGCACCCTCCGCCGGTCGGCACAGCGACGGGACCGCTCAGTGGCCCGCAGCAGAGCGGTCCGGGTGGTCCTCCAGATGCGCCGACACCGGCGGAGGTGGACCCTGGTGGACGGGACTGCCACCTCCAGCTCCTGTTGGGGAAAGAGAGGAGGTTGATAGCCCAAGGAGCATTCAAAAGGGGACATACCCGTGGCGGAGCTCTCCATGGTGTTGATGGCATACTCCACCCATGGTAGGTACTTGGCCCAGGAGGCGGGGTTGCTGGTGGTGACACAACGCAGGGCTGCCTCCAGGGCCTGGTTGGTCCGCTCGGCCTGTCCGTTGGACTGCGGATGGTATCCAGAGGTGAGGCTGACCGAGGCCCCAATTCCCTTACAGAAGGCCTGCCACACCTTGGAGATGAACTGGGGGCCCCGGTCGGACACAATGTTGTGGGGAATGCCGTGAAGCCTCACCACATGGAGCGTGAGGAGGTCAGCAGTCTCGGCCGCGGAGGGGAGCTTGGGAAGGGCGACAAAGTGGACAGCCTTGGAAAACCTGTCCACAATGGTTAGGATGGTGTCCTTACCCTTGGATAAGGGGAGCCCCGTAACGAAGTCTAAAGCGATGTGGGACCAAGGACGGCCGGGGATAGGGAGGGGACATAGGAGGCCCGAAGGAGGACGATGGGAGGCCTTACTCCGGGAGCAGATGGTGCAGGCACCCACAAACTCCTTAACGTCCCCCCGGAGTGTGGGCCACCAAAAACGTCGGCTGATAAACTCCGCTGTCCGGTGGGAGCCAGGGTGGCAGGCAAAGTGACTAGAGTGCCCCCACTCTAGCACTTGCGGCCGGACAGTGGAGGGAACAAAAAGTCTGTGCCGGGGTCCGGTACCTGGGTCCGGCTCGGCACGCTGGGCCTGTCTGACCACCGACTCGATGGCCCAGGTGACGACACCTACCACCCGGGTAGGGGGGAGGATGGTGTCTTGGGTCACCGGCATATCCGGGGACTCCCCCGGGAACAGCCGGGAGAGGGCGTCCGCCCTGACGTTCTTTGACCCCGGGCGGTAGGTGAGGGTGAAGTCGAATCGGCTGAAGAACAGGGCCCAGCGTGCCTGTCTAGGGTTAAGCCTTTTTGCCGTCCTCATATAGGTCAAGTTCTTGTGGTCAGACCACACAAGGAACGGCAGCTTAGCCCCCTCCAGCCAGTGCCTCCACTCTCCGAGGGCAGCGTGGATGGCCAGCAACTCCTTGTTGCCCACATCGTAGTTCCTCTCGGCAGGGTCAAACCGGCGAGAGTAGTAGGCACACGGGTGGACCTTCTGGTCCTCCTCCGACCGCTGGGTGAGAACGGCCCCGACGCCCGTGTCTGAAGCGTCTACCTCCACGATGAACTGCCTGGCTGGATCCGGGTGGGCCAACACCGGCGCGGTCGTAAAGAGGCCCTTCAGGGTGGAGAAGGCCGCCTCAGCCTCAGGGGTCCAAGAGAACGGGCGAACAGTGGAGGTACAAGCAGTGAGAGGGGCCGCCACCTGGCTAAACCCCTTGATGAACCGCCGGGTAAACCCGGCGAACCCGAGGAAGCGCCGGAGTTGTGTTCGGTCGGTGGGTCGTGGCCACTCTGCCACCGCCTTAATCTTAGCCGGGTCGGCGCGCATTTGCCCTTCTTCCACGACGTTACCCAGGTACGTCACAGAGGAGGAGTGGAAGACGCATTTCTCCGCCTTGACGAAGAGACGATTCTCCAGGAGCCGTTGTAGGACCAGGCGCACGTGTTGGTGGTGTTCCTCCATGGTCGGGGAAAAGATCAGGATATCATCCAGGTAAACAACCACGAAAACATTTATCATGTCCCTCAGCACGTCATTGACCAGCTCCTGGAAGACTCCGGGGGCATTGGACAGGCCAAAGGGCATGACCAGGTACTCGAAGTGACCGAGGTGGGTGTTGAACCCGGTCTTCCACTCGTCCCCCTCCTTGACCCTAACCAGATGGTAGGCGTTGCGGAGGTCAAGTTTAGTGAACACCCGGGCGTGAGTGAGTGGCTCGAAAGTGGAACTCATAAGGGGGAGTGGGTATTTATTCTTAACAGTGATGGTGTTTAAACTACGAAAATCTATACAGGGCCTCAGGCCACCATCCTTCTTCGCCACAAAGAAGAAGCCCGCCGCGAGGGGGGAAGACGATGGTCGAATCACACCCGAGGCTAGGGACTCGGCTATATAATTGCGCATTGCCTCCTTCTCCGGGACCGAGAGGTTGTAGAGACGACCCTTGGGAAGGGCTGCCCCGGGAAGGAGGTTGATGGGACAATCATACGGCCGGTGAGGAGGAAGTGAAAGGGCGCGGTCCTTACTAAACACCATGGCCAGGTCAAGATACGTAGAGGGGACACCAGTGAGGTCCGGGGGAGAGACTAAGGGCCTGGGACCGCTGGACGGAGAGAGGGCGGAGCGTAGGCAGTTGGCATGACAGGGGATGCTCCAGCCCAAAATCCGTCCAGTGGTCCAGGAGATGTGGGGATCGTGTCTCTCCAACCACGGCCTACCTAATACTAGGGGTGCAGTGGGGGCGTGGAGGACAAGAAAACGTGCCGTCTCGACGTGATTACCGGACATGGTGGGGGTGAGGGATTTCCGTGCTATGCGTGATCCTACCTAAGGGCCTCCCATCGATGGCTTGGGGGAACAAGGCATGGTCGAGGGGAACGAGCGGGATGCCGGCCTGACGAGCGAGGGTGATGTCCATCAAGCACTCGTCGGCCCCGGAGTCAATGAGGGCGCCGGCAGAAATGGACTCCTCACCCCAGGAGAGGGTGGCTGGGAACAGCCGGTTGTGGTTCTTGATGGGTTGGGGAATCGAGGCACGGCTCACCAAAAACCCCTCCTTTAGTGAGCCGGGTCTTTTGGCCGCGCCGGGCAGGTTCGGAGGACGTGTCCGGGTCTTCCGCAATACAGGCACAGCCCGCCCCGCATTCTCTGCTCTCTCTCTTCCTGAGAGAGGCGGGACCGGCCGACCTGCATGGGCTCCTCCGCTGACTCAGAGGTGGACGGGGCTGGGGAGAGCATGGGAACCCGAGGGGGCAGGGCCGAGTGGGCGGCCGCAAAACGGGGGAGAGAGGACGTGCGGCTGGGGACCGAGTGAGGGGGCCCCACGGCGCGTTGGCTGCGCTCCTGGCGGCGCTCCCGCAGGCGCTCATCCATTTGTAGGGACAAGGTGACCAGTTCTTGAAGGGAGCCTGGGCGGTCCCGGACGATAAGGTCCTTCACCGCCTCACTCAGACCCCGCCGGTAGGCGCAAAGGAGCGCTATGTCTCCCCACCCGCTGTCGGCGGCGAGGATCCGGAACTCTAGGGTGTAGTCCGCGACGGTCCTGGAGCCTTGCCGGAGTTCCAGCATCCTGGAGGCGGCGTCCGCGCCGTCAGAGGGGTGGTCAAACAAAAAGGAAAACTCCCGGCGGAACGCCTCGTAGTCCTGGGCAAGATGTGGGTCTCTGCCCACCACGGCTATGGCCCAGTCTAGAGCCTTGTCCACCAGGAGGGACATAACGAAGGCTACTTTAGCCTCTTCTGACCCATACTTGGACGGTTGGAAAGCAAAAAAAAGTTCACACTGGGTCAGGAACCCTCTGCCCAGATCAAAGTTCCCTCCAAAGGGTCGAGGGGTAACCAGGTTGGGCTCGGGTTGGGCGGGAGCTCGCCCTGGGGGGGCTGGAACCCCCGGTGAATCAGCAGGGGGAGCAGGGACTGCAGCTCCTCCAGGGAGCGTGTTCAGCCTCAGCTGGATGGAAGTCACCGCAGAGGCAAGAGTGCCCATCTGGACAGCAAGGGAGGCGAGAGCAGCTGAGGCGGAGGTGGACGACTTCTGGAGCTCAGCGATGTTACCCTGAACGGAGGGGAAAGCCTTACTCAACTCCGCCTGGAGGGACGCGAGCTCGGCCGCGTGGGCGGAAACAAGCTCGTCAACTGAATGGGAAACTGCGGGCGTCTGCCCCGAGGTGCTGCCTTGACTCATTATGGCTTGATTATTCTGTTATGGTAGCACTAGCAAAAGAGTCAAGTGTGGCAGAACCCCAGAACAGACGGACACAAGAGGCAAACTAACAATAAAAGGATTTATTAAAATGATGGACAAAAGAATAAACCTACTCTAACGGGGCCTAAGTGGGGGGAATGTGTGGATGCCAGAGAACTGGATAATGTAAATGAGGTGTGAGTGGGACTGTACTCTATGTGTCTGGGTGTGAGTGTCTAGCGTGCAAAACTAGTGTGGTGTAGATATGTAGATGAGTGAAGTGTTGAAATATGTACGTGTACTAACCAGTCCAGAGCAGAGAGGGGGAATAGTCGGCAGGCAGGCAGACGGGGGGGTTAGGCAGGAGGAGTAGGCGGCAGGCAGGCAGGGGGTTAGGCAGGAGGAGTAGGTGGCAGGCAGGCAGGGGCATAGGCAGGAGGGGTGGTCGTTAGGCAGGCAGGGACATAGGCAGGAGACGTAGTCGATAGGCAGGCAGGGGGTCTAGGCAGGGGGAGGCAGGTTCCTTTGGGGAGGGGGGATCAACAAAGAAAGCAACTAAGGTTAGCAAAATAACAAACAAACAAAACTCTGAAGTGAAACTACTTGAACGAGAATAGACAACAGGGAGAGCCAAACAACTAACCACATGGGTCAAAATAATCAAGCGTCGGAGGAAGGTTTCTGGGGCTTCTTATAGGGCTGCCTCCTCCTGAGTTGATAGCTGGACCCAGCTGTCTCCACTTGAGCCTGATGAGGCTCAACGAGCGCCAACGAGGCAGGAGGGGGCGGAGCCGATGAGGGATTCACAACACAGAGTCTCTTTTGACAATCTCTTAAAGAGCTGATTTCAGTCATTAACAGAGCTGTTCTGAAAGTGTCCAAGCTGCCTGTTCTGAGAGTGGACTGTTTTTTGCATTCGTTCTCAAGTTATATCAAAGTGTTGTTTTCTGCCTTTCTGGAGCACATTTTGACTTGTTGTTGAATGCTCCTATAATGTAACTCTAAATGACAATCAGAGCTACTTGAATTACGTGTGTGCAGCCTTTTGCTCAAAAGTTATCAACGTTTCGTTTTCAGAGTCTCTTTTGACAATCTCTTAAAGAGCTGGTTTCAGTCATTAACAGAGCTGTTCTGAAAGTGTCCAAGCGGCCTGTTCTGAGAGTGGACTGTTTTTTGCATTCGTTCTCAAGTTATATCAAAGTGTTGTTTTCTGCCTTTCTGGAGCACATTTTGACTTGTTGTTGAATGCTCCTATAATGTAACTCTAAATGACAATCAGAGCAACTTGAAATACGTGTGTGCAGCCTTTTGCTCAAAAGTTATCAACGTTTCATTTTCAGAGTCTCTTATGACAATCTCTTAAAGAGCTGGTTTCAGTCATTAACAGAGCTGTTCTGAAAGTGTCCTAGCGGCCTGTTCTGAGACTGGACTGTTTTTTGCGTTCGTTCTAAAGTTATATCAAAGTGTTGTTTTCTGCCTTTCTGGAGCACATTTTGACTTGTTGTTGAATGCTCCTATAATGTAACTCTAAATGACAATCAGAGTATCTTGAATTACGTGTGTGCAGCCTTTTGCTCAAAAGTTATCAACGTTTCATTTTCAGAGTCTCTTTTGACAATCTCTTAAAGAGCTGATTTCAGTCATTAACAGAGGTGTTCTGAAAGTGTCTCAGAGGCCTGTTCTGGAAGTGGACTTTTTTTGCATTCGTTCTCAAGTTCTATCAGTGTTGTTTTCTGCCTTTCTGGAGCACATTTTGACTTGTTGTTGAATTCTCCTATAATGTAACTCTAAATGACAATCAGAGTATCTTGAATTACGTGTGTGCAGCCTTTTGCTCAAAAGTTATCAACGTTTCGTTTTCAGAGTCTCTTTTGACAATCTCTTAAAGAGCTGATTTCAGTCATTAACAGAGCTGTTCTGAAAGTGTCCAAGCGGCCTGTTCTGAGAGTGGACTGTTTTTTGCATTCGTTCTCAAGTTATATCAAAGTGTTGTTTTCTGCCTTTCTGGAGCACATTTTGACTTGTTGTTGAATGCTCCTATAATGTAACTCTAAATGACAATCAGAGCAACTTGAATTACGTGTGTGCAGCCTTTTGCTCAAAAGTTATCAACGTTTCGTTTTCAGAGTCTCTTTTGGCAATCTCTTAAAGAGCTGGTTTCATTCATTAACAGAGCTGTTCTGAAAGTGTCCTAGCGGCCTGTTCTGAGACTGGACTGTTTTTTGCATTCGTTCTCAAGTTATATCAAAGTGTTGTTTTCTGCCTTTCTGGAGCACATTTTGACTTGTTGTTGAATGCTCCTATAATGTAACTCTAAATGACAATCAGAGTATCTTGAATTACGTGTGTGCAGCCTTTTGCTCAAAAGTTATCAACGTTTCATTTTCAGAGTCTCTTTTGACAATCTCTTAAAGAGCTGATTTCAGTCATTAACAGAGGTGTTCTGAAAGTGTCTCAGAGGCCTGTTCTGGAAGTGGACTTTTTTTGCATTCGTTCTCAAGTTCTATCAGTGTTGTTTTCTGCTTTTCTGGAGCACATTTTGACTTGTTGTTGAATGCTCCTATAATGTAACTCTAAATGACAATCAGAGCAACTTGAATTACGTGTGTGCAGCCTTTTGCTCAAAAGTTATCAATGTTTCGTTTTCAGAGTCTCTTTTGACAATCTCTTAAAGAGCTGATTTCAGTCATTAACAGAGCTGTTCTGAAAGTGTCCTAGCGGCCTGTTCTGAGAGTGGACTGTTTTTTGCATTCGTTCTCAAGTTATATCAAAGTGTTGTTTTCTGCCTTTCTGGAGCACATTTTGACTTGTTGTTGAATGCTCCTATAATGTAACTCTAAATGACAATCAGAGTATCTTGAATTACGTGTGTGCAGCCTTTTGCTCAAAAGTTATCAACGTTTCATTTTCAGAGTCTCTTTTGACAATCTCTTAAAGAGCTGATTTCAGTCATTAACAGAGGTGTTCTGAAAGTGTCTCAGAGGCCTGTTCTGGAAGTGGACTTTTTTTGCATTCGTTCTCAAGTTCTATCAGTGTTGTTTTCTGCTTTTCTGGAGCACATTTTGACTTGTTGAATGCTCCTATAATGTAACTCTAAATGACAATCAGAGCTACTTGAATTACGTGTGTGCAGCCTTTTGCTCAAAAGTTATCAACGTTTCGTTTTCAGAGTCTCTTTTGACAATCTCTTAAAGAGCTGATTTCAGTCATTAACAGAGCTGTTCTGAAAGTGTCCAAGCGGCCTGTTCTGAGAGTGGACTGTTTTTTGCATTCGTTCTCAAGTTATATCAAAGTGTTGTTTTCTGCCTTTCTGGAGCACATTTTGACTTGTTGTTGAATTCTCCTATAATGTAACTCTAAATGACAATCAGAGCTACTTGAATTACGTGTGTGCAGCCTTTTGCTCAAAAGTTATCAACGTTTCGTTTTCAGAGTCTCTTTTGACAATCTCTTAAAGAGCTGATTTCAGTCATTAACAGAGCTGTTCTGAAAGTGTCCAAGCGGCCTGTTCTGAGAGTGGACTGTTTTTTGCATTCGTTCTCAAGTTATATCAAAGTGTTGTTTTCTGCCTTTCTGGAGCACATTTTGACTTGTTGTTGAATGCTCCTATAATGTAACTCTAAATGACAATCAGAGTATCTTGAATTACGTGTGTGCAGCCTTTTGCTCAAAAGTTATCAACGTTTAGTTTTCAGAGTCTCTTTTGACAATCTCTTAAAGAGCTGATTTCAGTAATTAACAGAGCTGTTCTGAAAGTGTCCAAGCGGCCTGTTCTGAGAGTGGACTGTTTTTTGCATTCGTTCTCAAGTTATATCAAAGTGTTGTTTTCTGCCTTTCTGGAGCACATTTTGACTTGTTGTTGAATGCTCCTATAATGTAACTCTAAATGACAATCAGAGCAACTTGAATTACGTGTGTGCAGCCTTTTGCTCAAAAGTTATCAACGTTTCGTTTTCAGAGTCTCTTTTGACAATCTCTTAAAGAGCTGGTTTCATTCATTAACAGAGCTGTTCTGAAAGTGTCCTAGCGGCCTGTTCTGAGACTGGACTGTTTTTTGCATTCGTTCTCAAGTTATATCAAAGTGTTGTTTTCTGCATTTCTGGAGCACATTTTGACTTGTTGTTGAATGCTCCTATAATGTAACTCTAAATGACAATCAGAGCAACTTAAATTACGTGTGTGCAGCCTTTTGCTCAAAAGTTATCAACGTTTCGTTTTCAGAGTCTCTTTTGACAATCTCTTAAAGAGCTGGTTTCAGTCATTAACAGAGCTGTTCTGAAAGTGTCCTAGCGGCCTGTTCTGAGACTGGACTGTTTTTGGCATTCGTTCTCAAGTTATATCAAAGTGTTGTTTTCTGCCTTTCTGGAGCACATTTTGACTTGTTGTTGAATGCTCCTATAATGTAACTCTAAATGACAATCAGAGCAACTTGAATTACGTGTGTGCAGCCTTTTGCTCAAAAGTTATCAACGTTTCGTTTTCAGAGTCTCTTTTGACAATCTCTTAAAGAGCTGGTTTCAGTCATTAACAGAGCTGTTCTGAAAGTGTCCTAGCGGCCTGTTCTGAGACTGGACTGTTTTTGGCATTCGTTCTCAAGTTATATCAAAGTGTTGTTTTCTGCCTTTCTGGAGCACATCTTGACTTGTTGTTGAATGCTCCTATAATGTAACTCTAAATGACAATCAGAGTATCTTGAATTACGTGTGTGCAGCCTTTTGCTCAAAAGTTATCAACGTTTCATTTTCAGAGTCTCTTTTGACAATCTCTTAAAGAGCTGATTTCAGTCATTAACAGAGGTGTTCTGAAAGTGTCTCAGAGGCCTGTTCTGGAATTGGACTTTTTTTGCGTTCGTTCTCAAGTTCTATCTGTGTTGTTTTCTGCTTTTCTGGAGCACATTTTGACTTGTTGTTGAATGCTCCTATAATGTAACTCTAAATGACAATCAGAGCAACTTGAATTACGTGTGTGCAGCCTTTTGCTCAAAAGTTATCAACGTTTCGTTTTCAGAGTCTCTTTTGACAATATCTTAAAGAGCTGATTTCAGTCATTAACAGAGCTGTTCTGAAAGTGTCCAAGCGGCCTGTTCTGAGAGTGGACTGTTTTTTGCATTCGTTCTCAAGTTATATCAAAGTGTTGTTTTCTGCCTTTCTGGAGCACATTTTGTCTGGAGCACATGTTTGTGTCTGTGTCTCTCTCTCTCTCCCAGGTGTTCGTGATCCCTTGATTGTCTCCCTGTTAATCATCCATCATCAAGTCCACCTGTGTTCCTGTCCTGTCAACCAATCACCTGTCTACCTGTTCCCTATATATGTGGCTGTTTGTTACGTGTGTAGGTTAGAGGGAAGAGGGGTGAGGTTATGTTTGTTTCATTCTATTTTGAGTAATTCTGTTTCATTCTGTTTTGTTAGTGTCACGATCCAACTGTTCCTAGTTGTCATGGTAAGCTCAGGGGGTTGTTGATTGGTTACCCAGGGTACATGGGGGAGTGGCTTGCCTGTTGGCGGGTCTCCCGGAAGGTATATGACAGGTGCTCATTAGCTACCTGGGGAGTGGAGAGAGGGGAGAGTGGAGAAGAGTAATACTGATTGAGACGCCTTACCTAGAAGAGAACCCCTTGGACAATTATCATCAAGACTATTACCGTGCGGAATAGTGGATTACCCCCGAGTTCGTGTTGTGTCATGTCCGGTTTTGTTTGTTTTGTTATATGTCAATACTGAACGGGAAGGAAGACCCCACTGAACGAACGTGCGGGCTGTTCAGTATCCCCGCGGACCACGCCACGATACATCGGAGCCAGGTAAGCCATTTCCCCTTAAACATCTACCTGAGTGCTGTCAGCTAACCCTGAGCTAATCTACCTGTGTCCGGCCTCGGCGCTGTGTGGGAACGAGCCCATTGACTATCAATGTACGCACATTGCTCTTGGGTCGTGACAGTCAGCACCCCCATCCTTCTGCCCCCCCCCCCTGCCACAGCCAACGACCCCCCAACCGTCCCCCGCTCCAGTGTCTTCATCAGTGTGGCTCAGGTGAAGAGAGAGCTGAGGAAACTCTGTACCAGGAAGGTGGTACGCGGTGGTACGCTGGGGGAACAGCATCAAGTAGTGGTGGGGGAAACGAAGCTTTCGACGCATTGACGCATTCAACACAATTGTGTCGGAAAAAGTGGCGATCAATTGATGCATTCGATACAGCAGCTCCATAATGACATCTGCTGGTCAGGTCGTGGTATGGAGGCTGTACTGATTCACAAGTCAGGAATTTGGGGCAAAATACAATAAGCCCACCGTCATCTGTGATGTCTTCAATAAAGGCGCTGTGAAAACTGTGTCGATGTGTATGTGGCCATATATGCGGTCTTAAATGTTGGTGTGTAGACCAGGGGCGGATTTAGGATTGTAGGAGATCCGGGGCTTAGCCCAGACGGGTAATGAAATGCGTGCACGGCGCGCTGGAAAATCTGGCACTTTTTTTGCTGCGACACCACAAACCTGAACTTACCACCACCTTATAGCGGACAAAAGTCACTGGAGAACACTTATACCAGGGCTCAACATTAAGGCTTTTTATATAAATGATGCATCATTATCAAATCAATAGTAGTAAAATTAGTTATTTGCACTAACATACACTCACCAGCCACTTGCACCGGTACACCTTGCTATTACCGGGTTGGACCCCCTCGTTTGCCTTCATTCTTCGTGGCATAGATTCAACAAGGTGCTGGAAACATTCCTCTGAGATTTTGGTCCATATTGACATTCTAGCATCACACAATTGCTGCAGATTTGTGCCAAGAAAATAAAAAAAAACTTTTTCTGACCATTCTCTGTAAACACTAGAGATGGTTGTGTGAGAAAATCCCAGTAGATCACGTTAGCGCGATGTTTTCAACTATGGGGGCACATGGTCATGTTTAGACCATTGGAAGGGCAGCCAATTAACCAATTAACTCAAAGACGCTTTACAAAAGATCAAGTAGTAAAATAAAAAGAAACCACAAAATAGATAAAAGAAGGTATTTATCTATCAATATTTCACAAAAGAAAGACAAGACAACATTTTAATTAATGTATTTTAATGGCGTAGCTGGTTAATATCAGGTGTTTGGGTAATGGTCAGGTGTTGGCCTGTTGGTGCTGTGTTAAAAAGGCCAATTATGTGTAGAGTGGGTGGGTACACACACACACACACACACACAATAGTTGAAAGAAATCATTTATGTTGAATACTAACAGTACCAACAGTACTAACAGTGAAAGCCGCAAAAAGTTAAATCCAACCCACCTACAAAGGTGAAGGTGACACACACACACACACACATTTTGGCAACAAAACCTGAGGTTGTGTCAAGTGACTTATGGCACCGACAGTTGAGCTGAGAGACATGAAACTAACAAACCAAAAGTAAACATGTATATATGAAGTATATACTATAAGTATAAGTATATATATAAGTATATACTAACCAACAGAACTGTCTCCCAGAAGAGAAACAGAATGAACTCTAAAGGTGTAAAGGCACAAGCTGAATTCTTGCATCTGACTTCTCTCCCTCTCTCTCTCTCCTCTCTTTCTCTTCCTCCCTCTCTCACATGGCCTCCTCTCCTTCTCTTCCTCCCTCTTCTCTCTTTCTCTTCCTCCCTCTCTCACATGGCCTTCTCTCCCTCCTGTTCGTTGTCTTCATTCAGAGGGTAGGGAGTCAGGTCAAAGGTCAGCATGCGGCTGAACATGCAGTCGTTAAACTGAGCGAGAGGGAGAATAGAGATAAAACATTTACATTTAAATGTCTTTATTAGGATAAACCCCTTGAGATGTGTCATCTTGTTTTAGACAGCGTCCCAACATAATATCACAATCATAACAACAGAGTGTCAAAATAATAAAGAGTATAATTATGACAAAATACAGACAGACATGAGACAAACAACAACGACATACATTACTTATTGAAGGGATAGGTAGATTAACAGATTAAGTTATCATCATACACTTTATGATCTCTTAACTTTGGAAACAAACAGCTGTCTAAACTCCCAGCACCACAAGAGCCACCAACATAAGGAAGTGTAAAGAGAAGGCTTATAGAGAGAGTGACCCACTGGATGGGCGTAGTGGACCGGTACCTCAGAGTAAACCCCCAGCAGAGCGTCGGACCTGGAGTAGAACTCCTTCTTCAGGGAGATGACGATGATCTGGAGGTTCTCCCTGGACAGATCCCTGATGAAGGACGTCACCTGCAGAGACGGGGGAAGCCCCAGGGACGTTATGAACACTGTACTACCATCCTCATCATCACTACACTACCCTCCTCATCATCACTACACTACCCTCCTCATCATCACTACACTACCATCCTCCTCATCATCATGAATCAATCACCACTGTTCCACGCATGACATTATAGATTATGAGAATAAAACACTGAATGCCAGATGACCCAATGATTATTTTTTTAACAGCATGGACATGATCGAACAACCTCATACAAGCATTAACAAAAAGTGGCTAAAGAAATTAAAAACTGCCGATACGCATTCAGTAGTCGGTATTCAGCCAAGTGTTTCCTTAATTTAAGTTTTGGGCTTCGGCCAATAACTTTCATTTCGGTGCATCCCTAACCCTAACCCTAACCCCTAACCCTAATCCCTAACCCTAAACCCTAACCCCTAACCTAAACCCTAACACTAAGCCTTAACCCTAAACCCTAACCCCTAACACTAAGCCTTAACCCTAACACTAAGCCTTAACCCTAACCCCTAACCCTAACACTAAGCCTTAACCCTAACCCCTAACCCTAACCCCTAACACTAAGCCTTAACCCTAACCACTAACACTAAGCCTTAACCCTAACCCCTAACACTAAGCCTTAACCCTAACCCCTAACCCTAACACTAAGCCTTAACCCCTAACCCCTAACACTAAGCCTTAACCCCTAACCCCTAACACTAAGCCTTAACCCTAACCCCTAACACTAAGCCTTAACCCTAACCCTAACCCCTAACACTAAGCCTTAACCCTAACCCCTAACACTAACCACTAACCCCTAACACTAAGCCTTAACCCCTAACCCCTAACACTAAGCCTTAACCCTAGTTATAATCAACATGTCTTGCCTTGCCGATGTTGGTGTTGTCCAGAGCAGCATCAACCTCGTCCAGAACAAAGAAAGGAGCAGGACGGAAGCTGAGAGGAAAGTCATTAGAGAAGTCATTAGAGAAGTCATTAGCAACAACAACAACAAACTTGAAGGCAGACAGACAAAATATATATGTTACGGTACATGTGGGAAAACGGTTTATGGTGGCATTTCCCGGGACATGCTAGCATGTACCAAGTCGACGGTTTATGCTAGCATGTGCCGGAAAATGCCGGCATAAACCGTTTTCCCACATGTACCGTAACATATATACAACAATGACAATTTTGTCTTGGGTTTGATTTGATTAGATTTATTTAAGTTAAAAAGAGACACAAACATCAAATCACAGTGTAACCCTAACCCATAACTAATCCTCATTAAAACACAGAGAAGTCAGAGACTTATTTCCGCTGTGGTCCTTTTCCACATGACACACCTGACAGACAAGCCATCAACATACACAACACATACATATGGGTGTTGTGTCTGCCTCCCATGTTACCTGTGAATGTCTGCCTTCCTGATGTTACCTGTTATTTTATTCCTTTCTTTTGTTATTATGATGTCTGTATGTATAGAATGTTGACAATTGTCTGTATGTATAGAATGTTGACAATTGTCTGTATGTATAGAATGTTGACAATTGTCTGTATGTATAGAATGTTGACAATTGTCTGTATGTATAGAATGTTGACAATTGTCCAAATGTGATTGTTGTGTCAGACCCCAGGAAGACTAGCTAATGTCGTGGCGTTAGCTAACGGGGATCCTAATAAACAAACTAACAAACAAACAAACCTGTGGATGGCGAAGACCAGAGCCAGGGCAGCGATGGCCTTCTCCCCTCCAGACAGGTTGTCCATGGCCATGAACCTCTTCCCCGGAGCCACGCAGTGGTAGTTGATGCCGTCCAGGTAAGGCTCCTCTGGGTTCTCAGCACTCAGGATGGCCTGAGGGTAGTAGAGAGAACCAGGACCAAGAATGGTAAACAGACTGACTTATATAGACTGACTTATACAGACTGATTTATATAGCGCCTTATTCCAAAGCTCTTTACAACGGCCTCTCATTCACCCATTCACACACACATTCACACACCAATGGCGGCAAGCTGCCATGCAAGGCGCCGGCCCCGCTCACTGGGAGCAATTTAGGGTTCAGTGTCTTGCCCAAGGACACTTCGACATGTGGCCAGCCGGGGCTCGAACCACCGATCTGCCAACCTTAAAATAAGTATTTCACCCCCTGCTGATTTTGTGAGTTTACCCCCTTACAAAGAAATGAACAGTCTATCATTTTAATGTTAGGTTCATTTCAACAGTGAGACAGAATATCAAAAGAATTCCCAGAAAATCACGTAATATGAATTTTGAAGGGAAAAAAAAGTGTTTTATTGAGTAAAATAAGTATTTCACCCCCTAGCAAAACATGACTCAGTACTTGGTGGAGAAACCCTTGTCGGCAAGCACAGCAGTCAGTAAATGGGTAAATGTTGGTAAATGATAGACTGTTAATTTCTTTGTAAGGGGTTAAACTCACAAAATCAGCAGGGGGTGAAATACTTATTTTCTCCACTGTATGCGTACTCGTGGAGAGAAATGCTCATTTAATTTGTGAACAGGCGTCTCTCTGCTTCATCCAGAGTAGCCGTACCGTCCGTCACCAGCTGGAAGCGGTCCCTGACCTCCCTCATCCTGTCCAGGGCTTTGAGGTTGGGCACCGTGGAGCGCTGCAGAGCCAGGTCCTCACAGGACGCCTCCGCTGCCAGACTCTCCAGCTGGCCCTCCACCTCCTCCCCTGCTAGACCCTGAACACATAACACTGTTATAACACACACAACACTGTTATAACACACTACAACACTGTTATAACACTGTTATAACACACTACTACACTGTTATAACACTGTTATAACACACTACAACACTGTTATAACAAACTACACAACACTGTTATAACACACTACACAACAATGTTATAACACACTACACAACACTGTTATAACACACTACACAATAATGTTATAACACACTACAACACTGTTATAACACACTACACAACACTGTTATAACACACACAACACTGTTACAACACTGTTATAACACACAGGACACCCTCCTGCTAGACCCTGAACACATATCACTGTTATAACACACTACTACACTGTTATAACACACACAACACTGTTATAACACACTACAACACTGTTATAACACTGTTATAACACACTACACAACACTGTTATAACACACAGGACGCCTCTGCTGCCAGCCTCTCCAGCTGGCCCTCCACCTCCCCTCCTGCTAGACCCTGAACACACGTGACACAAGTCAAGTACAGAATAACAACAGGTGCAGAAATAAAAGTGCAGTTGTCGGGAGGCAGGCTCACCTCAGGTCAAAGGCCAGGGAGAAGAGGTGTGTCTTAGCCACCTCCCCCTACCTTCTTCTCTACCTGCTTAACAGTAACCCACCACCTCCACCTCCCCCTACCTTCAGTTCCTCTGGCAGGCCAGAGTAGTCGATGACCATGCGTGTTAACAGTAACCCACCACCTTCACCTCCCCCTACCTTCAGTTCCTCTGGCAGGCCAGAGTAGTCGATGACCATGCGTGCCTCTCTCTCGTACACGTCCATGGTGGAGGGGCAGGAGCTCTCAGAGTCCAGCTGCAGACACAACCACAGCATCATAGAGGTCAGGGGTCAGGTGGTGACAGCTTGTTGTTAATGCTAAATGGTAAATACTTATTCCCCCCACTGTATGGAATACCTAGACATCTAATGGACTGACTTATATAGCGCCTTATTCCAAAGCGCTTTACAACGGCCTCTCATTCACCCGTTCACACACACATTCACACACCAATGGCAGCAAGCTACCATGCAAGGCGCCGGCCGGCCCGCTCACTGGGAGCAATTTGTGGTTCAGTGTCTTGCCCAAGGACACTTCGACATGTGGCCAGCCGGGGCTCGAACTGCCGATCTGCCAACCTTGCGATCATTAGACAGTGGCTCTACCTCCTGAACCCCAGCCGCCCCAAGACCAGTCTTAACTTTGTTTTTAACTGTTTATACAGCTGGGCCACCGGTCTCGTCTCTCTGTCTCTCTGTCTCTCTGTCTCTCTGTCCTACCTGCATCTCAGAGATCTGATCTCTGAGATGCAGGTAGGACAGAGAGACCAGATCTCTGAGATGCAGGTAGGACAGAGAGACCAGATCTCTGAGATGCAGGTAGGACAGAGAGACCAGATCTCTGAGATGCAGGTAGGACAGAGAGACCAGATCTCTGAGATGCAGGTAGGACAGAGAGACCAGATCTCTGAGATGCAGGTAGGACAGAGAGACAGAGAGACAGAGAGACAGAGACGAGACCGGTGGCCCAGCTGTATAAACAGTTAAAAACAAAGTTAAGACTGGTCTTGGGGCGGCTGGGGTTCAGGAGGTAGAGCCACTGTCTAATGATCGCAAGGTTGGCAGATCGGCAGTTCGAGCCCCGGCTGGCCACATGTCGAAGTGTCCTTGGGCAAGACACTGAACCACAAATTGCTCCCAGTGAGCGGGCCGGCCGGCGCTGTCATGCCAAAACCTGCTGCTGCCAAAAGCTGCAGGGCCATCAGCGGCCTAATCGTTTAGAACGCGTCACGACCAGCTGCCGACTGTGACGTCATTCTAGTGTTTCTAAATCCTCCGTTTTGGCCGCCATTAGCTAAAAGCTGTAATTTGGCTCTACAAGTGTTAATATGTCATTTTATGAAGTTTTAATATGTTTTCAGGCGAGAAAGTAACCATATATATTCACAAAATGTATCCGGTTTATCAAAATAACCCGTTTATATATCTGATCTGACGTTTTTTTCCCCACTTCTGAGAGCAGACGACACATTTAGGTTGCGTCAGCAGATTAACGTGTGTATGTTAAACTGCGAAGACAATGTCATCTTCTTGCACTTGAATAGCATTAAGGTTGACGCAGGCTCACTAGTCAGCTATATAATATATAACATTTTATATGAAAACACATGCTAATTTCACACGTAACTCGCTCCGCTAACGTAGTACGGAGTTGGCTAGTTAAACCACATCAGAGCACAGAGCACCTCGGGTTGGGAGAGCCCTATAAGACCCCGACTATCAAATAAAAGCAGAACGGAATAAACGTTATTAAATACAACGTTATAAAATGCAAGTGTGCACAGCACACACACACACACACAGAGGAAATCGCGCAATCAGCAGGGAGAGAGCCCGGAGCGCACCCACGTCTCGGGCGGAGACCTTGGTAAAATCATATCCCCCTGTCCAATACAATGTTGGCAATATTCTCTATTGGTTAAGTGCTCCCGGTTTCAAAAGAAAGAAACGGAGGTCTGATCAGCAGATCATTTCTCATAAAGTTGCAAACGCAACTTGAGCCTTAGGGACTAAGCATCCTAAAACAATGCACAGCAATTCAACTTAATAAAAAAAATGCGCGTTTCGTTCAAGATCCATTAGAGTAGGACATGTACAGTTATGATAAGTACAGTCATATGTAACTTTTGGACTAGTATAGTAGTTGATATTGTAATAAAAAGTGCCAATGTCAGACGATGAACAAACACACCACGAGTCCACACTGATTCAGAAAACGGAATAAACTTTATATATATATACACAACAATAGTTAGGGAGTAACATATCATTCATAAATTCAACAATAATAGAACCAGTATACGTATGTTACACAGTCAACTGTTAAGTGGGACAATGACAAGCTGGTCTGTGTCCAGAGGGGAGAGAAGAAGAACAGAGGATGGAAGCATTGGATTGAAGGAGGAGAATTATACTTGGTGAGCTCTTGTCCTCATACATGCATTTCTTTTTTACTACAGTAAACATTGTATCCAAGAAAAGAAAAAAAATCAAAGTAAACATTGTCAACAAGAATGAAGCCCTGCATTTTTATAACTTTATATTTGTTTCTCTCTTAGGCAAGTCTTATGCAATACCACACATAACTTACTAGCTAATGCTAGCTAGCTAACACGGCTAGCCCAACCCAAGTAACACAAGACAAACCGTTAACTAACTGTACACAGTAGCAACAACACAACTTATAAGAACAGCATGTGCTACTATGCGATTGTTTTAGAAAGTCTTAAATATAGTACAACTCGTCAAATAAGAAAAAGTAAAATAATTAAAGTAAGTAATAATAATGTAAAGGGGGTAACAGCTGTAACAGCAGGGGGTAACAGCTGGGGGTAACAGCTACAGTTACAGGGGGGTACAGTTACAGGGGGGTACAGTTACAGGGGGTAACAGCTGGGGCGTTAGGGAGTAACATCTGGAGGGTTAGGTAACATCTGGGGGGGTTTGGGGGGAACATCTGGGAGGTTAGGTAACATCTGGGGGGTTAGGGGGGAACATCTGGGAGGTTAGGTAACATCTGGGGGGTTAGGGGGTAACATCTGGGAGGTTAGGTAACATCTGGGGGGTTAGGGGGTAACATCTGGGAGGTTAGGGGATAACATCTGGAGGGTTGGGGGTAACATCTGGAGGGTTGGTGGGTAACATCTGGAGGGTTAGGGGTAACATCTGGAGGGTTGGGGTAACATCTGGGAGGTTAGGGGATAACATCTGGAGGGTTGGGGGTAACATCTGGAGGGTTGGTGGGTAACATCTGGGGGGTTAGGTAACATCACACCAATCAGCTCTCCTGTTGAGGTGTGTAAACACACAAACAAGCACAGATATGTACAGTCAAAATAACATTTTGTGAGTAAATACATTTCTAAATAATCCCTATTCAATGTGACTTACCAGTGTACTGGGTGGATGGGGATGAAAGGTAACTGTCCAGATGTAATTTTGTCCAAAACATCTTGGTGCTGTGTGAATGAATGAGCATACATTTAATGTATTAGTAATGAAACAATCAATATGAACATTTAAAAATAACAATGATGTAATTGTGGCTCATACTTGCAGTAGCCTGAGGTAGAGGTGGTCCTCACGGAGGAGGTAGAGGTGGTCCTCACGGAGGATGTAGCAGAGCTGGACAGGGACTTATGTACAGGGGAACGGGCCCTCACGGAGGACGTAGCAGGGCTATCTGTGTACAATCTGGAAAATACTTTAAAAACTACTTTACAAGCAGTACAAACAAATTCATTAGGAAACATCATATTTGACACACAAGACGAATGGAAACACTTTAAACACCTCCTGCAGGATACCTGAAGCTCTGGTCCTCTCGTCCGGATGGTCCTCCTGCAGATGCAGTGCACACTAACGTCCATAGTGTACACTGACTGGGCCGTGCGTGGACACCGTATGGAGCTGGGGAATGGTTTCAGGTGCCCAACCTGAAAGCAGGAAAAGAGGTGCTCACGCATAGCAGACTGATCAAATTCCATGCTTGCTGGGTCCTCACCTCTGCAGCATGTGAGACTGTTCGCAATAGCAAACAGCCCACAGTCTGAGCTGCCTCTCTGCTGCTGGACATCAGGCCACTGCAGAAGGACCTTGGGACCTGAAAAAGAGAGGAGACCTGTTATTTGAGAAATGAACTCCTCGGTCGACCGTTAACAGTACCTACCTTGCAGTTGATGTTACTTACCGTAACCCAGTGATTTGAACAAACATTTAAAATCTGAACAAACCCCTGGGTTGATGCAGGCACGGAGGAGAGGAGGGAGAGGGACGTTGTGGCGTAGAGGCCTCCTACATGGGGATGTTGAGCCTGTAAAAGAGCCTGAGCATGGTCAATGGAGAGATCATTCAGCCAACAATTGGGATTCAGAACGAAAGGCCTAAGCACCTCCAACCTGCTACGTAAAGCTGGACAGGCCCGGCCCAGCTGAACATCTGTGATGATGACATCTAGCAGCTGAGATGGTGCCTAAAAAACATAATGATGTTGGGTTAAAGGGACTGTCATGTTACAGTACTCAGCCATTGGAATTTTGATTATTTAAAATGAATGAAGCTAGGATTTTTAAGTGTACCTGAAGTGAGTCCCACTCCGGCTCAGAGTTTAGCGGTTCAGGGTCATCAGAACACACTGGCTCCGGTGGATGGGACACAGCTTTCTGAGTGGGCGGGCAGGCTCGGAATCCTTAAGTCAATCAACAAAACAATTTTAGAATGACATCTTGTGGTAAAAAAAATACAGTTTCACATTACATTAACTTTAAAATGTGAACTGTATGTTACACTTACTCTTCCGCAGAGGCTTCACTGAGGCATAGGGGGTTTTGGTTCCCAGTTGTTGGCCATCCAAGGTCTCCAACTGCACCAAATTGTTGTCCCCAACCTCAGTCACCCTGAAGAAAATATGTATTAATAAGGGCAAAATTGGACATCACACATCACCCTCTCATTCTGAATATTCTTAAAAGTCTAACATTTACCGGTACTTAGTTGGCCAGTCTGGGTCCATTGTGCCACCAGGTCTCCCACGTTTCCTCTCATTCTTCTTCAGGACCTCCATGCCCGGGAGGATCTCAAACCGCTTGGTTCCCTTCTTGATCCTCTTCCGGTAGCTTTCCCGTTGTTTCTCCTGGGCCTTCTCCACGTTGAGTCGCACCTTGATCGTTGAAGAAAAAGCGAAGCAGCAGAGATTGTAATTCTCTGTTGTGCAGTATAGCTCTGTATATTGCTGAGGCATTGTTATTGCTTTAGCAGTTACTTAGCATCACTCAGGTGGTTGTTCAGTATATAGTTGTGTAATATCTTTCACCTTGTCAAAGACCTCCTCATCCTTCTCAGCCCTGGCGTGGAGATAGTCTGCAGCGGTGTCTTCATCAATCTCGTCCACCTCCACAAAAGGACGGTCGCCTGTGATCTGAAATGAGAGGCAAATAGAGATACGCAATACATACATTTGCATAGAGTTAGTATTTTATTTTTTGTTTATATTGAGAATCAATTTGCAAAACAAATTATATATTATAAGAACAATAATATCAAGAGTTGACATACCTCAGAGGGCAGCCGTGGCTCCCGACCGTACATCAGGCGGTAGGGCGAGTACTTGGTGGAGGCCTGGACGCTGGTGTTATGTGCGAAAAGGATTAACTTAAGGTTGTCCTCCCACCGTTCCTGGTGCCCATCCAGATATTTCCCGATAGCCCTCTTGAGTGTTTGATTGGTCCGCTCGTCCAGTCCATTGGTCTTCAGGCAGAGGTAATCCGGTGCTTCATCCCCCACTTCTCAAACAAAATCTGGTTGACCTAAAAAAGAAAATAAGACAGAAGTCATTAGTTTTGTCCATACAAGTATGTCCATAACTGTTACAAGATCATATGTTTTAGCAAGTACAGTACATGACCTTGTTGCAGAACTCTTTGCCCTGGTCAGTCAGGATGACCTCCGGCGCACCATGGGTGTGGAAGATGTCTATCAGGGCCTGGGATGTTGCCACTGCCGTCTTGTCCTAGCAGTGTATACACACAGGATATGGTACTATTATATTAATACTTATAATGTTAATTTTAAGATGAAAATTGGGATACATGGTGATGAACTGTTCAAGTACAATACATTCAAGTATTTTAAAAAGCATGGTCATGATCATTATATTTGAGAAAACAACACTAAACACAGATATAACACACCTGGATAGGAATGGCCTCCACCCACTTGGTGAAGAAATCTGTCGCTGTGAGGCAGTAGCGATTGCTATTCTTGGATGAGGCCTTGAACGGTCCGATGAGGTCCACACCTTGGACAAGCGGAAGTAAAACATTCACACTAAAAGAGCATACTGAAAGAAAGCATGGTGGGAAAGTCAAAACCCCAAAAATTAATTGGGATATAAAAGTGTAGAACTCACCAATCATGTACCACGGTGAAACAGGCTTGATGCTCTTCAGCTCAGGGGCTTCAGTCTTCACCTTCTCAAACCTCTGGCAAGCCACGCAGTGTGCGCCACACACCTTGAAACAAACAGTAAAGTGCAAGTTGAAATGAAATGTGAATGAATGAATGAATATTATCTGTGTGTAAAATACAATCTTGCTACTGTTTGTAAAACATAAAAACTAACTAAAGAAATAATAGATTTGCTTGCCCAGTCTTTCACATCCTTCACAATGCCAAACCAGAAGAAGCGCTGATTAATCTTGCCAAAAATGCGCTTCACTCCGAAGTGACCGGCATGGACCTCGGTCAGCACTGCCTCCCTTTCCTCGTCTGACATGATGACCCTCCTTTGTGGCTGTCCCTTCTTGGGCCTCAAATACATGCGACCATCTACAACATCAAAAGGATTAGAGAAAAGAGACCAGGACTTGTTAAATAATGTTTTTTGTTGTTGTTGTTGTTTTACAGTAGTACACTACTTTATTGCTTTATGGGTTAATTTAACAAATCTTACCCTGAAGCATGTATTTCTCAGCTGCTCTCTGGAGAGAACACTTCTTCACCGCAGACATATCCTCCCGGAACTGGGCTTTGGACAGATATAAGAAAATGTCACTGTGGCTGGTATAGGATGCCATATCTATTATCTGATATGTATAATAATTGTGTATATATATATTAAAACAGATAAAACACAATTTCACTAGAAAACAATCAATAAATGGTTGGAAAGCTAGCTATCAATGCCCTGAGGTAAATTGTGTGTGTGTGTGTGTGTGTGTGTGTGTGTGTGTGTGTGTGTGTGTGTGTGTAATATAGACCAATAGAGAATATTGCCAACATTATATTGGACAGGGGGATATGATTTTACCAAGGTCTCTGCCCGAGACGTGGGTGCGCTCCGGGCTCTCTCCCTGCTGATTGCGCGATTGTGCACACTTGCATTTTATAACGTTGTATTTAATAACTTTTATTCCGTTCTGCTTTTATTTGATAGTCGGGGTCTTATAGGGCTCTCCCAACCCGAGGTGCTCGGTGCTCTGATGTGGTTTAACTAGCCAACTCCGTACTACGTTAAGCGGAGCGAGTTACGTGTGAAATTAGCATGTGTTTTCATATAAAATGTTATATGTTATATAGCTGACTAATGAGCCTGCGTCAACCTTAATGCTATTCAAGTGCAAGAAGATTTGTCTTCGCAGATACACACGTTAATCTGCTGACACAACCTAAATGTGAAAAAAACCGTCAGATCAGATATATAAACGGGTTATTTTGATAAACCGGATACATTTTGTGAATATATATGGTTACTTTCTCGCCTGAAAACGTCATAAAATGACATATTAACACTTGTAGAGCCAAATTACAGCTTTTAGCCAATGGCGGTCAAAACCGAGGATTTAGAAACACTAGAATGACGTCACAGTCACCAGCTGGTCGTGACGCGTTCTAAACGATTAGGCCGCTGATGGCCCTGCAGCTTTTGGCAGCAGCAGGTTTTGGCATGACAGCCCTGCAGCTTTTGGCAGCAGCAGATTTTGGCATGACAGCTGCACACACGTAATTCAAGTTGCTCTGTCTGTGTGTCTGTCTGTGTATCTGTCTGTCTGTCTGAGTGTCTGCCTGTCTGTCTGTCTGTCTGTCTGCCTGCCTGTGTGTCTGTCTGTCTGTGTGTCTGTCTGTCTGTATTTCTGTCTGTGTGTCTGTCTGTCTGTCTGTGTGTCTGTCTGTCTGTGTGTCTTTCTGTGTGTCTGTCTGTGTGTCTGTCTGTCTGTCTGTCTGTCTGTCTGTCTGTCTGTCTTTGTTTCCGTCTGTGTGTCTTTCTGTCTGTGTGTCTGTCTGTCTGTCTGTCTGTGTGTCTGTCTGTCTGTGTTTCTGTCTGTGTGTCTGTCTGTGTGTCTGTGTGTCTGTCTGTCTGTGTTTCTGTCTGTGTGTCTGTCTGTCTATCTGTCTGTCTGTCTGTCTGTCTGTGTGTCTGTCTGTGTGTGTGTCTGTATGTCTGTGTGTCTGTCTGTGTGTCTGTGTGTCTGTCTGTGTGTCTGTCTGTGTGTCTGTCTGTGTGTCTGTCTGTGTGTCTGTGTGTCTGTCTGTCTGTGTTTCTGTGTGTCTGTGTGTCTGTCTGTTTGTCTGTCTGTGTGTCTGTGTGTCTGTCTGTTTGTCTGTCTGTGTGTCTGTCTGTTTGTCTGTCTGTGTGTCTGTCTGTGTGTCTGTCTGTCTGTGTGTGTGTCTGTCTGTCTGTCTGTCTGTGTGTCTGTCTATGTGTCTGTCTGTGTGTATGTCTGTCTGTGTGTGTGTCTGTCTGTCTGTCTGTGTGTCTGTGTGTCTGTCTGTCTGTCTGTCTTTGTTTCCGTCTGTGTGTCTTTCTGTCTGTGTGTCTGTCTGTGTGTCTGTGTGTCTGTCTGTCTGTGTTTCTGTCTGTGTGTCTGTCTGTCTGTCTGTGTGTCTGTATGTCTGTGTGTCTGTCTGTGTGTCTGTCTGTGTGTGTGTGTCTGTCTGTCTGTGTGTCTGTCTGTCTGTCTGTCTGTCTGTATTTCTGTCTGTGTGTCTGTATTTCTGTCTGTGTGTCTGTCTGTGTGTCTGTGTGTCTGTCTGTGTGTCTGTCTGTGTGTCTGTCTGTGTGTCTGTGTGTCTGTCTGTGTGTCTGTGTGTCTGTCTGTCTGTGTTTCTGTGTGTCTGTCTGTTTGTCTGTCTGTGTGTCTGTCTGTGTGTCTGTCTGTCTGTGTTTCTGTGTGTCTGTGTGTCTGTCTGTTTGTCTGTCTGTGTGTCTGTGTGTCTGTCTGTGTGTCTGTGTGTCTGTCTGTCTGTCTGTGTGTCTGTCTGTCTGTCCATCTGTGTGTCTGTCTGTCTGTCTGTAAGTCTGTCTGTCTCTGTGTGTCTGTCTGTCTGTGTGTCTGTGTCTGTCTGTGTGTCTGTCTGTGTGTCTGTCTGTCTGTGTGTCTGTCTGTCTGTGTTTCTGTCTGTGTGTCTGTCTGTCTGTCTGTGTGTCTGTCTGTGTTTCTGTCTGTCTGTCTGTCTGTCTGTGTGTCTGTCTGTGTGTCTGTCTGTGTGTGTGTCTGTCTGTGTGTCTGTCTGTGTGTCTGTCTGTGTGTGTCTGTCTGTCTGTGTGTCTGTGTGTCTGTCTGTCTGTCTGTATTTCTGTCTGTGTGTCTGTCTGTCTGTGTGTCTGTCTGTGTCTGTGTCTCTGTCTGTCTGTCTGTGTGTCTGTCTGTGTGTCTGTCTGTGTGTTGTGTGTCTGTCTGTGTGTCTGTCTGTCTGTGTTTCTGTGTGTCTGTGTGTCTGTCTGTTTGTCTGTCTGTGTGTCTGTGTGTCTGTGTGTCTGTGTGTCTGTGTGTCTGTCTGTCTGTGTGTCTGTCTGTGTGTCTGTCTGTGTGTCTGTCTGTCTGTCTGTGTGTCCGTGTGTCTGTGTGTCTGTCTGTCTGTCTGTCTGTGTGTCTGTGTGTTTGTCTGTCCATCTGTGTGTGTGTCTGTAAGTCTGTGTGTCTGTGTCTGTCTGTGTGTCTGTCTGTGTGTCTGTCTGTGTGTATGTGTCTGTCTGTGTGTCTGTCTGTCTGTGTGTCTGTCTGTGTGTGTGTCTGTCTTTCTGTCTGTCTGTCTGTATGTCTGTCTGTGTGTCTGTCATTTAGAGTTACATTATAGGAGACAAGTCAACAACAAGTCAAAATGTGCTCGAGAAAGGAAGAAAACAACACTTTGATATAACTTGAGAACGAATGCAAAAAACAGTCCACTCTCAGAACATGCCGCTTGGACACTTT
>NC_137678.1:35255552-35358052 GCF_963989245.1 Nansenia antarctica | reverse complement strand
TGGTTCGGAACCTGAAAAGTTGGTTTGTCGTATATTCTTAACCTGTTGGCTACTAAAATGAAGAACAGTTATTGAGCAGTTTAAGACCATTTATTCAAAATGCAAAAGTACACAGACATCAAAGATGGACGCTGGTCTGGCAAAGAGAGACAGAGAGAGAGAGAGAGAGAGGGGGAGGGGGACAGCGAGAGAGAGAGAGAGGGAGCTGCTTGGTCAAGAGGTGAGAGAGAAAAAAAAGGCAGGGCCAGAGCCCACATCCTTACTTATAAACTTGGTCAAGATGCAGTCACAGCCAGTGGTCCTATCAGGTCAGGGGGAGGGGCCAGGAGGTAAATACCTTGCCCCACAGTCAGGAGCAAACATATAGGCCCATTATTAAATACAAATAAACTACAGATTCCCCCCTCGGAATACCCAGAGGGTGTTCCGAAACTAAATGACCACAAAACAAAAACAAAAACACAAAACCCCACCGACTGTAACTAAGAAACCAAAGAGAAAAAAAAAATAAAAAATTCAAAAAATAAACAACATGTTCCAATAAACAACAGAAAAACTACATCAACACACAACACAAGAAACATAATAACACAGACCAACCCAGCACCAGTACCAGCAACCAAAGATATCATATAAACCAAATACAAATTAATCTAAACACAGTACATCATACATATTTCAACACAAAAACTTCCAACGACCGATGTTTTCTTTGTCCTTGAAGCGTCAGGGTCAGAGGTTGCTAGCACTTGAACCCAGTTGGAGAACAGCCTTTACCGCTGTCTCAGATTGATAACACTTTCATAGTCAGCAGCTTCCATTTTCGTTGCGCTAGGAACAGAACCTCTTTCCTATCTTTGCATAACCACTACATCACTTCTCAACTGACATCAATCACATACGATATAGAAATAAACAAACAATACACAAATAATGACATTCAGTTATCATAACACATAATTCTCCAACAGTAAGCATAGAACAAAGGGAATGCATTAATGCATAGATCTTCACCTCAGGTGAGGACTAGTCTTCTGAAAAGTTCATTAACGTGGACTGAGTGACTGATTTTCCAAAAACAGTCAATGAGGCCCTGCCTCCTAAGAAAGTCAAAAATCATGTCTGCTATAATAGGTGCTCCTGTCTTAGCAAAATAAGTTTCCCATGCCCCTAAGACCGTTTCCAGCCATGCTATCATCTGCTGTCCATTCCCGTCGTTCCCTTTGATCTGCTGCTTCACTACCCTATTCATAGTCTTTAATCTTTTCCTAACTGGTCGTCGTCCGTCAGTGTCATTGAGGTTAAGGCAGCCGCCTGGTCCCCTCCCACGCTGATCAAGGTCTGGGGAGTCGCCCTCAGCATCATCTGAAGCATGGTGCAGGCACTCGCCAGCATCCCCAGTAGCACAGGTGTCCAGGCTTTGGACACCCCCAGGCTGGACCTCCAGACTGTCAACACTCTCTGCTTCGTTGGTTTCTGGTTCATTGGCATCTGGACAGCTTTCCGCTGTCCCCTCGGTTTCAGGCACTGCCGGTAATGTCACTGGCTGTAACACTGGCATGGCCACTGGCTCTGGCAACACCACAGCATCTCCTCGTAGCTCCTCCTTCTCAGGTTCTCTGGGGACCTCGGCACCTGTTGGCACAACATCCTGCCTACTCTGTACATCCACCCCCCTGTCCACCACCCGTGGCCCTATTGGGGTAGGGATATGCCCAGACACCACTGGTGTACCCACTCTGATGTTGTTTCTCCAACAGACCCCACATTGACCTAAAGCATGGTCAATCTGTTCCATCAAATATGGACTCCAAAACCCATATTTCTTGGTGATCTTGCGTCTTACCTCCCCCCTAGCCACATGTGCTAATCCATGAGCTTCCTGTATTAACATGCCTAATAAATCTGAGGGTGCTACAACCAACCCCTCATGATTCCTCCATAGACCTGTGTCATCCTGACTTGCCCCCCTTGCTAGCCAAACGCTCTTGTCTAACGTAGTTACTCTACTCTGTAACATCAATAAATCCTCAAGTGTGACCATGCCCTGTAACTGTTTTTCATGTGTGACCAGAAGACCTTTACCTGCCTTGTCTGCTCCTGTAATAGCTTTGGCTGCATCCTCTGCAGCCCTGTTACCTTGTGTGACATGTGATGAGTCAGACCTGTGTGTGGCACACTTCACTATGGCTAATTCCTTTGGCTTCATCATGGCTTGTAACAGCTTCATGATCTGTGCGTGATGCTGTATAGGCGTACCATCAGTTCTCTTAAAACCCCGCCCCCTCCATACAGCTCCATTAAAATGACAAACATTATGTGCATAGGCAGAGTCGGTGTACACTGTCACTCTCCGTCCGGTTCCCAAGTTGCATGCTTCCGTGAGGGCAATCAATTCAGCCAACTGAGCCGAGCAAGGCTGAGGAACTGCCTCAGCCTGTTCTACAATAAACTTTGAATTCTGTGCTTTAACTAAGGAATACCCAGCGCACAACGTTTCTCCTACCCCGTAACAAGACCCATCAACCCAATATTCTATATCAGCTCCCTTTAAAGGCAAAGCTTGTAGGTCTGTTCTATGCTTAATCACTCTGGCTGTCGATGGAATCTGAACACCGGATGGCACCGTCACCTGACAGCCGTTAGGTGTGCATTTTACTGTACAGTTCAATTGGCATAGAGCATCTCTCCCTAGCAGCCCTGTTGGCGTGTGTTCTGACACAAGTGTTGACAGAGTTGCTCTCTGTCCCTTGTACTCTAAGTCTACAAGCTCAGTTGTAGGAATCAGCTGTTTAATTCCCTCAAATCCGATTGTCTTCACATATTCTCTAGACATAGGGAGGTGCGTGGCGCCTTCAGGCTTCTGTGTCACCACCAGCTGGCACCTCCCACTCGGATCTTCCGGGCACCCCTATAGGCCAGCTGCTGGGCCTCCGTAAGGGTTCATCACTCCTGGAGCAGGTGTAGTAGGGGGCCAATATCCTCCTCCTTGGCTCCCCCCTGCGCCCCCCTGGGGCCTGTTGCAGCAGGCACAGGCTAGATGTCCATTCTGGTCGCATTGGCATGGTTCTAGCATCTCCTTCCCTGCTGCTGTCCATCCCCCTGGTGGTGGTCCTTGGCCAGGCTGTGTGTACATCTGGTATGGAACCGCTTGCACCCCTGGTGGCCCTTGTGGGTATGGATACCCCCCTTGTGGCCCCTGTGGGTAGGACTGGTAAGTAGCAGGATACCCCCCTTGTGGCCCCTGTGAGTAGGACTGGTAAGTAGCAGTCTGCACTCCAGGTGGCTGTTGCTGTGGGGCTAAAGCCTGCACTCCCTCTATGTTCCTCTCGCTTTCAGTCAATTGCAAATGAGTCAATATTCTGAGGGATTCTTCGTCTCGTGCCTTCTGTATCTGAATGTTCTTTCGATATAACTCAACTTGATGAGCTACGTGGTCTATATAAACAGCTTTGTTCATGTGTCGTAGCCCCACCACTTCTGCTAGCTTATCCTTAACTGGGGTAGGAAGCCCTTCTTGTATTTTTTCCCTGATTATGGATTTTTCTAAGGGGTTATCTTCAGCGTCTTTCCCTGTCACACTTCTCCATTGAGTGTGCACACGGGCAACATAACCCCTGGGATTCTCATCCCCCCCCAGTGGCTTCACAATGATATTGTCTGGGTGAATGTGAGTAGGGTAGGTCTCTCTGATTGCTTTCCACAGCCTGCCTCTGTTTGCTGCGAAGAGCTCTGGATCATAAACTGATGTATTGATATATCTATGAAGTCCTGCCTTCATCAATATTTCCTGCATTGTATCCAATCCTGCAATAAAAGCTAAGAGTCTTTTCAGGTCTCCCATCGCGGCCTGCGTTCCTGTCAGTATCACGTCGACCTCTCGCGTCCACGAATGTCCTCCCTCTTGAAGAACTGGGAGTTTCTCGATCACTTCAGACAAATCTGTATGATGCCACGGATGATATTCCATCTTGTTACCCCGAATCAGCACTGGACAGTTCTTTAATGTATTTGATGACATTCGGTGACAATCTCCCTCTTTCTCCGGGCGTCTTCTCCCACCTTTCCTTTCGGCTGTGGCTATCATCTTCCTGACCTGCGCGTTGTAGCCTCCATCTGCATTGTCGTCATCACTTGAGTCTGCACTGCCATCTTCGCTGTCATCTTCCTCGTCACTCCTGTCGTCCCCTTTTCCCCTTGGCTCCTTCTTCTTCTTCTGGGAATGATCCTCCAGTGCCTTAGCATATGGAGGGGGACTGGGGGCAGGACACAGGTCTGGGGATGAAATGTTCAGTTTCTGTTCCAGTGTTCTGGCCAATTCTTTTTTCTTTTCCGGTTCCATCTGAGCTATTTTCTGTCCCTCTACCTTAAATAGATCTAAAATAGCTAACTCTAACTTGCGTTTCTCTGATCTAATCTTTCCTCTTTGATGTGCTTTGTGCCCATTGATAAGTATCTCCAATGTTGCAATTAATTGTAAATTAAGGCTGCCCTCTTTCGGCCACGGCTGTTCAATGTATGCCCAACGGCTATTCCATTTCGTAGACATTTTGCTAATTTCCCTAACAAGAGGATTCATTTTTTCCACTACAGCCATAGGGGATAACGTAGCCAACATTCCACGATGTTCACTAATATCTTTTAACAGCTTCGTGGAATTCGACCCCATTCTACTTGCTCAATATGCTGACAATATTCTATATTAGATAAGGTGTACGCTCCTTACAACCCACCTTCCTATTGTCTTGTTTGCTAAACAAATGCTAGTCCAATATAACTGTATTAACCGTCCACACAAAACCACTACAACCCAGAACAACAGATTTGCCTCTTGTGTATGTCAGTGCAGTATTAACTTAAATCTAATCACTTTGTAAGTACTTTATACTTAAATGTGTTTCCTAATTGTTTATGAATATGTGTCACTTGATTACTCATTCAATACTAATTACAGTTCTGGTCAACACAATTATTAAATCACAAAAGCTGGTCACACCTAAGTATTCACTGATCCACAAAAACCCTTTTACTGCTCAACTATCAAATATGTACTATTCTGCTATTCCTTAATCAAACACTGTGGAAATGACCTAACTAAAATAAAAGATGTAAATTACAAATATTAATTATAACCTGTAAAGAAATCGACTTGTTATTTGGAAAAGAATGAATGATTAGTTATTAATTACAACCTGTTAAAGAAATCGACTTGTTAAGTGAAAGGAATGAATGATTAGTTAGAATTATTCATTGACACTTCATTGATGTAAACCTGCGAAGTCATTCAGCTATTATCGAAAAAAGAAATGATTATTATTAGATTATCATAAAACAATTGATCAAAGTTCTGTGAAACAGAAAATGAAATGATCTGAATAATTAATTCAATCAATTAGTAATTAATTAAATTAATATAAGTAATGTAATACATTACAATCATTTATAACCATCTATTTATTAATGTATCGGACTGTTTCATAGACCTCAGCTGTATCTCCCTGAGGATTTAGTGTTTTAAAATGTCTTGTCGTATTTCGTCCAGCAGGCGGCGCCAAACAACCGATTTGCGTATCGATTGCGCATGCGCCAGCGCCTCCGTGTAAAAATGGAGTAGGGGAAGGAGGGGCTAGTCTTTGTCCTTCTGGGGGAAAAACCCGCTGTGGACTCCCAGATCAATCTTTACAACATAACATTGCTTTTCCACAATAATGCCATCTTCCACGACACAACAACTTCACGACTATCTTTCAATCCAGTTAGACTATTATTTATCTCATTCAAATATTCTACAATGTATTCACGTTTCCCACACAGAGATGGCCTCTGTGTGTGTCCTTCCACAAGGACAAAGAAAAATGGCGTCTAAGAATGGATTCTCTGACACAGTTCTGAAGAATTGATTTCTTAATCTACTTCAAATAATGCTCTTATTTACAAAACAGACTCCATAATCCAGTTACACTCTATCAAATAGACACTATTAGAGTACGTCTTCCTCTAATACCAAATTTTACACACATACACGATATTCCATAACACCATGCAAATCAAATCCCTCATTTACAAATACCTTACAAATCAAATCGTATATTTTCAAATACGGGCTTCTTAACCCGGCTCTCACCCCCAGTTTAAAGACTATGAAAGATGTGTTTCCTTTTCTCCAACAAGTTACTTTCCTTTAAACCTTAAAGTTGAAGGTTGTTTTTAGTCTCAAAGAAAACGCTTGAAAACCCAGCTGTTGCACACGCGCCCCTAGCGGTTTAAACAGAAAATAGCGCTATTTTACTTACCGTCTTCAGAGCCGTGGATTCAGCTTAAGTTTTCAAACGTAGATTCCTTTTTATAGACCTCCTGGCTGGCTCGCCATCTGTCGTATATTCTTAACCTGTTGGCTACTAAAATGAAGAACAGTTATTGAGCAGTTTAAGACCATTTATTCAAAATGCAAAAGTACACAGACATCAAAGATGGACGCTGGTCTGGCAAAGAGAGACAGAGAGAGAGAGAGAGAGAGGGGGAGGGGGACAGCGAGAGAGAGAGAGAGGGAGCTGCTTGGTCAAGAGGTGAGAGAGAAAAAAAAGGCAGGGCCAGAGCCCACATCCTTACTTATAAACTTGGTCAAGATGCAGTCACAGCCAGTGGTCCTATCAGGTCAGGGGGAGGGGCCAGGAGGTAAATACCTTGCCCCACAGTCAGGAGCAAACATATAGGCCCATTATTAAATACAAATAAACTACAGGTTCGCAGCGGGCACCAAAAAATAGTGGTTCTCAAGCGCGAACCAAAACGTAGAACAGTCACGTCGTCAGTGGGCGTGTCATATTCTAGGCTGCAGAGACCAGCAAGAAGGAAGTAGACAAAATCTAATCTAATCTAAATCTAATCATTAGTGAACAAAAACAATATCAAAAGTGTCATTATTCTCTTTATCTTCCTCACATGCTCAGCAAACACACACACACGCACACGCGCGCGGACATGCGCGAACGCGAATTTCGTAAGCCATTTCTATTCCAGTAACGGAGCAGCTGATTAGTAAAAGAACGCATATAGAAAGTGTCTTTTGTTTTGTTTCACAGAAAATTGTGTTTATTTCAGATACTGTAGTGGAAGATATTATCCTCTTTTCCAGTGAAGTAGCTATCATCTAGTTGTGAAATGTTTGTTTATCCCGCCCCTTCATCACCCAGCGTTGATGACGCGGATGGTTCAGGTTACACTGGTATGAACGCGGGCTGGTTCGCCAGACAGCACCAACGTTCGGAGGTTTCCGAACGCGAACGCGAACCGGCACGGTTCTTTGCCTGTGTGAAAGCCCTATGTCTGTGTGTCTGTCTGTCTGTGTTTCTGTCTGTGTGTCTGTCTGTCTGTCTGTCTGTGTGTCTGTCTGTGTGTCTGTCTGTCTGTGTGTCTGTCTGTGTGTCTGTGTGTCTGTCTGTGTGTCTGTCTGTTAGGGCTTTCACACCGGCAAAGAACCGTGCCGGTTCGCGTTCGCGTTCGGAAACCTCTGAACCTTGGTGCTGTCTGGCGAATGAGCCCGCGTTCATACCAGTGTAACCTGAACCATCCGCGGCATCAACGCTGGGTGATGAGGGGGCGGGATAAACAAACATTTCACTGGAAAAGAGGATAATATCTTCCACTACAGTATCTGAAATAAACACAATTTTCTGTGAAACAAAACAAAAGACACTTTCTATATGCGTTCTTTTACTAATCAGCTGCTCCATTACTGGCATTACGAAATTCGCGTTCGCGCATGTCCGCGAGCGTGTGCGTGTGTGTGTTTGCTGAGCATGTGAGGAAGATAGAGAGAATAATGACACTTTTGATATTGTTTTTGATCACTAATGATTAGATTTAGATTAGATTACATGTTGTCTACTTCCTCCTTGCTGGTCTCTGCAGCCTAGAATATGACACACCCTCTGACGACGTCACGGTTCGCGTTTTTGGTTCACTTGAGAACCACTATTTTTTGGTGCCCGCTGCGAACCAACTTTTCAGGTTCCGAACCAATTGAGCTTCGGTCTGAACGCGCCGGCCGGTTCCAGACTTGGTTTGCGAACGCGAACCGGCACGGTTCTTTGCCGGTGTGAAAGCCCTATGTGTGTTGTGTGTCTGTCTGTGTGTCTGTGTGTCTGTCTGTCTGTGTGTCTGTCTGTGTGTCTGTCTGTGTGTCTGTCTGTCTGTGTGTCCGTGTGTCTGCGTGTCTGTGTGTCTGTGTGTCTGTCTGTCTGTCTGTCCATCTGTGTGTCTGTCTGTCTGTCTGTAAGTCTGTGTGTCTGTGTCTGTCTGTGTGTCTGTCTGTGTGTATGTGTCTGTCTGTGTGTCTGTCTGTGTGTCTGTCTGTGTGTCTGTCTTTCTGTCTGTCTGTCTGTCTGTGTGTCTGTCTGTGTGTCTGTCATTTAGAGTTACATTATAGGAGACAAGTCAACAACAAGTCAAAATGTGCTCGAGAAAGGAAGAAAACAACACGTTGATATAACTTGAGAACGAATGCAAAAAACAGTCCACTCTCAGAACAGGCCGCTTGGACACTTTCAGAACAGCTCTGTTAATGACTGAAACCAGCTCTTTAAGAGATTGTCAAAAGAGACTCTGAAAACGAAACGTTGATAACTTTTGAGCAAAAGGCTGCACACACGTAATTCAAGATACTCTGATTGTCATTTAGAGTTACATTATAGGAGCATTCAACAACAAGTCAAAATGTGCTTGAGAAAGGCAGAAAACAACACTTTGATATAACTTGAGAACGAATGCAAAAAACAGTCCACTCTCAGATCAGGCCGCTTGGACACTTTCAGAACAGCTCTGTTAATGACTGAAATCAGCTCTTTAAGAGATTGTCAAAAGAGACTCTGAAAACGAAACGTTGATAACTTTTGAGCAAAAGGCTGCACACACGTAATTCAAGATACTCTGATTGTCTTTTAGAGTTACATTATAGGAGCATTCAACAACAAGTCAAAATGTGCTCCAGAAAGGTAGAAAACAACACTTTGATATAACTTGAGAACAAATGCAAAAAACAGTCCACTCTCAGAACAGACCGCTTGGACACTTTCAGAACAGCTCTGTTAATGACTGAAACCAGCTCTTTAACACTAGGAAAGCCGTGAGGTGTCATCGGGCACCAGTGAGTACAAAAAAAAGTCTACCTTTGCACTTGATCAAATGTCAGGACCCTCCTTTCATGACCTTTCCTAGATATGTGCGTTCTACCACCCAGAATCTTTACATTTTCAAAATCGAGTTAGTATAAAGCGATTTTGCAGTTTTTCTGTGTGTGCCTGTGTATTTGCCTTGGGATTCGGCTGCCATCTTTTTCTCCAAGGCTGCAATTCTCTTTTATATCAGCAGAGGTAGCAAGGGGGCACACACTGTGCTCAACCTTCAGGCTTCAGTGCTGAATTAGATACAGTGGATAAGACTGATATTTGTAACATAATGTGTTTATATATAGGCTATATATAGCAATAGTGATACATAAGATATGTATATGTACAGACAGTTATGAAAATGATAAACTGTACAGTATGTCTCCCAATCCCTTCAGATTTGTTGGAGCTGAGTTTTTTTTTTCACAGCGGGTTTACCCAAGTTCCATGCAATAGTGATAAGATATTATGATATGTGTAGCCTATGTACAGTTATGAATGATACACAGTGGTGTAGTCTAGTTTTTTCTAGTGGGTATACTGTGATTTTGCCCTCCCAGTCAGAGCGACACCTGTCCCGTAGCGACACCCCATAAGCACCACCACACTCACTTATGCATACAGTATGCATCTACACCGGTGTTTGCTGCCTTGGGGGGGGGGGGCGGCATGGACTGTACTTGTACATCAAGCTGCCTCACGCTACAGAAACAGGCCCCTTAAGGGCCGTTAGGCTCGAGAACCATCGGTTCTCAAGGCTACTTATGTGGTCTTGACTACATGTCCACTTTCTCACCTGGTTCTTGCTGTCTCTCTGGTGTGCCGACACCATCCTGCTCTCTCTCATTCTCTCCCTCTCTATCCTCCTCTCTACCTATTTTGCTGTCAACCAAAAGGCAAATATAACAACCAGAGTATTTATAATTTAATAAGAGGTATACATTGAATTCATATCAAATCAAGAGGAGGTTGATTTGACAATCGGCCAGCTGAAGCACCGCGAGGTGGTCGGCAGAGTCCAGGAGGGTAGAGCAGGCCTTGGAAGGGGCGAGACTCCCTTGTTCTGGTCAGTGATGCCGGTAACGCGTTACTAAGTAACGCGTTACTCTAATCTGAATACTTTTCCCGGTAACGAGTATTCTAACGCGATACTATTTCCAAATCAGTAATCGGATTAAAGTTACTTATTCAAGTGGCTGTGCGTTACTATTGCGTTACTACCTCATAACTTAGGCTAAATGCAGTATTTCTTTGTAATGTTCGATAGTAAACAAACATTTCTCGCGTCTTGGGGAGTGACGTCAGTGCCCACGTTTTCAACACGAGGTTACTATGGAAGGCCATGCCCGCAAAAAACGGCTCTCGACTATCGCGAGATTGCAGCAGAATCGCTCACGTGTATCACCACGCTGATTGCACAGTGTAAACAGAAGCGTAGCCTACACAATGGAGCGAGAACAGAGATATGCGTTAAATAGCTGGAAATATAAGGATTATTTTGAGTTTGTGTCAGCAAAGGATGACAAGAACATAAATGTTGATCATTGATAAACTCAGACTCACCCAGTTTAGGATTAGGATTATATTAGGATCATATCTGAATGGTCAGGGTAGGTTTTAGGTTTTGTGAAACCACTCCTTGCTAGTTACTGTTAAATAAAGATTATATTTATTTTATTGTTTAAAAACAAGTATTTATGTTGGGTGAGGCAAAGAAAGACTCTTAATTTTGTTGTTTTAAGTTATTGTTTAAAGTTTAATTATGTAATTTAAGTTACTGTTAAAATAAAGTGAGTTTTGGCAAAACCAGTTTTCATTTTTATGTTGCGGGGGGGGGGGGGGGTCGGGTGCCTAGGCAGCTGCCAATAGTAACTAAAAAAGTAACTAGTAATCTAACTTAGTTACTTTTAAAATCAAGTAATCAGTAAAGTAACTAGATTACTTTTTAAAGGAGTAATCAGTAATCAGTAATCAGAATACTTTTTCAAAGTAACTGTGGCAACACTGGTTCTGGTCAAAGGCTTCCAAAGAAGATCGAAGAGCCATGGTGGTGGCAGAAGTGGCAAGAACTGAGCAGGAACGCCTTAACATAAAGGCGGTGTCCCAGGGCCAGCAAGGACGCTGGACGTCATGGGAAGGTCTCACAAACAGGCCCATGTCATGGTCTGACCTGTGGAAGATCCCCCAAGCAAGGCTCAGCTTCCTGATCAGAGCAACATATGACACCTTGCCTTGTCCCCGAAACCTCCACCAATGGTTTTCTGCCGAAGAGACCTGCCCCCTTTGCAACACCATCAATGCGAGCCTCCAGCACATCCTGACAGGCTGCAAGACAGCGCTGTCCCAAGGCCGCTACACATGGCGACACGACCTGGTGCTGAAAAAGCTGGCAGAGGTGGCAGAGTCATGCAGACAGGAGGCAAACAGCAGACCTTCCGCTCCAGACAGACATCCCATCCAGTTTGCAAGGGCTGGAGAGAGAGTCAAACCCTCCCGTCAGAGAGATACAGCAAGACTCCTCGCACCGGGTAGTGAGTGGACCATGAGGGTCGACCTGGGGAGACAGCTCCAGTTCCCCAGGGAGATCGTGGAAACATCGCTCCGACCAGACCTGGTCATGTGGTCAGAGGCTTGCAAGACAGTCCTTCTGGTCGAACTCACTGTCCCTTGGGAGGGTGGTTTGGAGGCAGCCAACGAGCGGAAGCGAGCCAAGTATGCAGATCTGGCGGCGGAGTGCAGGGAGGCTGGCTGGAAAGCCGTTACGTGCCCTGTGGAAGTGGGGTGTAGGGGCACCACCTGTAAGAAAATCGGATGTCCAACTACAAAAAACAGACATTTTCAATGAGTGAGGGTTTGTTCCAATGCTTCAATCCACTGTCCATGTACTGTAAATATACCATTATGGTATTACCATAAAGCCCAATTCTAGCAGAATAAGAAAGATTGTATATCTACTTTAAGTAAAATAATAAAGTGCATCCAGTTAGCTCTTTAGCTGGCATGTGTGCAGCAGACTAGCTCATCTAATCGCCTCTGAGCACGCTAGCTAGCTTGCTAGTTCTTTGACACTATTATTCACATCATGAAACTATAATCAGACACTTTCTAGTCACAATAATAACAACTAATTTGAACCAACTTTCTCTGTCAGAACACAGTAATTATATTTTCTAACGTTTCAACTTGCTTACTTTCTTCTGCAGAGCTTTCACCCTGCAAAAACTCTCTCGGTCAAAACAAAACAAAACAAAAACAAAACCATTCTCCAGCGCGGCACGAAGCTGTGTGTGGAGGTCTGGCCCGCCCACCCCAAGGCAACTGTAGGGGAACTACTGAGAGCATTCTGAACGACATGTTATGCGATAACAAACACAGAGCTGCCAAGTCTCACGCAATCGCCGTGAGACTCACGCATTTCAACCAGTTCTCACGCTCTCACGCCACATCTCTATTTCTCAAGGTGAGAAATAACAATTGTTTTATGGGACTTTTATTTTTGAAATTCCTTGAAAGAAAGCTACCGGACATGAGTTTCGTGGCATCTTTCTGCACGCGCGTTAACTTGAGTCTGCAATCGAAGCGGCAGGCGAGCGCTGATGGAAGAACCTGTGTTCACGCGAGCTGCAAGAACGTAGCAAGCAGTGTTGCCAGTGTTACACCCACCATATAGGTCCCTAGCATAAGAATGACAGTTGAGAATGTACTTTAAATAGAAAATAGTTTTATTACATTAGTTCACAATCCAGGCCCACATTGACCTCTCTCCAAAGAACCTCAGTTATTGTTACCAGGGCAGGTGTTATATTCACTGCACACCATAGGCTACACACTGTAGAAAAGGGTTGTTCACTGCACACCATAGGCTACACACTGTAGAAAAGGGTTGTTCACTGCAATCATCTATAAATATAGCACACTCAAACCTGCCCTGATGGTCGAACTGGGATTAACCCGGTGAAGTGGCAATGGTGGGGGAAAAGCGGATTTAAATAACAAATAAACAAACAAACAAACAAACAAACAAAAAGAAAAACTAGTCCGCCCCGCTACCGGCACACTTGCCCAGGCGGACTAGATAAGAACATAAACTTTAACCAAACAAAACGTCTCACAGCAAGAGCAGCTGGCCGCACTGATGCTCTGGAGGAAACACAAATGAACAATCTTAAAACACTATTACCGACATATTAAAATACATAATGATTCAATTTACATGACGAATACATTAAAATACCTGGTACGTCGATGGCAGCGTCCTACCAGCGACTACCAGCCGCCTTCAACCCAGCAGGGAAGTAGGTGACCTGTAATACATCACACCATCAATATTACATACAATCAAAGAAATAATATAAAACGCTACGCACAGAAAATAGCCATAGGCTGCGGCCTACCTCTTGATCTCTGCCTGTCAGCATGGAGTAAGGTGTGCAACTACCTTACCTCCGACCTGATCACACGTCTGCGCTCTGGCGTTCCCCCTAAGGTGAGCCCTAAGTGCTTTCCTTTGGGCACCTCCCCTTTTCCTATTGGCGCCACCCGCCACCAGATTGGGCTACTTTTGGTCACACTGGACGGGTGGATTCGGCAGCTTTTAGACCGGTTGGGCTGGACATTGTCAATTCCGTCTGGCAACCGTGGTAGCAAAATATGTGCATACATTACAACATCGTATCTGGTAGCCTACTGGACTGGGTTGCACCAATATGGCCTAAGTCATTACTAAATGCAGGCATTTACGGTAGTAGTTACTAAACCCCTAGTTGTTACTAGTTAGTTTCAAACTAGTTGTTTACTAATTTCGGTTGCACCACGCCAATCTTTTGCCAATCTTAGCTACTCAGTTTTGGTAACTGTTTTTTGTTTCTCTACTGTAACATAACCAGGTACATTAATAATAATAATAATAATAATAACTAATAATTACAATTTACAATACAAATACAACAATTTCCTCAAAAAAATATGGGCGCGCTGTGCGTGCACAAAATCACCCACCAAGCCCTCATTCGGACCCAGGAAAAACCCTGGTATGTACTGTATAACATGATGCACTGTATATAAGATGATGACCACGGGTCTTCCTGCTGCTGACCAAGGGGCTGAGTCCTGTTGATGGGGCCCATTTTTCTTTTAGAGTCTGTAGGTTACTGTATTTGTTTATTAAGATTTCATAAATATGATATATTGTCTGAATTTTTTTCTTGTTTTATAAAATGTTATTATTTATTATTTATTATTTTCATTTCTTATGCTGGTTTATTATGAACAACATGTAAAATTGCAGGAAACTAGCACAAATAATTGGGTGAGAGAGAGGGGCCGCCGCTGCCAAAACGTGCACAGTTTTTGTTACATATAGGCATATGTTAGTAGCCTGTGTTACAGGGACACCTAGGGGTGACCTGATAATGTTGCATGTAAGACCCGGATGTTGTATGTGGGCGTGCGCGGGAGGAACCGCAGTTTAATAAAAGTCATACTGAAACATGGAGTCAGAAGCGGGATCTAAGTAAAAATAAAAATAAAATAAAGACGCTTAAAGAAATGAAACGCCATGGCAAGCAACAGCATCCCCGCGCCCGATGGTATGCGCATGACTGGTGATCTGGCGAAAAACTGAGAAGTTTGAGGACTTTTTGCTCGCTACCGGACTGAGCGAGAAGTCGAAGCTGATCAAGGCAGCCACGCTGAGACGGCTGATGGGAAGTGAGTGCCGTCATGTGTACACACATAGCCTCACGTTGACGGAGGATGAACAGAAGGACCCAAAAGCGATTATGGACGCTTTGGGGGTTTACTTCAAACCGGCGAGAAACGTCATTTATGAGAGGTACATGTTTGGAAGCTGCAAACAAGAGGCTGATGAGCCAATAGACAGTTTCCTGACAAAGCTTAAGGAGAGAGCATCGTCATGCGAATACCGTGCGCTGAAGGACGAGCTGGTTCGTGACAGGCTCGTGCTGGGTGTTGCGAGTGAGGGCACCAGGAGGCGTCTGCTACGCGAACGTGAGTTGACGTTACACACAGCGACTGAAATCTGTAGGCTCGCTGAGCTAACCGAGAGACACATGAGAGTGATGGCCCCGCTAGCACAGACGGACAATGTGAATGCCGCGGACAGGCAGAGTGAGAGGCGAGCACATCAAAGGAAAACAGCGCCAGCGGAGAGAGAGCCACAGTGGAGCTGCAAATACTGTGGAGGCAGCCACAAACGGGGCAGGGAGCAGTGCCCAGCCTACGGTAAGACATGCCGGATATGTGGCATAGCAAATCACTTTGCCAAGGTATGCCAGGCTGGCAGCAAGGCTGACAAAATAAAAAAAGTGAATGTGCTTGAAAATGATGAGCAAAGAGACGATGACTCAGATACTGATGATAGACTGTTTCTAGTAACTGAATGTGTCAATACTGCAAAGGCCCAGCAGGGGCGCAAGTGGTTTGTGAATCTATGCCTGAATGAGAAAAGGCAACAGTGTCAGCTGGTTACAGGCTCCACCTGCAATGTCATGGGGCACAAGATTAAAGAGAAGCTGTCACCCAGAGCGGCGCTAGGCCCGAGCGCAGCCAAGTTAAAGTTATACTCTGGGGAAATCATGCCATCACTGGGGAAATTCCACACTGAATGTGTCATCCGGGGAGAAAAGCACAACCTCACATTTGAAATAGTCGACACAGAGCAAAAGCCTCTTCTCGGGGGGGGGTGTCACAGTTTAGAGTGAACACCCCTAAACCTTCCCGGCACAGAATATGTAATTCTCCAACACACACCCTCACACAGAAGACCAAGACGAGCGTATGAAAACAATCATCTTTATTACAAATTTCCTATTACACATTGCTAAAATCTATATAAATTAACTACTTTAAAATGAGGGTTTGGGGGAAGGCGCACATGACCGACAACAGAGTTCAGGTGCGTGGGGTAGGCTCTCCTCCTCAACGCTACCCCACAAAAATCAAACCAAAGAAATAAACAAAGAGTCTCTATTTGCCTGAGGTTGAAACGAGGCCTGTCGTCGTGACGTCGGCGGGGCTCCGCCTCCGAGAATCCCCAAGCTCACTGGTATCCAGAGCGACTCGGCAGTAGAGTGATTTTCCCCAGCGATTTCCCAGTAGAGTCCCCCCCGCCAGCAACCACCGTCGGCTCGGCTAGTCCTGGTCCTCGGCTCGGCTAGTCCCCCGTCAGCAACCACCGTCGGCTCGGCTCCACCGAGTAGTCCACCGTCGGCAGCCACCACTCGACCAGGCAGTCAATCCGCCACACAGGCACTCCACTAACTGCAATATCGGTTTGTCATATATGAAACAGTATGTGTCCACTCACGACAATACGACCCCCATGTCTCCCCCCCTTCTCTTCTAAAGTCCAGGGTTTTTAAAGGGCGCAGCAGCCAATCCGCTCGTTAGTGCAGTCAATCGCAAAACCCAGGGCAGCTGTGCCCATAAACATTTCCCGCGAACCTCCCCTGATTAGTCCCATTTTCATCTCGTGACACTCACCCCCCCGTTATCCATAGTCGTCCCGACTATTAGGAGCTAAGCGCCTCCCGATATCTAAGTGGAGGCTGTCGATTCAGCCTTCTGGGCCTACCCAGTCCTTCCCCCTCCCCGGCCAGAGGTGCAACCTCACGTCCACCCCCCTCCTCAGCTAGGGGTACAATCTCCTCACCTCTACCATCCTGACCTCCTATGGGAGCAGCAGGCAGGGCAGCTGAAAGAGCCATGGGAACACGGACAGGGTACCAGGTGTAGTTACGCCAGTCCGGTTTGGGGACCTGGTTGGGGAGCACACTGTCGGTTGGGTCTTGGCTGGGCAGCACGGCAGCCGGGGTCCGCTGGGCGGCTGGGTAGGGGCAGGGCCTCAGGTGGTTCCGGTGGATGGTCCGAACAGGTCCTCCTCCCTCTGGTCGGATACGGAGGACAGGCAGTCCAGACTGGAGTGGTCCTAAAACAACAAAAGGGTTGGGTTGCCATCGAGGGGCCAGCTTACCCTGATCACGCCGGCGAAAGTTCCTCAGGAGCACTCGCTCCCCAGCCACCAATGGAACGTCCTTGGCTCGTCTGTCATACCGTCGTTTGTCCCGCTCCTGTTGGTGCTGGGTCCTTGCCTCGACCTGGCTGTAGGCCCGGCGAAGTTGGTCATGGTGGTGCCGGACCCATCCATCCAGGTCCATCCGTGGCCTCGGGGCCTCTGCACCTACAATGACATCAACAGGGAGACGGGCATGCCTGCCACACATGACAAAGAACGGGGTGAGCCCAGTGCTACTGTGCTCTGTGTTATTATACGCTTGGAGCAACATGGGTAGGTGATCAGGCCATCGCCTTTGTTGGTCCTCCCCCAGGGACCCCAGGAGAGACAGTAATGTCTGGTTGAAACGTTCGCAGGCCCCATTGCCCTGGGGTCTGTAAGGGGTAGTGCGGATCTTCTTACACCCATATAACTCACAGAACTGGGCCACGATCGCCGACTCAAATGCAGCCCCCCGATCACTCAGAATTTTCTCGGGGCATCCCCAATGCTGCACCACCGCTGTCCAGAGGGCCTTCACTGTGGTCTCAGCTGTCTGATCTTTTGTCGGGACTGCCCACCCATATCTGGAAAAAAGATCAGTCATGACAAGCAAATACGGGTAGGTGTCACCGGGTCGACCCAAAGAGAGATAATCGATGGCCACGATTTCTAGGGGATAACTGGTGGTGATCGGCACCAAAGGTGCCCTTACCTCTGGCCCAGGTTTCCTCTGTACACACTGAGGACACTCCATAATCCAATGTCGCACATCCTCCCCCAATCGGGGCCAATAGAAACCCCGCCTTAGGGCTGCTTCAATCCGACCAGCACTCAAGTGACCTAAAGAGGTGTGGTACTTCTCCCATAGGTCGTGCGTCGCCGAGCTGGGCACCAGGATCTGCCACCTCCAGGTGTCCTCGACCGTGTCCCGCACCCTCCGGCCAATGACTCCATCCCGCAGGGCTAATCTGTCCCATTCCCTCCACCACCGCCTCTCCTGTTGGGGAACACCGTCCCGGGCCCTGCCGACAGGCAGCTTGCCCTGACTGAGCCTCTCGGACAAGACTTGGAGGTGTGGGTCCCCCTGTTGGATCTGTCTCCAGTCAGGCCCTCCCTCAACAACCCGTTCCGGCCGTGGTCCTATCTCACACCCAGCTTCCTGGCTCAGACACACCTGCCCCTCAGTCCTAGGGAGTCGGGAGAGAAGGTCAGCATTTTGATTAGAGCGGCCGGGGCGGTACTTTACTTCAAACTGGTAGCAGGCCAATTGGGCCACCCATCGCTGTTCGACTGCCCCTAGCCTTGCAGTGTCTAGGTGTACCAGTATTATCTGTATAGACTGTAACATCAGCTCCCCATAGATAGTCCCGAAACTTGTCAGTCATTGCCCACTTCAGTGCTAATAGTTCTAGCTTGAAAGAGCTATAGTTCTGGTCATTTCTCTCTGGGGGAGACAAGCTGCGGCTAGCATAGGCGATGACCCTCTCTTGGCCACCCTGGACTTGGGATAGTACCGCCCCCAAGCCATCAAAGCTAGCGTCGGTATACAGGATGAATGGCTTGGTGAAGTCCGCATATGCTAGGATCGGGGCACTCAGGAGGGCGGCCTTCAGCTGCTCGAACGCTCTCTGGCACTCTGGTGTCCATACCACGGGACGCCCCTTCTTTCCCAGAGTCGCAGTGCCAGTCAGTAAGCCATGGAGTGGGCAGGCGATCTTAGAGAAGGAAGAGATAAAACGTCTGTAATAACCCGCAAAACCAAGGAAGGAGCGTACCTGGGTGGTTGTCTCTGGCCGAGGCCAGTCGCGAACGGCAGCTATCTTTTCAGGGTCAGTGGCAACTCCAGCTTCACTCACCACGTGTCCCAGGTAGGCCACCTCCTTCTGGAGGAATTTGCATTTCGAGGGCTGTAATTTTAATCCATACTTGGCGAGCCGCTGGAACACCTGCTCCAGATGCTGTAAGTGACAGTCAAAGTCAGGGGAATAGATAATAACATCATCTAGATAGATTAAGAGGAAGTCATGTACCTTGTCTCCTAGGCACTTCTGCATAAGTCTCTGAAAGGTGGCCGGGGCATTACAAAGCCCGAACGGCATTCGGGAGAACTCGAAGAGGCCAAGGGGTGTCGTGAACGCCGTCTTTTCCCTGTCCTGGGGGTCAACCTTCACTTGCCAATACCCGGAGGCGAGGTCGAGAGTAGAATACCATGCTGCCTGCTTTAGGCTCGTCAGGGACTCCTCGATACGGGGGAGCGGGAAGGCATCCTTGTGGGTAACTGTATTTAGCCGGCGGTAGTCGACACAGAACCTCCAGGTCCCATCCTTTTTCTTCACCAGGACAATAGGGGCAGCCCAGGGGCTCGAACTCTCTGAGACGACTCCTGAGCTCAACATCCCAGCCAGCAGTTGTCGGAGCTCCGGGTACAGGGTTGGAGGGACAGGCCGGTATCGTTCACGACTTGGTGGGGCAGTCCCGGTAGGGATATGGTGCAGGACAGCATCCGTGCTGCCGTAGTCCTCATCATTGGTTGCGAACACACTGGTCCACTGGGATAAAAGCCCCTCTAGTTTCTGTTGTTGTCCTGGAGTCAGGCCCTCTACGGACGGAAGTTTTACTGGGGGGTGCCCTCCTGGTTTCAGCTGGACAGTCTGGACATCGACCTCGACCTCCCCGGGCCTCTGTTTACGCAACACCAGGTCTCTCTCCCCACAGACCTGGGAGGGGTCGAGGGGGGTCACTGTGGCCAGTGGGCAGCGTCCAGGCAGTTCCAGGGCGTAGGGTTGCAGGTTCAACAGCCGCAATGGGAGCCGCCCTCCCTGTACTCTCACTACAGACCGAGCAATCTGCCACTCTGCCCCCTTGCCACAGTCCTCTACTAAGGCAAGATAATCTTTTGAAGGGCAGCACCCCACCACCCTGGCCCATAAGAGCTTCTCACAGCTGGCGGGAACCCGGTTCTCGTCCCTCTTCATCAGGCGGGCGGTGCCGGTCGTCACTTCGGGCTCGTGGGTCTGGACGACCCGCCTGCAGACCGCAAAGGCCTTCTGCCACTCCCTCCTAGCCTCTCCACTTAAGGTGGAGTTGAACCCTGTGACCCCTTGAGACGCCCCCTGAAACAACTCCTTCCAACAGTGGGCTATCACATTCATACCCAGGATACCTTGGTCTGCACCCAGACATTCGTCTTTAACAATGACTATACCCTTCTCCGGAACCCGTAACCCTCCCACGGTGAAATCTACTACGGCATAGCCTATGTAGGGGATGTTCAAACCATTCGCCGCCTTCAGGGTGAGCCAGTTTAGGTTGGAGGACTCCTGCATTGGTACAGGGCCAAGCCATTTCTGAAAAAAACTGTGACTAAACATGGTTACTTGTGATCCAGTGTCCAACATGCATGGTATTTTTACTCCGCTCACCTCCACTTCCACCCGGGGACATGTCCCCACCACTGCAGACTTCTTAGGGCTCTCTCCTTGGCTGCCCGCATCCCCGACTGCTCGCCCTACAGTAGCCGGGGTTCCTGGTTTAAAGGTACATCTCTCTGGGTGGAACAATAACGTTGGATGTGGCCTGGCTGTCCACACTGTAGGCAGATTGGCCTGCCCTGTCGGTCCCATTGGAACGGCCTCCTATTATTGGGAGCAGGGTGATACTGTCCTCTAATTACCTCTCCTCTTGGCCCAGGTCTCGGTGGGGGAAGGGCCTCGGAGCTGATGGTGGTTTGTCTGACTTCTCTCACTAAGGTCTCCGTCAGTGCGGTCAACTGTTCCTTCATCTCTTGCCTTAGCTCAGCCCGCATGGTCTCCTTCCATCTCTCCAAATCGACAACCGTTGGAGCAGCAGCTGTAGGGGGAACAACAACACGACAGGTCTGACAGTCCCGGGACCTCCCCCCTTTGTCCAATGCCTCAGCCTCTGCACTCACTTCCCGAAAAGTTGCCCCCGGCTGACGCCGTACCAACGTCATGAGCTCTCTCTTTACCTCACCCTCTTTTAGGTTCCTAATGAACTGGTCCTGTAGGGTGGATTCATTCTTAGCCGATCCATCTGGCTCTGCCCTTCGCCACCGGGAGAACAGCTCCCGAGATCGGAGGAGGTACTCCGGCACGGACTCGTCTCCCCTCTGGACACAGTTGAAAAAGCGGGACCGGGCCTCAGCTGCCGGGGTAAGGGCCCCAAACCGTTCCTGTAATACCGTCCACAAAGCAGCAGGGGACGCCCTCTGGCCATCACTACCCAACAGGGCTTCCCTCTTAGCGCGGCCATCCAGTGCACTCATGATAAAGTCCACCTGCTGTCTTTCTGTTAATCCTTGGGCCCTCAGTATTGCCTCCATCTGTGCCTGCCATTCCCCAAACCTAACTTCTCCCTCACCAGTAAATTTGGGGACCCAGGGTGAACACATAAACCATGGCATAGTTACTGGGGTGGACTGGGGTAAGCTCATCCCTACTGAACTAGAGCTCCCTGCTGGCTGTTCTGTTCTATTCTCTTCATCCATGATCACTTGTGTAGGAATGTGTGTTAGGAGAATCCTGCCGACAAACGCCAAAAGAGATGTCACAGTTTAGAGTGAACACCCCTAAACCTTCCCGTCACAGAATATGTAATTCTCCAACACACACCCTCACACAGAAGACCAAGACGAGCGTATGAAAACAATCATCTTTATTACAAATTTCCTATTACACATTGCTAAAATCTATATAAATTAACTACTTTAAAATGAGGGTTTGGGGGAAGGCGCACATGACCGACAACAGAGTTCAGGTGCGTGGGGTAGGCTCTCCTCCTCAACGCTACCCCACAAAAATCAAACCAAAGAAATAAACAAAGAGTCTCTATTTGCCTGAGGTTGAAACGAGGCCTGTCGTCGTGACGTCGGCGGGGCTCCGCCTCCGAGAATCCCCAAGCTCACTGGTATCCAGAGCGACTCGGCAGTAGAGTGATTTTCCCCAGCGATTTCCCAGTAGAGTCCCCCCCCGCCAGCAACCACCGTCGGCTCGGCTAGTCCTGGTCCTCGGCTCGGCTAGTCCCCCGTCAGCAACCACCGTCGGCTCGGCTCCACCGAGTAGTCCGCCGTCGGCAGCCACCACTCGACCAGGCAGTCAATCCGCCACACAGGCACTCCACTAACTGCAATATCGGTTTGTCATATATGAAACAGTATGTGTCCACTCACGACAATACGACCCCCATGTCTCCCCCCCTTCTCTTCTAAAGTCCAGGGTTTTTAAAGGGCGCAGCAGCCAATCCGCTCGTTAGTGCAGTCAATCGCAAAACCCAGGGCAGCTGTGCCCATAAACATTTCCCGCGAACCTCCCCTGATTAGTCCCATTTTCATCTCGTGACAGGGGCACATGCGAACGTCTGGGCCTCGTATCCTTCACCGTTCCAGATGAACTCCACACAGTTGATGCAAGCCAATCTGTGCCCCTCACCAAAGATCAGCTGCTGAGAGACTATCATGACGTCTTCAATGACCCAATCGAGTCAGTCCCGGGCGAGATACACTTCGAGCTGGATCCTGATGTGACGCCGGTGCAGTGCGCGCAGAGGAATGTTCCAGTGGCTCTGAAGGCGAGAGGCAAGGAGGAACTTGACAGACATGTCAAGGTCGGCAACATTGCGCCGGTGACTGAGCCGACAGCATGGATAAGTAACATGGTGACTGTCGCAAAGCCAGAGAAAATAAGAATCTGTATCGATCCAAAGCCTCTCAACCGAGCGCTGCTGAGGTCTCACTACCATATGCCTACGCTGGAAGATGTGTTGTACAAGTTGCCCAAGGCTCGCCTCTTCACGTTGGCAGACGCTCGTGTTGCCTTTTTACAGTGCAAGCTTGACGACGCGAGCAGCCGTCTGACGACCTTCTGGACACCGTGGGGTCGGATGAGATGGCTCAAGCTCCCTTTCGGAGTCTCAGTAGCGCCTGAGATCTACCAGCGCAAGCAACACGAGCTGCTATCGGGCCTGGCTGGCATCGAACCGATCGCGGATGACATCCTGGTGGTCGGGTGTGGCGATACGGATGCCGAGGCCGAACTGGACCATGACAGAAACTTGAGTGCTCTCATGGAACGATGCAGAGCAGTGGGACTCAGGCTGAGTGAACGCAAGCAACAGTTCAAGCTCAAAGCCGTACACTTCCACGGCCGCATTCTGTCCTCGGAGGGACTGAAAATCGACCCAGAGAAGACACGGGCCGTGCTGGAAATGCCGACACCCACCGACGTGAAAGCAGTGCAGCGCTTTATTGGGTTCGTGACGTACCTTGCAAAGTTTCTGCCAAAGCTCTCGGAGGTCTGTGAGCCGCTCCGCAGGCTCTTGGATAAGGACGTCATGTGGCACTGGTTGCCCAAACACGAAGATGCAGTGTGCGGAGTGAAGCGTATGGTCACCTGCACGCCCGTCCTCAAGTACTATGATATCACAAAGCCTGTCACGGTCCAGAGCGACGCCAGCATGACCGGGCTGGGGGGCTGTTTGTTACAAGGGGGACAGCCGGTGGCTTTTGCATCGAGGGCACTAACGCAGACAGAGCAAAACTACGCTCAGATTGAGAAGGAGTGTTTGAGCATAGTCTTTGCCTGCCAGAGATTCCACCAGTACCTGTATGGCAGGGAGGCTATCACTGCAGAAACAGACCACAAGCCGCTTATCACAATATTCAAGAAGCCCCTCCTGAGCGCACCGAAACGTCTCCAAGGCATGTTGCTGCAGCTGCAAAGCTACAATCTGGATGTTGTGTACAAGCCGGGCCCCGAGATGTATGTCAGCGACACTCTGAGCAGGGCCACGCCCCCGTGCCATGGGTCTGACACCCCGTACGTGCAGCATGCTGTGTGCGCCGTGAACAGCACCCAGGCCGGGTATTCACAGCTGGACCAGGCGCAGCACCTGGACGTTACGGCTTTCAGATTCCACCAGATTGTGCAGCACACAGAGACGGATGATGTGCTTCAGGAGCTGGCATCTGTGATCCTCAGTGGCTGGCCAGACTTTAAAGAGGACACTCCGCTGGCAGTGCGGGAATACTGGCCCTTCAGAGACGAGCTGAATGTTCAAGACGGAGCATTGTACAGGGGACAGTGCGTCGTCATACCAAAAGCCATGAGATCTGAGCTGCTCAAACGCATACACGCTAGCCACATTGGTGGGGAGGCGTGTTACAGACGGGCCAGGGATACTCTCTTCTGGCCGAACATGAGAGCGGAGATAAAGGACTTTGTGGCGAACTGCTCCGCATGCAATGAGTACGCACGGGTCCAGCAGAAGGAACCGATGATGTCGCATGACATACCGGTGCGCCCGTGGCAGGCAGTGAGTATGGACGTCTACTCATATGCGGGCAAGGACTTTCTCGTCATTGTGGACCAGTATTCGGATTTCTGGGAAATCGACCAGCTGCCAGATCTGTCTGCTGACACGCTCATCACGCGCTGCAAAGCTCAGTTTGCACGTTATGGGCAGTCAGAGAGGGTGGTCTCGGACAACGGCCCACAGTTTGCATGCGAACGGTTCAGGAAGTTTGCAGCGAGCTGGGGGTTTGCCCATGTCACATCCTCACCCCGACATCCTCGATCCAACGGCAAGGCTGAGTCGGCCGTTAAGATTGTCAAGTCACTCTGCAAGCGGGCGAAATTGGATGGCACGGATGCGTGGATGGCCATCCTTCACTGGCGCAACACACCCACAGAGGGGTTGGACAGCAGCCCGGCCCAGCGCCTAATGGCACGCAGGCTCAAAACGTCACTGCCCGTCGCGGACAGCCTGCTTCTACCACGTGTGGTGGACGGAGTGGCAGAGAAGCTGCGGTGGAAACGGCGGGTCGCCAAGTCATTCTATGACACGTCTGCCAGAGACCTTCCAGAGCTGGATGTTGGAGATCACATTAGGATGAGGCCTCTGCCAGGTGATGGGGTGATGGGGGTAGTGGTGGTCTAGTGGATAGTGAGTTGGACTTGGGATCGGAAGGTTGTGAGTTCAAATCCCGCCTGAAGCCACACCACTACTAGTGTGCCCTTAGGTAAGGCACTTAGCCCTCAGTTACTCCAGGGGGACTGTCCCTGTAATTCGTAATTGTAAGTCGCTTTGGATAAAAGAGCTGCTAAATGGCAAAATTATTATAATTATTGATCGCACAGGGCGGTGGCGACGAGGCCAGTGCCTCCAGAGAGTCGCTCCCCGCTCGTTCGTGGTGGATGTGGACGGCACACTGTACAGACGCAACCGAGTGGATCTGCGTGTTGCAGAGCGCTCAGCTCAAGCGCAACAGACAGACATTCTACGGCCTGAGCGGAGCAGTCCTGACCAGACCCAGGTCGCTGGGGAGACTGCCTCAGCCGAGACACGGATTGTCTCAAGTCGGGGGGAGACAGGCGGCGAGGTACATCCTCGTACACCAAGGGCACCGGCGACACCACGGCAGGCCAGGGTGTCTACTCACGGAGTGGTCGCCTGTCACGGCCGCCACAACGACTGGACTTATGACTTTGAGAAAAAAAAAAGGAAAAAAAAGGAAGGGGTGAGTAAAGGGACAGCTCTTCTCGGACTGTTTTGACTTTGCCTCAGACGGCTGTACTGGACTGTTGTTCTTTGTTCAGAAAAAAAAAAAAAAAAAAAAGGGAAATAATGCAATGTTGTAATGCTATTGTTAATGTTTGGGATTGTTATTGTCAATGGAATTGCAGACGGAGATGCAAGCATGTCATTTAATTTGCAAACAGCTAAAGGAAAGGAGATGTTACATATAGGCATATGTGTGGTGGCCTGGGAAAACCCGTCGGATGTCGCTGGCATTCGTTTGTGGCAAAGAGCAAAAATAGATGGAAATGTCCTATTTCGGCGATTTTGATATTATGTGGTATTCTAGTACTTTGAACTCCATACTACATTATGGTGAATAAACATTTTAAGAAAACAAAAGAGAAAGTACTTATTTTTATGTTTTTGTGGTGGGTAGTTTGCTAGCGAAACAACGTCACGTTGAACGTGTCTCATTCTCAGTTAAGCAACGCACGCACACATGAGCGAAAGGAGAGACGATACTTCCACCTGTGTTATTGCCAGTTTACTGATGCTCACAATAAGCATAAAGTAATACAATCTTAACTAGAAGACACACAAATGGATCTGTCCCTCGCATACCGACGAGGCGAGCAGACTAACACCCAGGGGCGGACTGGAATCAAAAAACAGCCCTGGCATTTGCGACACAACAGCCCTATTTCCAAACGCAACACGCAACACGGATTGTTAACATAAAAAGTCAGAGGACAGATGCCAAACTACCAACATGTTTGCTGTAATTATATGTATTATCAGTAGGCAGTCATCAGTCAATATCTCTTTCAATAGCCTTTTCACACTGAATGTACTTTTTTGTGCTATTTTCGGCCCAATACATGCGAATTTCGGTGCATTCCTACTTCCAACTACACTTGCTCCCTGCATCCAGTTGTTGCACATTAACTGCATCGCTCTCGTCAAATTCCCCCATTCTGAAAATGAAAGCAGTGTAACGTTAACTGCTGTTATAAACGGAATGATGACATGAGGTGCGTGTCCACTGGCGATCTAGAGCTGACTACGATAGTTATGGAGATATACTCCAGTTCGATGTCCGCGCCCGCCCTGGGGTGCTATAAAACGGGCGTCCTCCGTTCCCTCATTCTCCCAAACATACAATACAGCCGGGTTTGAACAAGTCGAAGTGGGCCAGCAGCCCTATGGGGCTCCGCTCCACTCATAGAACTGGAGTATATCTCCATAACTATCCTTCTATATCGTGGAGCTCCGCCCCATAGGGGAGCTCTGCTCCTATTGGTTTAGGGCCCTGGGCATACGCGCAGAACTGCGTGGATGGCCCGGCCGATATAAAATGTTTTGGGCCGCGGTATGCTGAAATAAGTTATTTTCAATGAAAATCACCAGAGACAAAATTACAAATATATATATATATATATATTTTTTATATAATACATTCTGAGCGGCCCAGAGTCTCGCGGCCCTCCTGGCATTTGCCAGGCTTGCCCGGTGGCCAGTCCGCCACTGCTAACACCGCATCACAAGCAGACAAACGAGACCAGCCGATCTGCATAGGCTCCTCCCCCGACCCGGAGGAGAAAGGAGTCGGGGGCAGCATGGGGGCAGCATTTCTCACCTTTCACTTTTTTTGACATGATACATTAAAATGCTCATAACTTTTTAAAATAAAGGGCTATCTCAGTCATTCAACCAGTTATGAATAGCTGAGAACTTCTAATTTATGGAAATATTAAAAAATGAAAATGTCAAAATGCCACCATGTGAAGGGTTTTCCCAGGCCACCACACTATGTTAGTAGCCTGTGTTACAGGGACACCTAGGGGTGACCTGATAATGTTGCATGTAAGACCCGGATGTTGTATGTGGGCGTGCACGGGAGGAACCGCAGTTTAATAAAAGTCATACTGAAACAGTTTTGGGTCGCTCCACCGGCAAAAAATCTCACTCCAAACTTTTGGTGAAACTTGGCAGCCTTGCAGATTCACCCAAGATGGCCGCCAGCCTAACAACACAACCAGACTCACATAAGATGGCCGCCAGCCTTACAACACAACCAGACTCACCTAAGATGGCCGCCAGCCTGACGACACAACCGTACTCAACTAAGATGGCCGCCAGCCTGACGACACAACCATACTCAACTAAGATGGCCGCCAGCCGTACAACACAACCAGACTCACCTAAGATGGCCGCCAGCCTTACAACACACCCAGACTCACCTAAGATGGTCGCCAGCCTTACAACACAACCAGACTCACCTAAGATGGCCGCCAGCCTTACAACACAGCCAGACTCACCTAAGATGGCCACCAGCCTAACAACACAACCAGACTCACCTAAGATGGCCGCCAGCCTTACAAACACTCTCCAAGTATATCCAGCTGCGGACATCACGCCTGTCACCCGGAAGCTTGATGGACCATATTTGGTTGGAGTGGTTGGAGCGCGTCATCATACCGCGCCTGTATATTTGCATATTGCGCCTGCATATTTGCATAGACGACGTCATCGCCTTACGACGGTATGTTTTTTTCAAATCATTTATGCAAGAAATGTTTATACTAAGGATAGTTGATTGTTGAAGTGACTGGATGAAAAGGTAATGTTGTGGCTTATATGCCTTGTTGTGATTTTAATAGATAGCTGGAACTCAGCCATATGTTTTACGTACCATTTTCTAGCATTGACTAATTTGAGATGCACTTGAATTCTACAGGGAAAGGAGGTTTTCATTGCTGACCTTCATGTAACCGCAACGTGGGTCCAGCCCCACAACTGTGATCCCATGAGCCATTTCCCAGTAAGTCAAATGAATGAGCCGGTATTTGAATAAGATAAACAGCTATGTAGACTAGGGCTGCACGATTTGGGGGAAAAAATCGAATTGCGATTATTTGGACAGATATTGCGATTGCGATTTAATTTGCGATTATTTTTTTTTAAAGCGACCCAAAGGAAGTTTTTGTAAAGTGTGGCCATATCTCCGGCTAGGAAGGTCGTATCAACGTGCAGTTTGTTTGTACGTCTTCAGGGGACTTAGAGGCTCCCTCCTCTAGCACCCACACAGCCCGAGCTACGTGTGAAAGAACTCAACTTACATTGGGATGCTTTAAAGTTGGGTTGCTTTAAAGTTGGGTTGCTTTAAAATCAAGCTTCAGATTAAAACATGTGATGGAGCATTACTAACCTGACTCAGGTGGTTTGTTTCACACAACCATCTAGGAAAGCTTAATTGGAAGCTGTTTGGAAAAGGGCAGGTACTTTCAGAAAATACTTGGCAGGTGATTGGATGAATCTGTCTATCACCTTCTATCATGGACTAATTTCAGAGAGCATTACCACATGATACCATCAAACTGTTAACTGCTCTTATGCCATCAAACTGTTCTAATGCAAGGATGAGAACTTAAAAGATATGAATTGGAACAACATATTTATGTATGGGTTTTTTAAACAGCTGCCATTTTGTTTCTCTCAAGTGTCAAAATGTTTTGAACAATTCCAATATGAAAATAAAATAGGACCTTTCTACAAACAAGGTTATTTAATTATGGCTCAGGAGCAGCATCTAAATATTGCACATACTGCAATCAAGTTAAATAAAGTCATAATAAAAATGTCCAGTAAAAAAGAATAGGTCCTTTCTGTAAACATTGAAATAGATAAAGCTCTTCAACTCGTCGTAATGTATGTAAGTGCACGGCTCGACCGCAGATCGGTTGTTGTTGCATAGTACTCCACATTTTTCAGCTCCGTACGTGCGGGATGGAATCACATTATCTTTTATCCAGCGTTTGGATTAGTTTTTTAAACTCTTCGTTGCTCACAGTGTTAATAGACACCATGTCTTTAGCGAGGTAATGCGTGATGGAATTGGTTATTTCACGGTGCCTTCGTGAGAACAGCCGCAAACGACTCTAAAACTCTAGTTTGCTTAACGTTAGACCGGGCTAAGGGACTTTCACTTAACTCTCAGTTTCTGACCGTACACTCGTCATAGAGCTGCCCGTGGTACTTTTTCAAGTGCTGATACAGGTTTGTGGTGTTGCCTCTGGATGGAGCGATTGTTCCACGACAGGTCGTGCGCAACACCTGCTTTTGTTGCACATCCTAAACCCGAAATACTTACAACAGAAGTGCTGTTTTTCTTCGGGACTAAATCGTTGCTTCTGGCTCTGCTGAAGCCATTTATCCACCATGAATGTTGCTAGCTACTGAAACGTCTTCACAGATTCACACCTGGGCGTTTCACGTGCAGTGTTGTTGGGTGTGTGCGTTCATTGACGTTGAATCCGACGCGCTGTATAATGTATCCCAAATCGCAGGCTTTGCGATTTGCTAATCGCACCATCTCAAATCGCGATTTCGATTTAAAATCGATTAATCGTGCAGCCCTAATGTAGACAACATTGTATCCAGCATTACAATTGGCATGCCCTTCATGGGACATCAGCACATTAGCTGTGTTGGTCCTAAATACCTTCTTTTTTATTTTACTTGATTTCATCAAGGTAAATTAAATGGTTTCCTAACACTAAGCCAAAAAAAAACACTACATGTATGAGAAAGGACTTCATCAAATGATCATGTAATTCATAATCATGCACACCCCAGTTAATTGTTGGATAAAAATGATAAATGCAGTACATGGTTTTGAACAGGAACATGCTGATCAGAAGGATGCCCTTATCCTTCCACTGTGGGTTCCAGGCCACTTTGTCCTGTGTGTAAGTGTACTATACCCATATATATATATATATACAGAGCATAACTTTATGGTGAATGGTGAATGAATGGTGAATGGTGAATGGTCTTTATTGTCATTGCTATAGTACAGGTACCAAACAACGACATTTGGGAGGGGTGGCTCCCCTGGTGCTAGCAAAGAAAAAAAGAAGAAAAAAAAACTAAAAAGACAAGAAGGGAAAGGAGCTGGTTTACATAAATAAAGGCTATGTACACTATCCACTATACTATACTGTACAGATAAAACACTGTGCTGTACTCTATGCTATGCTATACCTATTCTAACATTTCCTATTTCTCTGCAACCTTATGTACCCTAGGGTTGTCATATTGCACATAGTGTTATTGCACATTCATTTAAAGTGTCGCAGTTTGCAGGCTTGAAATGTACACATTTGTACCTCAGCACTACACCTGATTTTTCAATCCAGCAGCTGCCATCAAGCCGTCCAGACTGTCCAGGGCCCAGAACCTAGGTCTTTGCTGTGTTCAGGGCCTGGATGGCCCTGGGGTAGAAGCTGAGCTTCAGTCTGTTTGTCCTTGCGAACATGGTCCTGTACCGCCTGTTCGAGGGCAGCCGAGCAAAGTGTTCGTACCCAGGGTGGGATGGGTCTCTGGAGATCTTGGAGGCCTTCCTGAGGCAGCGTGTGTTGTACAGCTCTTCCAGAGAGGGGAGGGGGGCGCCGGTGATCTTCTGGGCCGTTCTCACGACTCTCTGTAGCGCATTCCTCTCTGCGGCTGTGCAGCTGGAGAACCAGTTGCAGATGCAGTAGGTGAGGATGCTCTCCACTGCGCAGCGGTAGAAGGCCACCAGTATCTCCTGTCTGGTGTGGTCCTTCCTGAGGACTCTCAGGAAGAAGAGCCGCTGTTGTGCCTTCTTGATGATGGCTGCTGTGTTGTTCTTCCAGGACAGGTCATCCTGTATGTGCACCCCCAGGAATCGGAGGGTTGAGACTCTCTCCACGCTCCCTCCGTCGATGAGCAGGGGCTGGACCTCAGATTTTTTCCTCCTGAAGTCCACGATGATTTCCTGGGTCTTTGACTGGTTCAGCAGCAGGTTGTTAACCTTGCACAGCCTGCTCAGCTGCTCTACCTCATCCCTGTACGCCGCCTCGTCCCCCCCCCGAGATGCAGCCCACCACGGTGGTGTTGTCTGCAAACTTTACGATGGAGTTGCTGGGGTGGACGGGGGTGAAGTCGTAGGTGTAGAGGTTGTAGAGGATGGGGCTTAGCACGCAGCCCTGGGGGGACCCAGTGCTGAGTCTGAGGGCTGTGGAGGTGTGGGAGCCCACCCGCATCCTCTGGGGGCGGTCGGACAGGAAGTCCTTGATCCATGCACATATAGAGTGTGATAGTCCCAGGTCTAGTAGTTTGGTCACTAGCCTGTCTGGAAGGATGGTGTTGAAGGCAGAGCTGAAGTCCACAAAGAGCAGTCTCGCGTAGCTGTTTCCCCTCTCCAGGTGGGATAGAGTGGAGTGGAGAGTCGTCGCGATGGCGTCCTCTGTGGACCTGTGGGCTCTGTAGGCGAACTGGTATGGATCCAGGTTGGGCGGGAGACGTGTGACTATGTGGGCCCGGACTAGTTTCTCGAAGCACTTCATGATGATTGGTGTGAGTGCCACCGGGCGGTAGTCGTTTAGGCAGCTCACCGTGCTTTTCTTCTTATATGCAACATATGACATCCACAGTAGTAGATTATAAAGACATACAATGTAGTTGAGCATTTCTCAGCTTTAACCTTCATATGCCATTTGTTTGTGAGTTTGTGTCTATTGTATTACCCCCAGTGTCCTTTTTGCTTATTGCACTAGGAAAGCCGTGAGGTGTCATAGGGCACCAGTGAGTACAAAAACAAATCTACCTTTGCACTCGATCAAATGTCAGGACCCTCCTTTCATGACTTTTCCTAGATACAGTATGTGCGTTCTACCACCCAGCATCTTTACATTTTCAAAATCTAGTTAGTATGAAGCGTTTTTGCAGTATTTCTGTGTGTGTCTGTGTATTTGCCTTGGAATTCGGCTGCCATCTTTTTCTCCAAGGCTGCAATTCTCTTTTATATCAGCAGAGGTAGCAAGGGGACACACACTGTGCTCAAACTTCAGGCTTCAGTGCTGAATTAGATACAGTGGATAAGACTGATACGTATGTAACATAATGTGTTTATATATAGGCTATATATAGCAATAGGGATACCTAAGATATGTATATGTACAGACAGTTATGAAAATGATAAACTGTACAGTTGTCTCCCAATCCCTTCAGATTTGTTGGAGCTGAGGGTTTTTTTTCACAGCGGGTTTACCCAAGTTCCATGCAATAGTGATAAGATATTATGATATGTGTAGCCTATGTACAGTTATGAATGATACACTGCACAGTATGTCAACCTATCAAGTTGTGTGGTGCATGCATAGCTCCCGCAGCAAAGTAATTGCAGTAGCCTACGTTTGATTATGCATGTACTCCTCAATGAATATTATATAACAAACGGATATTTATAATATTGTATATAATGTATTTTTTGTATATCACTGTAGACCACAGTGCTAGACCACTGGACCACCTCAGGCCACCAGTAATAACCATAATTGTGGATTACTATTTACAATTAGTAGTCTCCTAATCTCGCTACAGTTTGAGCGAGTCTGTAACTACTTTTGCTTCAGCCCATTCTTGCCTATAGACAACAATGTACAATCATTCATATTGAGTTTATTCACCCAATAAAGTAAAGATGAATAATACTGCCCTTCATCTTATTATCAGATGTTCAGTTATGATTAGACCTGTGTCGGCAATGATAATAATACACAACAGGCAAGACGGTTGTACCATAGATATACGCAGATTAATATTTGTAGATTCGTTTTCGAACATTAGATAGGCCTAGTTGATTTTGGCAACATTGTAGTAGCCAATTGCAGAGTGTATTAATTATTTTGTTTGTTTGAATCCTCACTGTGTTCATGTTATAATGTTTAGTGAACGAACAATTGTTGGGTGAATAAACTGTCTCTTGCCACAAATCGGAATTCTCTTGCCGTGAAATGTGTACATCAAATAACATGATGTCGGCGATCTACTAGAACTGGAGCGGGACGACTGCAATGTACCATATATATCTGCCATATCATACCGTTTTATATTGAAAAATATGATGGTAAATAAATACATGTGGGACCGATGTATGATATGGCAGAGGTGTGGTGTGTATCAGTCTGTCTCGTTCCAGCGAGTCAACTCGTGTTGACTCAATAAGACATTATTGCGCTCTGCGCTGCGGGCTACATTTGATTATGTAATCATCAACGAATATTATATAACGAACGGATATTTATAATAGGCCTACAGTATATAATGTATTATTATTTTTATTCTGAGCAGTCCCACTCATAATAAAATACTGATGTTCTCATAATATAATTATAGATATAGCCTAGCTAAATCGTGTAGACTGCTATGGAGGTATATTGAAAAATATGATGATAAATAGGCTACATGTGGGATGGAGGTAAGGTGTGGGATGGCAGATATATGTATGATATATTATGGCAGTTTCTCGCGCCTGTCCCGCTCTGTTGTTCAAAGACTATAATATACAACTTTAACTTTACTCTCATTACTCTCATGTGCCGTGGGCTTTAGGAAAGCTGCGCATTGAATGTATTATGTATGAAAATAATGCAATAGGCTACATAGGAATAAGTGTGTTCATATGCAAACATACTCAAGAGACATGAGTTCAATCAGTAAACTGTTATCATCTCAATAGGACGGCCAATGTAATGCGTTGTTTTTTTGATTTTGCATTCCTTGTTTCGTGGTAAACAAATCTCTTTCTGATCGTCCCGTTCACAAAAACCTACGGTGCATAAGTCACGTAATATGGCGAAATAAATGTTCGTTCAGACAATACAAGATACAGTATATTGAAAAATATGATGATGAATACATGTGGGATGGAGGTACGGGGATGATATGTGGCATGTCCGCTCGCCAACTAAAGCCCATTCTTGCCTATAGACAACTGTACAATCATTCATATTGAGTTTATTCACCCAATACAGTAAAGATGAATAATACTGCCCTTCACCTTATTATCAGATGTTCATAGACCTGTGTCGGCAATGATAATAATACACAACAGGCAAGACGGTTGTACCATAGATATACAGTACGCAGATTAATATTTGTAGATTCGTTTTCGAACATAAGATAGGCCTAGTTGATTTTGGCAACATTGTACATTGTAGTAGCCAATTGTTCGCTCGCCAACTAAACACACCACATATCATACCTCCGCCCTATATGTATTTATCATCATATTTCTCAATATAAAATGGAGGTACGATATATTACCAGATATACAGTATGTATGGTATATTATGGCAGTTTCTGGCGCCTGTCCCGTTCTGTTGTTCAAAGAATATTATATAAAACGCATCACATGTTTCTGTAGCGAAGAACCTTGGTTCAATCTGGAGCTGATCAACTCCGGACGGCAATAGCACGTTGTGGGTGCAATTGTGCAAGAATAACACTATTTACAGCGCTGTCATTTATTGCTATATTTATTACTGTTATATATAAATGTGAACATTACAGATACCTGGTCAACACAGCTTGGGATTCCAAGGAAATTACATGGAACTATGTGTGAAAGGGACAACAGTTATTATATATTACAGTTATTATTTTTTTTCAACTTTCATTCGTTAGTAATGAAAACTCCCGCAGTCTTGATCAATCTCCTAGATCAATCTCCTCTCCACTTACGTTACATCTACAATGGCATGCATACGTTATTATACATATATATATGTTCCTTTTCAGCTGACTCTCTGCTCTGTCCCCACTTCTCTGGAACTTTATGCATTTTTATAGGTCGTGTCTTGTCATTTTCTCTTCTTGTGTGACATCGCCATCCAGCGATTTTTGTGCGTCAGTACACACTCCCCCATTGAGAAGAGTGGTCGTGTGATTCGACACCTCTTTGCGCTAAAAGTAGGTAAAAAAACGTCGCTGTTCTAGTGTTAAGAGGAGGAGAGCCCTGTTCCCCCCCCCCCCTCTCTCGCTCTCTGGGGCATGTTGAAATGTGACAACAGTTTGAACTTGTGTCCTCCAGCAAGCAGGGATCAGAGTTCAGCATTCAGACTCACTCACAGATCTGATCAGTTGTGTACACAATTACTGTATATGTACACCTCGTTCCAAATTATTATGCAAATTATATTTTTCTCAGATTTTCCTAAATAGTCGATGCAAATGACAATCAGTATAATTTTTTTAAAGTCATCAACCGTTAGAGTATAATTCAAATTTTATTGAACAAACCTCCCAATGATAACAGTTTTTTTTTTTAAATAAAAAACTCAAAATGCACTGTTCCAAATTATTATGCACAACAGAGTTTCAAAACATTTTATAGGTTGTAAATAACTAAAAATGGTAATTTGATGAATTTAGGGTTAGTAGGTCATATTAGGAGGTCATATTTACTGAAATCAAAAGCTATTTCAAACAAAAACATCTTAACAGGTCAAGTTACATGTTAACATAGGACCCCTTCTTTGATATCACCTTCACAATTCTTGCATCCATTGAACTTGTGAGTTTTTGGACAGTTTCTGCTTGAATTTCTTTGCAGGATGCCAGAATAGCCTCCCAGAGCTGCTGTTTTGATGTGAACTGCCTCCCACCCTCATATATATTTTGCTTGAGGATGCTCCAAAGGTTCTCAATAGGGTTGAGGTCAGGGGAAGATGGGGGCCACACCATGAGTTTCTCTCCTTTTATGCCTATAGCAGCCAATGACACAGAGGTATTCTTTGCAGCAGACATTGACAAGGCAGCATACATTGACAAAGCAGCTACATTGACAAGGCAGCAGACATTGACATGGCAGCGACATTGACAAGGCAGCTACATTGACAAGGCAGCTACATTGACAAGGCAGCAGACATTGACAAGGCAGCTACATTGACAAGGCAGCAGACATTGACAAGGCAGCTACATTGACAAGGCAGCATACATTGACAAGGCAGCTACATTGACAAGGCAGCATACATTGACAAGGCAGCATACATTGACAAGGCAGCATACATTGACAAGGCAGCTACATTGACAAGGCAGCATACATTGACAAGGCAGCTACATTGACATGGCAGCTACATTGACAAGGCAGCAGACATTGACAAGGCAGCTACATTGACAAGGCAGCATACATTGACAAGGCAGCTACATTGACAAGGCAGCATACATTGACAAGGCAGCTACATTGACATGGCAGCAGACATTGACAAGGCAGCATACATTGACATGGCAGCATACATTGACAAGGCAGCTACATTGACAAGGCAGCAGACATTGACAAGACAGCTACATTGACATGTCTCTGTCTCTCTCAATCTCTGTCTCTGTGTGTCTCTCTATCTCTGTCTCTTTGTGTCTCTCTCTCTGTATCTCTGTCTCTCTCTCTGTGTCTCTCTCTCTCTGTCTTTCTGTGTCTCTCTCTCTCTCTGTCTTTCTGTGTGTGTGTGTCTGTCTCTCTCTCTCTCTGTCTCTCCACCTCATACAGGGTCAGTAGAGGTGGACAGTAGAGACCAGTAGAGGCCAGTAGAGGCCAGTGCTCACCTTAGCCCCAGGTGCAGCCCCCTCCAGGGAGCGGCCCGCCAGCTGTTTCTCCATGTCCAGGACCTCCTGCTCCTTGTCGTACAGCTGCAGGTTGTACTCCAACTCTGATGCAAGCTGCTCGTCTGCCGCGAAGAACTCCTTCACCTCGCTGCGGTAGTCCTGCATGGTCACCTGGGATAGGAGAGAGAGGTCACATGACTAGTCCTGCATGGTTACCTGGGATAGGGTAGAGAGGTCACATGACTAGTCCTGCATGGTCACCTGGGATAGGGTAGAGAGAGGTCACATGACTAGCCCTGCATGGTCACCTGGGATTTAAAAAAATTAATAATGCAGGGGCGCTTAGGTGGCGTAGTGGACTAAGCGTTGACCACGTAACCGCAGGGTTCCCGGTTGGATTCCGGCCACGGACATATCCTGCATGTCATCCCTTCTCTCTCTCTCACCCATCCTTCCTGTCTGATCTCTACTGTCTATCAATAAAAAGAAAACTCTCCCACTCTTAAGATTCATTGAAGAGGGAACACTGCTATATGGAACACGAACGGTGCACCTCATCACATCACATCGTCTTTCCCTACAAAATCTAGTGAGTTTGATTCATTAATGTCTTTTTAATTATTTTAAGGTTCCGTTAGGGTTAGCCCTGGTGAGTGTGTTGTGTTGTGTTACCTGGAGGTATCCCATGAGCCCCTTCAGGACGTGTGTGTGTGTGTGTGTGTGTGTGTGTGTGTGTGTGTGTTACCTGGAGGTATCCCATTAGCCCCTTCAGCACGGGCGAGCGCCTCTGCTCCAGCATGCTCTTCAGGGCGATGAAGATGGGGATGATGTCCTCTATGAACACCTTCTTCTGCATCTGTGGACGGACGGCGTGTTAGACCACAGTTAGACCACAGCGCCCTCTAGTGGTGAGAACCGATATCGACAAGCGAAGATCCATCAGCAAGTTTGGCAGTTAACCACGCCAACACAGACCCAGGCCTAAAACGATGTGTGACACCTTTTAATGCTTTGGTCCGCTCACTCGGAGCAATTTGGGGTTCAGTGTCTTGCCCAAGGACACCTCGACATGTGTCCAGCCGGGGCTCGAACCGCCGATCTGCCGACCTTGCGAACATTAGACGGCGGCTCTACCTCCTGAGCCACAGCCGCCCCCCCAGTTCCCCCCCCCTGTTGGCGGGGCGACTCACCTTCTTCTGGGCGGCCTGCATCACCACCTTGGCCATGGCCACCTGCTGCTCGTCCTCCGGCTCCTCGCCGCCCTCTGCTGGCCCGCTGGCAGACTGCAGCCGGATCTCCTTCAGACTGAGAACCCCCAGGGTCTCCAGTAGGAGGTCCTGCCCCTCGGAGTCCAGGGGGAGCTCCTCGTCCACGAAACAGGCTGGGGGGGGGGGGGGGGAGGGGGAGGGTGGGAGGGAGGGATGGAGGGAGGGAGGGGGAGGGAGGGATGGAGGGAGGGAGGGGGGGGGAGAGGGGGAGAGAGAGAGAGAGAGGAGAGAGACAGAGAGAAAGGGGGAGAGAGAGGCAGAGAGGGAGGGAGAGAGAGACACACAGAGAGAGAGAGTCAGTGTCTTGCCCAAGGTCACCTCGACACGTGGCCTGCCGGGGTTCGAACCGCGGATCTTGCAATCATTAAGACGCCGGCTCTAACACACACACACACACACACACACACGGCTCACCCAGGACGGTCAGGCAGATATTGATGGTGGTGTTGAAGCGTTGGGCGTCAGTGAAGTTCTCCAGTAGGAACCGGTAGATCCGGAACCTCCGGTCCTGGTTCCGGAACCCTCTGAGAGAGAACCTGGCCTTCTCACTGCAACACACACAACAACACATTAGACATGTGTAGAATATCCTGTCATCTCTTCCACCATATGTGACACAGTCTGATCATTTGGTCCGCATGTCGGCAACCAATTAAAACGTTCTGACTTTTCTTTTGAAACACGGACGGAACTACGTTTCACAACACAAACTCGCTAGTCAAGCCAAAATACTGCAACACACCTAGCCAACTAACCTACCTAGTTAACTAGAACACTACTTTACATTGTTAGCAGGCTCACAAAACAAGCTGTGTTAGTTGACTAGCGATGTGTCGTTGATTTTCAACAACGCGGAAATGTATTCACATTTTCCGAAACAAAAGTCTGATCATTACATCAGATCCAGACATGAGGACCAAAGCATTAGAATGTGTCACAAACATTCCTGATCATTTGCCCTGATGGTAGTGTCTTTGTGTGCTTGTATGTCTTCACTTTCAAGTAACATTTTGAATGCAGGATTTTTATAGTGCTTTTACTGTGCGGTATTAATAGTTTTACTATTGATAGGTAATAGTTTTACTTGAGAAAAAGGTATTTTGAGTATTTCCACTACCACTGCCAATACCAACATTCCCAGTTAGAGAAAGGGTGAAAATAAAGAAGAAAAAAGGCACGAAGAAAACCAAAAAACCTTGCGAACGACCCCATATTACCCAGATTCACACAGGATTCAGACTAGACTGGAATCAAGATCACAGACGACCTCCGCAACTATTACATGACCAGAGGTCCCCAGGTAACACTAGTCCTGTGTGAACAGGCCTTTAGAGAACACTGGTTATACAGAGGGGGGGTTTGCGATGGCCCAGATGTGCATACTGCTTACCTGTCTGTCTGTGGGAACTTGTTGTAGGTCTTGTGCTTGTGGTAGGAGTTGAAGTGGAAGATGCACTCGATGAAGTGCTGAGAGAACATGACCGGGTTCTTCTTCAGCAGCAGGTGGACCAGGCAGTACTCACAGTGTCTTAGACAGAGAACAACATTAGAACAGATCACACTGCATTCACTAGACGCCTTGTTTAAAAGTGCTTCGTAATGTTTAATATTGTTGTCTTGATTGTTGCCACTGTGTATGTGTGACGGGGTGTATCTTTTCATGAATCACTCTCAGCTGGATGGCTCACGTTCATTTATTCTGCAGAACAACAGTGCATCAGTTTCTGCTTCATCAACGGAACGTGCAGGGTCATTGGTCTAATTTCGTCTCAGTGGTTAAGAATGCACTCAGACATATAGTAGTCACTCACACTACACAAATTATAACAATAATATAAAACAAAAATACAAAATGTGTAAACTACATACATCTTCACTTGTGTGATCGTATAGTGGTCTCCATTTGACAATAACAACAAGAAATCATGAACATCCAAATGCATGGAAAAACACAGCGCACTTGGGATACGCATGCGCACCACGTGCAAACATGGCCGCCACCTGACTGCTAGGTAAGCCGCGAGCGTGGTGCAAACTAGCGAGGTGGAAAACCCAACCTCATACAATACAGTCTACTAACAGAACAACAGACATATAATAACACAACAATAATAATATTACCTGCAGAACAACAGTGCATCAGTTTCTGCTTCATCAACGGAACGTGCAGGGTCATTGGTCTAATTTCTAAAATGATATTACACACGAACAGTCACATTAGCGTCATCAATGCTAACAACAGAAAACTCATTTTACCAATGCTATGATATGTTCCAAGTAAAATACAATACATGGGGAAACTCAAAACAGCTATCTTAATCATCAAACATTCAAATAAAACATAGGTACATTAATAATCTCTTAAATTATATGCGATCTCAGACCCTGCAGAAAACGTGACCTTACCGTCTCAGTGGTTAAGAATGCACTGAGGGAGATCACGTTACGTCCCGTGCAAATGCACTGTCCAGCTATATTTACACAGCATCCGGGTCACGGACACAGCATCCGGGTCACGGACACACCCCGGATATACCACGTCATTAAACCCTTAGAAGGCGCAGTTTATACCTATTTTAGTTATAATTGAACTTGCCCTTTTCTACTCCGTTACATACACCCCCCTTAAATTATACTAAAATGGGGCAACAGCATGAAAACCGGAGGACAGTAAAAAAAACAGGAGCGAAAAAACAAACAAATGACAAAACAAAAAAACAACGTGGATCTCGAGCACTGATGTACCAAAACTCAACATTATAAATTCTTCCATAAGAAGTGTGTAAGGACAGATTGGTACCAAAACCCGTACTTATCACAGAGGAGAAAGAGATGCCATCTACATCCCACAGTTGTACATAACTTTGCCCTTACAAGAGGATCTCATGACTCTAGGTCACGACTCAGACCGGAAGCAAAATAAATAAAGAAAAAAAACTGGATGCACTACGCCCCTACATAGACGCCGCAATGAAACTAAATGCAGAACTTATGAAAGGCTCAGTACTCCCTTTAAGCATCTGCCCTGACATCTCACAAATAAGCCTATTTGGGTTCCTAACACTCCTCCCACATCTCGTGACAACTGATGGAACTTGAGCACTCTGTGAACGTGTGCAAACTACCTGCTCCGGCTCAACCTCAACTAGAATTGGAAGGTCACCATGGGCATCACATCTAGCTTCAGGTGAGTGTACTGTGTCACATACTGTGTCAGGGGGATAATCAGTGTGGCAGTCAGGTACAGAGTCATCAGGAACACTATCCAGCAACTCATCTGGTCGGTCTTCCTTCGAGGCACTCGGCACGGGCATAGTCCCTCCGTTGACTTCTTCCTCATGGATGCTCTCTGCCCCCGCGTGCTCAGGCGACTCCAAGACCCAGTCCCTGGTGCGCAACCGAGAGGCCTCTTCAACATCAGAGGTGACAGAGCCCTGAACACTGGCACAGGAAGCTATAGACTGCGACTCCTCTAGGGATGCCGGGTTCCCATCTTGTTCCGGAACTGTCAAGAAGTCAACCGGAAGCAGCATGTTCCTGTGTACAACCTTCTCTCTATTCGTGACAACATCTCTGATCCTGTACACGTTGATGTCCGATCTCACAGACACCACATCGAAAGGAGTTGATTCCCACCGGTCTGCGATCTTCCTCTTCCCTCTCTCACCTCGATTGGCAAGTAGCACTTTGTCACCAACACCCAACGGCAGTCCTCTGACCTTCCGGTTGTACAGTTTGGCGTGACGATCTTGTTCCCTGATGGCATTCCTTTGAGCGATCTGTGCTGCTTCAGAAAGATCTCTCCTCAGATGTTGCACAAACTCATGACGACTGACAACGGCATCATCCTCCAGCACATGATGAAACATGACATCCACGGGCAGCCGTGGGACCCGTCCGAACATCAGGTAGAATGGCGCGAAGCCCGTGGTCTCATGCACAGTGGAGTTGTAGCAGAAGGTCAGTGTCTGGAGCATCTGTGGCCACCTGGACTTGCTCAGTGGAGGGAGGGCCCTTATCATGCCCCCGAGGGTCCTGTTGAACCTCTCTGTGACGCCGTTGCCCATGGGGTGGTATGGAGTCGTATGGGACTTATGCACACCTGCCATCTCTAGTAGATCTTTTAGAAGCCGACTCTCAAAGTTAGCTCCCTGATCCGAATGGATTCTTTTGGGGAACCCATATATGCAAAAAAACTTGTCCCATAGACAGCGGGCAACTTGTTTCGCAGTCTGGTTCCGACAGGGGAAGGCAAGAGCTACTTTAGAAAAATGGTCCGTAACAACAAGAACATCAATGGTCTTCTTGTCGCTCTGCTCTGCGGTCCAAAAATCGATGCACACTAAGTCCATAGGAGCTGAAGTGCGGATGCTCTCAAGAGGTGCTCGGGCGTGTGGTTCAGGAGTCTTCCCCAAAATACATCTCTGACAGTGCTTCACGTGATTCTCAACATCCCTCTGCATGCCTGTCCAGAAGAATCGTTCACTGGCCAGAGAGGATGATCTTGAGCGACCCTGGTGGCCAGCAGCATCGTGGACTCCATGCAAGACTTGTCGCTTCAGAGCTTCTGGAGTGACGAACTGAAAGATCCTCTTGTCCCTGATGCGGTCTCTCTTCACACGGTAGAGGAGTCCACTACGCACTCTCAACTTCTTCCAGTGTTTCAACAGCCTGAGCACACAGCTAGACTCAGCTGTTCTCTCGTGTGCATTTGGTTTCCTATGTCGCTGCATATAAAAGAGAACCCTGCTCACTACAGCATCTTGTTGCTGGAGATTGTGTAATTGACTCTGTGGGATGGCGATGGAAGGGTCTTCCTCGGGCAATTGCAAATACTCCGGATTAATGTAGGGCAGCTGAGAAACACCCCCAGTACGATGGACGTCCATGACAGCAGACACCTCCTCAGCACTAATGGCACCTCCAGAAGACTCAGGACTCAGGACCTCATCTGTGTCGACATCAGTGTGCTGAACACCTTGACAGTTGGTAGTCAGCCGGAAAGCGTCCTGCACCGTACCAGCCACTACTCCATTCACCTGATCCTGCAAGGACAGGTAAGGCTCCCTCACCAGGCGATGGCTCACACAGGACTTAACAAATGGCTCACGGCTCAGCGCATCAGCGACTATGTTCCTAGGCCCTGGGATATAATTCAGATCGAAATCATATGCAGCAAGTTTGGCCACCCACCTCTGTTCGCATGCATCTAACTTGGGCTTCGTTAGGATGTAGGTCAAGGGGTTGTTATCCGACCACGCTGTGAAATGCACTCCCTTCAGCCAGTGGGAAAACTTCTCGCATACAGCCCACTTCAATGCCAGGAACTCAAGTCGGTGAGCTGGATAGTTCAACTGAGCATGTGACAGCGTCCTACTAGCGAAGGCAACTGGCCTTGCAACTTTATCACCAGGCTGGAGCTGAGAGATGACGGCGCCAATCCCATCGAATGAGGCATCCACTGCTAGGATAAATGGCTTTGCGAAATCAGGATGGGCCAGGGTTACAGAATGCAGGAGATCGCGCTTCAATGTCTCGAAAGCATCCCTACACTCGGGCGTCCAGTCAGCTGGTTTGAGCTTTACAAGATTGTGACATTTCTTCACTGGTTTTCTCCCTCTGCGTGCCTTTTCTCCAGCGTTCTGTCCAGAGAGAAGCTTGAATAGGGGTCTGGCCTTAGAGAAACAATCTTCAATGAAGTGCTGATAGTAAAGCATCATGCCCAAGAAGGACCTAATCTTCTTCTGTGAAGGAGACACCCCATCACTGTCCATCAGATCGGATACCTGTACTTGGCTAATGGCTTCAACCTTTCCAGGGTCCGTCTGCACTCCTGACTCATTGATGATATGGCCGAGAAACCGTACTGATTTCCGCAGAAGATAGCACTTCTTTGGAGCCAATTTGAGATTGTTGTACTTCAAACGAGAGAAAACCATCTCTAGACGCTCGAGTGCCAGCTGTTCTGTAGGAGCGAAGACCATAACATCGTCTAGGTAGCACAATAGACTGGTGAAATTCTGATCCCCAAAGATCGAGAGCATCATCCGCATGAACGTAGCCGGGCTGTTGGACAACCCTTGAGGCATCCGGTTATATTCATGCAGGCCAAAGGGAGAGGAGAACGCAGTGTATTTCTTGTGGTCCTCATGTAAAGGCACGTTGTAGAAACCAGAGGTAAGGTCCATTGTGGAGAAGTAGGCATTACCACCTAGTGCAGCCAGCGCGTCAGCCTGATGAGGCAGCGGATGTGCGTCTTTCGTTGTCCTCGCATTAAGCCATCTGAAGTCCGTACAGATGCGCAATCCTCCATCCTTCTTCCACACAAGAACCAAGGGCGAGGCATATTCGCTGTTGGATTTACGAATTATGCCCTTCTCCTCCATGTCGTTGATGGCAGACCTCAGCTTCTCGTAGTGGTTCGGTGGCACTCTGCGGTAGGGCAGGCGAAATGGCCTCTCGTCCACCAGATGTATCTTGTGCACGAAGTCAGACGCCTCACCACAGTCCAACTTGTGGCGTGAAAAGATTGACTCGTATTTCACAACAAGCTGACAAAGCTTCTCTCTCCACAGGTCAGAGACTTCACACGCGTCCAAGTCTAGGTCGCGTAGACCAAGTTCCTCCAGTGCCTTTCTGATGTCTTCTTTGGGCCTTGCTACAGACTCACCAGTCACGGATTGTGGGGAAGACTGAATGTGGTCGGGCGGGGACAGATCTTCAGCGGCAATGCAGGGGAACACGTCCGCCAATTTGGTGTTTCGCTTCAGCACTACCGGCTCACCGGTGGGATTCACAACCTTCATAGGCAGCCATCGGTCGCCCCACATCGGCGTAACAACTCTGCCAACCAGAACTTTATTCGGTCTGCATCTGGACTGAGTTGGTTCCACAACCACCGTACTGCCCTCTGATATAGGTGCCGACACAGGGAGTCTGCCCCATACAAGATGCTCACTATTTGGCTGTAGCACCACACACTGTTGTAGCTTCAGTGTGCCAACCTTCTCAGGCACTGTCTCACCCCTCCATCTCTCTGTATTGGAAAGGAGAGAGAAGAAGTGATGACAGTCCCCATCACTGCCACCACCATGTTCAGATATCAGCCGCCAATAGCTGTCAGTCTTCCTCATCAACTCTAGGATTTTCTTGATGGCATTACTGCCTAGTATCATGTCATCGGTCTGTCCAGGCACCACAAGCATTGGGATGACCATCTTGCAGTCATACACCACCACATCGACATTGTATATTGCCTTAGGTACAACTCGGTGACCACCACATCCTATGATAATGACATCATCAGCGGGGCATCCTCTCAGATCAGGGTTACGCTGCAAGAGACGCGCCTCCGCAGCCTCGCTAAGCGTGCATGCCATAGAACCACTGTCTATCATCGCTCTAAGAGAGACATCTGCAGCGGAGACAGTGGTGTAGAATAAACTATCAGACCTTTGGACTCGGTGTAGACCTTGAAATACTACTGTTTTGTTCGAAGGCGCTCTGGAGATGAATGACTTGTATGTTGACTCACAATCAGCCATTTCATCATTGGGAGAGATATCAACAGGATCTGCACAGTCCTCCCTTGAATGCAGATCTATAAGTTTCCCTGCTGCGCCGACTGGGCACGCCCCTGCATCGGACACTTGGATCTGGGGTGTCCAGGCGAATGGCACTGGAAGCAGAGCCTCTGGTCACGGCAGTGAGTCCAAGCAGAGTGTCTAGCGTCGCCACACACAGCACACGGCAGGTTATTCAGACCCTCAATCCTGGGGGGGCTGGGTCTATACTGCTTGTTTGACATGTCCTTAGCAGGAGCAGACTTCTCCACTAGGACTTTCTCTAGCATTGAGATGATACGTTCAAAGGCCTCTGCCCCCTTGTCTGGGCGAGTATCCTGCTTTTCAGGTGAACACATATCAGTGCCTGACATCTCAACTCTGTTCACTAGCACACCCTCACTGGGCCTTTTACTCACGGCTGCGGCAACACCGTTCGAGCACACCTGAGTGTGGAACTCGTCAAGTACATCTTGGACCTCTACAGCAGTCCACTTAACGATCGTCTTTGATCTGAAAGTCATGGCAAGCTCTTTGGATGGACAGTTCCTGATGAACATACGTGTCACCTCCAGGAGAGGGCACTCAAGTGTTTTACCTTGTTCTTTGAGGCGATCAGTAGCAACATCTGCAGCTTGATTGAGGCGTAGCCAGTAGTCATACGCATCCTCACCACTCTTCGGCAGCGTGGTGTAGAAGTCGGCTAGGGGGATAGGTGAACAGGGAACAGCAGCAAAATGCTTACGTAGAAGACCATAGATGGCCTCTGGGTTTTCAGCGACATTAATGCCACTGCTCCTCGTCCCATACTTCACTACATCCTTAGCCCTGCCCCTGAGATGGGTGAATATTTCTTCCGCCTGCTGATCTGCTCTGATGTTCGCCTTTTTCACATAACTCCTCATTATGTCTTCCCACTCACGCACATTCACTGCGTCCTTATCATCCCCTCTGAACGTTGGAGGCTCCTTCACCCTCCTGTGAGGTACCAACTGGACTTGGGACAGGTCTAGACTCTGGGTGGATGTATCAGTGGGCGTGGTCTGTGCATGCGCAGTGCTAAGAGGAGGTAGCGTTGAGTCAAGGCGTGCAAGTATGCTATCTGCCAGCTGTAGACCAACATCTCTAATTATGTCACTCATCTGGCTCACTACATTAGGTAACTGGAAAGCAGAGATTGGGGATGGGGCATCACTGACCCGTGTGCTCGGTGCATGATCAATGTCGTGGCTCTGAGAAGGAACTGTGTCCCCACTAACTGAAAGGGCCCCAGCAGCATCCTGACTACCCACAACATGAACATCACCCCCCTGAACAGGACTATCATAACTCAACACTGGAATCCCCCTACCTCCACTGAGGAGGATCGCTCTACCCCTCCCAATGCTACTGCTTAGTGGCGTACTGAAACATCCTGGTCTGTGGCTCATGTTGAATTACAATTCAAGAAAACAGTACTATACAGACTAATCAGATAAAAGACCAGTAAAGAAAAATGTCACCAAAACAGCAATAAAACTAAAATAAATCACAGATCACATTCATTAATTCAACAATCCATTTGTGCATAACATCACCGAATGAACTGAGTGAAACCATACGCCGCCCACCAGACAGCACGCAGGAGCGGTCCAGCAGAGTGATCCAGCAGTGGTGGTCCCGGTCAAGGTGAAGAGTTGACTTCAGGTCCACAGGTCACGGCACCAATGTGACGGGGTGTATCTTTTCATGAATCACTCTCAGCTGGATGGCTCACGTTCATTTATTCTGCAGAACAACAGTGCATCAGTTTCTGCTTCATCAACGGAACGTGCAGGGTCATTGGTCTAATTTCGTCTCAGTGGTTAAGAATGCACTCAGACATATAGTAGTCACTCACACTACACAAATTATAACAATAATATAAAACAAAAATACAAAATGTGTAAACTACATACATCTTCACTTGTGTGATCGTATAGTGGTCTCCATTTGACAATAACAACAAGAAATCATGAACATCCAAATGCATGGAAAAACACAGCGCACTTGGGATACGCATGCGCACCACGTGCAAACATGGCCGCCACCTGACTGCTAGGTAAGCCGCGAGCGTGGTGCAAACTAGCGAGGTGGAAAACCCAACCTCATACAATACAGTCTACTAACAGAACAACAGACATATAATAACACAACAATAATAATATTACCTGCAGAACAACAGTGCATCAGTTTCTGCTTCATCAACGGAACGTGCAGGGTCATTGGTCTAATTTCTAAAATGATATTACACACGAACAGTCACATTAGCGTCATCAATGCTAACAACAGAAAACTCATTTTACCAATGCTATGATATGTTCCAAGTAAAATACAATACATGGGGAAACTCAAAACAGCTATCTTAATCATCAAACATTCAAATAAAACATAGGTACATTAATAATCTCTTAAATTATATGCGATCTCAGACCCTGCAGAAAACGTGACCTTACCGTCTCAGTGGTTAAGAATGCACTGAGGGAGATCACGTTACGTCCCGTGCAAATGCACTGTCCAGCTATATTTACACAGCATCCGGGTCACGGACACAGCATCCGGGTCACGGACACACCCCGGATATACCACGTCATTAAACCCTTAGAAGGCGCAGTTTATACCTATTTTAGTTATAATTGAACTTGCCCTTTTCTACTCCGTTACATATGTGTTGATGTCTTATCTGTCATGTGGAAGAGGACCACAGTGGAAATAAGCCTCTGACTTTTCTGTGTTTTATCCTCGTTAGTTATTGAGTGTCACGTTATTTAACGTTCAAACTTTGGATGTTGCTTGTACGAAATGAAAGTCTATAGGCAGGGTGGTGGTGATAGTTACTGAACTGAAAGTCTATAGGCAGTAGGGTATAGTATAGTGCAGTAGGGTGAGGGTAGTTACTTGGCGATGGCAGGGTCTTCATCCACCAACACGGCAACGAAACGGAAGAACAAGGACCCCTTCCATTTGACATACTCCTCCTTCAGACAAGGACATAGAAAATACAACGTTAATATCACACTGGAGGAACACAAAAAGTGAATAAAAACATGCTAGGTGTATGACCTGAAAAGACATATCCATATGTACAGGAATATTTAGCACAAAGATACCACTGTACATGATTTTTTCAATAACACTCAATATTGTTTGACACTAGAAGAGCCATGGGTGTTAACCATGTGAGTAAAAAAAAAAAAAATTGTGAGTAAAACATTTCAGGACCCTCCTTTCATGACCTTTCCTAGATATGTGCGTTCTACCACCCAGTATCCTTACATTTTCAAAATCACATCAGGATAAGCTAGTATGAAGCTATTTTGCTAGTTTTTCTGTGTAGGAGGCAGGCTAATTTACAAGACGCGCCAACTAGTGGTCGTTGTGTGTCAGTAGCAGCTTTCCATTGTAAAGACTATGGTCATTAGGTAAAAAACAAGTACGGCTGTTCTAGTGTTAACCAATCAAATCACAGCAGTCTGGCTTTTATTTAAATTTTCCCCCGCATTTCCACCACCAGTCCAGTAGATGGCGGTGTCCTACCTGCAGCAGGTTGGTGAGCATGGTGAGGGTCTGCTCCCGTATGAGCGGCTCTCTGTCCTGCAGGCAGGCGGAGATGTTGGGGACGTAGCGGTCCACCATGTTGGTGTAGCGGACGCAGAGGTCACACATCACCACCACCACGTTGCTGCGGACCGCCACCTCGCTGCACAGCTCCAGCTCGTGGGCGAACGCCGGCAGGTACTTCTGGGTCAGCTCCTCGTGCTGGAGACACAGCTTACCTGGAGGAGGACAGGAGGACAGGTAAGACACAGACACACGCTGAAATCTTAAACTAGCTCCTTACCTGGAGGACAAGTAAACACACCGTGAAGTCTAAACTAGCTCCTTACATTCTGAGATTGAACCATCGCCTTGCAACTAAAACCGATCCAATCCCTTAAGACCCACAGACCCACATTAACAGATATAAGGGATTGGATCGGTTTTACTTGCAATAAGGCAATGGTTCAATCTCACCCTCCTATGAGCTAGGAGGAAATGGTGCTATATTGCTTCCGATTAACCAGTCCTTTCAGATCTAGGAAGTAGGGCCACGAATTGATTTGGAATTCAGCAATTTGGTGCTGGTTATTTGTTGAGGTATGGTGTTCCTGAGGTGAGAGGTGAGAGGTCGTACCCAGGGTGAGGACGGCGTGGGCTCGGACACTGCTGGGCATGGAGTTGGGCCTGAACTGAAACAGAGGCTGGGACAGGGGCTGGGACAGGGGCTGGGAGGCAGGCAGCTCCCCCGGGCCTGCTGGAGGAACACACACACACACACACACACACACACACACACACACACACAGGTCAAGACCTACACGCTGAAGACAGATGTTGTGGTGTAGCCTAACATCTGGCAAATGGGCATTTAGATTCTCTAGATACAGGGTGGTACATATTTGGTACTACCTGTCTGTTGTTCTACGGGACAGACAGATGGACAAGGTACCTGTCTGTCTGTTGTTCTACGGGACAGACAGATGGACAGGGTACCTACCTACCTGTTGTTCTACAGGACAGACAGACAGACAGGGTACCTACCTGTCTGCTGGTCGGCGGTGCAGGTGAGGACAGACAGACAGACAGACAGGGTAACTACCTGTCTGTTGGTCGGCGGTGCAGGTGAGGACAGACTGGACCAGGAGGACGAGGCGGTGGCCCACCTTGGCAGGGCAGTGCAGCGACGCCACGCCCAGGGTGAACAGGTGCTTCACCTGACAGGGTCAAAGTTGAGAGTCGTTAGCGAAAAATAAACTAATAGAAACTGTCATTTATATGTTAGTGTGACAGGGCAGCAAGTGTAGAAAAACTGGCACACTACATGAACTTTAAGTATAGAATAGTATAGAGACTAGAAGAATATATTTTTATTTATTTCATCATGCTCTTAAAAAGTGCAAAGCGCTCTGGTGCTAAAAGTGCAAGGTGTTGGACAAACGTTTCGGTCATACGACCATCATCAGTGGACACTCATTCGTATGACCGAAACGTTTGTCCAACACCTTGCACCTGCAAACTACCGCACCTGCAACCAACTACGGGAAGCGAGGAAGGACAAAGTAAGGCGCAACAGTTTTCCCAGGACTCTCCGTTAGTGTGATATAAATGTTACCCAGAATTCACAGCCAGAAACAAACATGCAACCATTCCTCTCACCACCAGGTCTTCATTCAATAGATGTGGTCGGACTGATTTCTTTGCAGGATCACATTTTTATGACCTGGCACCTCAATTTTAGACCGAATCGGTGAAATGTAGGGGCTTTTTAGGCCTCAATCGGATTGCTGGATTTTAGACTTTAAGACTTTTTAAGACCAACGCGGGAACCCTGTACCCAGAATTCACAGCCAGAAACATGCACTTCTTGCTTGGCCAATAGGAGTGTGAGTGAGTGCTTCCTCTCACCACCAGGTCTTCATTCAGGTTCTGAGCTCCGTTCTCGTTCAGGAGGACGTCAGACAGGTAGGCCTCGCACACCGACACCAGCTCCCCACAGTACTGGTTCAGGAACTTCTACAGAGGAGGAGTAGAAACTCTGTTTGAAAAGCTGATTTACCATTGATTTTACTCCATTTTTTACATTTACATGTTTGGCATTTAGCAGACGCCTTATTCCAAAGCGACTTACAATCGATACATTTGACTAAGCAAGTGAATCATCAATCAAACCAGTCGTAGCAGGAAGAGTAATCAAGCTCAGGCCATTGGCAGTCGTCATGATAGAAGACTGATTATTATTATTTTTTTTACCTGTGTGTCGCTGACGGCCTCCTCCTGCAGGGCCTGCACAGGGTCTCCACGCTGGCGCTGATCACCTCCAGGGGCATCTCCAGACTCTTCAGCCAGGTCATGAGGTCCTCTGTCACCAGAGAGACACCTCTGTCAACCACTCTAACCTATTGGTAACCTCTTACCTATTGGTAATATATATCAACCGATTTGGTGAAGCTGCATTCTCATTTTATGGACCCAAATTGTGGAATGCACTGCCAGTAATGTAAAATAGTCATTGATCCCCTTTAATCTGATTATAAAACGTTGCCATTTTCAGAAACCGCCGTTTACGGTAAAAAAACAACAACATTTAACTCACCAACGATCCTGCTCTTGGTGTCGTCGTTGAGATGCTGAGCGATGTCCCCGATCACAGACAGGATGTTGCAGGAGGTCGTAACACTGACGCTCTTGGTCCTAAACAGACCCACGTCAAAAGGTATGCTTAAGTCATATTTTGGCCAAATTGAGATATCTGCCTAACTCTACTCTCCTAACACTGCTGATTCACTGGGCATTATTGCCTCTATGACATCAGCCTATCAGAATGCTTGTTACATTCCAAAATCACTATCTGCCCAAGTCATCTCTTTGACATAGGCATGTTTGACACTACATACAAAGATGGCTGACCACAAGTGAAGCGTGACTGAGGCAATTATGCTATGAGGCTAACGACATGTTACTTGTTGTGGAAAGTCATACAGCTACATTAAAGACTGAACATCCTATCTAAAGGCCTCCTCCTCCTGCAGTCCCGGGGGGGGGGGGGGGGTTAGGGTTAGGGGGGGGGGGGGTCCTGATGCACTAACCTGACCATGTCATCCCAGGGGGGGGGGGGGAGGATTAGATTTGAAATGGGGGGGGGAGGATTAGATTTGAAATGTTTTTAACATTTTTAACCATTTAACAGACGCTTTTATCCAAAGCGACTTACAATGAGAGATTTCAGGGACAGTCTCCCAGGAGTAACTGAGGGCTGAGTGCCACTACCCCCACTAGATTAGATTAGAAACGTAGTCATTTAGGCTAGGATCTAGACCACCCCCTGCCATGGCTATGCCAATCACAAAAAACAGATGTAGATCCATTCCCCAAATCCTAACTTGGAATCCACACAAATTACTCTTTAAATTACTCTTTTAAACTCTCAAAATTATCAGTCAAATCCATTATCTGTTCACATCAACACATGGCTCTGGGCCTAGCTGCGTGCAGTGCAGTAGTATCTAGCTGCAGCCTTGCAGCAGAGGGCGGAAAGGAATGTGAGGACGGAATGGAATGTGAGGACGGAATGGAATGTGCCTTTCAGGACGGAAAGCGCCACCCAGTGATACATTTGAGTATTGCAGCGGAGAACAGTTTCCAGTAGTGATAAATTGGAGTATTGCAGCGGAGAACAGTTTCCAGTAGTGTGCTATACAAATACAATTTATTACTATTATTATTATTATATTATTAAAGTGTGCTATACACTTTAATCATTTATTATTATTATTATATTATCATTGAGACAAAGTTACTAAAGTACATGGTTACAATAGCAGATGCTAGGAGTTCTATGGTACCTTGGTTATGATTTCAGCAGAAAAATACTGTACAATACTGTACATAATGGGATCCCTGAAGGGAAATTAATGCGTTACAGCAGCTCACTTAAGAAACAACAAAATAAATAAGTGGCAGGGGAACTCCTAACACTAGCATTATGATGCTTTTCAGTGGTCTAGTTTTTACCCTCTCTTAAAAGAGGATCTAGTTTTCAGTCTTTCTAGAAACACAAGCCACATGTTAGACCATTCCCGTGGTTACACAGTAAACCCCTAGCAGACGAAAGAACCCAGAGCATTTTATGGAACTCACCTAAGATCTTTTGCATTTCCTCATGGCCAATCATGCGTGGGAAACACCTAGACGGAAAACACCCAACAACTGGCATTCTCCTTTATATACTATGTCCTTCATGAACGATTGATGCTCTCTCATGGCTGAACATTCAATACACACAATCAGTGAAAGTTTTTGTAAACCACCAAGACATGAAATGCTAAGTCTATTTCACGTGTGACATAATGCTTACTCCTCCAAAAAAAGCCAATACCTACTGTTTACAAGAGGGAATCCAGTTGGATTCTATTGAGTTTATCATTGAACCATTGAGTTTAACATTCCGATTTGTAGAACTGACTGATGAAGTGAGTCAAATGATGATCTCTAGCATTTATGAATGTTACATCTGTGATTTATGCAATACTTAACATGAAGCCTGAAAGACTCAGCATAGATTGTGTATTAGTTATACATAATTGTGACACCAACCACATGTACTTGATTCCCTCATAACCTAGGGTTAGATGGCAAAGTGTTAACACACAATTGTTACCTATGAGGAACTACAAACAGAACATATACACACAAAGTCAAACCAAGAAATGGAACACGGATGGTGTTCCAAGTGCTATCCAGTTACCCCTAAACGCTGACCTTTCCTCAGTACCAAATCTTAACTCAGTAATGCAATACTGACGGCATCCTCTCGTGTTCCCAGTAGACTTCATATCAATAGGGTTTAGCTTTGTCAACAATACAGGGCAGTTCTACAAACAAGCCAGAGGATATACATACTGTATATGAGTAAATTAACTATACTTCATAAAATGTATTTTTCTTTTCTTTTTGCTCACACAATATATTAACAATATAAAACTCATAAGTAGTCACTGCAGCCGTTATCACAAGCTGTGCTCTTCTGTGTTCACTTACTTTTCCCAAAACTGACTTGTAATCTAAGTTGCCTAAACCAGATTGTCTACTTTTAAAAGGTCAGAGGACGGAACAGGTTTATTTGTTTATTTCTTTTATTGACAATCCGTGGCAGCTAGGAAGGAGGTAGGGTTGAAATAGATAGAGGGATGGATGGAGGGCGGACGAGGGCCCTGGAGGAACAGCTGGGGGACGGCCGTGGTGCTCAGGTATTGACAGGCCTGCTGTCATTATCAGCTGGACTCCTTCCCCTGCAGGAGAGAGAGAGAGAGAGAGAGAGAGAGAGAGAGAGAGAGAGAGAGAGAGAGAGAGAGAGAGAGAGAGAGAGAGAGAGAGAGAGAAGTTGACAAGACCCTGGCCTGTACCGACGTTAACGGATCCTAACGCACCTGGACTGGTTCATTAAGATTGTGCTCAAGAGTCTGGAGGGGGTCAGGTTTATGTGACTGTGAGGACCAACCGTTTCTCTCTGTCTTACCAGCTGTAGAACGAGGTGGAGGAATGGCTCAACCTGTGTGTGTTATGGGGTACTACCCGGGGGGACCAAAGAGGCGGCACAGAGCGAGAATCCGTTAGCCCGTGGGCGTGTTTATTCACAGGATTTAGGGAGGGGGTATGCGGAAGAATGTGTGGTGTGCTGATAGTCTTGGAGTATGGGATATGTGGATACCTATGTGTAATGCGTAGTCAAGACTATGTGTGTGGTCTACCGTGGGTGCGGGGTGACGTAGGCGGGCAGGGTGTTGTCAGTATGTGCGTGCGCCTGGCAACAGTACAGTCCGAGAGTCCAAAAGGGGATGTCCAAGGGAGGAGGCGAGGGTGGTACCGGGAGATCCGTCCAAGGGTGTCCAGGGGTTCGGGGGTGGCTCGAGGGGTTCTGAGGGTCCGTGGAGACGGGGCAGGGATCCGCGGGAATGCGAGAGCCGGGGCCGGGGAGACGCGAGGGAGGGTCCGTGGGAATCTTGGGAGAGAACACAAACGGGGTAAGGCAGGGTTTGGAAAGAAGGCAGGTTACTAGAAAAACACAAGGAGCAAGATAGTACCGTGAACATAAGACTACGATCTGGCGATGAACTGCAGGTCTGGCAGGACCTCACTCTTTTCAGATTTCTCCTTGACCCACGCACCCGCTACCATTTTTACCACAGCAAAGCCGGCACCAAAAATCAACCCAAAAAATACCTTTCAATATCTTCCCTGGACATGGGCTGGAAGTTTTGTCGTGCTGGCCCTCCCGCTTGGGATTCTGTAGACCGGGTTATGGTTACCCTTAAGCAACCCTCTGGCCTCATTGGTCACTCCAAAAGGCAAACATCTGGCCATACCTTTCAAACAAAATTAATTTTAAGTATTGGATAGCAAAAGGCTATGGCCTTGATGCCTGGGCTTTTTCCAATATCTTTTTAATGATGTTATACTGATAGAATGTGGGTGTTAACTTATGCATCCAACAAATGCTCCATTAAGTTTCAGATGTTTTACATCTTCTGCCAGTGACCCTATACATTAAGTGTTACCAAAATGAATACACATATTGGTCAGGGCTGTCATACCCTTGTATTTTGAAACGCTCCATGAGAAAGAGACACCACCACTTGCGGATCCGAGGCATGTCCGTCTGAAATAAATTACAGCGACGCGGATAATCTTTTGTCCATAATGTATTCCTTCTCTTCGAGATGAATAGTATGGTGCAACATAAACATTATTTTAACTAGCCTAATTGTTCTGTGGTTAAATGGTATTCTAACTTACCACATGGAACTCAAACCCTGTGTTCAGGACAAGGGACAGGGTGTACTGGAACAGACAAAGCGGAAGGCAATTTTATTCATAATGTTGACAAAAGCCGGCATGTAATTACCCCCCCCCCCCCCAAAAAAAAATAGACCTTACCATAAGCATAAAAACCCCACAGTCATTTCCATGGAGCTGGCGTGGTAAGTTCCCCATATCATAGCCAGTTTTTTCAGTCCAGGTCCCAGGGTCGATTTGCTGTGCTAGATTGCTATAGAGAAATATACAATTATTGTAGATGATAATGTTAGATGATAGATGATAGATGATAATGTTAGATGATAGATAATAGATGATAGATGATAGATGATAATGTTAGATGATAGATGATAATGTTAGATGATAGATGATAATGTTAGATGATAGATGATAGATGATAATGTTAGATGATAGATGATAGATGATAGATGATAGATGATAGATGATAATGTTAGATGATAGATGATAGATGATAATGTTAGATGATAGATGATAATGTTAGATGATAGATGATAGATGATAATGTTAGATGATAGATGATAGATGATAATGTTAGATGATAGATGATAGATGATAGATGATAATCGTCGTAGACGATAGATAGATGATAATCATCGTAGACTTCAGGAGGAAAAAGTCTGAGATCCAGCCCCTGCTCATCGACGGAGAGAGCGTGGAGAGAGTCTCAACCCTCCGATTCCTGGGGATGCACATGCGGGATGACCTGACCTGGAAGGACAACACAAAAGGCACCATCAAGAGGGCACAACAGCGGCTATACACCCTGAGAGTCCTCAGGAAGGAACACAGCAAGCAGGAGATACTGTTTTTTTTTTACCGCGGCGCAGTGGAGAGCATCCTCACCTACGGCATCTGCAACTGGTTCTCCAGCTGCACAACAGCGGAGAGAAATGCGCTACAGAGAGTCGTGAGAACAGCACAGGAGATCACCGGGCCCTCTCCCCTCTCTGGAAGAGCTGTACAACACACGCTGTCTCAGGAAGGCCTCCAAGATCTCCAGGGACCCGACCCACCCTGGGTACGTACACTTTACCAGGCTGCCCTCGAAAAGGCGGTTCAGGACCCTGGCCGCTAAGACAAACAGACTGAAGAACAGCTTCTACCACAGGGCCGTCCAGGCCCTGAACACAGCAAAGACCTAAGTTCTGGGCCCTGGACAGTCTGGACGGATTGTATGGCAGCTGCTGGACTGAAAAAATCAGGTGTAGTGCTGAGGCACAAACATGTACATTTCAAGCCTGCAAACTGTGACACTTTAAATAACGTGAAACAATACTATTGTGCAATATGACAACCCTAGTCGTCTATCTGTACAGTATAGTACAGTGGATTGTGTACATAGCCTTTATTTATGTAAACCAGCTCCTTCCCTTCTTGTGATTTTTTTTAAAAGTGTTTTTTTTTCCCTTTCCTAACACCAGGGGAGCCACCCCTCCTAAATTTCGTTGTTTGGTACCAGTACTGTAGCAATGACAATAAAGTCCATTCATTCATTCATAATGTTAGATGATAGATGATAATGTTAGATGATAGATGATAGATGATAATGTTAGATGACAGATGATAGATGATAGATGATAGATGATAATGTTAGATGATAGATGATAGATGATAGATGATAATGTTAGATGATAGATGATAGATGATAGATGATAATGTTAGATGATAATGTTAGATGATAGATGATAGATGATAGATGATAGATGATAGATGATAGATGATAGATGATAGATGATAATGTTAGATGATAGATGATAGATGATAATGTTAGATGATGGATGATAGATGATAGATGATAATGATAGATGATAGATGATAATGTTAGATGATAGATGATAGATGATAGATGATAATGTTAGATGATAGATGATAGATGATAGATGATAGCTGATAGATGATAGATGATAATGTTAGATGATAGATGATAGATGATAGATGATAGATGATAATGATAGATGATAGATGATAGATGATAGATGATAATGTTAGATGATAGATGATAGATGATAATGTTAGATGATAGATGATAATGTTAGATGATAGATGATAGATGATAGATTATAATGTTAGATGATAGATGATAGATGATACTGTTAGATGACAGGTGATAGATGATAGATACCAACATATAGGATAGATGATAAATAATAGATGATGACTAGCACTGTCTCTCAGACATTACACTCGATAATGTGGACATTAAACACGATATTATGGACATTATACACGATGTTATGGACATTATACACAATATTAAAGTCATTTATACCTTTCAGAGGCTGTTCTATGTTGCTTTGTTTGTACCCGCGAGGCCATCTTGCTACCTCCGTTAGCACCGCGCTAGCTCAGTCATGGCCTTGTACACGATAGAATAGCCATTACACTCGATATTATGAACATTAAACACGATATTATGAACATTATACACGATATTATGGACATTATAAACGATATTAAAGTAATTTATACCTTCCAGAGGCTGTTCTATCTTTCTTTGTTTGTACCCGCGAGGCCATCTTGCTACCTCGGTTAGCACCGCGCTAGCTCAGTCATGGCCTCATACACGATAAATTAGCCATTACACTCGATAATGTGGACATTAAACATGATATTATGGACATTATACACGATATTATGGACATTATAAACGATATTAAAGTCATTTATACCTTTCAGAGGCTGTTCCATCTTGCTTGTTTGCACCCGCGACGCCATCTTGCTACCTCCGTTAGCACCGCGCTAGCTAGCCATGGCATTACACTCGATAAATTAAGCATTTCTAACCTTTCAGAAGCTGTTTTAACGTACATTCTTTCTTTCCTGGGCTTATAACCCTTAGAGCCAATCCTTATCCCGAAGTTACGGATCTGACTTGCCGACTTTCCCTTACCTACATTGTTCTAACATGCCACAGGCTCGCTCGTGCTAAGCGCATGCGCAGATAGCAATCAACACACAGGCACATTCCATTCCGTCCTCACATTCCATTCCGTCCTCACATTCCTTTCGGCCCCTGGCTGCAAGCCTGCAGCTGGACCCTTCTCGTGCAGTGTGCTACATATCACACGTGAGCGTGGTCTTCACACACACACACACACACACACACACACACACACACACACACACACATCTACTGTCATGGCTGCCCAGACACGCAGGCAGCAGGTGTGTCATCCTACCTGAGGTCCTTGCAGTCTTCACACAGCAGAACCAGCAGGGCCCAGGTGAGCCTCTCGGGGGCGGAGGTGTGGGAGGCGTGGCGCCTCACCTGGCTGAGGATCACCTGGTCCAGACACTCCAGGGCCTTCTCGTGCACCGAGCTCTCTGGGTCCACCACGGCCGGCACCACCCCGCCCAGCCACGCCTTCTGGACCAGAGTGCTCTCTGGCTGGGCCTGGGGGGAGAGACACACGTTGGTTTAAAGGTTATTTCTTTCTGAGTGGGGCAGTCCCACTCATATTTATCTTTGTTATTGGACAGAGATAGTTTAGATAGACAGGAAAGCAAGGAGAGTAAGGAGAAGAGAGCATGTCAGCAGGGCACGGTTTTTTAACAGCAGAACAGCCGTGTCTATGTTACCGACTATAAGAGCCGCCTCGGGGGTCAAATGACCATAGTCTTTACAATGCTAAGCTGCTATTTACACACAACGACCACTAGTACTACTAAATGAGTAGACCCAGCAGGGAATAATAATAATAATTCATTGAATTTATATAGCGCTTTTCCGAGGCTCAAAGACGCTGACAATATAGGAGATACGGAAAACACAAAAAACAACAAGTAACATGGAACACAGAGTCAGCGAACGGGGAGGGGGGGGCGGGGGGTGGTAGGGACAGGCAGGGTGCGAAATAAGGGGGAGCTCGGGGAGCTATAGCTCCCCTAGTGGTGACATGAGCTCCCCTGGAAACATGGTTTGTGAAATTTTGGGGGAGCTCTAAAATATTCCAAATTGCGATGGATTTAAGTTGTGACGGATTTTACCTGGTGTAATATGATTTGTAGAGGCATACAATCTATTTAGATGTTGGTATTAGGTATATAAATGATATATAATAGCCTATATAGCCTACATATAGGCCTTTATTGGCTACAACTATGCGAAGGTAACAGAGCGGGGTGCACTGACGCTGAACCCCTCATAGTGATAAGTAGGTGGACATGGTGCCAGCTCAGTAAATAATTCAAACTTAATGTTTACTTATAGGCTATGTGAATGTGACTGCACCACACATGTGAACAGTAACAAAGCAAATGCAGTTTAATTTTATGAAAAACATTGACAACTAAATCGGCGCAAAAAAAAAAAAAGAAGCTGAATCCGCTTAGCCTATATGCTCCTGAAACGACAGAGCAAACACGCTACATTACCAGGGATAATAATTACAATGAGCCATTCATAAAAAATAGAAAAAATAATATTAGGCTATTAAATCTCACTTAATGAGAAAACTGGCATCTCCCATCGGTCACTATTTGTTGGCTATCTGGTGATATGGACGTCTTTGAGTGTCTAGAAAAGCGCTAAGTCTAATGTATTATTATTATTTATTATTATTATGGACGTCACTTTAATCCGGCAGTTCTCAAGGTTTTTATGCACCAATCGATTCCTCTAGTCCAGGGGTCGGCAATAGGCGGCCCGCGGGCCATTGCTGGCCCATCACCAATAATATTTGGCCCAGCAGAATATTTTGAGAATCCACTTTTTTTTTTCTTTTTTTTTTTTTTTTTACAATATCGGACCGACAGTCCCACATATAGCGCCTATAATGTCCGAATAGAGAATCTACCTCCACCTGAATAATGCTTATTGTACTTTTATCCATGTTGAGAGTGAATGACACAGGGACAGACAATCAGGCAGCGGGGTGCACCGAAGCGCACTGACGCTGAACCCCTCATAGTGAATCATAAGTAGGTGGACAACGTGTAGTGCTGAAATAGCCGTGTGTGGTTTGAAAAAAATAACACCAGCTCAGTAAATAATTCAAACGTAATGTTTACGTATATGTGACTGCAACACACATATGAACAGTAACAAAGCAAATTCAGTTTAATATTCTGAAAAACATTGACAACAAAATCGGTGAAAAAAAGAAAAGAAAGAAAAGTAATCCGCTTATGCGAGGGGTGGTGGTGCATAGGCCTATGCTCCTGAAACGACAGAGCAAACACGCTATTAGGGATAATAATTACAATGAGCCATTCATTCAAAATATAAAAAATACAATTAGGTTATTAAATACAATAACGACAGGCTTGGTACTCACTTAATGTGAAAAGTGGCATCTCCCATCGGTCAGTATTTGCTTGATATCTGGTTATATGGACGTCACTTTAATCCGCAGGCAGTTCTCAAGTTTTTTTTTGCATCAATCGATTCCTCTCGTGCGTCTTTATCACATTCATTGAGGAAAAGGACGACTCGCATGTATAGAAAGGGAACATTGTGAGCACGGAAGATGTGAGTCTCACAACGGCTTTGCGTTGATGAAACCAGGTAGGATGAACATTATAGTTCGCTGTCCATTCCTCTTTAAATGCCCTGTTTTCACCGTCAACTTTCCTCTTTAGACCTTTGGAGAGTGACATGATGTTTCTCTTGCTAGTTAGCAGGTTAAATGTTTAGCTAACTTCACCCGGCAGGCAAACAACCAATCCAATAATAATGTGACCTTGTCTGGGAGGAGGGGGGAATCATTCAGAATGAAAGTATGTTAAATAATTATTAGAATAAGCTAGGCTGCGCTACATCGTCAGTCCACACATTTATTATTCAAAACTATGGAAAAGGGTGAAACTACGTTTCAACGTTGTTGAGAATCACAACACAAACTTGCTAGTCAAGCCAAAATACTGCAACGTAATGGATTGGACTGCTACCTAGTTAGCTACAACACTACTTTACATTGTTACCTAGTTAACTACAACACTACTTTACATTGTTACCTAGTTAACTACAACACTACTTTACATTGTTACCTAGTTAACTACAACACTACTTTACATTGTTACCTAGTTAACTACAACACTACTTTACATTGTTACCTAGTTAACTACAACACTACTTTACATTGTTACCTAGTTAACTAGAACACTACTTTACATTGTTACCTAGTTAACTAGAACACTACTTTACATTGTTACCTAGTTAACTACAACACTACTTTACATTGTTACCTAGTTAACTACAACACTACTTTACATTGTTATCTAGTTAACTACAACACTACTTTACATTGTTACCTAGTTAACTACAACACTACTTTACATTGTTAGCAGGCTCACAAAACAAGCTGTGTTAGTTGACTAGCGATGTGTACATTTTTCGAAAGAAAAGTCAAAGCATTAGAACGTGTCACATTTTTTAACAATCAATTACTTACTTATGAATGAATGAATGAATGAATGGAATGAATGAATGGTCTTTATTGTCATTGCTACAGTACAGGTACCAAACAACGAAATTTAGGAGGGGTGGCTCCCCTGGTGTTAGGAAAAAAAAAAAGAAAAAAAAAAAAAAAAAAAACGTTCGGGCCCGCCATCTAGTGGCTCAAATTTTTTTGGGCCCGAGGCCAAACCTAATTGCCGACCCCTGCTCTAGTCAGTGCGTCTTTATCACATTCATTGACGAAAAGGACGACTCGCATGTATAGGTGGAAGGGAACATTCATTGTGAGCACGGAAAATGTGAGTCTCACAACGGCTTTGCATTGATGAAACCAGGTAGGATGAACGCATAGTTCACTGTCCATTCCTAAATGCCCTGTTTCCACCGTCAACTTTCCTCTTTAGACCTTTGGAGAGTGACATGATGTTTCTCTTGCTAGCAGGTTAAATGTTTAGCTAACTTCACCCGGCACGCAAACAACCAATCCAATAATAATGTGACCTTGTAAGTCTGGGAGGAGGGGGGAATAATTATCACAATAAAACTATGTTAAATAATTATTAGAATAAGTTAGGCTGCGCTACATCGTCAGTCCACACATTTATTATTCAAAAATAATGACTAGCGATGTGTCATTGATTTTCGACAACGCGGAAATGTATTCACATTTTTCGAAAGAAAAGTCAAAGCATTAGAACGTAGAACGGAAAATCGCACGCGCGCTTTGCGCACGGAAAGCCACCGGCCCCGATTTGGCCTGAATTTTTTTTCCCGTCAGGAGATATATATTTTTTTGCTTTAATCCCTGGGCTCCCCCGCACACCGTGATTTAATTCGCACACTGGGGACAGGGGGGGTGGTTAGGGGTAGGGGAGGCTGTGTGCATATCAGGGGGGGGGTCCTGCCATATCCTATGCACTTTTTACTTTTTATGCACTTCTTTTTGCATCCCTGAATCTGTTCTTAAACTTGAATTGTAAACTTATGCACTTTTTATGTATTTATTGAACTGTTCTTAAACTTGAGCTGTCAGACTTGCACTTGTGAACCGTGGGCTGGGTGCTGAGCTCCAGTGGTGAGTGTGTTGTTGTGTGATCATTGTGTTTGTGGCCATGAACAGTGGAAACTGAATTTCCCTTTGGGGATAAATAAAGTATTCTGTATTTGTATCTGTATCTAGTTGGGGCACCACATAAATTAGCCTGCCTCCTACACAGCGACATTGATGGAATACCCCCCAGAGTCCAGCTGACACCGTTCACACAGTTTCAGTATGGTGGATGATGCCAGACAGGAAACAGGAAGTAGAAACAGGAAGTCAGACTCACGCTGAGCAGCTCCCCCAGGCTCTGCAGGGCCTTCTTCTTCACGGACACGGCCGGGTCGCGGCAGCGCTCAGACAGAACCGCCAGGTTCTCCTGACTCAGCGTGATCACGCCGTGCTTCAGCAGGCTGGACATGGCCTGGAGGGGAGGGGAGGAGGGTCAGTACAGGCTGGACATGTCTGGAGGGGAGGGGAGGAGGGTCAGTACAGGCTGGACATGTCTGGAGGGGAGGGGAGGAGGGTCAGTACAGGCTGGACATGTCTGGAGAGGAGGGGAGGAGGGTCAGTACAGGCTGGACATGGCCTGGAGGGGAGGGGAGGAGGGTTAGTACAGGCTGGACAAGGCCTGGAGGGGAGGGGAGGAGGGTCAGTTCAGGCTGGACAAGACAGGATGAGAGCTGGAGGTCAGTGGATATGGGGTCTGGACATATGTAAACGGACTGCACTTATATAGCGCCTTATTCCAAAGCACTTTACAGCGGCTCTCATTCACCCATTCACCCATTCACACACCAATGGCGGCAAGCTACCATGCAAGGCGCCGACCCGCTCATTGGGAGCAATTTGGGGTTCAGTGTCTTGCCCAAGGACACTTCGACATGTGGCCAGCCGGGGTTCAAACTCTGGTCTGGTTCTAGTCTTTTGGTCCACATGTCGTCACCCCAATCAACATTTTCGGACTTGTTTCTTTTGAAACAGGGAACTACGTTTTGACGTTGTTGAGAATCACAAAACACTGCAACAGCGCAATGGATTGGGTGAGTAATCCCCACTGCTACCGAGTTAACTAGAACACTACTTTACATTGTTACCTAGTTAACTAGAACACTACTTTACATTGTTACCTAGTTAACTAGAACACTACTTTACATTGTTACCTAGTTAACTACAACACTACTTTACATTGTTACCTAGTTAACTAGAACACTACTTTACATTGTTACCTAGTTAACTAGAACACTACTTTACATTGTTACCTAGTTAACTAGAACACTACTTTACATTGTTACCTAGTTAACTACAACACTACTTTACATTGTTACCTAGTTAACTACAACACTACTTTACATTGTTACCTAGTTAACTAGAACACTACTTTACATTGTTACCTAGTTAACTAGAACACTACTTTACATTGTTACCTAGTTAACTACAACACTACTTTACATTGTTGCCTAGTTAACTAGAACACTACTTTACATTGTTACCTAGTTAACTAGAACACTACTTTACATTGTTACCTAGTTAACTAGAACACTACTTTACATTGTTACCTAGAAACGAGTTGTCCCATACAGTGATTGTCTGAACGAACATTTATTTCACCATATTACGTGACTTATGCACCTTAGGTTTTTGTGAACGGGACGATCAGAAAGAGATTAGTTTACCACGAAACAAGGAATGCAAAATCAAAAAAACAACGCATTACATTGGCCGTCCTATTGAGACGATAACTGTTTACAGATTGAACTCATTATCACTATTAGGCTACCGAGTCTCGATCTCAAATGGAATTCAATTGTCAGGATTCATCTTTGATAAACAATGGCCTACTAATCAATCGTTGATGATTACATAATCAAATGTAGCCCGCAGCGCAGAGCGCATGTCGAGTACACATTTCACGGCAAGAGAATTCCGATTTGTGGCAAACACCCAACAATTGTTTGTTCACTAAACATTATAACATGAACACAGTGAGGATTCAAACAAACAAAATAATTAATACACATCATTTCATTTATAATGTGCAGTAAACAAACAAAATAATGTATACTCTCTGCAATTGGCTACTATACAATGGTGCCAAAATCAACTATCCAAATATGAATCTGCGTATATCTATGTACAACCTTGTTGTAGCCTATTATTATCATGGTCGACATGAGAATTGTTGGCTACTTCATATCACAACTGAACATTCATATATATAGCCTATTGCATTATTTAAAAAATTGACAGCGCTGTACATAGTGTCATTCAATGCACAAGCACGTCATTTCAAACGATTTTGGTCGACAGCGAAATACATTATCAATATCTTATTATCAATTGTCAATATACTCTCTTCCTTCTTCTCCTTACTTTCCTGTAAGTACAACCTTTCTGGTGGGGGATGGTTTGAAGGGCTTGTTGGAGGCATCCTTTGTGTGGTGATCGGAAACGATCAGAAAGAGATCATGCCATTGAATATATTTGCATACAGTGCATAGGCCTGTAGTGACTTTCCATCTTCAGCCTTTATGCTTGGCCAGTTCAAGGCTTTTTCCATGTAGGCACTGGTTATCTTGATTTCATTTCCAAAATTCTTTTCAAGTAGCTTCTTAGCTTCAGCATAGCCTCTGTCTGGTTGCATATGCATGCAGCTACGCACCAAGTCTCGTGACTGTCCAGTGGTGTACTGTTCCAGGAAATAAAGCCTGTCTGGATTGCTACTGGTCTTGTCCTCAATACAATGTTCAAAAGCACGCATAAAGGGTAGGAAATTCATTGGGTCTCCATCAAATGTATTCATTTCCCTCACAGGAAGTAAAGCAAGTTTCTGCTGAGTAAGAAGGATATCAGCGATGTCATGTTTTTGCTCTACATTGGACATGGTGTCTTGATTGATAAGATTATCCATTGTTGACTGATTATTCATTGTTGACATTTGATCATGTTCTCTTTTACTGTGCAATGTGTTAGTAGGCTTTGGATGCTGCCTTTGAATAACAACCTTTTGAAGTGGGGTTTTAGGCACTGTTCCTATATTAGCATATTCAACCGGTGATTGTTCAAGATTCATAGACACAGATTGTCCCTTTTGCATATCATCATAAAAGGCATTCGTGTCATCATGTTCTTTACACATTACATAACCAAGATTTATTTTGCAATCACAACAATGTCAACACAATCACAACAGAATCTTATTTAATCCAATCAGGTTGTATATATAATCTATATATATAATCTATATTGTAACCAGGGAGTAGCTGAAAAGGACTGTATAATTTAGGAAGGGGCTGGTTATCTAACTAACTCTAAGCTAAATAGGCAGTGTAGGAGGATACAGGCAGGGGGCGCCAGCAAACCGTTAGACTAGCAGTTACTATCGTTAGCATTAGCATGGAATTAGCATTAGCATTAGCATGGAATTAGCATTAGCATTAGCCTTGGAATTAGCATTAGCATTAGCCTTGGAATTAGCATACAAACAACTAACACACGGTAACAGTATCACATATGAACAACACATTTATTTACATGACTGATGTATACATCCCCAGATATATACATTCCCTCCCCGCCGGCCACACACACACTCAATCACTCACTCATAGTCTCTGGCCTGAACAGGCTTATAGTCCAGGGCTGTGGTGCGCGTTGAGGCCTGGTCGGATGGCATGTGCGTCGAGGCAGGTAGCAGACGAAAGGGGGGGGGTGACGTAGCAACGCGGAGGGAAAGGGCCTTCTTCGTAGTCCGCGCCGAGGGGTGAAGGGCTCAGGTCCGGGTGGTCCACGTCGAAGCTCCGATGGAGTCAGCGTTCGGTCGCAGTCCGCTCGTGGAGGCGACGATTCTGTCCAGTTTGGCGTCTCGCTTGGTCCAACGTTTAACAGCCGGCTGCTGGCAAGGCTGTCTAACGGGGACACAACTAAACGGGCTATACAGCTCTGAACTCGATAATCACTTTCCTGGCGTCCTCAGCTTCTGCACGGTGTGCGTGTTGCTGAATCCGCCATCTTAGATGGGCTTCTCGTTACTCTCTCTCGTTTGGTCTCTCTCGTTCTGATTCTCATCACACACTGACTCACGGACTACTTCCGTCTCTTATATATACACCACCGAACCTAGCATCCGGTCACGGACACACCCCGGATATACCACGTCATCAAACATATACATAAACATTACAATAATAATACATACACCTTCATAAAACGTACAGAAATAGTATGAAAAATAAGAAAGGAAATAACAGGGCAAAAGGGCTGAATTTCGGGTAAACTAAAACTGGCTCTAAAACTGTGGGCCTTCATAACAGCCGCCCCATGAAACCCTCGGTTTCAGTTAACTAAGAAGGCACACTGGCTAGGCTGCTCTAGCAGCGTGAGGTAGGAGGTGATAGTGTCCTTGGTAATTTGAGGGAGCTCAATCAGGCGTGCCACAGGTCGGGTGTAAGTGCGACCACCAACGTCCACGATGGCCGTCCGCACCCTTCCATCCGGACCCGGCAGGACCTTGGTCACTCTGCCTGTCTGCCAGGCGGCGCGTGGAAGGGACTGGTCGATCACCAGTACCACGGCACCTTCGGACAAGTTGTCTCTCTCCCTCGTCCACTTCTGCCTGACTTGCAGGGTCGGCAGGTAGTGCAGTATGAACTGCTTCCAGAACTGGTCCGCGAGCACCTGGCTGTGCCTCCACCATCTTCTTCCGGTGAGCTCTGCAGGGTCGTAGACTACCTGAGGCAGTGCAGAGTCTCGCCGCCCCATCAGCAAGAAGTTAGGCGTGATGGGATCCAGATCTGCTACATCACTGGAGGTATAGCCTAGGGGCCGGGAGTTCAAGATGCCCTCAATCTCTGCTAGCACAGTCTGGAGCACCTCATCGGTAGGCACCTTCTGTCCGAGAATGGTACGTAGGACGTTCTTTACTGAGCGAATCTCCCGCTCCCAGGCTCCCCCGAAGTGTGGAGCATTTGGGGGGTTGAACTCAAACTTCACTTGCTGGGAGGCGAGTCGGTCACGGGCCTCCTCAGTCATCGCAGCGTAGCTCGCCCTCAGCTCGGCCTCACCACCGACGAAGTTGGTGCCTCTGTCCGACCGGAGGGTCTTAGGGGTCCCTCGCCTGGAGGTGAACCTCTTGAAGGACATGAGGAAGCTGTCGCTTGTGAGCTGGTGCAGAACTTCCAGGTGCATTGCTCTCGTCGTCAGGCACGTGTAGATGATGCCCCACCGCTTTTCGGAGGCTCGCCGGTTTCGGACTAGGAGTGGCCCGAAACAGTCGACCCCAGTAGAGTGGAACGGAGCCTGTCTCAGTCGCAGCCGGTCCTCGGGCAGATCGGACATCATGGGCTGCGGCGGCGTGGCTCGCCACCTCTGGCAGTCCGAGCAGGACCTTTGATATCTCCGTACCGCCTCCCGTCCATGGAGTATCCAGAATCTCCGTCGTACCTCCGCGAAGACACGCTCTCCACCCGCGTGCTGCACTTTGTCATCATGGTGCTTGATGACCAACCTGGTGACCTGATGCTTAGTGGGAAGCACGATGGGATGCTTCGTGTCCAGGTCTAGATCTTGAGCGCGGCGCAGTCTGCCACCCACGCGAATGAGAACACCGTCGAGCTCTGGAGCTAAGCCGCGGAGTCTACTGTCCGAGGGGATCGGCTTCCCTTTCTCGAGACACTCCCGCTCTCGGGAGAAGGCATCCTGTTGGGCACTCTGCAGCACCAGGAGCTCCGCCGCGGTGTAATCTTCGGCGCTGAGCGTAGTATCTAGGGGTAGACCGGCCTTGGAGCAGAACATCCTCTTCTGCAGCTCTTCGAGCGTCTCACACTCCTCTCCTGGAGTAGTCTCAGGGTCTACGACCTGGGTGACTCCGCAGAACAACGTCTTACGCAGCTCTTTGTCCTCTCTGTCTTCGGCTAACGCCGGCGTGGCTGGCCACTCTGACTCCCGCTCCTGTAGGAAGTCTGGTCCCGTGTGATACAGGTGGGGCTCAGCCAGATCCTGTAGAGTTGCCCCTCTCGTGATGACGTCAGCAGGGTTCCTCTTGGTGTCTACATAACGCCAGCAGTTCACCTCAGTCAACTCCAGAATCTCTGCGACTCGGGTGCCCACGAACACCTTATACCGACATGAGCTGGACTTCAACCACTGGAGGACGGTAGTGGAGTCTGACCACATGGTGACGCTCTTCAGAGGTAGCTGGAGCTCGTCGAGCAGGAACCTTCCCAGTTGCGCGCCGTTCAGGGCAGCACACAGCTCCAGTCTTGGGATGGACTGTTGCTTTTTCGGCGCCACTCGGGAACGTGCCAGGACAAACGAGACGTGGACTTCACCTCCAAGCTCTGCCGCTCTGACGTATGCCACGGACCCGTACGCCATCTCCGAGGCGTCGCAGAATACATGTAGCGTGATGACACTCCTCTCTAGGTCCGTGGAGGGAGGGAAGTAGCTCCGCTGCAGCTTGATGTGCTGGAGAGTGGGAAGTTCCTGCTCCCAGGCCTTCCACTTCTCTTCTAGGTGACGAGGCAGAGGATCGTCCCATCCTCGTTCTTGGGTCCACAGCTCCCGGACAAGCACCTTGGCCATCGTCGTGAAGGGAGCGATATATCCCAGTGGGTCGTACTGGCTCGCTAGAGTGCTGTATATCGTTCTCATCGTGACGCGTTGAGGCTTGGCAGGCTTATTGCGATAGCGTAGAGTGTCGGTCTGGAACTGCCAGATAAGTCCGAGCGTCATCTCCTGAGCATCATCTGGTGAGTGAGAGACCCAAGCCTCGCTGCTGGTCGAGGTGGCCTCCTTCGGGAGGTCTCTGATGACTTGCGGGTCGTTGCTGGCCCACTGGCAGATCTCAAATCCACCCTCCTGGAGATGAGCACGCAGGTCCTGGACTAGCTGACGGGCTTCCGTGGCTGTCTTCGAACTGTGGAGGCAGTTGTCCACGTAAAAGCTCTTATGGACGGCGTCAAACACTCCAGGAGGTGCCGTCTCCTGCGCGGCGTGAGTCTGTAGCGCATAGGTAGCGCAGCAGGGGCTGCAGGTTGTCCCGAAGGGTAGCACCTCCCACTGGTAGATAGAGGGGTCGGGGTCGCTCGGGTCCTCTCTCCAGAGAAACCTCATGAGTGGCTTGTCTTCCTCCAACATCCTGACCTGGTGAAACATTCGCTTAATGTCACCACTGACTGCGATCGGCTGCTGACGGAAGCGCACCAGAACTCCCAAGAGGGCTGGGGTCAAGGTTGGACCAGGGAGAAGATAGTGGTTGAGGTTGAGCTTCCCCACCTGGTAGCTACAGTTGAAGACCACTCGGTTCTTCCCGTTGTGGTGAACATTGTGGTGCGGGAGGTACCAAGACTCGGCACTCTGGTTCGCCTCGGCTGGCTCAAGCTTCTTCACCAGACCGGACTCCGTCAGTTTCTTCATCTCCGTTCGGTAAGAAGCAGCAAGGACCTCGTCCTTCCTCATACGCTTCTCAGTGCTGGTCAGACACTGTAGGACGGTTCGAGGGGATACTCGAAACTCTGGCATGAGTTCTCTGCGGAGTAGTGGTGTGACGTATCTCTTAACGCCCTGGACTTCGATACGCACTGTCTTTGCTTTAAGGAGGTCTAGGGCGTAGACGTCCTCCTTTGACCGTACGTAGAGCTTCTCATTCTTGTAGGGCGCGACGTCTAGCGTCCACAGCTTCTGGACGTTGTCTAGCAGCGCCGCATTCATGGAGTCCACACTGGTGTGAAGGCAGTTGATGGTCTGCACTTCTTCGGTGCGGACATGGAGGGATGACGTAGCTCTCCCGTCTCTATCTCTCCACTCGGTAGCGCCTTGGAGGGCCCACCCAAGCGCAGTCTTAACAGCCATCGGGCAGCCTCGTGGTCCTCTCAGCGGAGGACGGAGCGACACGATCAGTGCAGCGTTGTCCGAGCCGATGAGAAGGGTTGGCTCCGCTCCTTCTATCGGATGTAGGTCTACTCGCCGTAGGTGGGGATATCTTGCGCGTAACCTCTCCAGGGGGTAGTCGTAGCGGGAGAGCGCTAGCTGGTCGGCGGTGAAGACATTCTGAAGCCGATGTCTATCCGACGGCCTCCCCGCCGGGGAGATAGAGAAGTTGATTCTCGCCCCGGTGACCTCTTTAAGGTCGCGACGTATCGTGCGCAGAGTCAGCTTCTCCTCAGTCCCGTGGAGCCCCAACCGGCGCACTGCCTCCTGGAGGAGGATGGTCCGTTCCGACCCGTCGTCTAGAACGGCGTACGTGTCGTACACAGCGTTGTTGTGGTGGAGTCGGACCTTCACCACCTTCAGTAGGACCTTGGAGCCGCTGCTCTGGGTTGGGTCTAGGTAGTAGACAGGGGTTTCCTCTTCCGGTGCGCGACCGGACCTAGGGCTTCTGGTGCCCTCCGTGGACCTGGCGAGGGAGACCTCGTGTAGAATGTTGAGGTGGACCTCCTCACAGCGATTGCACTTTCTCCTCAAGGTGCAGTTCTTAGCCAGATGGTCGCGCCCACAGTTCCAGCACCTCTTGTTCTCCTCGAGCCACCTCTGCTTGTCCTCGGTACTCAGGTTGTTGAAGTCACTGCACTCATTGAACCAGTGCTCGCTGGTGCAGTACGGACATGGCGGTGGACCTCTCCGCCCCTTTTGAGGGGGTTGAGAGGAATCCTTTCCCTCAGGTCGGGCTTTCCTCTCTCTCCGAGGCTCCTCCTCCGTGTGCAGCACTCCTACTGGGCGTCCTCTGTTCGAGCTCGGCCGGTCCCAGCGGTCTCCCTTCTCCCTCTCCTTCTTCGGCTCAGCGTAACCCATGGCGTCTACGTTGGTGTCATGCACTTCCTCCAGTAGGAACTCCGCGAAGGCAGCCATGCTCAGACCCAACTTCCCGGGGTTACGAACGCGCTGCTGTCGCCGGAACCTCTCCTGCCGGAAGCGTGGGATCTTGCGGAGCAGCCGCTCTACGTTGGAGGTGCTGTTGATCTCGCTGGCGCCAGCTGGGCCCTGCGTCTTCAGCATTCCAACCAAGGTGTGCACGCGGAGCGCGAAGTCATCCAGCGCCCGGTCATCCTTGATGGGGGCCTGCTGTTCGAGGGCTTGCAGTTCAGCAAGGGCGTGGTTCCAGGGACGACCGTAGCGGGCATCCAAGTCAGCGAGCGCTCTGGTGTAAGGTGTCGGTGCGGAGGCATGGGCCAGTACCATGTTGTGGGCTCTGGGGTTCCTCACATGCTGAAGGAGAATCGCATATTTGTAGGACTCTGAGCAGGAGTCGTCCAAGAGCGTGTCTAGGCAGATGCGTAGCTCCACATACTGGCTCCTGTCCTCGTCCTTGAAGAAGGGGAACTTGGGTCCCTCCACCTGGGGGAACATCCTGTAGTGGATCATCGGGGCTGGAGTGACGGTCTGGGTGTCCGGCCTGCATGCATTTTGGTGCACTGGAGGACCTAGGGGTGTGCTACGCTCTTGGGGGATGGCTCCCCTCCCGGGCAGCGACGCTGGCTCCCTCTGGGCCGCGTAGCGGTCGGGTCCCTGGTCCTCTTCCTTCCAGGTGGTCAGCTGGGCCTGTAGTTGGACAGTCATGGCGGGGGTCATGGAGCCATCGGCGGGGGGTTCAGGAGATGGCACTCGAGAGGGCCGTGCGGATGATGCTCTGGAGCTACGGGCCGACGGAGCTCTGCTGATGCACACGTCGCGCATGGTCTGCATCACTTCCTCCATCTTCTCCGCGTGCAGTTGCTCTCTCTCCATCTGGAGGCGGTCGCGCTCCATCTGGAAGCGTTCACGTTCTAGCGCCTCCTGGCGCTGTCTCTCCGCCTGGAGGCGGTCGCGCTCCATCTGGAAGCGTTCACGTTCTAGCGCCTCCTGGCGCTGTCTCTCCGCCGCGCGTTCCGCTCCGTTCATCTGGAGGCGTTCGCGTTCTAGCGCCTCCTGGCACTGGAGGCGTTCACGCTCGAACTGGAGTCGTTCCCGCTCTAACGCCATCTCGGCCTGTTGGCGCTCCCGCTCTAACGCCATCTCGGCCTGTTGGCGCATATATTCGGACAGCGCGGCACTACTCCCTCTGGAGTGCAGGCTATCCGCCCCAGAGGCAGAACTGCCCACGGAAACCCTGGACCGGTAGGAAGCCACTGAGCGGCAGGAGCTAGGTCTCGAGCGCGCCGTACTGGGAGGCAGATCGTTAAGGCTGAGGCCCTCCCTCTTCCGCCCGCAGGCGCTGTCGGACCGGGCCTCTCCTTCCTGTTCTTCCGTTTCCACGGCAAAACCCTGCGGTTCTGCCATCTCATCCTCAGGCTGGTGCTCTTTGAGGGCTGTCTCAGTGCTAGCCACCCGCGCGCCGGCGGACACCTCGGCCTCTCCGACCACTGTATCCCGTGGAGTGCGCTCCTCGCTACCACTCAGTGAGCTTTCGAGCTCAAGCTCATACTCCTGTAACCTCGGAGGCAACCGCGGGACTCTCTGTGGTCGTGGCTCTGGCTCAGGGGGCGGAGAAGGGGGGGTAACTGTCTGGTCTGGTTGGCTGCGCTCAGCCATGCTATCACTACACTACCTATCCGGCTCGAAGGACCAATTGTAACCAGGGAGTAGCTGAAAAGGACTGTATAATTTAGGAAGGGGCTGGTTATCTAACTAACTCTAAGCTAAATAGGCAGTGTAGGAGGATACAGGCAGGGGGCGCCAGCAAACCGTTAGACTAGCAGTTACTATCGTTAGCATTAGCATGGAATTAGCATTAGCATTAGCATGGAATTAGCATTAGCATTAGCCTTGGAATTAGCATTAGCATTAGCCTTGGAATTAGCATACAAACAACTAACACACGGTAACAGTATCACATATGAACAACACATTTATTTACATGACTGATGTATACATCCCCAGATATATACATTCCCTCCCCGCCGGCCACACACACACTCAATCACTCACTCATAGTCTCTGGCCTGAACAGGCTTATAGTCCAGGGCTGTGGTGCGCGTTGAGGCCTGGTCGGATGGCATGTGCGTCGAGGCAGGTAGCAGACGAAAGGGGGGGGGTGACGTAGCAACGCGGAGGGAAAGGGCCTTCTTCGTAGTCCGCGCCGAGGGGTGAAGGGCTCAGGTCCGGGTGGTCCACGTCGAAGCTCCGATGGAGTCAGCGTTCGGTCGCAGTCCGCTCGTGGAGGCGACGATTCTGTCCAGTTTGGCGTCTCGCTTGGTCCAACGTTTAACAGCCGGCTGCTGGCAAGGCTGTCTAACGGGGACACAACTAAACGGGCTATACAGCTCTGAACTCGATAATCACTTTCCTGGCGTCCTCAGCTTCTGCACGGTGTGCGTGTTGCTGAATCCGCCATCTTAGATGGGCTTCTCGTTACTCTCTCTCGTTTGGTCTCTCTCGTTCTGATTCTCATCACACACTGACTCACGGACTACTTCCGTCTCTTATATATACACCACCGAACCTAGCATCCGGTCACGGACACACCCCGGATATACCACGTCATCAAACATATACATAAACATTACAATAATAATACATACACCTTCATAAAACGTACAGAAATAGTATGAAAAATAAGAAAGGAAATAACAGGGCAAAAGGGCTGAATTTCGGGTAAACTAAAACTGGCTCTAAAACTGTGGGCCTTCATAACATATATATTGGTTTCAATATACCTCCATAGCAGTCTACAGTCTAATTTAGCTATATCTATAATTACATTATGAGAACATCAGTATTTTTACGCCTTTGGTTGTATTGTCTGAACGAACATTGATTGGGAGACATACTGTACAGTTTATCATTTTCATAACTGTCTGCACATATACATATCTTATTTTGATTGTTATTATAGCCTATATATAAACACAAATATCAGTCTTATGCACTGTGTCTCATTCAGCACGGAAGCCTGAATTTGAGCACAGTGTGTGCCCCCTTGCTACATCTGCTGATATAAAAGAGAATTGCAGGCTTGGAGAAAAAGATAGCAGCCACAAATACACAGACACACACAGAAATACTGCTAAAACGCTTTATACTAACTCGATTTTGAAAATGTAAAAATGCTGGGTGGTAGAACGCACATATCTAGGAAAAGTCATGAAAGGAGGGTCCTGAAATGTGATCGAGTGCAAAGGTAGAATTTTTTTTGTACTCACTGGTGCTGTTTAACACCTCACGGCTGTTCTAGTGTTAAGGTAGAGAAGCTGAATCTCCCCACAGACAACCTTTGGTCAGGGTACTGCAGGTCTCTCTTCTGAACATCAAGCTTCAACAAGCCCTTCACACTCAGGGGGATGTAAACAGGCTTCATGAACATGGAGAGAAGTTCCCTGACCAGTAGCATCATTTCGGCATGCAGTGCGTGGAGCATGGGCTTTTCATGCTGCAACTTTTTCAGGAACACCTGGAAAGTTGGAAGTACACCTGAAAATCACAATTAAGCCTGATTAGAAAAGTCGCTGAATATGTTTTACTATTCTTTCCTGATCACAAACATAGTAATGTAACATACTCAGATTCCATTACAGGAAAAATATGCAACAATAAATAAATCGATAAGACATCTCTGTACATTTCTTTCCACTTCAAAAGTGACTGAGCTGGGGCTGCACAATATAGGGTAAACGTCCCTATTAATCCCACTTGCAACTCCTGAAAAAACTGCATCATTATTTTTTGCTGTGTAATGTTTCTTCCAATGAAGCTGCTTCTTTCATACATGCCAGGTCAGCCAATCAGATTTACTGATCTTAAGTTAGATAAGTAAATCTGTAACACGTGCCTGCATGCCAGTTTTTTTTATGTATCACAATAGGCCTATATATTGCAGTGAAAAAGAATATTGCAATGTCAGTTTTTTCCAATATCACCCAGCCCGAGAACATACCTCTGTATAAATCAATCAAGGCTGTGAGCTTGTTGAACTCTGAGAAAAGCATACAGATGCGTGTCTTCCGGTTTTGGTTGACATCAGTTCCGGTCCCTGCAGATTTTGCCATTTGCTGTTGCAGAACCGTGATCCTTGCCTTCTCATCAGATGTAACTGCATGCTGATCAAGAACCTGGTTCAGGAGCCATCTGCATCACAAAAAGCATACAATTATACAGTTGGGGGAACAGGAATGCTATATTTGCTCTGATTTATTTAATTAGATTTTGCAAATTGGGCCTGCTAGTACAGAGAAAACAGACTTAAAAAGAGAATGCTAATGCTATTGTACCTGTATTTGTGCTGATCTTGAGGAGACAGGAAGCTGTAGAAGTGCACAATCAATGGATCCATAAGCTCCCGTATTCTGTTGCACACATCCAGCATTTGGAGGAACCTGCTGCTGATGGGACGGATCAAGCTCTTCTTCTCCAAATGGAGCAAGGACTGAAACTCGCCAAAAAGCTCCTTCTGTTTCATCATAGTAGACATCAGAGCAAAATTCGTCCACAAATCCCTGGAAAGGCTTCAAAAGGGCCTTGGTTGCATTTGAGACCATGTGAACCGTGTCTCCGCTGATGTCCAGGAGTGATGGATTTTCTTTTCGGATTTGTGTCTCCACTCCAGACCTTTTCCCTCTCATCACATTGCAGTTATCCAGCAGTATAGCAACAACCTGGTTCCAGTTCAGGTTGTATGACTGGAGGATATCTGTCAGTGTGTGTGTGAGGGTTGAGGCATCTGCGATGTTAACTATCCTTGAGGCCAGATGCTGGGTCAACACTTTCCCCATATCCTCATCGAAGTACCTTACAAGAACATTAAGGATCCTGTCCATGTTACCATCTGTTGCCTCATCTGCATTTAAAGAAAACATCCTCCCGAGTCTCTTCCATTATATTACATTTTTAAGTTTAAGTTTAGGCTGTAAATTGTCAATCCCATCTGGCAACCCTGTGCGCTTTCAGCCTCGTCAAACTCATACAGCTTTTGTTTACATTGTCCGATAGCCTGGGGACCGAAAGCTTGCAATAAACATCGTTTTTTTTAATACTCTTCAGCTGCAGCACCCCAGCTAAGTCTGATCACGGATGAGAGGTGGTATTTTCACTATAGCCTACTGGGAATTAACATGATGAAATGCATTCTTAGACCAGGCTAGTCGTCATGATTACAAATATGCTACTTGAAATGCATGAAATCCACGTTTATTTGTGTCTTACACACATGTTCACCTAGTATTTGACTGCCTGAAGCCCAATCACGAATGATCCCAGTATTGTAGCTTCAGACGGACAGGTTGGGTTGTTATTGTGCTTGCTGCAGCAAGCCCACGTCTTGTTATTGCTCATATATATTTATTTTAATCATGTTCTTTTACCAACTGTTAAGACAACAATATAGTAAGCTAGTTACTTGAGATATACTTAAGATATTGGCCCCCCAAATCATTTTACAACGTGTTGTAATTATGTTACGATATTTCTGTCGAGTGTGTGAAGGTAAACGTAGGGTGCGTTCGTAAAATCGCTCTGAGAGCGCCGGAGCGCACACGGGGGGCAACGTCATAAAGGGACCAGGTAATTTGATTGGACAAGAGGCATTCCATGAGTGCTGATCATATTTCCAGGGCGAATTTACGAACGCAGCTAGCTAACAAGACGCAAAAAATCGTCAGATCAGATATATAAACGGGTTATTTTGGTAAACTGGACACATTTTGGGAATATATGTGGTTACTTTCTCGCCTGAAAACATATTAAAACTTCATAAAATGACATGTTAACACTTGTAAAGCCAAAATTACATATTTTAGCTAATGGAGGTTTAAAATTGAGGTCTAAATTTGCCGCTCCCGGCGAAATGCATTCTGGGAGGCAGTATGCGAGAATGCAGTATGCATAATGGACGGCTGGTTTTCGGATACTTAAGGTCTTTGCACACCAATGCGTGCGTTTTCGCATGTGTGACGGGGTGTATCTTTTCATGAATCACTCTCAGCTGGATGGCTCACGTTCATTTATTCTGTAGAAAACAGTGCATCAATTTCTGGACACGGGACTTGCAGGGTCATCGAGCTACATTCGCATCAGTGGTTAAGAATGAACCGAGGGAGATCACGTTACGTCCCGTGCAATTGCACTGTCCAGCTATATTTACACAGCATCCGGGTCACGGACACAGCATCCGGGTCACGGACACAGCATCCGGGTCACGGACACAGCATCCGGGTCACGGACACACCCCGGATATACCACGTCATTAAACCCCTAGAGGGCGCAGTTTATACCTATTTTAGCTATAATTGAACTTGACCTTTCTACTCCGTTACATACACCCCCCTTAAATTATACTAAAATGGGGCAACAGCATGAAAACCGGAGGACAGTAAAAAAAAAAACAGGAGCGAAAAAAAACAAACAAATGACAAAACAAAAAAACAACGTGGATCTCGAGCACTGATGTACCAAAACTCAACATTATAAATTCTTCCATAAGAAGTGTGTAAGGACAGATTGGTACCAAAACCCGTACTTATCACAGAGGAGAAAGAGATGCCATCTACATCCCACAGTTGTACATAACTTTGCCCTTACAAGAGGATCTCATGACTCTAGGTCACGACTCAGACCGGAAGCAAAATAAATAAAGAAAAAAACTGGATGCACTACGCCCCTACATAGACGCCGCAATGAAACTAAATGCAGAACTTATGAAAGGCTCAGTACTCCCTTTAAGCATCTGCCCTGACATCTCACAAATAAGCCTATTTGGGTTCCTAACACTCCTCCCACATCTCGTGACAACTGATGGAACTTGAGCACTCTGTGAACGTGTGCAAACTACCTGCTCCGGCTCAACCTCAACTAGAATTGGAAGGTCACCATGGGCATCACATCTAGCTTCAGGTGAGTGTACTGTGTCACATACTGTGTCAGGGGGATAATCAGTGTGGCAGTCAGGTACAGAGTCATCAGGAACACTATCCAGCAACTCATCTGGTCGGTCTTCCTTCGAGGCACTCGGCACGGGCATAGTCCCTCCGTTGACTTCTTCCTCATGGATGCTCTCTGCCCCCGCGTGCTCAGGCGACTCCAAGACCCAGTCCCTGGTGCGCAACCGAGAGGCCTCTTCAACATCAGAGGTGACAGAGCCCTGAACACTGGCACAGGAAGCTATAGACTGCGACTCCTCTAGGGATGCCGGGTTCCCATCTTGTTCCGGAACTGTCAAGAAGTCAACCGGAAGCAGCATGTTCCTGTGTACAACCTTCTCTCTATTCGTGACAACATCTCTGATCCTGTACACGTTGATGTCCGATCTCACAGACACCACATCGAAAGGAGTTGATTCCCACCGGTCTGCGATCTTCCTCTTCCCTCTCTCACCTCGATTGGCAAGTAGCACTTTGTCACCAACACCCAACGGCAGTCCTCTGACCTTCCGGTTGTACAGTTTGGCGTGACGATCTTGTTCCCTGATGGCATTCCTTTGAGCGATCTGTGCTGCTTCAGAAAGATCTCTCCTCAGATTGTGAAAGGAAAAGGGCGGAGACAAGACGTTTTCTGGAAGCCAAGGAAAAGCAAGATTTAAATCTATACAGGAAGCCCACTGTACGCTTAAGCTTTATGGCGAGAAGATCAACATGATGTTTGAAGTTGAGGTGAGAGTCAAGCCAAATGCCTAAGTATTTGTAGTGGTCGACGGGCTGTATAGCGATGCCATCCAGTGTAGTGACTGGAGAACAAAAGGCACTGGCCTTTTTCCTCCCGGAGGTGAAAGACATTGCCTTTGTCTTTGAGGAGTTGAGGCAGAGTTTAAGTCCAAACAAAGCATGTTGAAGGGCATTGAAGTCTGCCTGCAAGTTGGAGAGGGCTTCCTCAGCAGAGGCAGCGCAAGAATAGATAACGGTATCATCTGCATATAGATGGTATTTGCAGAAGCTGAAGTTGTCACAGATGTTGTTAATATACAGCAAGAAAAGTAAGGGTCCCAGGACAGAGCCTTGGGGAACACCTTTTGTGATGAAGACGGGGTCCGCCAAGAAATGTCCATATTTAACCTTCTGATTTCTCTGGGATAGATAACTCTGGAACCACCCAATAGCATTGGATCCAAGGCCGGCCCTCGACAAGGATCCAAGTAGCAGAGGATGGTCCACAGTATCGAACGCTTTAGAAAGGTCAATAAACAAGGACTCACAGGACATTTTTCTACCAAGCGCCTCCTTGATGTCATCAAAGACCTTAAGCGTGGCAGAAATAGTACTGTGCCCAGAGCGAAATCCTGACTGCATCTCATTGAGAATGTTATGAGAGTCTAGATGTAATTTAACTTGGGCAGCAGTCAAGGATTCCAGGATCTTCGAGAGTACAGACAGATTAGATATAGGTCTGTAGTTGTCAAGATCTGTTCGTGTACCAGATTTGAAGAGCGGTGTGACAAAGGCTTCTTTCCAGATTGATGGAACTTGATTAAGATCCAGGGAAAGGTTAAAGATGTAGGTAACAGCCTTTGCGATGATAGAGGCACCTGCCCTTAGTAGAAGAGGATCCAATCCATCAGGCCCAGGGGCCTTTTTAGGGTCAATAGATGAGAGCGCTTTAAGGACATCCGAGAATTGGAAGGGTGTGAAGTTGAATAAGGGAACAGTGAAAGGGGGCAAATCCGCTGGGTTTAGACCCTCAGAGGAGTCAGCAGAGGGTACTGAGGATTGCTGGTCAAATATATGACCTGCCCTTTCAAAGTGACTGTTGAAGGCATTTAGTAAATCTTGTTTATCTGTAATAGGGATATCACCAACAATCAATTGTTCAGGGAAGTCCGAGACCTTTTGGTTCTGTAAGACCTTGATGGTTTTCCAGAATTTAGAATGATCAGAAGCACAGTCATTTGTCAGGGTAAGGTAATATGTTGATTTAGCCGTCCGGATAGCAGAGGTGCACCGGTTCCTCAAGAATCTAAAAGACTGCCATTCCAGATTGGATTTAGCCTTTCTGGCCTTAGCCCATTGCAGATCTCTGGCGTGAAGTAGGTCAGCGATATCAGATGTGAACCAGGGGTTGTCTCTATTCTTGATTCTAAAGGTTTTAAAGGGAGCATGCTTGTTCGCCACAGACAGAAACTGTTGCAACAAGAAGGAGACAGCCTCATCTACAGACGGGATAAGAGTAATTCTGTCCAAGTTCAGTACAGCCAGGTCGTTTAGGAAGGCCTGCTCTGAGAAGTTTCTAAAACTTCGTCTGAGTACAGATAAGCCCTTGGCCTTTGGGAGTCGTGTGTCTCTAACACAGCCAATGACGCAGTGATCACTTATATTTGCAAATACACCAATAGCAGTAAATTTGTGTGGTGCGTTGGTGAGAATGACATCCAGCAGAGTATCACGGTTCGGCTTGGAGGAGTTGCATCTTGTTGGGCTATCAATAAGTTGGACTAAGCTCAAGGAGTTGCAGGCTACCTTTAGGGCTTCGGACTTGTCCGAAAGCCAATCCAAATTAAGATTTCCAAGCAAGACCAGCTCTGAATTCGTCAGGCCAGACAGAACTTCAGTAAGTCTGGACACTGAATCGGCAGTAGCAGAGGGAGGTCTATAACAACCGACGATGGTTAATGGGGCATTGGCAATCGTTAATTGGAGAGATAGGAGTTCAAACTGTCCCGGAATAGACATGCAGTTCAAGATGGACACGTTGAACTTATTTGAAACATAGATCGCGATGCCACCAGCATGTCCTGTACGGCCACAACGAAATATGTTAAAACCACCCACATGCAGAACGTCATCAGTTACTGAGGGCTTCAGCCAAGTCTCGGAAATTACGACAATGTCTGGTTTAGCCATTATAAACCAGGACTTTAGTAAGTCAAGCTTGCGCACAAGGCTTCTTGCATTAAGATGTAGAAATCCCAGACCATGTCTAGTTGCTAGATCCGTTGGGGTGGTAAGGTGATGTAGACCATCGGAGGGAGACCTGGGGCCTGGGTTTACATTGACATTACCAGACACAAATAAGAGCAGTAAAATCAGAGCACGAGAAAAGGAGTTTTTGACTACGGTGTCGGACTGTGTAACAGAGGAGCTACTCGAAGAGCCATGGGGAACAAAATAATCCGGGTCACGGCACCAATGTGACGGGGTGTATCTTTTCATGAATCACTCTCAGCTGGATGGCTCACGTTCATTTATTCTGTAGAAAACAGTGCATCAATTTCTGGACACGGGACTTGCAGGGTCATCGAGCTACATTCGCATCAGTGGTTAAAAATGAACCGAGGGAGATCACGTTACGTGCAATTGCACTGTCCAGCTATATTTACACAGCATCCGGGTCACGAACACAGCATCCGGGTCACGGACACAGCATCCGGGTCACGGACACAGCATCCGGGTCACGGACACACCCCGGATATACCACGTCATTAAACCCCTAGAGGGCGCAGTTTATACCTATTTTAGCTATAATTGAACTTGACCTTTCTACTCCGTTACACATGCGTATTTTTTAATCCGTCATCCGAAAAAAATGTTACGCACCGAGACCTTGCACACCGGTCCGTTGCGGAGTCCGTTGCGTTTTTTTACGTTGCGAACTTTCGCAATATGCACTCTACATTCTAAATGCTTGATTTAGCAAAAGGTACAAACAACTGAGAGCAATATAACTAAAACCAAATGGTAGACCACATCAGTAGAATGTATTATCAGTAGAAAAGTACAATAAATCTTTATTTATTTTAACAAAGCGTGGTGTGCATCTCCTGCAGTGTGATATACGTCCTCTCCTTGACATTTTGTTGGCGGTGCGAGTTTACTTAGTTGTATATTTTGGATGAGGGTTGAAGAGCTTCTCTAAAACGCAGCTACTCCATGCGGTGTTCAGACACGCCCCCTTGATCCTGTTTATAAGTTCAATATTGAACTAGAAAAGCGACGTACTCACAGATCTGAGGAGGGATACATTTAAGACACAATTAAGATACATTTCATACAGTATAGATTTTAAAGACATCAATAACATCAAGTGATTGCATGCCCAGTCACTGTCCCAATCGTTACCACTATAGGTTGCAAATAACCCACTCACACTCAAGCCCTTAATATAAACCCATGGGATTTCCAGTTGGTCCGATTATTCAGTTCTTCATTATCAAAAGACCTCAAATGTGTCTCCTCAGGCTGCCTCTGTGCTGGATGACGTCCTAAGACGTAACATTAATCCAACTGTCCTAAAGTTCTAATTTGACGATGTGTCCCAGTCTATACCATGGCGGAGTGGTCAATAACAACTCTCAAAAGGCTTTTGACGGACGCGAAAAACGCAGAAAATCGAACCTGTTGCGTTTTTTTTTTTGACGGACGAATTATTACGGATTGGTGTGCGGTGGTTGACACAACATGAGTTCTAATTTATTTTTTTAACGGCACGTTAAAAAACGCATTGGTGTGCAAGGGCCTTAAGCCGTGAATTTATGAATGTAGTAGGCAGTATGCAGTATATACTCATTGAGTATGCTAGTATGCAGTATGCTATTACGCTATTCCGTTCTATATCGTGGAGCTCCGCCCCATAGGGGAGCTCTGCTCCTATTGGTTTACCCGCTACCTAAAGTAGCCAATGACTGAATTTTTCAATGCCTGCGCCCGCCTGGGGTGCTATATAAAGGGGCGTACATCGCTCCATCATTCTCCCAAAAAGTTCAGCACGGGTTTATATCTGAAGACTGAGAAGGACGACTACTAAGACTGGAGGACCCGCCAGACTTTTCCCTTCAAGATGGATCGTCCGCCGCCTATGGAGAAGTTCCTCCGGGACGCCTGCCGCTGCGACTTCCAAGCAGCGGAGGACACTTTTCAGCGGAGGAGACTTTTCCCTTCAGCGATGGATCGTCCGCCGCCGACCACGAAGAAGTTCCTCCGGGACACCTGCCGCTGCGATTTCTAGCAGCGGAGGACAAGCAAGAACGGCGTTCTGGGCAGGCACCTCCCCAAGTAGGGATGGTCCCGCCCGCTCAGCCGGCCCTGACATCACGCCGCCCTCACCCAGCTGAGTGGTCGGTGCCGGTGTCAGAATCAGAAAGCTCTGATGAGAGCGAGCGGCAGGTAGAGCACGTGCTCCCCGCCCTCGCCGCCCCATCTCTGTGCGCAGGCGGCGGCAGCGGCGAATAACATCGCCGTGTTTAACGCCGCCATTGCGAAAATCACTGCGAAACGGAGGTTTCGGCGTGATGCGGCACTGGCTCTACCTCTAAACGACGGAGCCATGCCCCACTCGGCATCCCCAGCCCCCGCCGCTGACCACTGGGAGGGCCCGCTACGGCCCCCCACGGCAGCGTGGCCCGGTTTCACGGGCGGAGGGGTCGGTAATGACCCCACCACCGGTTTCCTCTTCATGGCTGCTACCTCATAAAGAGGCAAAAGAAGGAAAATCCCCACCTTACTTTTTCAGTAAAGGAGATTTTTCCCATGTTATCTACCGGAGCGGAGACCCACCTGCCTTGTCGGAGCGTGGTCCAATCGCTACCGGTTAGAAACAAGGCGGAGACTGGCCCAGCTTACCAGCGTGTGGCCAGCTCTCTGCCTAGCGGACTACCTGCCGCTGCGATTTTCTAGCAGCGGAGGACAAGCAAGAACGGCGTTCTGGGCAGGCACCTCCCCAAGTAGGGATGGTCCCGCCCGCTCAGCCGGCCCTGACATCACGCCGCCCTCACCCAGCTGAGTGGTCGGTGCCGGTGTCAGAATCAGAAAGCTCTGATGAGAGCGAGCGGCAGGTAGAGCACGTGCTCCCCGCCCTCGCCGCCCCATCTCGGTGCGCAGGCGGCGAATAACATCGCCGTGTTTAACGCCGCCATTGCGAAAATCACTGCGAAACGGAGGTTTCGGCGTGATGCGGCACTGGCTCTACCTCTAAACGACGGAGCCATGCCCCACTCGGCATCCCCAGCCCCCGCCGCTGACCACTGGGAGGGCCCGCTACGGCCCCCCACGGCAGCGTGGCCCGTTTTCACGGGCGGAGGGGTCGGTAATGACCCCACCACCGTTTTCCTCTTCATGGCTGCTACCTCATAAAGAGGCAAAAGAGGGAAAATCCCCACCTTACTTTTCAGTAAAGGAGATTTTTTCCCATGTTATCTACCGGAGCGGAGACCCACCTGCCTTGTCGGAGCGTGGTCCAATCGCTACCGGTTAGAAACAAGGCGGAGACTGGCCCAGCTTACCAGCGTGTGGCCAGCTCTCTGCCTAGCGGTCTAACCCCTATCACGACACAAAGGGGGTTAAACACCCCTGTCTGTAGCCGTATGGAGGGACCGTTATTTACATCAAAAACTCCTCCATGTCTATCAAGACCTGGCCCAGCTCATGAGCGTGCGGCCGGTTTTTTGGTTATCAGGCATAATAAACCTACGTCGATAAAGGGCATTGTTACTCAAAACAAGCACTCTTTACAGACGGCAAACCATCCCTAAGGAGGATTTTCCATGGTATCTACCAGAGCGGAGACCCACCTGCCTTGTCAGAGTGTGGTCGAATCGCTACCGGTTAGAAACAAGGCGGAGACTGGCCCAGCTTACCGGCGTGTGGCCAGCTCTCTGCCTAGCGGACTTACCCCTATCACGACACGAGGCGGGTTAAACACCCCTGTCTGTAGCCGTATAGAGGGACCGTTATCTACCAGAGCGGAGATCGACCTGCCTTGTCAGAGTGTGGTCGACTCGCTACCGGTTAGAAACAAACCGGAGACTGGCCCAGCTTACCGGCGTGTGGCCAGCTCTCTGTCTAACGGACTTACCCCTATCACGACACGTAGCGGGTTAAACACCCCTGTATGTAGCCGTATAGAGGGGTCGTTATGTACATCAAAAACCCCTCCATGTCTATCAAGACCTGGCCCAGCTCATGAGCGTGCGGACGGTTCTTTGATTATCATAATAAACCTGCGTCAATAAAGAGCATTGTTACACATAACAAACACTCTTTACAGACGGCAGCCCATCCCTTTCGAAATGACCCCACCTTGGGCTGTGCCACCTCCTCGGTGTGCAGCGGCGGCTGGGATCATACAGAAATTCAAGTTTTTTTCTGTCGACTGCACCACAACAGACGGTCCAGCCGCTGTCGTTGCGTTATGCAGAATGACTAGAAGGGACAGGTATTCTGTCGGGCTGGCTAGACAGGACATTGAGGAGGGGATATGCACTACAGTTCATTCAGCCTCCTCCGCCCTTCAGGGGCGTGAGAGAGACTGTTTTTTGTCCTGCCCGATAAAGACACGTGCGCTCCAGGTGGAGATTACGAATCTCCTAACAAAGGGCGCAGTGACGTTGGTTCCGAGGGACCAGTGGGACATGAGATGGTACTCCCCGTATTTCCTTGTCCCAAAGAAAGGACCCTCCTCCAGGACATGTCTGTTAGATCAACAACCCAACGTAAGGGTTGGGTAAGTGATATTTCTTCCTCATCCTTTTCTCATTCTGTCCTCAGTTTGCTGAGGACTGATGTAGTGGGGATGGCACTTGGATTACCCTGGTTGGGGATGCTATTCAAGTGCTGTCAGGATGATTACGGATGTGCCTGGGGAGGGGACCCTCCTCCAGGACATGTTCCGTTAGATCTACAACCCTGCGTGCTCACGTAAGGGCTAGATCAGTGGAGCAGACTCGGTGTGGGTTGGGCCAACTTTTTAAGGTTGTCTTGAACCAACATCAGTGGTCAGCTCCGGGTGCCGCTGAGATTGTTTTCGGATTAATAGTCTCAGTGGGGGTACATTTGGCCTCGCTCGCTCCGCCTAAACCAATAGGAGCAGAGCTCCCCTATGGGGCGGAGCTCCACGATATAGAACGATAGTTATGGAGATAGACTCCAGTTCTATGAGTGGAGCGGAGCCCCATAGGGCTGCTGGCCCACTTCGACTCGTTCAAACCCGGCTGTTTTGTATGTTTGGGAGAATGATGGAGCGATGTACGCCCCTTTATATAGCACCCCAGGCGGGCGCAGGCATTGAAAAATTCAGTCATTGGCTACTTTAGGTAGCGGGTAAACCAATAGGAGCAGAGCTCCCCTATGGGGCTCCGCTCCACTCATAGAACTGGAGTCTATCTCCATAACTATCGAACACTGCACCAGGTAGCCAATTGACGGAAATCCGTCGCGACTTGGAAACAATTGGAGAACTTTATTCCCTGCTTACCTGAGGTGAAGGTGTGTGACTAGCTTACCTGAGGTGAATGTGTGTGACTAGCTGACCTGAGGTGAATGTGTCTGACTAGCCAGAGTGTGAGTTGTCATGGTGAGCCCGGCGTAGTAAAGGTGTGTGTGTGTGCTAAGCTAGCTAGCTAACCCAGACCACAACAAACGAGAATAGAGAGAGATAACCGATAGATCGACACTTTTTCCCACACAATTGTGTCGAACTGTCAATTGCGTCGAAAGCTTTGTTTCCCCCATCACTAGAAGATGAACCTTACCTTCAGGGACCTCTCTCAGCTGCAGGAACTCCAGCGCCGCCATCAGCTCCATCTTCCTGCTTTCAATCTGCCCGCCAACACAACCTGACAGACACACCAACGGACTAACGTTCTTCTTCTTTTTATTTGATTGGCGGTTGGCAACCAGCTTAAGGTGCATTACCGCCACCTACTGGACTGTGTGGCGCATTACCACCCCCTACCGGACTGTGTGGAACGTTAGCTTGACAGGGGGGAAAATGTAAATGAAAGAAATAAACAAAATGGTGGGGAGGGGTAGAGTTAAATCCTACCTATCAATCCTGTTTCTTTCAAATATTTAATTAACTGGTTATTTACTTTAACTGTGTTTCCAAGTAAGTTCCCTACAGTAAACCTTAACTTAACCTTCTGAATTGCTGTTTTCAGGAGCTTTCTCTGTTCTTCATATTTTCCACATTCCAGCAGCACATGCTGAACAGATTCCGGGTTATTGCAGTGTGCACAAATGCCGTTTGGGTGTTTTCCTATTCTGTAAAGTGTGTCATTCAACCCAGTATGACCTATCCTGAGCCGGGATGCGAATTTGCGAAACCTAGGATGGTAGGGGGTGGCAGGGCAATACCGCTACCTGATTGGTTGGCGAAGCACTCCCTCATTGCCCCCTCATTGGCTGGCAATACCGCTACCTGATTGGTTGGCGAAGCACTCCCTCATTGCCCCCTCATTGGCTGGCGAGTCTACCATCTAAAGCCAGACTCCTTGCTATAAGCTATAGCTTGGGCTAACGTAAACGGCTAACGTAAACGCTAGCATGCGGCGTGTGAACGGGTTGAAATGCACGCCCAGAGAAGTTAGAAGTCATAAGGAAACATGTTTATTGACTGGGCAACACAGTGTAAAAATACACAGCTTCATAAAATAAACCAGAAACACTCATTCTGCAGTCTGCATGTTTTATTCTGATATTAACCACCCACAAACCATATTACTGCATAAGCAACCACACAGGGGAAATACAGTATCAAAGGAGCAGAACATTTCAGGAACATTTCAGAACTTTAGGAGTTGTTTAAACTTGAACTCTCTTAGATTATATTCAAGCCGATCAGCTACAGTGTTAGAAGTCATAAAGAAACATGTCACGTTCACGTTGTTGACGTTGACTGTTGATCTCATTTGCATACTCATGCTACATTCATGTCTATAAATGTTAGAGCGCCAAATAAATCTTCCTCTTTCCGGAATGTTAACCGATGCGAGCAGATGTGTACGTTATCCTTTCTATCTAATATATGTATATATATATATATATATATATATATATATATATATATATATATTATCTACGCTGGATGCTTGCTGAGGAACTTGGCTGAACTGTCAATGACATCTGGACACAAGTGGACAGAGGTGGTCAGTGGAACACTTTTTTGGAGACGCATATTACAAGTTTAAACAGCAATGTTTCTCGCTGTCCACTTGCAATCTAATCTCAAAAACACATTCTAAGTGTAACAGTCTCATTGTTCCCCACCCTTCTAACATGTCTAACATTTTACATTTTGTATCAATTAAGGTAGACTACTGAAGGAGAAGTGAGCGAGGGAAAAGACGAGCGAGAGAGGGAAAATATCGAGGCAGCCATGAACATTAAGTCTGAAGATCGGCTTGAATATAATCTAAGAGAGTTCAAGTTTAAACAACTCCTAAAGTTCTGAAATGTTCCTGAAATGTACTGCTCCTTTGATACTGTATTTCCCCTGTGTGGTTGCTTATGCAGTATGGTTTGTGGGTGGTTAATATCGGAATAAAACGTGCAGACTGCAGAATGAGTGTTTCTGGTTTATTTTATGAAGCTGTGTATTTTTACACTGTGTTGCCCAGTCAATAAACATGTTTCCTTATGACTTCTAACTTCTCTGGGCGTGCATTTCAACCCGTTCACACGCCGCATGCTAGCGTTTACGTTAGCCGTTTACGTTAGCCCAAGCTATAGCTTATAGCAAGGAGTCTGGCTTTAGATGGTAGACTCGCCAGCCAATGAGGGGGCAATGAGGGAGTGCTTCGCCAACCAATCAGGTAGCGGTATTGCCAGCCAATGAGGGGGCAATGAGGGAGTGCTTCGCCAACCAATCAGGTAGCGGTATTGCCCTGCCACCCCCTACCATCCTAGGTTTCGCAAATTCGCAGCCGGCATATCACTGTCTCTTCTTTCCGGTTCCGGCCCATCCTACTTCCTATTCCGACTTTCTTTTGAATGTTAAACAAATGCCTTCCTGTTTCATTTCTGTTCCAGTTTTCTTGCCATAGTTCCTGCATGTGTATTTTATTGATTGATTTTACCTCAGCTTTACTAAGTGGAATATCCATTTCTATTGTTTGTGACTTAATTGATTGCTTAGCTAATATATCCGCATCTTCATTTCCTTCTACCCCTACATGAGCAGGAACCCAAACAAAGCAAACAGTGATATCCATACTATATATTACATAAATTAAATGATGGATCTTGAAAACAATATCCTGTCTGCATGATTTCAACGATCTGATACTTGACAGTGCTGCCCAACTGTCAGAGGCAATGACTGCATTACTAACCCTATTCTCTACCAACCATTCTAATGCTGTCAATATTGCTAGAAGCTCCACTGTGTACACTGATAAATGATCAGTGGTTCTTTTTTTAATTCCTGTTTTATACTGTGGGAAGAATACTGCAGCTCCTGTACGTCCTGTCTCTGGGTCTTTTGAGCCATCTGTAAAAATGAAGAACTTGCCTGTATAGTGCTGACCAATATAGTTTTGTACCACATTCCCAGGATGTGCATGTTTGGACTTATTTCGTAGTTCTTGTTGTATATCTAAATCTACTAATGGATTCACATATAACCAGGGTGGAATAATTGAATGCGGGATTACTGGACTATACCGTAATTTATCTAAATCGTATCTTTTTGCTATTGTATTCCCTATCCATCCAAAACTAATATAATGAGTCTTATTATGCTCCCAACAATCTTGTACAATAGACCTAGTTGGATGTGAACTATTCTGACCTTGGAGATTAACCCAGTAAACTAACAAAAGTTTAATTCTGCGTATCCACAGTGGCTGTTCCCCAACTTCAACTTGTATTGCTGCTACTGGGGATGTTTTAAAAGCTCCACTACATATTCTAAGTCCTTGTGTTTGTTGCACATCCAACTTTTTAAGATGGCTTACTGCTGCTGACATGTATCCTAAACATCCATAATCTAGAGAAGCCCTCATCAATGCCTGATACACATTAAACAATGCTGCTCTGCTTGCTCCCCAATCTCTCCCTGACAGGCATCTTAACAGGTTATTGACCTTTTTACATTTATCTTTTACTTTATCCGTGTGCTGTTTCCAGGTCAACTTTTCATCAAATAAAACACCAAGGAATCTAATTACAATAACCTGTTCTAAAGTATGCCCATATAATTTCAATGACACTTCTCTCGATCGTTTAGAAAAAACTATTACCTGTGTTTTAGGTATAGATCATTTGAACCCCCACTCATTTGCCCATTGTTCCACCTTCTCAATTGCAATCTGCATTTTCTTCTCTATGTATCTCAGATTCCGCCCCCTTATCCATAAGGTCCCGTCATCTGCATACAAAGACTTCCCTATTCCTTTTTCTATTTGTTCAAAGATGTCATTAATCATGACATTGAATAATACTGGACTACAAACACTCCCCTGTGGAGTCCCATTCTCAACCCTGTATTCCTTTGAATGTTCTGTCCCTACCCTTATCTGTATTGTCCTGCCAAAAAGAAAATCTAACACCCAGTTATATAACCTACCATCTACCCCCAGTTTACTTAATTTGATTAGCAATCCTTCCTTCCACAACATATCATAAGCTTTCTCAACATCGAAAACGACAGCTAACACCATTTCTTTGTTAGTTTGAGCTTTCCTAATTTCTGACTCAAGACGTAAAATGGAATCCATAGTATTTCTTCCTCTACGGAACCCACTTTGAAAAGGAGAGAACAACTCTTTACTTTCTAAATAGTATGTTAGCCTTTCTGTAATCATTCGCTCCATAGTTTTCCCTAACTGTGATGTAAGTGCTATTGGTCTATAGCTTGATGGATCTGATGGGTCTTTACCTGGTTTTAAAATAGGTACAATGATTGAGTGTTTCCATTTGTTTGGAATTTTACCTGATTCCCACACTTTATTAAACAACTTTAATACTAAATCTAATGCATGATCCTTCATATGAGCTAACATACTATAGCAAATACCATCCTTCCCTGGTGATGATTGCCTCCTCACATTTACAGCCCTTTTTAATTCAAGCAATGTAAAAGGTAAATCTAAACTATCCCTTCCCTTGTTGCACTCTTCTTTACATTAACATCTATATTCTGAGCAAGAATTGTATCCCTACGGTGTCTAGCATTTACTGTTAAATTTCCTGAACTGTGAACTTTCACTAGTGTTTCTGCCAGAAGTTCTGCCTTATCTTTATTACTGACTGCTGATTTATTGCTACCTGTCAACACTGGTATTACATAATTCCTTTTAATTCCACTCATTCTTCGGATCATTCCCCATATATCAGACAGCTTAGTCTCTCTTCCTATCGTATTACAATATTTCCTCCAGTATGTCCGTTTAGCTGTTTTTATAGTTTTCCTAACTACTGCTTGTGCCCTTTTATATTGAATTAATGATTCCAGAGAATGATGTTTTTTCAACTGTCTAAATGAACTATTCCTATGCTTAACTGCTTGCCAACACTCTTTATCCCACCAAGGTACATTCTTCTTTCTCTCATTCTCTCTCTCTTTCTCTCTTTCTCTCTCTCTCAGTGCATGCTGGGAAAGAGATTGGAGATCGGAGGTGCGTGGAGGTAGTGAGTGCTTAACTTTTTTCTATCTTTATCTATATATTTATTTAAATGTGTATATGCAATATTGCAATTTATAGTGTAGTGTTAGTTTACTGAGTGTTTGGGGTGTACAGGGTTAAGCGGGGAGTTTTGTTTGGCAGTCTGGCGTAAGACGCCAGTATGGAGTTTTCTCAACTTGGTAGAAAGCATGGAATTAGAATATCTGCTTCTAATGTGTCCGTAGAGGATTGTAGTTTAGCTGTAGCTGAGGTTGTTGGATACAACAGTGTTAAATCTGCTGCTAGAATGAACGGTGGAGTTGTGATTTTTCTGGACTGTATGGAGAAAGTTAATACCGTGATTGAATCCGGTGTAAGTATTGACGGTGTCTTCGTTAACGTGACGCCTCTCTCCACACCAGGTAAAAAGATCACCATATCTAACATTCCACCGTTCATAAGTGACTATCTATTGATAAGTCAATTAGAACGACATGGGAGGATAATTTCCCCTATAAGGAAAGTGTCATCGGGATGTAAATCTCCGCTATTGAAACATGTTGTCTCACATAGACGACAGGTAATAATGGTTCTCAAGAACAGCAGAGAAGAGCTTAATTTGGTATTTTAAATTGAGAGTGGATGAATTTGATTACGTGGTTTTTGTGAACTCTCAGGGCCGGTTTCACAGACAAGGCTTAAGCCTAGTCCTAGACTAAAAAACATCTTCAATGGAGATTTTACATTGAAAGTGTGATTTAGTCCAGGACTAGGCTTAAGCCTTGTCTCTGAAACCGGCCCTCAGTGTTTTAAGTGCGGAGGGGAGGGGCATGTGATCCGAAACTGTGCGCAAAGAGAGGCGGGAGACGCACAGCCCCAAGAGCGCAGAGCTGGGAGCGGTGCAGGTGCGGAGGAAGGGGGAGTAGAGCTGCGGGCACCGAGGGTGTAGGAGAGGGAGGGGGGGGGGGAATGCCCCCCCCTCGGCCGGTGGTGAGGGCAGTGCGGGAGAGGGAGGGGGGGGTGCCCCCCCCTCGGCCGGTGGTGAGGGCAGTGCGGGTGCGGGAGAGGGAGGGGGGAGCGCCCCCCCCTCGGCCGGTGGTGAGGGCAGTGCGGGTGCGGGAGAGGGAGGGGGGAGCGCCCCCCCCTCGGCCGGTGGTGCAGGCAGCGTGGGTGTAGGAGAGGGCGGGGGGAGCGCCCCCCCCTTGGCCAGTGGTGAGGGCAGTGCGGGTGCGGGAGAGGGAGGGGGGAGCGCCCCCCCCTCGGCCGGTGGTGAGGGCAGTGCGGGTGCGGGAGAGGGAGGGGGGAGCGCCCCCCCCTCGGCCAGTGGTGAGGGCAGTGCGGGTGCGGGAGAGGGAGGGGGGAGCGCCCCCCCCTCGGCCAGTGGTGAGGGCAGTGCGGGTGCGGGAGAGGGAGGGGGGAGCGCCCCCCCCTCGGCCGGTGGTGCGGGCAGCGTGGGTGTAGGAGAGGGAGGGGGGAGCGCCCCCCCCTTGGCCAGTGGTGAGGGCAGTGCGGGTGCGGGAGAGGGAGGGGGGAGCGCCCCCCCCTCGGCCAGTGGTGAGGGCAGTGCGGGTGCGGACAGTGGTAACGTGACGGGGGAGAACAAAGGTGGTTCGGCACCCCTAACACGTCGGAGAAGGAAAGGAGACAAGGAAAAGGTGACAGCAAGTGACAGCGGAATAGTAGAGAAAGAGCCGAATGTGATAAATAAGGTAAACAGCCAGACAGTGGATGACAACAGTGGTGAGGTGGAGGATTATATACCTGAGCCAGTTGAAAAGGAAAAAGAAAGGGACAATAGTGGCTCTCAGGCTAAAAAAGGAGTGGAAAGTGATGTCAAAGAGAGTCAGGAAGAAGAGGAGCAGGATGTAGAAGGAGGTTATTCGTCCAGCATAGATGAGGATGAGGATGAGGAGGATAGTCATAATGTTGAAATAAGTAGTGGAGAAGATGATTTTCCCACTGATTCACAAGTGTCTGAATCACAACAGAAGAAACGGTATACAGTTAAACAGATTCAAAAGTTCTTGCAAACAACAAAAAACATAAGGAAAGTAGAAATTAGAGATTATTTTGAAGATGAGGAGATGTTTGTTAACTCAGCAAGAAGTCAAATGAGAGCGAGGAGCAATGAGGGTGGGGGGTACACTTCCCAGGAGGTTTTTAGGCTGAAGAAAATCATACAAAAATGCAATAAAACACACAATGAAGGGAAATCAGAATTTTTCCTGTTGTACACTCCTTTTATATATAATGAGTGATATCAAGGTTTCCACACTTAATGTAAATGGAGCCAGAGATATGAGGAAGAGAGCAAACTTGTTTGAACTCTGTAAATTGAAGAGATGCGACGTAGTGATGGTTCAAGAAACGCACAGTGACCCTTTAAATGAAATTGACTGGAGGAAAGAATGGGATGGGGAAGTTGTTTTAAGCCACTTAAGTAACAGTAGTGGAGGTGTGGCTGTCCTTTTCGCCAGACATTTTATACCAAAATCTTTCGTTGTGGAAGAAAATATTAAGGGTAGGTTGTTGATAGTTAAAGCCAAATATGAGCTTTTTAATATTGTTTTTGTAAATGTTTATGCTCCAAATATAGGACCCACCAGGGTTTTTATTTTTTTTATTTTTTTTATTTTACCAGGCGAGACAATTAAGAACAAAATTCTTATTTACAATGCCGGCATGCAATAAGGGGAAAGGGGACTGAAAAATAAAACATGTTAAAAACAAAGCACAAAAAGCATTAAACATATGCATGCATGTAACACAAACAATACAATAGAACTCCAAATTCAGTTTTTAAGTGAACTTGGAGTAGTGTTAGGTCAGTGTGAGCCTGAAGACTTCTTATTTTTGGGAGGTGATTTTAATTGTACAGAGGATGATCAGATAGATAGGAACCACAGTGAACCACATCCTGCTTCAAAACATGCTATGAAGCAGCTTGTGAACACCAACAATTTAATTGATGTATGGAGGGGAATCCATGATAAACAAAGACAATACACTTGGGCTCATTGCAGAGAGAGTAGTTTTTCTATGGCCAGATTAGATAGGTTTTATTGTTTTAAACATCACTTTAGTACTGTGAAAGAGTGCAGGATAATACCTGTAGGTTTTTCTGATGATTCAATGGTAATATGTAATGTTTTTATTGCCAATGTAAAGCACAAGTCTGCATATTGGCATTTTAACACGGCTTTGCTTTTAGATGTGAATTTTAAGGAAACTTTTGTGGGTTTTTTGGAAAGTTTTTAAAACTAGGAAAGGAGAGTTTGCATCCTTGAAACAGTGGTGGGATTGTGGGAAAGTAGAGATTCGACAGCTTTGTCAACAGTACGCTCTCAGTGTTTCTTGTAACATCACCAAATCAATGAGAGATCTGGAGATTGAAATAGTGGAGATGCAAGCTTCTGCAGAGTCCACAGGAAATCGAGGGTATAATGAAGACCTCAAATTCAAAAAAGCTGTACTGGCAGACTTGTTGGGCACTAGAACACAGGGGGCGCTGGTCCGGTCACGTTTTCAGAATGTCGCGCTGATGGATTCGCCAACAAAGTTCTTTTTCAGTTTGGAAAAAAGAAATGGACAGAGCAGGTGTATCCATGCTCTCCGTTCGGATACAGGGCAGGTTCTAACTGAAGCCAGGGATATCCGGCGGAGGGCTGTTGATTTTTATGCTCACTTGTTTAAAAGTGAATATGAGGAGGATGAATCTGCGTTTGAATCTTTCTGCAGTGGTTTACCTTTTGTTTCAAAGGAGAGCAATAAGGAGTTGGAGGAACCTTTGACTGCAGAAGAGGTGGATGTAGCATTGCAGAGCATGCAGGGGGGAAAGGCTCCTGGGATAGATGGGCTCCCACCAGAGTTCTATAGAGCATTCTGGAACGAATTGAAAGAGGATGTGTTGGAGGTCTTTAATGAGAGTTTTGAGGACTCTTTGCTGCCTCAGAGTTGCAGGAGAGCAGTTCTAGCTCTATTGCCCAAAAAAGGAGACCTCCAAGAAATAAAGAACTGGAGACCAGTGTCGCTTTTATGTTGCGAATATAAGTTGCTGTCTAAAGTCCTAGCCAACAGACTGAAAAAGGTGATGGACCAGGTCATCCATAGGACACAAACGTACTGTGTGCCTGGCAGGTCCATTGTTGACAATGTGTCATTAATTCTAGGTCTTTTGGAAGTCTCTGGTTCAGCGGGTTTTGAAGCGGGTCTGGTTTCTTTGGACCAGGAAAAGGCTTTTGATCGGGTTGAGCACCAATACCTGTGGAAAGTGTTAAAAAGGTTTGGCCTCAGCCCTGGATTTATTGCCAAGATTAAGGTGATGTATGAAGACATTGAGAGCGTGCTGAAAATTAATGGTGTTTTAAGTAAACCTTTTAAAGCAACGAGAGGTGTAAGACAGGGTTGCTCCATGTCTGGTATGCTGTATGCTTTTTCCATTGAACCTATGTTGCACAATGTTCGTTTTAACATAAATTGCCTGATTTTACCTGATACACATTTTATTTTATCTGCATATGCAGATGATATTGTTGTGATCATTAGAAACCAGCAAGATGTGACGGTTTTGGGCAAAATTGTTGAAACTTTTGGAAAGTTGTCAGCTGCGAAAGTGAATTGGGCAAAAAGCGAGGCTGTAGCAGTTGGGAGGTGGTCGACAGGTCTTCCTCAGTTGCCAGGAGGTTTAAGCTGGAAGAGTGGAGGATTAAAGTACCTGGGGGTTTACTTAGGTGATGATAAGACGGTACAGAGGAACTGGGAAAGAGTGGTAGAAAAGGTGGAGGTGGCTGTTACCCCAAATGTCGTACAGAGGGAGGGCTCTGATCATAAATAACTTAGTTGCATCAACTCTCTGGCACAAGTTAAAATGTCTAGAGCCCCCTGTTGGATTATTAAGAAAAGTGCAATCTACAATGGTTGTTTTTTTCTGGGATAACTTACATTGGGTGCAACAGAGTGTACTGTATCTGCCGAAGGAGGAGGGGGGTCAGGGTTTAGTGCACCTGGAGTAGAAAGGCAGCTTTTAGATTGCAGCATATCCAGCGGTTTTTAATAGGAGGGGACAATGTTGTATGGAAACATGTAATGAGTGCCATTTTAAGGAGAGTGGAAGGGGTGGGTTTGGATGCATCTCTGTTTTTAACTAAAGGGTGGTACACACATAAGGAGTTTTTGGCCGGTTTTGGCACGATTTTGGGATGTCTGAAAACGACAGAAAACGACAGAAAACGCCCGATTGTCAGATGGATCTTAACATTTTCCTATAACAAAATCCTGGGGTGTGAGGTGTGTTAAGAGTCAATTCTCTTCAATTGTGCAATCAACTCTCAACTCTCAACCTGCTCGGAAAATGGGCGTGGGGAACGACAGATTCCGGACTCTAGAGTCTCGTTCCCCAAGCCAGAAATCTCGCGTGAACCCATACTTTTAATATTGCCTTTAAATTACAAAATAATTAAATTAAGATTATATAATGATTAAAGCACTTTGAGCCGCAACGTTTGCAGGAAAAGCGCTATACAAATAAAGTTATTATTATCTAACGTAGTACCCTGACTAGTCAGCTCGCTTCCTGATTGGCGAGCAGGGTTGCCAGATGGGAATGACATTTTCCACCCTAACCACAGTCTAAAACCGCTAATTCCACCAAACAATCTGGCAACCCTATGATTTCTGGTCGGAAGTATTGAACACATTTCACATTTACGATTGCCGGCCACGCCCATTTTCCGAGCAGGTTGCCGGGAGAGATTGACTCTTAACACACCTCACACCCCAGGATTCTGTTATAGGAAAATGTTAAGATCCATCTGATAACCGGGCGTTTTCTGTTGTTTTCAGACATCCGAAAATCGCTGAAATCGCAGAAAATCCGTATGTGTGTACCCCGCTTCAGATAAAAAATCTGTTAAGATTTCGAAAATCCTTATATGTGTACCAGGCTTAACTGTAATTTTGCACATTGGTGTGGAATGCCTCCTTTTTATCTGAGTCTTTTTAGAGCATGGTTTTTATTGTGAGAGAAAATTATTATATGTAATAAGCTACATTTAAGAACCAAACATCATCTTGGGTTGAATGTCTGCAGCGGGCTGTAGAAGATGATTTCCTGTTGTCACACAATAGAACCAGTTTCTCTACTTGAAGCTTGACATGGGCTAAGACAATAGACACATTTACATGATTACAAAGACCTGATTGCCCTACCATCTAGAGCAGTTTTGGTACCTGAAGGTACCTGATTGTATAAATACTGAGATGAAATGAATGATCTGGACTTTACGAGGAACTTTCACTGTTAAGACTTGTCTGACGTGCTTTTAAACTTCCTCCTTCTGCAGAAGAATATTAAATATCTTTTCTTATACATCTTGAAACGAAACAGGCTGCCGTTATTGAATAATTTGCACTTACATTATTCAAATGGAACAGACTGGAGCTCACTGTTCTGGCTGCTAGAGGAACCTTTGATTTATGGCGCCCGGCTAGACATTCAGGACAATGGTAGACCTGGGCTTGTCCAGCGTTTGTGCTCAGTGGGGGCAGTAAAACTGAGGCATTAAGTGGATGTAGCTGGGCCCGGACTTCACAACACAGAGGCAGTGGCTTCTCTACTGGGTCTGAGGTCATCCCGGCATACCAGAGACATTTTAAATGCATGGACTGAAAAACTGAGCAGCAAGGAACAAGTCATGTTACGGGAATACTCCAGTGGAACAGAAAGTCCTGACGAGGGAGATCCATTCCCTGAGCTGGGAATTGAAATTGACCAAACAGGACTGACAGGACCCATGTTGGGTTGTTCATATGGTGTACCTACAAATCTGTATATGTTAAATGGGAAAAATATGTACAAGTATTTGTACATATTTTCCTCCGTTCCTCCGTTCCTCCCTCCCTCCCTCCCTCTATCTCTCCCTCCCTCCCTCTCCCCCACCCCCATCCCCCCCTCCCTCTCTCTCTCCCTCCCTCCCGCCCTCTCTCTCTCTCTCTCTCTCTCCCTCTCCCTCTCCCTCTCCCTCTCCCTCTCCCTCTCCCTCTCCCTCTCCCTCTCTCCCTCTCTCCCTCTCCCTCCCTCCCCCTCCCTCCCTCCCCCCTCTTCCTGATGTGAGTCTGGTTTAACAGAGCCTCCAGCACAGTGAAGGGGGATTCTACACACAATGAGACTGACATCTAGTGGTGACATCTACTCACCACTAGAGGGCCTCAGTGGACACAATTTGCCTCAATGAAGTCTGCTGGAGACATTGGGCCCTATTATACACTTCATAAGTCTTAAGCTATAAGACGAGGCGGTAGATATAAACTTAAGACGTGGAGGCGTGGTCAAGGCCACTTTGCTATTATGCGTGCGGTAGCTAAGCAAAGAAATTAGTCATGGGTGTGTTTTGGGCGTCTTCTCAATCAACCCAATCAGCGTGCCAGGTGCCATTCCCTTTAAGAACCGGCTGCGTTGAGTCTTTAGCGCTATGCTATTATGGAAGTCTTAAGAAGGAGGTCAGCGCGCTTCTCTGCAGAAGAAAGTAACAAGCTTGTGCATGAGGTCAAGGCTCGTCAGTTCGCAATCTTTGGAACGGCGCGAAATCCTCCCCGAGCCGAGGTGGTGAAACAGGCATTGGTGGCTATGTCATTGCTGACCAAACGACATATGTCAGTTACTGCCTGACGGGTGAAGCGCAGCTCATACAAGCATTGCTGCTCTGTAAACAGAATAAAATAATATATATATAGGCTATATTATACATATTTTAATAATAGGCTATAATATAATTGTAATTGCAATATATTATAGCATTATTAACAGTTGGATCACCAATTGAAAGCGCTAAAATGCTTAGATCACGAATCCAGGATTGATTTGAGATTTGGCCTACCTGTCAGCCCGAGGTAACAAAGTCGTTGCCGGTATATGCGCTCGGCGCGCCGTCTTCGTCTATCATAATTCCTTCCTAGGATATATTCCATTGTTCTCTCTCTCTGGTTTAACATTTGCCAGTGGTGGCATTTATACTGTGACCGTAATTGACGTCTTGCCGTGGAGCCACGTGCGTGTTCATGTGTGCCCACATGCATGCGCAAACCGCGGAGGCGCGCTCGTGTTTCAAAACGTGCATGAAGTCTAAACTTAAGAACTTTTCAAACCACTTCTTAGCGCTAGGAGCAAAGTCAGATCGCATAATAGCAAGGGCGCCTAGTGCACTTCATTAACATATGAACACTCCCACAATGAGTAATATATGCACGGGAGTCTTACGTCTTATGTGTGGGCGCCTATCGACACCTGCATAATAGCAGTAGCGCGTATGAAGCGCATAATAAGGGTGGCGGTAGGTCTTAACCTGGCGGTGCGTCTTAATTAAGACTTAAGACGGCAAGTTAAGAAGTGCATAATAGGGCCCATTGACTTTTCGTAGTGTGTGTGTGTGTGTGTGTGTGTGTGTGTGTGTGTGTGTGTGTGTGTGTGTGAACGTGTGTAAGGACATGGGGGGGGGGGGGTCTCTGGGGAGGCCAGGTGAAGACCAGTGGAGGGGGGGGACAGGAGGACAACAGGTGGAGGAGGAGGAAGAGGAGGGTTGGGGAGGAGGGATTAGGGGGGAGGGAGGGAGGGGGGCCAGTTCAGCTGTGAGACACAACCTAGGCAGGGGCTTGAATGGGGGGAGACCTTGTCAGCTGTTTCCCCAAGAGCGAGAGAGAGGGGGGGAGAGAGAGAGAGGGGGGGTGGGGGGGGGGGGGGGAGAGTAGAGAATCCCACCAAGCAGGGTCAGTGAGTTCCCTGTTCCACAGAGATGTTGTGTGTGTGTTTGGTTTGGACAGCGAACACAGGAGCAGTCAATCACCTCCACATCATTACAGAGTCTGTGCACAGTGGATAGTGATAGTAATGTTTCTCCCCCTCTCTGTCTCCCTCCTCCTCTCCCTCTCTCTCCCTCCCTCCCTCCCTCCCTCCCTCTCTCTCCCTTCCCCTCCTCCCCTCCCTCCCTCTATCTCTCCCTCCCTCTCCCACCCCCGTTCCTCCCTCCCTCCCTCTATCTCTCCCTCCCTCCCTCTCCCCCACCCCCATCCCCCCCTCCCTCTCTCTCTCCCTCCCTCCCTCCCTCCCTCTCTCCCTCCCTCCCTCCCTCCCTCTATCTCTCCCTCCCTCTCTCCCCCTCTCTTTATCTCTCTCCCTTCCTCCCTCTCTCCCTCTATTTCTCCCTCCCTCCCTCCTCCACCCCCTCCCTCCCTCCCCCTCCCTCCCTCCCTCCCTCCCTCCAGACGACGTGTGTGAACTGAAGGCGGAGCGTCCGGTGATGGAGGTCGGGCTGACGGCCAAGGAGAGAGAGTCTCTGGAGGAGGAGAAGGAGCAGAAGGAGGAGGAGGAGGAGGAGGAGACGGAGGCGCGCCTGAGGAATGGGGAGAAGGGCCAGCAGGAGGAGGAGGAGGAGGAGGAGGAGATGGAGGAGGAAGAGGAGGAGGAGGAGGAGCAGAGGTCTCAGGTGCTTCAGCTGCTTTTGGAGCTGGAGGAGGCGCG
>NC_137678.1:35238052-35250552 GCF_963989245.1 Nansenia antarctica | reverse complement strand
GTACTATACACAGGCCAACAATACATGTAATATATCGTCATATAACACAGGACAAGACTCTAAATACAATATAAGTGGTGAGCACAGAGTCTGCCCTGATACACATACTGTAACATAACTAGCCTCAGCCCATCAATTATGTAATTCTATACAAATATAAATGATGGTGACTGACTGACAGGGGGAGCTACGTGTGCTGACCTCCCTCTGTGCCCAGAACCACCACAATTAGTTTGCTTCATTAAAGGGTGTGAATGTATATGTGTTCTCCAGTGCCTTTTGTCCGCTTTAAGGTGGTGGTAAGTTGAAGGTTGAAGGCAAAATTTTCCGGCGCGCTCCGCGCGCACATTACATTCTCCCTCTGGGCTAAGCCCCGGATCTCCTACGATACTAAATCCGCCCCTAATTGTGGCGTTTCTGTCTTTCCTGTACACGTGTTTGTTTGGACTGTTTATTCGTCACTGGATCAGAGCCGTTCATGTTTTTAATCTGAGTTTGTAAATAGTGACACCTAGAGGGCACCTGTGAGGTGTGATAGGGTTATGATATTATGATATTATAATATTATATACCTGGGTCCTGGCACAGCCAGTCAGTGTCATTAGATGCGCGTGTGCGTGAAGCTGGAACACACAGATGCAGAGACACAGTTTTCCATCGTTGTTTATTCATATTATATATAGCTTTTTAAATATACTTTATTTATTATTTTATTTTGGAACATTGGAAAGGCCTATTTTGGTTTCTTTGGGGATTTTCTCTTTTGTTTGATGTCTCCCTTTGAGTGCAATGTAACTAACTCCCTAATTGGATTCATTGGCTGGCCTGGATTATCATTACTCTGTCTATAGGGACAGAGAAGGGAGGCCAAAGCCCAGAAGTATAATAATGAAGAGGATGACTCAGAACATGTCCAAGGGCGCATTCACACTTTTTTCAGCGCTTAACAAATCAAAGGTTTATTATTATTATTATTATTTATGAATATTCATAATAATGTATTCTTCTTGTTCTTCTTATTGTTACTATTATTATTATTATTATCATCATCGTCACCATCATTATTATTAGACCAACCTTAAAGCTAACATACACTACTTATTACACCACACTATGCTCTATCCTGAGATCAGCATGAACACTACTACTACTATTACTACTACTACTACTACAACTACTACAACTACTACTACTACTACTACTACTACTACTACTACAACTACTACTACTACTACTACTACTACTACTACTACTACTACAACTACTACAACTACTACAACTACTACTACTACTACTACTACTACTACAACTACTACAACTACTACTACTACTACTACTACTACTACAACTACAACTACAACTACAACTACTACTACTACTACTACTACTAATACTACTAATACTACTACTACTACTACTACTACTACTACTATTACTACTACTATTACTACTACAACTATTACTACTACTAATTCATTTCTGTCATTTAGAGCTGAGGGGAGCAACAGAGAGACAGACAACAGGACAGCAACAGAGAGACAGACAACAGGACAGCAACAGAGACAGACAACAGGACAGCAACAGAAAGACAGACAACAGGACAGCAACAGAGAGACAGACAACAGGAGAAGACAGCAACAGAGAGACAGACAACAGGACAGCAACAGAGAGACAGACAACAGCAGAGGAGAGCAACAGAGAGACAGACAACAGGACAGCAACAGAGAGACAGACAACAGGAGAGGACAGCAACAGAGAGACAGACAACAGGACAGTAACAGAGAGACGGACAACAGGACAGTAACAGAGAGACAACGGGAGAGGAGAGCAATAGAGACAGAACTGAATGCACTGAACCTTTTTTTTATTCTTTGCATTATTAACACTGTTGTGTTATTGTGTTATTAAAGTGTTTAAGTGTTTTATGGTAAAGCATTATGAGTGGTGTGTGTGTGCAGGGTGCTCGTGAGTTGTATATTTTGGGGAGGCTTGTGTATGGGGGCGGGGGGGTCCTCACACAAAGGAGTAGCCTAGGGCCACTGACCACCTTAATCCGCTACTGCCTATAGCAGGCACGTGCCGTGAGCTTTTAGATTGGGTAAGCATAAAATATAGAAATACACGTAATTACACATACACGCTATCAGTGAACGCAGTTTCAAGGAAATGCAATTTTGATGCCCTAGAACCCGCTAATAAACTGTAGTGTCACTTTGTGATCAGTTTACCAAAAACAAAAAAAACAGTTGCCAGTTTCGATTTTGATTGATTGATTAAGCAGCTCTCTCTCCAAACACAACGGCACAGGCCGACATTCAAAGGTATAAGCAGAGGAAGTCTTAAATAAGAAGCCATAGCCAGCAGCACAGCAGTACCCAAACCATATAGCTAAACAAGCACAGATCGCCACCAGCCTCGCGAATCATATAAATCAGCAAAGAAGCCATGACGTAAATTTAAAAATGATATCTTACCTTTACTTGAAAACGAGGTCCATGCACCTCTCCTTGCGAAGGAACACCTCTGTCACTTTAGTGTAAAAGTCACTCACCTGTTGCAGTTTGGAAAGTCTCTCTTTTTCAATTGAGATCAGGGCCAGTGATGACACTGACAGTAATGTCCATATTCACAAAATTAAAAAAGCAAGTTATCCTTATTGATTAGATCGTTTGAGCTAGGTTACATAAACTATTCTGCCGGGCGAGAGAAAGTAGTGTGAAATGTTATGTGAACTTGAAAATGATAGCCAATCAGTAGCTCTTGAATCGGAATGAAAGACCTACTGATTGGCTGTAAGCATGCTTACCCTGGCCACATTAAACAGCGGGTTGAAGCATCAGAAAAAAATTAAAAAGACATTTTCACGCATTCGAATGTACGCGAGGGAAAGCAGACAGAGGAGTGCTTATATGCAACGCAAAGCAGAGTAGGGAGTGCTTTCTCCTGCAGGTGGCGCTAAAAATGCAACGTCAAAATGAATGACTCCTGCTGCCCTGGGACCTAAAATACGACTCTTTTAATGAAAACAAACAAACTGTTTACATACAGTTTACTTTTATTTTAATATTTTCTTTCCTTTCCTTTTTTCGTTGGGTAAGCACTGCTTACCCTGCTTATATGGACGGCACGTCCCTGGCCTATAGCTAATTAAAACTTGTAAGTCCCATCGCTGTGTGGGCATGATTCGCGCGTGCATGAGAACATTTCGCACTGTTATTTTGGAGACCCCCACAGAGCTCAGCTTATAACTCGAACCCTGTTAGTAAGAGTCTATTAAAATGGAAGCCAAGTTTCTTAAACATGGCGAAGACACAGCTATACTAGAACGAGGAGTAAGGAATAAATGGCGCTGGGCATGGATAGAGGAGAGTAGTGAGGGGAAGCCTTATGGACGTGGTGCCTCAAACTGAGGGAGCCAGGTGCTTGTTTCTGTACGCTGTGCTCAAAGAAACTCGTCTACAGCAGTATAGTATATACTATAGTATATATATATATATATATACATATATATAGTATAGTATATACTATAGTATAGTAGTGGGAAGAAGGTTATTGCTCGACATGCCTCAGATCCCGGTCACCAAGCTTCGGTTCGAGCGCTTGCTCATACAACAACCTTGCCGTAGACGCAGCCTTTGACTCTTCGCGCCGTTCTGCTTTCGGCGCCGAAGAGAACTGGTCTCGTGACCCAGGACGCTTGAGAACGTTTACCTCAGAACGACCCGAGACTCATTTGAGAGCAGCGGAGACCAACGGTCACACCTAGTAAGTAGAAAAGGAAATATGCTATAGTTACAGGGTAATATGCTATAGTTATTATACATTATTATGTATTAAACAGGGTAATATGCTATAGTTATTCATTGTACAAGGGCAATGCCCGGCTGTGTTATCACGACCGCAACAAAATCTAGTTAGTCAGCTTGTCGACGGTTGACAGCACACAGCTAACTACTAGCTAATCTATCTACTACATAGCCACCAACGCAGGGTGGCTATATATACACATATATAGTATAGTATATAGGATAGTAGTGGGAAGAAGGTTATTGCTCGACATGCCTCAGATCCCGGTCACCAAGCTTCGGTTCGAGCGCTTGCTCATACAACAACCTTGCCGGGAGCGACGGCGACAGGTATCTTCAATGACCGACCGTGTTTGCGAGCAAAAGATCCGAGTGTGCGCGTTTATAGCTGAACATGATCTGTCTTTCACAATGGCTCAGCCACTCGTCGATTTGTGCAAGAAGCTATCAGAAGACAAAAATGCACTGACAAAGCTGTCCGTGTCCAATCAGCACGCCAGCTATTTAAACACACATGGCCTTTGTCCCGGAATTTAAAAAACAGCTGTGTGAAAAGCTTAAAAAACAAAGTTTGCAATGAATATCGACGAAGCTACTAATCTTAACATGGACAAAATCCTCAATGTCCTTGTTCGATTTTTTGATGATGATCTGGCCAAAGTAACAACACAACACCTAGCCAGCAGGAAAGTAAACATCGCCAACTCGTCAGCCCTCATGCATGACTGGTCACTAGTCATCAGTATTCTACTTGATGGAGATCTATTGATCTATTGTTTTAGTGATAGTGGCTTAATAAGTGATGCAATCAGTTTGGCCTTAAGTGATTTAATCAGTTTGTGACCCCCCTCCCAAAGAAAAAGTTTCAGGCACAGGATTTTTTCCCACTTTAAGCCCTGCACACACACACACACACACACACACACACACACACACACACACACACACACGCATACGAGGGGATGGAGGTGGGTTAAGGATCTATATATATGTCTATCTATTCTTGCCATTTAAAAAAAAAAAAAAAAAAATCTGTATTTTTTTATGATATATGTAAAGCACATTGAATTGATTGCCCCTGTTGTATGAAATGTGCTCTACAAATAAACCTGCCTTGCCTTGCCTGTACTGCCATGTGTTGTGTCTGGTCTCAGGGTGTTCTACCTGTTCTCTCTCTCCCAGATGGCCAGTGGCGAAGGGAGGATGCTGAGGGAGAGGCGTGAGGTCCAGCCCTCCGAGGATGAACAGATGAAGCGCAGGATGGCGGAGGAGAAAGCCCAGGGGGTAGGGTGACTCACTACACGCACAGGATGTTGATTTATATTTTTGACCCAGTCAGGATAAATCACAAATGTACACTTCTATCAACTGTGTGTGTGTGTGTGTGTGTGTGTGTTGCAGGAGAATACGTGGAGGTTACATGACCCGTACGCTACATTCAGGGAAGACAAGCCTCTGAAAATAGGTCAGGAAACCTCGTCCCTACACACGAATGTAGTCCACTCACACAACCTTGGTCAACAGACAATATTCACTTTGAGCACAGCGGGTTTGTGAATGCCTGCCTTCATTGTGTGTGTGTGTGTGTGTGTGTGTGTGTGTGTGTGTGTGTGTGTGTGTGTGTGTGTCCGTCCGTCCGTCCGTCCTCCTAGGTAAATGTTACAAGGTGCCTCAGGGTCTCAGCGATGAGGGCAAGAGGAAAAGGAAAGGCCCCACCGTGCTCCAAGACTTCTGGACCTGGTACACCGGCACCTGTGAGTTTGTTTGTTTGTGTGTGTGTTGGTGTTTCAATGTGTGTGTCGTCAATGAGTCTCCCGTGAGTGTGAGTTGGACAGACAGAGCGTGTTAGGCTGTGAGTTGGACAGACAGACCGTTAGGCTGTGAGTTGGACAGACAGAGCGTGTTAGGCTGTGAGTTGGACAGACAGACTGTGTTAGGCTGTGAGTTGGACAGACAGAGCGTGTTAGGCTGCGAGTCCTGACCCATGCCCTCCTCTCGTTCCAGACGACCCCCCCGATCGCAAGCTGAAGAACGGACCGGAGTTGACAGGTAAACGGTCTCTGGGGCGCCTGGAACTGGTGTTGTGTTCCTGCTTGTGTCCTGCCTGGGCTGAGTAAGTCACGTCTCCTGTTCTGTTGCAGACCTAAACTACATTTATTTGGCTAAAATGAAAGAGAAGCTGAAGACACGGAAGAGGATCCTAAAGAGAACGGTGTGTGTGTGTGTTTCTGTACAGCTGTGGCTTACTATAAGTGTGTGTGCGCATGTGTGTCCTACACCACACGTAGATCACCCATTGTATTAGTAACATCAGCTAGTGCGGCGACACTAACCCTTGTATTTTTGTTAGGTGCTACGGGACCGGCTATGGGGGTTAGGCTAGGGGGTTAGTTCTGGGGTTGTTTTCTGTTTATAGGTTTAGATTTAGTTTTCTGGGGCTTTTCCTTTAGTGGTCGCTGCATAGATCAGGGGGTTGGGGTCTGTGTTGTGTCTCGTCTCTGTACCGTGTGTTTTAAACAATAAATCATTATTGTTTAACAGATGCCTGGTTGTCACTGGTCTATTTTCATTTGCACGCTCACTGTCATATGTTATGCCGGCGGCCTCCTACCACCAGGGGGTAGGGCGTAACATACATTGACAAGGCAGCAGACATTGACAAAGCAGCTACATTGACAAGGCAGCAGACATTGACATGGCAGCTACATTGACAAGGCAGCTACATTGACAAGGCAGCTACATTGACAAGGCAGCAGACATTGACAAGGCAGCTACATTGACAAGGCAGCAGACATTGACAAGGCAGCTACATTGACAAGGCAGCATACATTGACAAGGCAGCATACATTGACAAGGCAGCTACATTGACAAGGCAGCATACATTGACAAGGCAGCATACATTGACAAGGCAGCATACATTGACAAGGCAGCATACATTGACAAGGCAGCTACATTGACATGGCAGCTACATTGACAAGGCAGCAGACATTGACAAGGCAGCTACATTGACAAGGCAGCTACATTGACACGGCAGCATACATTGACAAGGCAGCTACATTGACAAGGCAGCATACATTGACAAGGCAGCTACATTGACATGGCAGCAGACATTGACAAGGCAGCATACATTGACATGGCAGCATACATTGACAAGGCAGCTACATTGACAAGGCAGCTACATTGACAAGGCAGCAGACATTGACAAGACAGCTACATTGACATGTCTCTGTCTCTCTCAATCTCTGTCTCTGTCTCTCTGTGTGTCTCTCTATCTCTGTCTCTTTGTGTCTCTCTCTCTCTGTATCTCTGTCTCTCTCTCTCTGTATCTCTCTCTCTCTGTGTGTCTCTCTCTCTCTCTCTGTCTTTCTGTGTCTCTCTCTCTGTCTTTCTGTGTGTGTGTGTCTGTCTCTCTCTCTCTCTGTCTCTCCACCTCATACAGGGTCAGTAGAGGTGGACAGTAGAGACCAGTAGAGGCCAGCAGAGGCCAGCAGAGGCCAGTAGAGGCCAGTAGAGGCCAGTAGAGGCCAGTGCTCACCTTAGCCCCAGGTGCAGCCCCCTCCAGGGAGCGGCCCGCCAGCTGTTGCTCCATGTCCAGGACCTCCTGCTCCTTGTCGTACAGCTGCAGGACGTACTCCAACTCTGATGCAAGCTGCTCGTCTGCCGCGAAGAACTCCTTCACCTCGCTGCGGTAGTCCTGCATGGTCACCTGGGATAGGAGAGAGAGGTCACATGACTAGTCCTGCATGGTCACCTGGGATAGGGTAGAGAGGTCACATGACTAGTCCTGCATGGTCACCTGGGATAGGGTAGAGAGAGGTCACATGACTAGTCCTGCATGGTCACCTGGGATTTAAAAAATGCAATAATGCAGGGGCGCTTAGGTGGCGTAGTGGACTAAGCGTTGACCATGTAACCGCAGGGTTCCCGGTTGGATTCCGGCCACGGACATATCCTGCATGTCATCCCTTCTCTCTCTCTCACCCATCCTTCCTGTCTGATCTCTACTGTCTCTATCAATAAAAAGAAAACTCTCCCACTCTTAAGATTCATTGAAGAGGGAACACTGCTATATGGAACACGAACGGTGCACCTCACCATCACATCGTCTTTCCCTACAAAATCTAGTGAGTTTGATTCATTAATAGGTCTTTTTAATTATTTTAAGGTTCCGTTAGGGTTAGCCCTGGTGAGTGTGTTGTGTTGTGTTACCTGGAGGTATCCCATGAGCCCCTTCAGGACGTGTGTGTGTGTGTGTGTGTGTGTGTGTGTGTGTGTGTTACCTGGAGGTATCCCATGAGCCCCTTCAGCACGGGCGAGCGCCTCTGCTCCAGCATGCTCTTCAGGGCGATGAAGATGGGGATGATGTCCTCTATGAACACCTTCTTCTGCATCTGTGGACGGACGGCGTGTTAGACCACAGTTAGACCACAGCGCCCTCTAGTGGTGAGAACCGATATCGACAAGCAAAGATCCATCAGCAAGTTTGGCAGTTAACCACGCCAACACAGACCCAGGCCTTAAACGATGTGTGACACCTTTTAATGCCTTGGTCCGCTCACTCGGAGCAATTTGGGGTTCAGTGTCTTGCCCAAGGACACCTCGACATGTGTCCAGCCGGGGCTCGAACCGCCGATCTGCCGACCTTGCGAACATTAGACGGCGGCTCCACCTCCTGAGCCACAGCCGCCCCCCCAGTTCCCCCCCCCTGTTGGCGGGGCGACTCACCTTCTTCTGGGCGGCATCACCTGCATCACCACCAGCCGGATCTCCTTCAGACTGAGAACCCCCAGGGTCTCCAGTAGGAGGTCCTGCCCCTCGGAGTCCAGGGGGAGCTCCTCGTCCACGAAACAGGCTGGGGGAGGGGGGGAGGGGGAGGGTGGGAGGGAGGGAGGGAGGGAGGGGGGGGAGAGGGGGAGAGAGAGAGAGAGGAGAGAGACAGAGAGAAAGGGGGAGAGAGAGGCAGAGAGGGAGGGAGAGAGAGACACACAGAGAGAGAGAGTCAGTGTCTTGCCCAAGGTCACCTCGACACGTGGCCAGCCGGGGTTCGAACCGCGGATCTTGCAATCATTAAGACGCCGGCTCTAACACACACACACACACACACACACACACACACACACACGGCTCACCCAGGACGGTCAGGCAGATATTGATGGGGGTGTTGAAGCGTTGGGCGTCAGTGAAGTTCTCCAGCAGGAACCGGTAGATCCGGAACCTCCGGTCCTGGTTCCGGAACCCTCTGAGAGAGAACCTGGCCTTCTCACTGCAACACACACAACAACACATTAGACATGTGTAGAATATCCTGTCATCTCTTCCACCATATGTGACACAGTCTGATCATTTGGTCCGCATGTCGGCAACCAATCAAAACGTTCTGACTTTTCTTTTGAAACACGGACGGAACTACGTTTCACAACACAAACTCGCTAGTCAAGCCAAAATACTGCAACACACCTAGCCAACTAACCTACCTAGTTAACTAGAACACTACTTTACATTGTTAGCAGGCTCACAAAACAAGCTGTGTTAGTTGACTAGCGATGTGTCGTTGATTTTCAACAACGCGGAAATGTATTCACATTTTCCGAAACAAAAGTCTGATCATTACATCAGATCCAGACATGAGGACCAAAGCATTAGAACGTGTCACAAACATTCCTGATCTGATGGTAGTGTCTTTGTGTGCTTTTATGTCTTCACTTTCAAGTAACATTTTGAATGCAGGATTTTTATAGTGCTTTTACTGTGCGGTATTAATAGTTTTACTATTGATAGTTAATAGTTTTACTTGAGAAAAAGGTATTTTGAGTATTTCCACTACCACTGCCAATACCAACATTCCCAGTTAGAGAAAGGGTGAAAATAAAGAAGAAAAAAGGCACAAAGAAAACCAAAACACCTTGCGAACGACCCCATATTACCCAGATGCCCATTCACACGGGACTAACATGACCTCTGTGTTTGGTGAAATATGGTAGGTCATTTGCAGTGGCACATTTTTACTTTACAAATTACGGACATGGCAGATTCACACAGGATTCAGGCTAGACTGGAATCAAGATCACAGACGACCTCCGCAACTATTACATGACCAGAGGTCCCCAGGTAACACTAGTCCTGTGTGAACAGGCCTTTAGAGAACACTGGTTATACAGAGGGGGGGTTTGCGATGGCCCAGATGTGCATACTGCTTACCTGTCTGTCTGTGGGAAATTGTTGTAGGTCTTGTGCTTGTGGTAGGAGTTGAAGTGGAAGATGCACTCGATGAAGTGCTGAGAGAACATGACCGGGTTCTTCTTCAGCAGCAGGTGGACCAGGCAGTACTCACAGTGTCTGAGACAGAGAACAACATTAGAACAGATCACACTGCATTCACTAGACGCCTTGTTTAAAAGTGCTTCGTAATGTTTAATATTGTTGTCTTGATTGTTGCCACTGTGTATGTGTTGATGTCTTATCTGTCATGTGGAAGAGGACCACAGTGGAAATAAGCCTCTGACTTTTCTGTGTTTTATCCTCGTTAGTTATTGAGTGTCACGTTATTTAACGTTCAAACTTTGGATGTTGCTTGTACGAAATGAAAGTCTATAGGCAGGGTGGTGGTGATAGTTACTGAACTGAAAGTCTATAGGCAGTAGTGTATAGTATAGTGCAGTAGGGTGAGGGTAGTTACTTGGCGATGGCAGGGTCTTCATCCACCAACACGGCAACGAAACGGAAGTACAAGGACCCCTTCCATTTGACATACTCCTCCTTCAGACAAGGACATAGAAAATACAACGTTAATATTCCACTGGAGGAACTGTTAGAGCAAAGTATTCAATAATGGCAGCCTGTTTCGTTTCAAGATGTTTAAGAAAAGATATTTAATATTCTTCTGCAGAAGGAGGAAGTTTACAGGTTCGTCAGACGGATCTGAACGATTCAAAGTTCCTCCCAAAAGTGACGATCATTCATTACATGTCAGTATTTATACAATTCAGGTTTTCACAGGTAAGGGGTCCGCCCTCGGGTGAGGTTTAGACCAATCATGAGCAAGGGGTGTGAGTTTGTACATGGATGAAGATGATTGGGATGAAGGTTAGGGGGGAATCGGCCCCCACTTTCTCCTAGGGACACAAAGGTGAAAAAGGAACACAATAGCCACAAACTGGTTCAGTCTGGTCCCAGAGCACCGGGTCTGGGGAAACACAAAAGCCCAAAACTGTTCCAGATGGCCTAGTCCACTCCGGGAGAAAAGAGGGCAATCAGGTCTTTGTAATCATTTAAATGTGTCTGTTGTCTTAGCCAATGTCAAGCTTCAAGTAGAGAAACTGGTTCTATTGTGTGATAACAGGAAATCGTTTTCTACAGCTTGCTGTAGACATCCAACTTAAGGTGATGGAGTTTGAATCTTAAATGTAGCTTATTACATATAATTATTTTCTCTCACAGAACACAAAAAGTGAATAAAAACATGCTAGGTGTATGACCTGAAAAGACATATCCATATGTACAGGAATATTTAGCACAAAGATACCACTGTACATGATTTTTTCAATAACACTCAATATTGTTTGACACTAGAAGAGCCATGGGTGTTAACCATGTGAGTAAAAAAAAAAAAAAATTGTGAGTAAAACATTTCAGGACCCTCCTTTCATGACCTTTCCTAGATATGTGCGTTCTACCACCCAGTATCCTTACATTTTCAAAATCACATCAGGATAAGCTAGTATGAAGCTATTTTGGTAGTTTTTCTGTGTAGGAGGCAGGCTAATTTACAAGACGCGCCAACTAGTGGTCGTTGTGTGTCAGTAGCAGCTTTCCATTGTAAAGACTATGGTCATTAGGTAAAAAACAACTACGGCTGTTCTAGTGTTAAGAGATTGTCAAAAGAGACTCTGAAAACGAAACGTTGATAACTTTTGAGCAAAAGGCTGCACACACGTAATTCAAGATACTCTGATTGTCATTTAGAGTTACATTATAGGAGCATTCAACAACAAGTCAAAATGTGCTCCAGAAAGGCAGAAAACAACACTTTGATATAACTTGAGAACGAATGCAAAAAACAGTCCACTCTCAGAATATGCCGCTTGGACACCTTCAGAACAGCTCTGTTAATGACTGAAACCAGCTCTTTAAGAGATTGTCAAAAGAGACTCTGAAAACGAAACGTTGATAATTTTTGAGCAAAAGGCTGCACACACGTAATTCAAGTTGCTCTGTCTGTGTGTCTGTCTGTGTGTCTGTCTGTGTATCTGTCTGTGTGTCTGTCTGTTTGTCTGTCTGTGTGTCTGTCTGTGTGTCTGTCTGTCTGTGTGTGTGTCTGTGTGTGTGTCTGTCTGTGTGTCTGTCTGTCTGTCTGTCTGTCTTTGTTTCTGTCTGTGTGTCTGTCTGTGTGTCTGTCTATGTGTCTGTCTGTGTGTCTGTCTGTCTGTGTGTGTGTCTGTCTGTGTGTCTGTCTGTCTGTGTGTCTTTCTGTCTGTGTGTCTGTCTGTCTGTCTGTCTGTGTGTCTGTCTGTCTGTGTTTCTGTCTGTGTGTCTGTCTGTGTGTCTGTCTGTCTGTCTGTCTGTCTGTCTGTGTTTCTGTCTGTGTCTCTGTCTGTCTGTCTATCTGTCTGTCTGTCTGTGTGTCTGTCTGTGTGTCTGTCTGTGTGTCTGTCTGTCTGTGTGTCTGTCTGTCTGTCTGTGTGTCTGTCTGTCTGT
>NC_137678.1:34875552-35235552 GCF_963989245.1 Nansenia antarctica | reverse complement strand
AGCCCCAGAGGAGCCTTGCGGCCCCTCTACAATTCATGGTATGTGTGCATTGCTGTGTACCCACTAACCACAGCACATATATGTCTACATGTATGTTTCAAGTAAAATATACTACATATTCCCCCCTCGGAACGAAACTAAACGACCACATAAAACAAAACAAAAACACAAAACCCCACATACTGCAACTAAGAAACCAAAGAAAAAAATAATAATAATTAACAACAGACAGAAAAACTACACCAACACACAACACAAGAAACATAATAACACAGACCAACCCAGCACCAGTACCAGCGACCAAAGACATCATACAAACCAAATATAAAACAATCAACAATAAAAAAGAATCCTAAAAATAACAATCAAAATTAATCTAAACACAGTACATCATGCATAAACCAATACAAAACGTCCAACGACCGATGTCTTCTTCGTTCTTGAATCTTCAGGGTCAGAGGTTACTAGCACTTGACCCCAGTTGGAGAACAGCCTTTACCGCCGTCTCAGATTGATAACACTTTCATAGTCAGGAGCTTTCATTTTTGTTGCGCTAGGAACAGAACCTCTCTCCTAGCTTTGCGTAACCATCACATCACTTCTCAACCGACATCAATCACACGGTATAGAAATAAACACACAGTAACTGAAGCAAACAATAACAAAATATCACTTAACAAACAAATCATCAAAAGAGGAAACAAAATCAGAAAGCAAGACAGAATCCAGCCTTTGCTCATCAGCTATGTTGGTCAACATCAAAGCATTAACAGGAACATCAGAAATACACTTTCCACAACATTTGATCAAAATACCAAGTAACATAATACAGATAATAATGACAACAAAAATAATAGCGACGGACCTGATCATATTACCAACACCTGAAAAAGCAGAATCAAAGAAATCTAATACATTCCAACCGTGTTCTTTATGCAAATCCTCCACACCCTTCTTGTTAGATTCATGAAAATCATACAGAGCTTTACCGGAATCCGAAATATAACTGCAGCATTCACCGCCTATCAATGCACAAGTACCACCCTGACTGGCAAAAATAATGTCCAAAGCCATTCTATTTTGGAGAGCAACATTCTTAGTTTCAGTCAATTCAGTAGCCAGGGCAGATATCACAGTATCCGAAGCATTAATGTGTTTTTCAAGAACGGATGACAGGGCACTCAATTCAGTCTGAGAGTTGTAGACACCATAACTTGGGAATATTAGGCCAAAAAACTTCTGAGCAGTAGATAACTCCCTACGACTACGATAGGTTGCTTGTTTGTGAAGCACAGACATCTCCTTTCGGGTAACTTTCCTAATCAAAGGTATCAGATGAGCCAAATAACAAATACCATCACTCAAAGCAGGTAGTTTAGAGAATGCATCATTATTACACACAAGAAACACACCCTCCGGGAGTTGAAGCTCCGTACCAGGATTCGAAAATACATAAATAGGGCCCACACAAGACGCGTCCCCTAGCTGACGAATCGCTCTGCCTTTGGGCGGAGATTGAATGTCAATACAGGTTGTAACATTCACAAGAGGCATGACTTTAAGCTGCGTGGTGCCTTTCTGCCGTCTGGTATTATTGGTATCATGTAATTTCATTTGAGGCACCATAGCACAATCAACAACCTTACATTTCAACCCAGAAATAACAATTGAAGCTCTCCACGGTGTAGTAGTCACAATCCCAGAACATGACAGATGAGGACTCACTGCTGTACCATTCAATTGAACGAACATAGCTTGGATAATATACATAATCTTCGGACCTGTTGGTTGTGACAAATGTGTAAGCCTATCAATAATAACCCTCCCAAAACCGCTAGGCCTATGGTGTTCGTTAACTTCTGCTGTCAGACGTTCCAACACACCATCATCGACACCTGCATAGGAAGAATTTAAAGGAACCAGAATCGTGCTGGGCTGACAAGAAGAGCTCTGGTCCTTGCCCTGTAAAACAAAATGGGCTAAACCCTGCCAATTATAATGAAACCATTCTGCTTTGGTTAATGGTATGGGGAAAAACATAGGAGCAGACGTACTTACAGGGACCTGTTGACAAATCCAGCAATCAGAATAATTAATTTTTGAAGCAAAATCTTTCATGATACTAGTGGCAGAATTAGGGTGAGACCGTGTCCCCAGTTGATTGGAATCAAATAACAAAATTTCTTCAGTAGCGACCACAGGCATAATCACAGGCGTAATCACAGGCGTAATCACAGGCGTAATCACAGCAACTCTTTTAACAACCTTTGGTAACATAACATATACTTTAACACGTTCTATAACAAATTCCACACAGTCCATCCCTCCTTTCCATGGTTTTGGAAAGTCAGGAGTGGACCTACAAACTAGGGTCTTGAAATCATCGGACCCAAACACCCGAGCACCGATATTACGTCTAGCACACCAATACGGGTTCAACTTCATGTCATGGTTACTTAATGTCACATAAGTTTCTGTCGCGCGAGCCTCAACTTTAACATATTTCGCATCCAGTAAATACCACTCGTCCCCTTCGGCGGTATAGATCAAACAATCATCAACAATACAACGTGAATGTGGGCAAGCAAAAGATCTCCCTAATGAGATCATTCTTCTCTGACGTCCAGGCATAACAGTGTGTGAGTGAAATGTAACATTGTCCAAAGAAGTCAATGGGGTAGGGACACTAAGAGATATACTAGTCTCTGAAACGGCGTGGCTTGAGCCTTTTTCTAATTGGCCTTGGTCTATCACGGGGTCTGCCTGGTTGGGGTGTATCACTGACAGGTCTGTGTCTCCCAATGGTACCTTGGTCCGGGCAGCCGCCCGGGTTGGTGACATCTCCGTCTGGAGCATTGTCTGGGTCGGAAGGGGAGACAACAGGGGCAACACCAGGCTTGGTAGAATCCCCAAGAGGGGTGTCGCAGTCACTGGGTCCTTCACGATCTCCATCGGCCCGCTCACCTCTGGGCTGGACAGGGTCTGGGACGAGGCCCCCGGCACCATCTGAATCATGACGCAGATACTCACCAACATCCTCATCAGCCCGGATGTCCAAGCTGTGGACATCCTCGTCCCCAGGGGTTTCCTCACCATCCTGCCGAGGTTCTCCCTCATCTTCCTCATTGGGTGCCTTGATGCAGTGATGAACATGATACCAAGTGGGGGACCCCTTGATTTGAATGGCATTCCCCGTGCAACGAACGACCTCGTACGGTCCTTCCCGTCGAGTATCATGCCACTTTCGTCGGTATACCTTCACGTATACTTTGTCACCCGGTTGCACCGCGTTCTTCTTCTCCTGTGCGTTCACCTCCTCTTCACGCTCCTGTTTATGGATCACATAAGAAGAGATACTCTTTTGCCGGTTAGTCATATACTGCACATAGGCTTTCATGTCACTCTCCAGGAGAGCCAAACTTGGCCCTTTCCCGCTGGTTCGTGCACAGGGAGCTGTCATTACTCTCCCCATAGCCAGTTCATGGGGAGTCAAGTGCAGCCCTCGAATCTCACTGGAACGACAGGCCATTAATGCAAGAGGGAGTCCTTCCACCCAATTAAGACCTGTATGCTGACAGACCTTAGAAAGACGGTTCTTAAGGACCCCGTTCATCCTCTCTACCATCCCCTGGCTTTGAGGTGAGTAAATACACCCACATTTCTGCTTGATCCTTAACTTTTGTAGTATAAGCTTTACCGTCTTATCCACAAATTCCTTTCCATTGTCTGACGCTATCCTATCTGGAATTCCAAACCTAGGTATGAATTCCCTGCATAGGAACTTTGCTACAGACTGAGCATCCTTTCTTCGAGTAGGGCAAGCTTCTACCCATCTGCTGAACCTGTCCACTACAACTAACATGTACCTGTATCCTGCAACAGGACGAATCATGTCCACATAGTCAATCACCAAATGTTTCATTGGCCCGTTTGGGGTAGGGATATGCCCAGTTCCCACTGGTATTCCAGGTCTGATATTGTTTTTCAAACAGACCACACATTGACCAAGGACATGGTCTATTTGTTCCAGTAAATATGGAGCCCAAAAACCATATTCCTTGGTGATCTTGCGTCTTACCTCCCCCCTAGCCACATGTGCTAATCCATGGGCTTCCTGTATCAACATGCCTACTAAATCTGGGGGTGCCACAACCAGCCCCTCATGATTTCTCCATAGACCTGTGTCATCCTGACTAGCCCCCCTTGTTAACCATAGGTTTTTGTCTAGCGTAGTTGCCCCACTCTGTAACATCAATAAATCCTCAAGCGTGACCATGCCCTGTAACTGTACTTCATGTGTGATCAGAAGAACTTTACCTGCTTTGTCTGCTCCTGTAATGGCTTTGGCTGCATCATCTGCAGCCCTGTTACCTTGTGTGACATGTGATGAGTCAGACCTGTGTGCGGCACACTTCACTATGGCTAATTCCTTTGGTTTCATCATGGCTTGTAACAGCTTCATGATTTGGGCGTGGTGCTGTATAGGCGAACCATCAGTTTTCTTAAAACCCTGTCCCTTCCATACAGCTCCATGTAAGTGACACACATTATGGGCGTAGGCAGAGTCTGTGTACACTGTTACTCTCCGTTCGGTTCCCAAGTTGCATGCCTCTGTGAGGGCAATCAACTCAGCCAACTGAGCCGAACAAGGCTGAGGAACAGCCTCGGCTTGTTCCACAATGAACTCTGAATTTTGGGATCGGACTATGGCATACCCAGCACATACATTTTCTCCTACCCGGTAACAAGATCCATCAGTCCAATACTCAACATCAGCTTCCTTTAAAGGCAAAGCTAGTAGGTCTGCTCTAAGCTTAGAGTACCTCATGGCTTCCTTCACACAATCGTGTGGCTCCCCATCTTCTGGGGTTGGCAAGGTCTCTGCTGGGTTAAGTGTGTTACATCTTGCTAATGTTACATCTTCCCTTTCCAACATCCTCTAATAATCCCTAATCCTAGGCATAGTCAAAGTGTACTTGCCTTGATTCAAGAGATTTCTTAGACTGTGGTGGCAGAGAATGGTAATTGGGTACCCCCTTCTCGTACATAAGATATGCCCCGGCCATTGCTCTGTAGCATGGCGCAAAACCCATTTCTACCTCTGAATATGCGACAGAATAATAGGCTATGGGCTGTGGACTAGGTCCAATGCCTGTTGGTTGCGTAAGAACAGCGCAGGCATACTTCCCTTCGGCTGAAGAAGAAGCATACAATCCAAATTCTTTAGAATAATCTGGAAGCGCTAAAGCTGGCGCTTCTTGCAATTTGTGTTTAATTGTCTCAAACGCCAAATCAGCTTCCCTTGTCCAAGTGATGCAACATTGGAGGTTATCACTACCTGTTTCCTTAATCATCCCCCTCAATGGAGCTACCAGTCTAGTGTAATCCTCCACCCATGCTGAACTATACCCAGTAATGCCCAAAAACATCATCATTTCCCTAACTGTTCGTGGTTTTGGAGTCTTCTGAATAGCTTCCAAATGTGCATTAGAGACACTGCGATGTCCCTGTGTAATAGATTGTCCTAAATAAGCTACCCTTTCCTGACAATATTGTAGCTTCTTTTTAGACACCTTGTGTCCCTTCTCCGCCAAAACCTTTAACAGTTTAACTGAATCTCTGTGACATGTTTCTTCATCTGGGGCACAAAGGAGTATGTCATCCATGTACTGAATGGCAGTACTACTTATCGTCTGCTCTAACCTGTCTAAGTCCTCCTTCAAGACCTGATTAAAAACATGAGGACTGTGTTTGTACCCCTGCGGCATTCTGGTATATTGATAATGCTGACCTTTGTAGGTAAACCCAAATAACCCTTGACTTTCTACACTAAGAGGTACAGAAAAGAAAGCCCCGCATAAATCAATTACTGCAAACACTTTGGCTGTAGATGGAATCTGAGTCAACAGCACATGAGGATCAGGTACTTCAGCTGGATAGCTGACAACTACCTCATTCACAGCACGTAGGTCATGTACCAGACGATATGAACCATCAGGTTTCGTCACTGGCAGAAGAGGTGTGTTGCTTAACGGATATTGAGTTATCTTCAGGACTCCTGCCTCTAACAGTCCTTTGATCTGTGGCTCAATTCCATCAATTGCTTCCTGTTTCAATGGGTATTGATTTTTCCAAGGGGGTTCTGCACCCGGTATGAGTTCAACTCTCAATGGACGAGCTGATTTCACAAATCCAATGTCTGTACTGTTCTTTGCCCACAGGTCTGCTGGCACATTCTGCATCATTTCTTCCCTGAGGTCTCTTTCAGCTTGTACAGGAAGGATTGGCTTGTTCATTAGCTTCACAGTCTGTGGATGTCCCATTCCTTGAGCAGAGATCATCAGTTTTGTAAACTGTCCATCACTGCTCCTCCAGATAGCAGGGTTTTCTTTTGTTGTTACAAATCTGGCCTTTTCTGAGTCTGCCATCATTGCCCCTAAATGCTTCTGTTCATAGTGTTCAGATATCATAAGTGTCACATGAGGGATGCTACCCTCAACCTTATGCTCCTGATCTAGATAAGTGTCACTGTTTATCTTCATAGCCACTCCCTGAGGGCCTAGAATTATACAACTTGTGCTAAGCTGTACCTGTTTTGGCTGATGCTTCAGCCACTCATCTGGGTTTGCGTCTGCAGCATTTCTAAAATACTGGAGTGTACAATGCAATGGATCAGTTGGCCTTCTGGCCCCTGACATGTTTGCCAGGATGTAATTGTCCCACATCCTTGCTGGTTCCATTAGGTCTGGGCTAAGCCCTCCCACCCAATACACCATGGCGGCGTTGTTGTCCATCATGACAGACAGCTGTCTGTTCTCTGGTGGCACCGTCACCTGACAGCCGTCAGGTGTGCATTTCACTGTACAGTTCAATTGGCATAGAGCATCTCTCCCTAGCAGCCCTATTGGCGTGTGTTCTGACACAAGTATTGACAGAGCTGCTCTCTGTCCTTTGTACTCTAAGTTTACAAGCTCAGTAGTAGGAATCAGCTGTTTAATTCCCTCGAATCCGATTGTCTTCACATATTTCCCAGACATAGGAAGGTGCGTGGCGTCTTCAGGCTTCAGACAGGTATAGGCTGCTCCACTGTCCACCATTAATTCTAATGGACGTTGATTGACCGACACCCATATTGTAGGTTCATCTTCAGGCCTGTTTGTCACCACCAGCTGGCACCTCCCCCTCGGATCTTCTGGGCACCCCTATAGCCCAGCTGCTGGGCCTCCGTAGGGGTTCACCACTCCTGGAGCCGGTGCAGCAGGGGGCCTATATCCTCCTCTTTGTTTCCCCCCTGCGCCCTCCTGGGGCCTCTTGTAGCAGGTACGGGCTAGATGTCCATACTGGCCGCATTGGTAACATGGTCCTAGAATCTTCTTCCCTGCTGCTGTCCATCCCCCCGGTGGTGGTCCTTGGCCAGGCTGTGTGTATGGCTGGTATGGAACCGCTTGCACCCCTGGTGGCCCCTGTGGGTATGGATACCCCCCTTGTGGCCCCTGTGGGTATGACTGGGGAGGGACAGTTTGCACTACAGGTGGCTGTTGCTGTGGCTGAGATGGGACCTGTAGAGCTAAAGCCTGCACTCTCTCTCTGGTTTTCTTGCCTTCAGTCAATTGTATTTGAGTCAATCTTCTGAGTGACTCTTCGTCTTGTGTCTTCTGTACCTGAATCTTCTTTCTAAATAATTCTACTTGGTGTGCTACGTTGTCTATATAAACAGCCTTGTTCATGTGTCGTAGCCCCACCACTTCTGCTAGCTCATTCTTAACTGGGGTAGGAAGACCTTCTTGTATCTTTCCCCGAATTATGGCTTTTTCTAACGGGTTATCTTCAGCGTCCTTCCCTGTCACACTTCTCCATTGAGAGTGCACACGGGCAACAAAACCCCTGGGATTCTCATCTCCCCCCAGTGGCTTCACAATGATATTGTCTGGGTGAATGTGAGTAGGGTAAGTCTCCCTGATTGCCTTCCACAGCCTGCCTCTGTTGGCCGCGAAGAACTCTGGATCATAGACCGATGTATTGATATATTTATGAAGTCCTGCCTTCATCAATATGTCCTGCATGGTGTCCAATCCTGTAATTGAAGCTAAGAGTCTTTTCAGGTCTCCCATCGCTGCTTGCGTTCCTGTCAGTCTCACGTCTACCTCTGTAGTCCAAGGGTGCCCCCCATCCTCCAGAACGGGGAGTTTCTCTATCACTTCAGATAGATCTGTATGACTCCAAGGACGATATTCTATCTTGTTACCCCGAATCAGCACCGGACAGTTCCTCAGAATTTCCTCTTCCTCTGGTGTAGCACCTTTGCTCCTTAGGTCATACTCGCTTACTAGTTTCCTCGTTATTTCGTCCCGCCTTGGTGTCGCTGCGGACCTTGAGAGGTTCGGCTGGGATGTATGTGATGGCACTTGACGATACTCTCTTGAGAGGTTCGGCTGGGATGTATGAGATGGCACTTGACGATACTCTTCCTCCTCCCTTTCTCGTTGCTGTATCGATCGTCTGTGGCTTTCTTCCTCTCTTAGGAGTCTCCCGTTAAGTTTCCTCGCCCTTTCTCTTTCTTCTTCCTCTCTCTCTTCTTCCTTTCTTAGGAGTCTCCCGTGGCGTTTCTTCGCCCTTTCTTTTTCTTCTTCCTCTTTCTCTTCTTCCTCTTTCTGCAGCCTCTTCTGTTTTTGCTTTAAGCTCTCTTTCTTCTTCTCCACCTTCAGAGGCTTCTTCTCATCTTCAGAACTACTTTCCTCTTTTCCCTTCTTGTATTGTCTTGTCCCACCCTGCTTTTCGGCCCTGGCTATTATTTTTCTGACCTGAGCATTGTAGCCTGCCTGTGCATCGCTGTCATCACTTGAATATTCGCTGTCACCTCCACTGCCACCTTCACTGTCATCTGTCTTACTACTCTCCTTGTCCTCCTCACGGTCTTCTTTTTTGCACTTCTTTTTGCCCTTTGGTTCTTTCCCTCTCTTCTTTGGTTTGGCACCTGCCTTGTTCTCTGGTTCGAAATCCACGATCACTTTCGCTCTTCCCCTCTCTAGTACGTTCTCATACTCATCTTGGATAGTGAAGTCTCCGGTCGTACTTAGGACGGGGACCTGAGGGTAGATCCGCCGGGAATTGTCCTCCAGTATCTTGGCATAGGAAGGAGGACTGGAGACTGGAGACATGTGTGAGAATGGAATGTTCAATTTCTCTTCCAGTGCTCTGGCCAACTCATCTTTTTCTTTCGGTTCCATCTGTGCTGTTTTCTCATTCCAAGCCAATGCTAATTTCTGCCCCTCTACCTTAAAGAGTTCTAAGATGTCTAATTCTAACTTGCGTTTCTCTGACCTATATTTTCCTTTCTGATGTGCCTTGTGCACATTGATAAGTACTTCCAATGTTGCAATTACTTGTAAGTCAAAGGTGCCCTCTTTTGGCCACGGTTGTTCAATGTCTGCCCAACGAATATTCCATTTCGTGTACATTTTGCTAATTACCATAACAAGAGGATTCATTTTTTCCACTTTAGCCATAGGTGATAAAGTTGCCAATATTCCACTGTCCTTATTAACAGCCTTTAACATTTTACTTGACTCTGTCCCCATCTTGAGCTGATGGGTTCCTAAATGCTTTATAAACTGAAAATATACTTTAAATCGAATAAGGTGTACTTTTCTTACAACCCACCTTCTTTTGCCTTATTTGCTAAACAGATGCTAGTCTAACTTTAACTGTATTAGCTGTCCACACAGAATCACTACAACCTAGAACAGGGGTGCTCACACTTTTTAGGCTTGTGAGCTACTTTTCACATTACCAGCTCAACAAGATCTACCAACCAAATAAAACATATTGCCATTGCTGCGAACACAAATATGTACTGTAATAATAACAAATTAAGGCCATGCTACACTGTTTCAAAATCAAAGAAGAGATTTATTAAACTATATAACAAATATTCACACTGGTAGTCCATTAACATTAACATTAACTCAGGAGCTCTGAGTGGTTTACACCAGACTGGCCAGTGCCAAGCCAGGTGCCATCGACGTCTCCGGGCGGCGGAGTGTGTGTGTGTGTGAGTGTGTCTGTCTGTCTGTCTGTCTGTGTGTCTGTCTGTCTGTGTGTGTGTGTGTGTGTGTGTGTCTGTCTGTCTGTGTGTGCATGTGTGTGTGCTTGTGTCTGTCTGTCTGTCTGTCTGTGTGTGTGTGTGTGTGCTTGTCTGTGTGTGTGTGTGTGTGTGTGTGTGTGTGTGTGTGTGTGTGTGTGTGTGTGTGTGTGTGTTGTGAGGCGGCGCGGGGCTGAGTGATGCCCTCTCCTGTGTGGTCCAGACGGGAGGCGTCCCCGGCTACTTTTCAAAAAAAAAAAAAAAAAAAAATTTACTTATTTTTATTTATTTTTTCAATGCCGTGTGATCTACCCACACTACCTTCGCGATCGACGTAATGAGCACCCCTGACCTAGAACAACGGATTGATTTCAGTGGTATTGTGTCTTATTGACTTAAATGTAATCTATGTGTGTGTTTTAATTTAAATGTAATCTATGTGTGTGTGTTTTTTCACTTAAATGTTTTTTCCTTATTGTTTACGAATATGTGTCACTTAATTGCCCATTCAATACTAATTATAGTTCAGGTCAACTTAATTAGTAAACTACAAAGGCTGGTCAACACAATTATCAAATCACAAAGGCAGGTCACGCTCCAAGTATTTACTGATTTACAAAAACCTTTTACTGCTCAATCCTCAGATATGAACTGTTCTGCTATTCTTTAATCAAAAGCTGTGGAAATGACCAACTGAAATAAAAGATGTAAATTACAATTATTAATTACAACCTGTAAAGAAATCGAATTGTTATTTGAAAGGAACGAATGATTAGTTAGACTTAGTCATTGTACAATCATATACTTCATTGATGTAAACCTGTGAAGTCAATTAGCTATTATCAAAATATCAAACAAAGGAATGGTTATCATTAGATTGTCACAAAACAATTGATCAAAGTTTTGTGAAACAGATAATGAATGATCTGAATTATTATTTTAACCAATTAGTAATTAATTAAATTAATTAAAGTAATGTAATATTCAACAGTCATTTACAAACATCAATCTATGAATGTAAAGGACTATTCCATCGACCACAGATAGAAGAACCAGTGTTTTAAAATGTCTTGTCGTGCTTCGGCCAGCAGATGGAGCCAAGCAACCGACTCGCGTATCGATTGCTTAAGAACGCCCTTTCTGATCTAAAGTCACAATCTATTATTTTTCTCCTAACAAACACAATGCTTCAACATCCGTGATTCAGCGATCACAACTTTATTGCAGGGAGAGGTTAAAGGAAAGAGTAGGATTGGAAAATGGAAGAAAAAAGTGTTCTTTTTGAACTCCGCCCAATATATTGGAATGCGGCCGCCAACTTCTCTGTGTGTGTAATGCGCATGCGCGCGCTTATTTCTCGGCTTGTTAAAGAATGTCTTTAAACTATTTGTATACCCCGATGATCAAATCACTGTCTCTATCTTTATGTTACTACAGTCTATGTGAATGAATTTATGTTTATCTGTAAGAGATTAGTAATGAAACCAATCAAATTCAGCTTCTCTTGTAGTAGAAAGGATTATCAGCTCCGTTTCAGGCGCGTGTTTTTGAAATGAGACACTCAGAGAGAGAAGGGAGGGGCTCTACACCACGGTTCTTCCTTGTGAAAAACCACGGTCTTCACACAACTTTTGTTTTCACAAACAAAGTACATTCACGACTCAGCAATATCAAGATTATCTTTCAATGTAGTTAAACTATTACTTACCAATTTAATCTCATTCTAATATTCTCCAATGCTCATGCTCTCCATGTTTTCTCCGTGTTCTCAAGTCAATGAACAATGGGTATCTTAGAATAGAGCTATTTCCTGCTTACAAAAACGGACTATACTCTTTCAAATTAGGAATTCACATTCCATACATACAATAACACAATTATCAGACTCTCTTCTGATCTTATCACAAGATATCAGCCCACTGTGAAAACGTCTTCTCACAATATCCTACTGACAGCGCGTTCGCTAAACGGGCACTACAGCAGCTCATTCTCTGCTGTACAACATTAATTATCTTACACTTAAAACGTATTTACAAATACAGATTTCACAATCCGGCCCTTTGTTCAACCCCACCCAACCTTAAAGATCTTATATTTCCAACAGATACTCAACACAAATCAAGATTCTTTTGAATATAACTCATCTGATAGACACAGTAAATCTTGCACAACTCCGCCTGGCCTGGCGAAAATTCAACGAGGGAGGGGTATTCTACAGAAAACTCACCTCTGTGTAGAATTGAAGAGATGCAAAAAATTACGGTGATTCAAATGTGAAAAATATAGATATAAAACTTGACTGGTGGATAGTCCAAATCACTGTGGGTAGTCCAGTTAGAACTATGATGTCCCTTTATGCGTAGATACAATAACCAGGCCAGGTTACTATCAAAGGTTTTAATGAATGCGTGAACTTGTGGTTCTGCAAAGACAACAGAATGCAACTGTAAGAACATTACACAAACTCCACTGAACATACATATATACACATATACCTATGCCACATGCTATCTACCCTATAACACATATACATATATACATATACATCACAGCACATCAAACATACACCTAGCATACGTACAGCACATGGGCAGCAGTGCGCACGCGCCAGTCATAACACCACGCAATCTCCCCAACCGACAAACATTCAACATCTAATACACATTTATCTACCTCACAGAACTAATCTCAATGCTGAGGAAACACGGAGGATTACTCACTTTATCGTGGACGCACAACTCACGATACATAACAAACTTAACTAAACTCTACTTAACTCTACTAAACTTAACTAAACGCAACTTTCTCCGCTCGTGGTGTTGCTCAACCTGCCAGTATTCCTTTTCCGCTCGTACTTCCTGGTCCCGCCCTCTGCTGGCCAGTGATTGGCCGCTTTGACCACTCAGTCCTCCACAGCCTTTTTAACAGCCGCCCCCAAATTCACAGAGCGAATTTGAACATCCGAAAAGGCCTGAGGGTCCAGATAAGCAGCGACGATCACTCTTCTTCAGGAAGGGCAGGGAGACTGACGAGCCTCACCACAGGCCGGGTGTACGTTCTGTCCTTTACTAGCACGTCAGCTGACCGGACTCGGCCGTCGACTCCAGGGAAGACTTTGGTGACCTTTCCTACAGGCCAGAGGGCACGGGGTAGCTGGTTGTCGATGATCATGACTACGTCCCCCACTTGCAGATCCGCTCACTCAGTCCGCCATTTCTGACGGGCTTGGAGTCCTGGAAGGTAATACTTAAGAAAGTGTTTCCAGAAGTGGTCAGCCAATGTCTGGCTATGTCGCCATCTTCTGCGACCTAGGGTCTCGGGACCCTCATAAACGACCTGCGGAAGGGATGCATCCCGCCGCCCCATGAGGAGACAGTTGGGGGTGATGGGATCAGGGTCCGCCACGTCTGATGAGGTGTACCCGAGAGGCTTTGCATTGAGGATCCCCTCAACCTCGATGAGAACTGTGTGCAGCACCTCCTCAGTGACTGTCTGGGCTCCTATGGTGACTTGGAGCGAAGCTTTGAGAGAACGAATCTCTCTCTCCCAACAACCCCCAAAATGTGGTGATCCGGGTGGGTTGAAGATGAACCGGATCTGCTGACTAGCGAGTTGATCCTGGAGCTCGGGCTGGAGGGCTGCGAAGGATTGCTGAAGCTCTCTGTCTCCTCCTCTGAAGTTTGTGCCTTGATCGCACAGGATTTCGTGAGGCTTTCCCCGTCTGGCGATGAAGCGTCTCAGGGCCATCAGGAATGAGTCAGCATCTATACTGGTGAGAAGATCGACATGGACTGCCCGGGTGGTCATACATTTGAACAGTATTCCCCACCTCTTCTCATTCCTGCGCCCGATCTTAATGAGGTATGGCCCAAAGCAATCAACACCTGTAGAGTAGTAGAAGACTGGCTTGAAGACGCGCTGCCTTGCTGGGGGAAGGTCAGCCATCTTGGGTGGGTCAGGACGCCCTCTCCACTTCCTACACTCAACACACTTCCTCTGGTGTCGACGCACTGCCTCCCGTCCGCGTAACACCCAGTATCGTCTCCTGATGTCTGCAAACACCCTCTCCGGCCCAGGATGATGTAGCTTGTCATCATAATCCTGTATAATCAACCTGGTAAGGGGATGCTGAGAGTCAAGGACAATCGGGTGAATTGCGTCTGATGCGAGGTCGCTGCTGCGGCGGAGACGTCCACCCACTCTGATGAGTCCTGTAACCTCGTCGAGCTCTGGGGCCAAGTGCCATGAGGCGGCTGGATTTTGCCACCGGTTTACCGGCCTTCAGCTGGGCTACCTCATCCGCAAAGGAGTCTCTCTGGGCCTGTTGCAGGGCTTCCAGTTCGGCAACAGCGTAGGCGTCAGCTGTCAGGGGAGTTGACGGGTCCGCCGCCCCATGAAACTGGCGGGCAGCGACTTCCAGGTAGTCACGCAGGGTCTGTTGTTGCTGTAGATCTGGTCGGGATGAAACTGAGATTGTCAGCACAGCAACAGCAGGTCTCGTCTCGTGGTCGGGCTCGTTGCCGGGGGAATACGGCTTCTCAGGCCACGCCGTTGGTGGCAGTTTCAGGAATGCTGGGCCATGGGTCCACCTGCAGCCATCACTCAGGTCTTGAAGGGCGAGTCCTCGCGTGAGGTCGTCAGCTGGGTTGTCTCCTGATGGCACGTATCGCCATGTGGCAGACCCTGCTAGTTCTTGAATCTCCGCCACTCTAGTGCCCACAAAAACTTTGTAGCGACACGATTCTGACAACAACCATGTGAGAACAGTCAGTGAGTCAGACCATAATATGCAGCTACGGATGGGGAGGGTCAACTCGGTGGTGATGACCTTGAGGTGCTGTGCGCCAGTGAGAGCCGCACACAGCTCTAAACGAGGAATGGATTGCTGTTTCTTGGGAGCAACGCGGGACCGTGCAGTGAGGAAGGAGACCTCTATGTTGCCCTCCGGATTCTCAGTCCGGAGATAGGCCACGTATCCATATGCTTGCTCTGAGGCATCACAGAACACATGGATGTCTCTCACACTGCTGGGGTGGTCCATCTCAGGATTGGAGTAGCACCTGGGCAGTGTTATCTTTGGCAGGAGTCCCAGCTCGGTCTCCCAGATGTGCCATGCACGCAGCAACTCCTCAGGTAACTGCGGGTCATCCCACTCTCTTTTCTTGTCCCACAAGCGCTGCACAATGACTTTGGCTCTGATTGTGTGCGGTACTATGTAGCCAAGAGGGTCATATTGGCTGGCTAAGACTTTGTAGATGTTCCGCATGGTGACCACTGAACAGTCAACTGGGCGATGCTTGTAAGCGAGAGTGTCGGATTGGCAGTGCCACTGCAGACCGAGGGCAGGCTCCTGGACCTCTGGCTGACCTTGGCTGAGCCATAGCTCACAGCTGTCTGACCTGGCTTCGGAGGGGAGGTGGTCGATGATGAATGGGTCATTACTTGCCCACTGCCTCAACTCAAATCCTCCTTCGGCCAGGAGATTGCGCAGTTTGTCTACTAAAACCCTAGCTTCTTCTCTTGAGCTGAGGCTATGTAGACAGTTGTCCACGTAGAATGACCTCATTATGTCCACTCGGACATCCTCCTCTGGCTGGCTATGATCAATCACATGCTTCTGCAATGCGAACGTCGCACAGCAGGGACTGCAGGCTGTTCCAAAGGGGAGAACTTGCCACTCGTAAACGCTTGGCGGGCTGTCTCGCTTCAGGTCTCTCCAGAGAAACCGCAGCAGTGGTCTGTCCGTCGGGAGCAGCCGCACTTGGTGGAACATCCCGCGGATGTCGCTGCTGAAGGCAATGGAGTGCTCTCTGAAACGCAGCAGCACAGCCAGAAGTGAGGGGCCTAAGGCAGGGCCTGGAAGTAGGAGCTCGTTGAGGTTGTGGCCTTGATATGGAAAGGAGCAATTATACACCACCCGGTTCTTTCCATTGTGTTGGACTATATGGTGTGGTATATACCATGCCTCTTCTGTCTTCTCCACCTGATGTGACTCCAATTTCACAGCGTAGCCTGCCTCTTCTAATTTGTGAATCTCTGCCTGGTAAGTAGCGGCTAGTTCCGGAGCTTTAGCCAACCGTTTCTCAATTCCCCTCAGCTGCGGCAGCACAGCTTCCGGTGAGGCATGTAGCTGTGGCATGGTTTTGACTCGAAGTAGGGGTGTGGCGTAGCGCTCAATGCCATTGATGTTCACTCTCACCGTCTGCTCTTGAAGGAGGTGCACGGCTTCCTGGTCTTGACGCGATCTCACGGCCAACTTCTCACTACGATACGGCAGCACGTCCATCTGCCACAACTTCTCCACGTGAGCGGACAGGTCTGTCGGGGATGATGTGGAGGTGAAGAGACACTGTGGCTGGTCGCGACCAAGATTTATGTCTTGAGCTGGGCCTTGCAGAGTCCATCCCAGCCGTGTTCTCACAGCAGCTGGTCCGCCAGGCGGGCCAAATTTAACAGGCTCTATGGGGGTGATGAGGTGTGTGTAGTCAGAGCCGATCAGTAACACTGGATGAACTCTATTCAGTGGCTGGAGAGGCAACCAGGCTAGATGTTTGTACCTCTGCTGTAGTGCACCGACAGGATGGGTGTGCTCTGCCAGACCCAGCTGCTCGGCGGAGAATGCACTCTGGATCTTGTACCTCTTCTTTGGCTCAGCAACGGGGGATATGGTGAAGGATACGGCCGCCCCGTGAAGCACCTGCAGCTCCTGTCTGACTGTGCGGAGGACCAACTCTTCTGGCTTGCCTTTCAGGCCTAACTTCTTTGCTGCCGCATGGAGAAGGATGGTCCTCTCTGATCCGTCGTCTAGAATAGCATATGCTTCCAATGACCTGTCTCCATTTCTTATGATGACCTTACTGATCTTCAGGAGCACCTTACAGTTGTATACTGGGCGGTCGACATACAGGACTTGGCTAGGTGTGTTCACGAGACAGATATCCGTTGCTGGCACTTCATCCTCTGCTCTCTCGTTCACTTCATGCAGTACAATCAGGTGTCTTCTGTTGCACGTCTTGCATGGTGCCTTCAGTGTGCACTTAGCTGCGTGATGACCGCGGCCACAGCGCCAGCATCTGTTGTTACCTTTGATCCATGCCACCTTCTGCTCTTTGTTCAGCTGCTTGAAGTTAGTACAGTTGTTCAGAAAGTGGCTGGTGTTGTCGCAGTATGGACAATAGGCTTTCCCTTTCTCCACTTTGCTTTGGTGGCTGGCTGAAGGCTCCGATGCAGGCGCTGTAGATCCTGTCACTGCAGTCTCATTTGTACCCAGGAGAATGGTGGTGGTCTTGCTGTATTGCTTTGAGTCCCTCTGGTTCTCCCTCCTCCGGTTGGATGACTCGTCCCTCTCGTAGCTAATACACTGAACAATTTCTTCCTGCACTTCGAGTTCATACTCTAGCCACTCAGCAAAGTCAATGAGTGTGGGGATGGTTACTCTTAGGGGGTGGATGAACCTCTTGAAGCTGGCAGTGAGGTCGTGAGGTAGCTTACCCAGCAATCTGTGGACGTGGGAACCACAATGCAGTTCTACGAGGCCTCTCTCCCCCAGCTGTTCTAACATGCCCACCAGTGAGCGTACACGGAGGGCAAACAGGCGAAAGGCTTTCGCATCTCCACTGCGGACATCTGGACCATCCATCACCTCTGCGATGCGTTGCACAGCCAGCTTGTGAGGCTGCCCATACATCTTGGTGAGGGCTAGCATTGTGTCTGTGTAAGGCTGTCTGGAGTAACTATAAGAATCCGCCACGAGCAAGGCCTCCTCGCATCTCAGGTGGTCTGTGAGGATCTGGAACTTGTACCGCTCCGTGGCATCATCCGGGAGGATATTCTCCAGTGCAATCCTCATCCTTGAGAACTCTCTTGGATCTGGTGATGTCAGTTGTGGAATCGATGGCTTGGGTCCTCTATATGTACGCTCTCTGGGGGGTGGGGGTTCTGCATAGTAAGGATGACGCAGGGTGTACCCTCTCTCTGTTCCATCTGGATACCTATCCCATGGGCCACGCGGTGTGTAGCCTGACCGTGACTGTGTTCTCTGGCCATACTGGTCTGCACAGGGGTAGCTTGTGTGGGGAGAGGCAGAATAGTATGGTGTGTGAGAGGGGTCTTCTTCCACCTGGTGTGAAACTCTAAGGTGGGAGAGATCCTCTGCTAGCTTTTCAACATGGTTAGGAGGGGGGAGGTACTCCTCTCCATGGCCAGCAGGATACCCAGTTGGTTGCATCCGGGCTGGTGTTGGGTGCCACCTCTCTTGCCGATCATATGGGCTTGGTGGCAGGCGGGAACGTGGAGGTATCTGTGGGGTTGCAGACCTGGATGGGGCTCTCACACCTGCCTCCAGGCTCTGGCACTGTTGCTGGAGCTCTTTGTTCTGTTGCTTCAGGTCTTTCAGTGCAGTAACAAGGCCCCATACCTGTCTAGTCTGGTCCCAATCCTTTGTCAGCTGGTCCCACTCCTTGGCCATTTCTCTCTGGTCTGGTGCACCGCCATGGCTGATCGGCGATGCGGCCCTGGAGGGGAGGGGCCCTACCTCTGTAGTATGGAGCCGCCTCTGGGACCCTGGTCCGCTTAGGTCGTAGTCCGACAGGTGGGAGGGAACTATTCCCCGTCTTCTGGGTCGGGTGACCATCTCCTCTGGCTTAGGGTGTTGCATCTTCCACAGCAATTTGCCTATCCGGCTCGAAGGACCATTGAAAAATATAGATATAAAACTTGACTGGTGGATAGTCCAAATCACTGTGGGTAGTCCAGTTAGAACTATGATGTCCCTTTATGCGTAGATACAATAACCAGGCCAGGTTACTATCAAAGGTTTTAATGAATGCGTGAACTTGTGGTTCTGCAAAGACAACAGAATGCAACTGTAAGAACATTACACAAACTCCACTGAACATACATATACACATATACCTATGCCACATGCTATCTACCCTATAACACATATACATATATACATATACATCACAGCACATCAAACATACACCTAGCATACGTACAGCACATGGGCAGCAGTGCGCACGCGCCAGTCATAACACCACGCAATCTCCCCAACCGACAAACATTCAACATCTAATACACATTTATCTACCTCACAGAACTACTCTCAATGCTGAGGAAACACGGAGGATTACTCACTTTATCGTGGACGCACAACTCACGATACATAACAAACTTAACTAAACTCTACTTAACTCTACTAAACTTAACTAAACGCAACTTTCTCCGCTCGTGGTGTTGCTCAACCTGCCAGTATTCCTTTTCCGCTCGTACTTCCTGGTCCCGCCCTCTGCTGGCCAGTGATTGGCCGCTTTGACCACTTATATTTCTCCCACGTAGCTCGCCATCTGTTGTATATTATGGTATCTGTTGCTGCTAAAAAATGAGGAAGAGTTCTTGAGCAGTTTTAAGACTATTTATTCAAAAGGCAGTTTACACAGCATGGTCTTCTCAAGGTCTGCAGCAGGTCATCTCTGGGTGGTCGCAGGAAGTAAAGAGAATGGGCAGTGGTTGCCCAGAGGATTTATCCCTTTTCATATGTAAATACCTTCACCCCTGAGCCAACCAAAACAGAGGTATGGTCAAAGATTCTACAACCTTCTTTAGCCAATGATGGCCTTTTCTCCCGTCCCCTGCCCCAATATGGAGTGGTCAGTGTGTGTGTGTGTGTGTGTGTGTGTGTGTGTGTGTGTGTGTGTGTGTGTCTGTGCCCCCAAGCCGCCCCAACCCCCCTTGCGGCCCCTCTGTGTTGGTCATCTGGAAATGGTCAGTGTGTGTGTGTGTGTGTGTGTGTGTGTGTGTGTGTGTGTGTGTCTGTGTCCACAAGCCCCCCCTTGCGGCCCCTCTACAATTCATGGTATGTGTGCATTGCTGTGTACCCACTAACTGTCGTGTTTCGTAAGTAAACGCGTGAGACAACTGTTAACTATATACCACGTACTTTATTAACCATCCAGTTCCACCATTCATTCCACTCTCCCCGCTTTCCCACTGCGCATGCTCTCCCCTGTATCCCCAACTCATTCCCATTGGTCTACAGCATAAGCGTCACACCATATATTAACATAACACCACATCTCCCCTTTCTAGAGACAAAGGGTAGACTGCCTTTGCCTCGTCAGACCTTAGAGGATTATTCTGCCTCTTTTGTTGTAAAGGTCTGTCCCTGTGTAAATCCTGAACATACGTTACTATAGCGGTTTGATCCATAAATCTCAAAACTAACAGGGCTACTAAAAGTGCTCAAACTAGACCCCATCCAACGTAACATGGAATAACTTTTCCTTAAATACAACAGTAACATTACCCATATACTCCTTTTTTTTTTTTTTTTTTAGGGTAAACACTTATACAAACACTTGTCCACATTTCTCAGTTACATGTCAAACCTCCTAGGTTTAACCACTGCTCTCCCCCCCCTTGTTCTGAGCGTGGGAGTCTCTGCAGGTGGGGCCTGTGTTCCGACTGCAGGTGACAACTGAGGCCCATTATCTGACATCAGGACCTCCGGGATGCCATGGCGGGCAAACATGGACTTCAGATGTACAATAATGTCAGTGGACCTGGTGTGAGACAATTGGGCAATCTCAACATACCTGGAGAAGTAATCGACGACGAGTAGGTATGTGTCTTTTCCCAGGACGAACAGGTCGGCCCCCAACTTCTGCCATGGTCTTTCAGGGCACTCTGACGGCATGAGAGGTTCTCTGGGATTCTGTCGCTCCTGAATGCATGCCCTGCAATTGAGCACCATTTCATTTACCTGTTGGCTGAGTCCAGGCCACCACACAGACTGGCGGGCACGCTCCTTGCACTTCACAACACCTTGGTGTCCTTCGTGTAGTCTGGCCAGCACGTCGTTCCTCATTACTGAAGGTATCACCAGTCGTGTGCCTTTCAGCAGTAGACCGTCTTCCACTGTGAGCGTAGCTTGCTCCCGCCAGTAGCTCTTCAGCACAGGTTCCTGGCTTGCGTGGTCAGGCCATCCCTCTGTGCACAGCATCATAACACGTGAGCAGACACTGTCAGCATTTAGCTCCTTCCTCAGGTTTTCCATATATGAGGCACCAACGGGTAGATTGTCCATTACACAGTCCACATATATATTGGTGCTCTCCATTAGCTCCTCTTCTGATGTAGACCTGGATCTTGTCACTGGGGAGCGCGACAGCGTGTCTGCTGTCCAGAGTGATTTTCCTGGCACGTGCACGATAGAATATGAGTAGCGCATCAACCGCATCCTGAAACGCTGGATTCTTGGCGGCAGAAGATCCAGGGCTTGGCCTCCCAGTAAGCTGAGAAGGGGTTTATGGTCGGTCTCCAGGCAGAAGTGTTTTCCTATGAGGAAATCCTGGAACCGTTCGCAGGCCCATGTGAGGCCCAGGGCCTCCTTCTCGATCTGTGCGTATCGTTGTTCTGTGGGAGTGAGGGACCGAGACGCGTAAGCCACAGGCTTCCATTCAACCCCCCACCTCTGGAGCAGAACACCTCCCAAGCCGAACGAGGATGCGTCGGCTGACACTTTGGTGTCTCTCTTTTGATCATAGACCGCCAGCACTGGAGGAGAGGACAGGGCTTCCTTCAGTGTTCTGAATGCTGTCACCTGGGCCACGTCCCAGGCCCAGCTGTTTCTTTTCGAGAGAAGGTCACGGAGCGGCTTGTCTTTTTCTGCTAACTGGGGAATGAATTTTCCCAGTTGATTGACCATTCCAAGAAAGCTTCGCAGCTCGCTGACGTTTGCGGGCTCCTTCATCTCCATGATGGCCTCCGTCTTCCTCGGATCTGGGCGGACCCCTGTAGCCGTGACGATCTGGCCCAGGAAGACCACCTCACTCTTTGAGAGTTCACATTTGTCCATATTCAGGGTGATGTGGGCCCTTTCCACCCTTTGCAGTACTGCGTGGAGTCGAGTATCGTGCTCTTCCTGATCCCGCCCCCACACCAGCAGGTCATCGATGTGGCATATCACACCTTCCAGCCCCTCGGTTACCTCCGCCATCATGCACTGAAAATGTTCAGGTGCTGAGGCAATTCCGAAAGGAAGGCGGTTGAAATGAAACCTTCCGAATGGGGTGATGAACGTAGTGTACTTGGCTGATTCTGCTGCAAGTGGAACCTGCCAAAACCCCATGTTTGCGTCCAGTTTACTGAAAACCTTTGCTCCGGCAAGCATCCCGAGGCTCTGCTCTATCGACGGCAGAATGTACTTCTCCCTGCATACAAACTCGTTCAAGCCGGTCAGATCCACACATAGACGCACTGATTTACCGTCCTTTTTGGGGACGACCACCATGGCGGCGCCAGGGGTGCAAACTGGCGATGGTCCAAAAAGGTGACACTTTTTTTTTGCCCGTAGATGGTTAGCTCTATCATTAACAGTGGTCTAACAATGATGCGCGTGTAAGTAGCGATGGCCCTGACCTTAACACCCTCATAATTAATGTAAGCAACCTGTTCTCAAAATAATTATGCGGGTTCCTTCAGGTTTCAACAAGTTACATTTAAGACCTTCATAAGACCACTTTTAATAGATTTTAAGACCTATTGAGCAAGTATTGGTATTAGACTCACATTCGTTGATTATTTTCATTAGCAATGCTGGGTGATCTATTCTGTTGCATATAGAACAATGATAATGTAAGTTAGCCTACTCTATCAATTTCTTGATTCATTTCCATTGCTTCTCAACACATTAGATATAATAGCATAAATAACAGAATAAACTCACACACTTACTCACACTCACTTACACTGCATAGCCTACATACTGAGATATGGCACACACACCTCTCACAGGAGGTCCACACACGCACACACACACACACACACACACACACACACACACACACTATATTTACTAAACCACACGTACCGTTGCTACCACTGCAAGTTTGAAGAAATTCAAACTTCACATGCCTACAGTCGAATCGCCTCCTACGGCGATTATCGTATCGAGGCCTCGTCTTATCATTTCACGTGGCAAAATATCGGGGTTTTGGGCGCAGCTTAACCAATGTCACACGAGCAATAACTGTGCGATAAGTTTTGTTTTATATGTTGTCTCTCATCTGCACGCGTCGTATTCCCACGCAGTGGGTCTGCCGACAATAATACATTTTCCGGTGGGACTTTTTAAATAAAAATAAAATCGATTCTACACAAGTCTAAAGCACACAGAAGCCATTAAAATGTTTTATTTTGAAAGTCTCACCCTGTGTCTGATCCTGATGTTATAGAAGCAGCGTAGCAGCAGGGTAAAAGCGAGGTAAAGGCGGACGCGAGACAGTCTCGGGCAGCGTTCGTAAATTCGCACTGCGCACTGGGCTCAACGTCATAAAGGGACCAAGTAATTTGATTGGACAAGAGACATTCCATGACTGCTGATCAGATTTCCAGAGCGAATTTACGAACGCAGCCTAGGGCAAACCACTCGCCGACTCGTTTTTTTCATAACACGAAACTTGAAGTTGTAAAGTACCCACTCGATATAATAAACAACAGTTTAACAATCACTAAATACTTATAATGATCATCTAATTATGTGTAGTTATGTGTTTCTAGCATGTCGATGTTCTATCAGGTAAATTCGCTAGAACTAACCTCCATACCCTGGTTCAGAAGAAGAAATCAGTCCTTCGTCACTTACATCGTCGTCCTCAATGACATTTTTAGGTGGATTGGTTACCCTAGCCTAGATGGTCTTTGTGACATTTCACAATCACAAACATATATGTACAGAAACTCACTAAAGTATAAAACACCGCTAAAATACTGCTTCTCTTCAAATCACTCCATGACACTTTGAGGTCAGTGCATTTGTTTTTTTGGTGAACTACCGTAATAACCCTAAATGGCTAGAGAGTGCAACTTCTGTGCTTTCAGAAACTGTTGGAATTTTTTCGATTGCACATATAGTTCAAGAATTACGATAGTTTGAATGAACCCTGTAAATTCCTGTTGAGAAGTTATCGCAACATAGAAATAACTTCTATGTTATTTTATTTGATTACTTCTTATGTTTCTACTTCCATCTTAAGAACTTTTTAAGACGTTTTATTTCAACTGCAGCAGAGTTTAGCAGACAGGAAGATGTTAGCTTGGGCATCATGTGACTTGGATGAGATGAGATGTAGACCCCCCCCCCCCTCCCCAAATATTTTTTTTGCAGATCTGCATGATTCACGTAGGTCACCTATTTTGAGGTAAAAACGGCGAATTTCACCTAAAGGTGACAAGTTTGCACCACTGGGCGCACCAGTCGGTTGGCTCTTCCACGCGGCTGATGACACCCAGGTTCTCCATGCGCTGGAGCTCATCTCTGACTTTCCCCATCATAGGCAGCGGAATCCTCCTGGGGGTTTTCAAGGAAAATGGCACAGCACCCGGTTTGAGTTTTATGGTGTATGCTTGTTGTACCTCACCCAGGCCACTGCACAGCTTGGGGTAGGTCGTCTTGAGGGTCTCCATGTCTATGCTGTTGACACGGAGGAGTAAGCCCAGGGCTACGATGGCTGGCCTCCCAAGCAAAGGCGTGCTCAGGTTATTCACCACATAGACCTTCTCCGTGGTCTGCTTGCCTCCTCTCCCTAGCTGCAGCTTGGTGAACCCTGCCACGTCCAGCGGCATTCGTCCTGGACCAAACAAAGGTTTCTCTGCTTTGTGGAGAATGGGTGGCTGTGTGTTAGAAAACATGTTAGCAAAAACAGCCTGTGACACAACAGTGACATCGGCTCCAGTATCGAGCTTGAAGGTGACCTGTTTTCCCATCACTTCTATTTCTACAATCCATGGATCAGCCTCTGACGTCACAGAACCAAGGAACCAGCCTTCCACCTCTTCTTCAATACCGTGCACAGCTTTACCTGCAAGGCACACACGCTTGTAGTGACCCATTTTTCCACAGGAGTGACACTTCACCTCGTTGGCAGGACACTCCAGCTTGGGGTGTGGTGCGCCACCACATTTGTAGCACTGGGAGCTGCTCTGGCTGCTGTGTGCCTTTGCTCCAAAGCTCTTATACATGTTAGGTTTGGGCTTTTCCTTTGGCCTCCCTTTAAACACTCTGTCTACAGAGCTGACGTCCATCTGCACTGCACTACTGCTGCTGTCACTCCTCAGTGTGCTTTGCTGCTTTTTGATCTCCTCTGATTGTCTCGCCATGTTGATAGCTTTTTCTAAGTCCAAGTCTTTTTCCATTTGCATGCGTTCTGAGAGCCGCAAGTCTGCCAGCCCTACCACTAACCTATCCCTGATCAGTTCATCATGCAATTGTCCATAATTGCAGACAGTGCTCTGCCAATGCATACAAGGCAGTGACAAATGCATCCACGGTCTCATTTGCTTCCTGTTTGCGCATGTTAAATCGCGCACGTTCGTACACAATGTTCTTTTTCACTACAAAGAAGGATTGAAAGCCATCCCTCACTTTACTGTACAGATGCAGGTCTCCCTCGCTGAGTTTCAAACCCCTCAAAACATCGTCGGCCTCATCTCCCATACAATAAATCAAAGTGTTCACCTGATTATCATCAGAGCTGGCGGCTAGATTGCTTGCCTGTCGGAACCTCTCAAATCTCCGTATCCACTTTGTCCACTCGAGCGGCTTAGAAAAATCAAAAGGCTCCGGCGGCTGAATGTTGAACGTCGCATTTGTAGTAGCCATTCTGCTAGCTTCCTCTTCCTCTTGCGGCACGTTGTCGTTAGCCAGCTGCTCGCCTTCAGCATGTAACGTGGAATCGCTCATACAGCCTGTCGATTAGGCACATCTCTGTACTGATTTAGTTCAACAGCACTTCTGACACCATGTCGTGTTTCGTAAGTAAACGCGTGAGACAACTGTTAACTATATACCACGTACTTTATTAACCATCCAGTTCCACCATTCATTCCACTCTCCCCGCTTTCCCACTGCGCATGCTCTCCCCTGTATCCCCAACTCATTCCCATTGGTCTACAGCATAAGCGTCACACCATATATTAACATAACACCACACTAACCACAGCACATATATGTCTACATGTATGTTTCAAGTAAAATATACTACAACACTTTCAGAACAGCTCTGTTAATGACTGAAACCAGCTCTCGAAGAGACTGTCAAAAGAGACTCTGAAAACGAAACGTTGATCACTTTTGAGCAAAAGGCTGCACACACGTAATTCAAGTTGCTCTGATTGTCATTTAGAGTTACATTATAGGAGCATTCAACAACAAGTCAAAATGTGCTCCAGAAAGGCAGAAAACAACACTTTGATATAACTTGAGAACGAATGCAAAAAACAGTCCACTCTCAGAACAGGCCGCTTGGACACTTTAAGAACAGCTCTGTTAATGACTGAAACCAGCTCTTTAAGAGATTGTCAAAAGAGACTCTGAAAACGAAACGTTGATAACTTTTGAGCAAAAGGCTGCACACACGTAATTCAAGATACTCTGGTTGTCATTTAGAGTTACATTATAGGAGCATTCAACAACAAGTCAAAATGTGCTCCAGAAAGGCAGAAAACAACACTTTGATATAACTTTAGAACGAATGCAAAAAACAGTCCACTCTCAGAACATGCCCCTTGGACACTTTCAGAACAGCTCTGTTAATGACTAAAACCAGCTCTTTAAGAGATTGTCAAAAGAGACTCTGAAAACGAAACGTTGATCACTTTTGAGCAAAAGGCTGCACACACGCAATTCAAGTTGCTCTGATTGTCATTTAGAGTCACATTATAGGAGCATTCAACAACAAGTCAAAATGTGCTCCAGAAAGGCAGAAAACAACACTTTGATAGTTTGATATAACTTGAAAACGAATGCAAAAAACAGTCCACTCTAAGAACAGGCCGCTTGGACACTTTCAGAACAGCTCTGTTAATGACTGAAAACAGCTCTCGAAGAGATTGTCAAAAGAGACTCCGAAAACCAAACGTTGATCACTTTTGAGCAAAAGGCTGCACACACGCAATTCAAGTTGCTCTGATTGTCATTTAGAGTTACATTATAGGAGCATTCAGCAACAAGTCAAAATGTGCTCCAGAAAAGCAGAAAACAACACTGATAGAACTTGAGAACGAATGCAAAAAACAGTCCACTCTCAGAACAGGCCTCTTGGACAGCTCTGTTAATGACTGAAAACAGCTCTCGAAGAGATTGTCAAAAGAGACTCCGAAAACGAAACGTTGATCACTTTTGAGCAAAAGGCTGCACACACGCAATTCAAGTTGCTCTGATTGTCATTTAGAGTTACATTATAGGAGCATTCAGCAACAAGTCAAAATGTGCTCCAGAAAAGCAGAAAACAACACTGATAGAACTTGAGAACGAATGCAAAAAACAGTCCACTCTCAGAACAGGCCGCTTGGACACTTTCAGAACAGCTCTGTTAATGACTGAAAACAGCTCTCGAAGAGATTGTCAAAAGAGACTCTGAAAACGAAACGTTGATCACTTTTGAGCAAAAGGCTGCACACACGCAATTCAAGTTGCTCTGATTGTCATTTAGAGTTACGTTATAGGAGCATTCAGCAACAAGTCAAAATGTGCTCCAGAAAAGCAGAAAACAACACTGATAGAACTTGAGAACGAATGCAAAAAACAGTCCACTCTCAGAACAGGCCTCTTGGACAGCTCTGTTAATGACTGAAAACAGCTCTCGAAGAGATTGTCAAAAAAAAACTCTGAAAACGAAACGTTGATCACTTTTGAGCAAAAGGCTGCACACACGCAATTCAAGTTGCTCTGATTGTCATTTAGAGTTACATTATAGGAGCATTCAACAACAAGTCAAAATGTGCTCGAGAAAGGCAGAAAACAACACTTTGATAGTTTGATATAACTTGAGAACGAATGCAAAAAACAGTCCACTCTAAGAACAGGCCGCTTGGACACTTTCAGAACAGCTCTGTTAATGACTGAAAACAGCTCTCGAAGAGATTGTCAAAAGAGACTCCGAAAACGAAACGTTGATCACTTTTGAGCAAAAGGCTGCACACACGCAATTCAAGTTGCTCTGATTGTCATTTAGAGTTACATTATAGGAGCATTCAACAACAAGTCAAAATGTGCTCGAGAAAGGCAGAAAACAACACTTTGATATAACTTGAGAACGAATGCAAAAAACAGTCCACTCTCAGAACAGGCCTCTTGGACAGCTCTGTTAATGACTGAAAACAGCTCTCGAAGAGATTGTCAAAAGAGACTCTGAAAACGAAACGTTGATCACTTTTGAGCAAATGGCTGCACACACGTAATTCAAGATACTCTGATTGTCATTTAGAGTTACATTATAGGAGCATTCAGCAACAAGTCAAAATGTGCTCCAGAAAAGCAGAAAACAACACTGATAGAACTTGAGAACGAATGCAAAAAACAGTCCACTCTCAGAACAGGCCGCTTTGACACTTTCAGAACAGCTCTGTTAATGACTGAAAACAGCTCTCGAAGAGATTGTCAAAAGAGACTCCGAAAACGAAACGTTGATCACTTTTGAGCAAAAGGCTGCACACACGCAATTCAAGTTGTTCTGATTGTCATTTAGAGTTACATTATAGGAGCATTCAGCAACAAGTCAAAATGTGCTCCAGAAAAGCAGAAAACAACACTGATAGAACTTGAGAACGAATGCAAAAAACAGTCCACTCTCAGAACAGGCTGCTTGGACACTTTCAGAACAGCTCTGTTAATGACTGAAATCAGCTCTTTAAGAGATTGTCAAAAGAGACTCTGAAAACGAAACATTGATAACTTTTGAGCAAAAGGCTGCACACACGTAATTCAACATACTCTGATTGTAATTTAAAGTTACATTATAGGAGCATTCAACAACAAGTCAAAATGTGCTCCAGAAAGGCAGAAAACAACACTTTGATAGTTTGATATAACTTGAGAACGAATGCAAAAAACAGTCCACTCTAAGAACAGGCCGCTTGGACACTTTCAGAACAGCTCTGTTAATGACTGAAAACAGCTCTCGAAGAGATTGTCCTTAGACTCCGAAAACGAAACGTTGATCACTTTTGAGCAAAAGGCTGCACACACGCAATTCAAGTTGCTCTGATTGTCATTTAGAGTTACATTATAGGAGCATTCAGCAACAAGTCAAAACGTGCTCCAGAAAAGCAGAAAACAACACTGATAGAACTTGAGAACGAATGCAAAAAACAGTCCACTCTCAGAACAGGCCGCTTGGACACTTTCAGAACAGCTCTGTTAATGACTGAAAACAGCTCTCGAAGAGATTGTCAAAAGAGACTCTGAAAACGAAACGTTGATCACTTTTGAGCAAAAGGCTGCACACACGCAATTCAAGTTGCTCTGATTGTCATTTAGAGTTACATTATAGGAGCATTCAACAACAAGTCAAAATGTGCTCGAGAAAGGCAGAAAACAACACTTTGATATAACTTGAGAACGAATGCAAAAATCAGTCCACTCTCAGAACAGGCCTCTTGGACAGCTCTGTTAATGACTGAAAACAGCTCTCGAAGAGATTGTCAAAAGAGACTCTGAAAACGAAACGTTGATCACTTTTGAGCAAATGGCTGCACACACGTAATTCAAGATACTCTGATTGTCACTTAGAGTTACATTATAGGAGCATTCAGCAACAAGTCAAAATGTGCTCCAGAAAAGCAGAAAACAACACTGATAGAACTTGAGAACGAATGCAAAAAACAGTCCACTCTCAGAACAGGCCGCTTGGACACTTTCAGAACAGCTCTGTTAATGACTGAAATCAGCTCTTTAAGAGATTGTCAAAAGAGACTCTGAAAACGAAACATTGATCACTTTTGAGCAAAAGGCTGCACACACGCAATTCAAGTTGCTCTGATTGTCATTTAGAGTTACATTATAGGAGCATTCAACAACAAGTCAAAATGTGCTCGAGAAAGGCAGAAAACAACACTTTGATATAACTTGAGAACGAATGCAAAAAACAGTCCACTCTCAGAACAGGCCTCTTGGACAGCTCTGTTAATGACTGAAAACAGCTCTTGAAGAGATTGTCAAAAGAGACTCTGAAAACGAAACGTTGATCACTTTTGAGCAAAAGGCTGCACACACGCAATTCAAGTTGCTCTGATTGTCAATTAGAGTTACATCATAGGAGCATTCAACAACAAGTCAAAATGTGCTCGAGAAAGGCAGAAAACAACACTTTGATATAACTTGAGAACGAATGCAAAAACAGTCCACTCTCAGAACAGGCTGCTTGGACACTTTCAGAACAGCTCTGTTAATGACTGAAATCAGCTCTTTAAGAGATTGTCAAAAGAGACTCTGAAAACGAAAAATTGATAACTTTTGAGCAAAAGGCTGCACACACGCAATTCAAGTTGCTCTGATTGTCATTTAGAGTTACATTATAGGAGCATTCAACAACAAGTCAAAATGTGCTCCAGAAAGGCAGAAAACAACACTTTGATAGTTTGATATAACTTGAGAACGAATGCAAAAAACAGTCCACTCTAAGAACAGGCCGCTTGGACACTTTCAGAACAGCTCTGTTAATGACTGAAAACAGCTCTCGAAGAGATTGTCAAAAGAGACTCCGAAAACGAAACGTTGATCACTTTTGAGCAAAAGGCTGCACACACGCAATTCAAGTTGCTCTGATTGTCATTTAGAGTTACATTATAGGAGCATTCAGCAACAAGTCAAAATGTGCTCCAGAAAAGCAGACAACAACACTGATAGAACTTTAGAACGAATGCAAAAAACAGTCCACTCTCAGAACAGGCCGCTTGGACACTTTCAGAACAGCTCTGTTAATGACTGAAAACAGCTCTCGAAGAGATTGTCAAAAGAGACTCCGAAAACGAAACGTTGATCACTTTTGAGCAAAAGGCTGCACACACGCAATTCAAGTTGCTCTGATTGTCATTTAGAGTTACATTATAGGAGCATTCAACAACAAGTCAAAATGTGCTCGAGAAAGGCAGAAAACAACACTTTGATATAACTTGAGAACGAATGCAAAAAACAGTCCACTCTCAGAACAGGCCTCTTGGACACTTTCAGAACAGCTCTGTTAATGACTGAAAACAGCTCTCGAAGAGATTGTCAAAAGAGACTCTGAAAACGAAACGTTGATCACTTTTGAGCAAAAGGCTGCACACACGCAATTCAAGTTGCTCTGATTGTCATTTAGAGTTACATCATAGGAGCATTCAACAACAAGTCAAAATGTGCTCGAGAAAGGCAGAAAACAACACTTTGATATAACTTGAGAACGAATGCAAAAAACAGTCCACTCTCAGAACAGGCCTCTTGGACAGCTCTGTTAATGACTGAAAACAGCTCTGGAAGAGATTGTCAAAAGAGACTCCGAAAACGAAACGTTGATCACTTTTGAGCAAATGGCTGCACACACGTAATTCAAGATACTCTGATTGTCATTTAGAGTTACATTATAGGAGCATTCAGCAACAAGTCAAAATGTGCTCCAGAAAAGCAGAAAACAACACTGATAGAACTTGAGAACGAATGCAAAAAACAGTCCACTCTCAGAACAGGCCGCTTGGACACTTTCAGAACAGCTCTGTTAATGACTGAAAACAGCTCTCGAAGAGATTGTCAAAAGAGACTCTGAAAACGAAACGTTGATCACTTTTGAGCAAAAGGCTGCACACACGCAATTCAAGTTGCTCTGATTGTCATTTAGAGTTACATTATAGGAGCATTCAACAACAAGTTAAAATGTGCTCCAGAAAGGCAGAAAACTACACTTTGATAGTTTGATATAACTTGAGAACGAATGCAAAAAACAGTCCACTCTAAGAACAGGCCACTTGGACACTTTCAGAACAGCTCTGTTAATGACTGAAAACAGCTCTCGAAGAGATTGTCAAAAGAGACTCCGAAAACGAAACGTTGATCACTTTTGAGCAAAAGGCTGCACACACGCAATTCAAGTTGCTCTGATTGTCATTTAGAGTTACATTATAGGAGCATTCAACAACAAGTCAAAATGTGCTCGAGAAAGGCAGAAAACAACACTTTGATATAACTTGAGAACGAATGCAAAAAACAGTCCACTCTCAGAACAGGCCTCTTGGACAGCTCTGTTAATGACTGAAAACAGCTCTCGAAAAGATTGTCAAAAGAGACTCCGAAAACGAAACGTTGATCACTTTTGAGCAAATGGCTGCACACACGTAATTCAAGATACTCTGATTGTCATTTAGAGTTACATTATAGGAGCATTCAGCAACAAGTCAAAATGTGCTCCAGAAAAGCAGAAAACAACACTGATAGAACTTGAGAACGAATGCAAAAAACAGTCCACTCTCAGAACAGGCCGCTTGGACACTTTCAGAACAGCTCTGTTAATGACTGAAAACAGCTCTCGAAGAGATTGTCAAAAGAGACTCTGAAAACGAAACATTGATCACTTTTGAGCAAAAGGCTGCACACACGCAATTCAAGTTGCTCTGATTGTCATTTAGAGTTACATTATAGGAGCATTCAACAACAAGTCAAAATGTGCTCGAGAAAGGCAGAAAACAACACTTTGATATAACTTGAGAACGAATGCAAAAAACAGTCCACTCTCAGAACAGGCCTCTTGGACAGCTCTGTTAATGACTGAAAACAGCTCTCGAAAAGATTGTCAAAAGAGACTCCGAAAACGAAACGTTGATCACTTTTGAGCAAATGGCTGCACACACGTAATTCAAGATACTCTGATTGTCATTTAGAGTTACATTATAGGAGCATTCAGCAACAAGTCAAAATGTGCTCCAGAAAAGCAGAAAACAACACTGATAGAACTTGAGAACGAATGCAAAAAACAGTCCACTCTCAGAACAGGCCGCTTGGACACTTTCAGAACAGCTCTGTTAATGACTGAAAACAGCTCTCGAAGAGATTGTCAAAAGAGACTCTGAAAACGAAACATTGATCACTTTTGAGCAAAAGGCTGCACACACGCAATTCAAGTTGCTCTGATTGTCATTTAGAGTTACATTATAGGAGCATTCAACAACAAGTCAAAATGTGCTCGAGAAAGGCAGAAAACAACACTTTGATATAACTTGAGAACGAATGCAAAAAACAGTCCACTCTCAGAACAGGCCTCTTGGACAGCTCTGTTAATGACTGAAAACAGCTCTCGAAGAGATTGTCAAAAGAGACTCCGAAAACGAAACGTTGATCACTTTTGAGCAAATGGCTGCACACACGTAATTCAAGATACTCTGATTGTCATTTAGAGTTACATTATAGGAGCATTCAGCAACAAGTCAAAATGTGCTCCAGAAAAGCAGAAAACAACACTGATAGAACTTGAGAACGAATGCAAAAAACAGTCCACTCTCAGAACAGGCCGCTTGGACACTTTCAGAACAGCTCTGTTAATGACTGAAAACAGCTCTCGAAGAGATTGTCAAAAGAGACTCTGAAAACGAAACGTTGATCACTTTTGAGCAAAAGGCTGCACACACGCAATTCAAGTTGCTCTGATTGTCATTTAGAGTTACATTATAGGATTATTCAACAACAAGTCAAAATGTGCTCGTGAAAGGCAGAAAACAACACTTTGATAGTTTGATATAACTTGAGAACGAATGCAAAAAACAGTCCACTCTAAGAACAGGCCGCTTGGACACTTTCAGAACAGCTCTGTTAATGACTGAAAACAGCTCTCGAAGAGATTGTCAAAAGAGACTCTGAAAACGAAACGTTGATCACTTTTGAGCAAAAGGCTGCACACACGCAATTCAAGATGCTCTGATTGTCATTTAGAGTTACATTATAGGATTATTCAACAACAAGTCAAAATGTGCTCGTGAAAGGCAGAAAACAACACTTTGATAGTTTGATATAACTTGAGAACGAATGCAAAAAACAGTCCACTCTAAGAACAGGCCGCTTGGACACTTTCAGAACAGCTCTGTTAATGACTGAAAACAGCTCTCGAAGAGATTGTCAAAAGAGACTCCGAAAACGAAACGTTGATCACTTTTGAGCAAAAGGCTGCACACACGCAATTCAAGTTGCTCTGATTGTCATTTAGAGTTACATTATAGGATTATTCAACAACAAGTCAAAATGTGCTCGTGAAAGGCAGAAAACAACACTTTGATAGTTTGATATAACTTGAGAACGAATGCAAAAAACAGTCCACTCTAAGAACAGGCCACTTGGACACTTTCAGAACAGCTCTGTTAATGACTGAAAACAGCTCTCGAAGAGATTGTCAAAAGAGACTCCGAAAACGAAACGTTGATCACTTTTGAGCAAAAGGCTGCACACACGCAATTCAAGTTGCTCTGATTGTCATTTAGAGTTACATTATAGGATTATTCAACAACAAGTCAAAATGTGCTCGTGAAAGGCAGAAAACAACACTTTGATAGTTTGATATAACTTGAGAACGAATGCAAAAAACAGTCCACTCTAAGAACAGGCCGCTTGGACACTTTCAGAACAGCTCTGTTAATGACTGAAAACAGCTCTCGAAGAGATTGTCAAAAGAGACTCTGAAAACGAAACGTTGATCACTTTTGAGCAAAAGGCTGCACACACGCAATTCAAGTTGCTCTGATTGTCATTTAGAGTTACATTATAGGATTATTCAACAACAAGTCAAAATGTGCTCGTGAAAGGCAGAAAACAACACTTTGATAGTTTGATATAACTTGAGAACGAATGCAAAAAACAGTCCACTCTAAGAACAGGCCGCTTGGACACTTTCAGAACAGCTCTGTTAATGACTGAAAACAGCTCTCGAAGAGATTGTCAAAAGAGACTCTGAAAACGAAACGTTGATCACTTTTGAGCAAAAGGCTGCACACACGCAATTCAAGTTGCTCTGATTGTCATTTAGAGTTACATTATAGGATTATTCAACAACAAGTCAAAATGTGCTCGTGAAAGGCAGAAAACAACACTTTGATAGTTTGATATAACTTGAGAACGAATGCAAAAAACACAGTCCACTCTAAGAACAGGCCGCTTGGACACTTTCAGAACAGCTCTGTTAATGACTGAAAACAGCTCTCGAAGAGATTGTCAAAAGAGACTCCGAAAACGAAACGTTGATCACTTTTGAGCAAAAGGCTGCACACACGCAATTCAAGTTGCTCTGATTGTCATTTAGAGTTACATTATAGGATTATTCAACAACAAGTCAAAATGTGCTCGTGAAAGGCAGAAAACAACACTTTGATAGTTTGATATAACTTGAGAACGAATGCAAAAAACAGTCCACTCTAAGAACAGGCCGCTTGGACACTTTCAGAACAGCTCTGTTAATGACTGAAAACAGCTCTCGAAGAGATTGTCAAAAGAGACTCTGAAAACGAAACGTTGATCACTTTTGAGCAAAAGGCTGCACACACGCAATTCAAGATGCTCTGATTGTCATTTAGAGTTACGTTATAGGATTATTCAACAACAAGTCAAAATGTGCTCGTGAAAGGCAGAAAACAACACTTTGATAGTTTGATATAACTTGAGAACGAATGCAAAAAACAGTCCACTCTAAGAACAGGCCGCTTGGACACTTTCAGAACAGCTCTGTTAATGACTGAAAACAGCTCTCGAAGAGATTGTCAAAAGAGACTCCGAAAACGAAACGTTGATCACTTTTGAGCAAAAGGCTGCACACACGCAATTCAAGTTGCTCTGATTGTCATTTAGAGTTACATTATAGGATTATTCAACAACAAGTCAAAATGTGCTCGTGAAAGGCAGAAAACAACACTTTGATAGTTTGATATAACTTGAGAACGAATGCAAAAAACAGTCCACTCTAAGAACAGGCCGCTTGGACACTTTCAGAACAGCTCTGTTAATGACTGAAAACAGCTCTCGAAGAGATTGTCAAAAGAGACTCTGAAAACGAAACGTTGATCACTTTTGAGCAAAAGGCTGCACACACGCAATTCAAGTTGCTCTGATTGTCATTTAGAGTTACATTATAGGATTATTCAACAACAAGTCAAAATGTGCTCGTGAAAGGCAGAAAACAACACTTTGATAGTTTGATATAACTTGAGAACGAATGCAAAAAACAGTCCACTCTAAGAACAGGCCGCTTGGACACTTTCAGAACAGCTCTGTTAATGACTGAAAACAGCTCTCGAAGAGATTGTCAAAAGAGACTCTGAAAACGAAACGTTGATCACTTTTGAGCAAAAGGCTGCACACACGCAATTCAAGATGCTCTGATTGTCATTTAGAGTTACATTATAGGATTATTCAACAACAAGTCAAAATGTGCTCGTGAAAGGCAGAAAACAACACTTTGATAGTTTGATATAACTTGAGAACGAATGCAAAAAACAGTCCACTCTAAGAACAGGCCGCTTGGACACTTTCAGAACAGCTCTGTTAATGACTGAAAACAGCTCTCGAAGAGATTGTCAAAAGAGACTCCGAAAACGAAACGTTGATCACTTTTGAGCAAAAGGCTGCACACACGCAATTCAAGTTGCTCTGATTGTCATTTAGAGTTACATTATAGGATTATTCAACAACAAGTCAAAATGTGCTCGTGAAAGGCAGAAAACAACACTTTGATAGTTTGATATAACTTGAGAACGAATGCAAAAAACAGTCCACTCTAAGAACAGGCCGCTTGGACACTTTCAGAACAGCTCTGTTAATGACTGAAAACAGCTCTCGAAGAGATTGTCAAAAGAGACTCTGAAAACGAAACGTTGATCACTTTTGAGCAAAAGGCTGCACACACGCAATTCAAGTTGCTCTGATTGTCATTTAGAGTTACATTATAGGATTATTCAACAACAAGTCAAAATGTGCTCGTGAAAGGCAGAAAACAACACTTTGATAGTTTGATATAACTTGAGAACGAATGCAAAAAACAGTCCACTCTAAGAACAGGCCGCTTGGACACTTTCAGAACAGCTCTGTTAATGACTGAAAACAGCTCTCGAAGAGATTGTCAAAAGAGACTCTGAAAACGAAACGTTGATCACTTTTGAGCAAAAGGCTGCACACACGCAATTCAAGTTGCTCTGATTGTCATTTAGAGTTACATTATAGGATTATTCAACAACAAGTCAAAATGTGCTCGTGAAAGGCAGCAAACAACACTTTGATAGTTTGATATAACTTGAGAACGAATGCAAAAAACAGTCCACTCTAAGAACAGGCCGCTTGGACACTTTCAGAACAGCTCTGTTAATGACTGAAAACAGCTCTCGAAGAGATTGTCAAAAGAGACTCCGAAAACGAAACGTTGATCACTTTTGAGCAAAAGGCTGCACACACGCAATTCAAGTTGCTCTGATTGTCATTTAGAGTTACATTATAGGATTATTCAACAACAAGTCAAAATGTGCTCGTGAAAGGCAGAAAACAACACTTTGATAGTTTGATATAACTTGAGAACGAATGCAAAAAACAGTCGACTCTAAGAACAGGCCGCTTGGACACTTTCAGAACAGCTCTGTTAATGACTGAAAACAGCTCTCGAAGAGATTGTCAAAAGAGACTCTGAAAACGAAACGTTGATCACTTTTGAGCAAAAGGCTGCACACACGCAATTCAAGTTGCTCTGATTGTCATTTAGAGTTACATTATAGGATTATTCAACAACAAGTCAAAATGTGCTCGTGAAAGGCAGAAAACAACACTTTGATAGTTTGATATAACTTGAGAACGAATGCAAAAAACAGTCCACTCTAAGAACAGGCCGCTTGGACACTTTCAGAACAGCTCTGTTAATGACTGAAAACAGCTCTCGAAGAGATTGTCAAAAGAGACTCTGAAAACGAAACGTTGATCACTTTTGAGCAAAAGGCTGCACACACGCAATTCAAGATGCTCTGATTGTCAAAAGAGACTCCGAAAACGAAACGTTGAGCACTTTTGAGCAAAAGGATGCACACACGCAATTCAAGTTGCTCTGATTGTCATTTAGAGTTACATTATAGGATTATTCAACAACAAGTCAAAATGTGCTCGTGAAAGGCAGAAAACAACACTTTGATAGTTTGATATAACTTGAGAACGAATGCAAAAAACACAGTCCACTCTAAGAACAGGCCGCTTGGACACTTTCAGAACAGCTCTGTTAATGACTGAAAACAGCTCTCGAAGAGATTGTCAAAAGAGACTCCGAAAACGAAACGTTGATCACTTTTGAGCAAAAGGCTGCACACACGCAATTCAAGTTGCTCTGATTGTCATTTAGAGTTACATTATAGGATTATTCAACAACAAGTCAAAATGTGCTCGTGAAAGGCAGAAAACAACACTTTGATAGTTTGATATAACTTGAGAACGAATGCAAAAAACAGTCCACTCTAAGAACAGGCCGCTTGGACACTTTCAGAACAGCTCTGTTAATGACTGAAAACAGCTCTCGAAGAGATTGTCAAAAGAGACTCTGAAAACGAAACGTTGATCACTTTTGAGCAAAAGGCTGCACACACGCAATTCAAGTTGCTCTGATTGTCATTTAGAGTTACATTATAGGATTATTCAACAACAAGTCAAAATGTGCTCGTGAAAGGCAGAAAACAACACTTTGATAGTTTGATATAACTTGAGAACGAATGCAAAAAACAGTCCACTCTAAGAACAGGCCGCTTGGACACTTTCAGAACAGCTCTGTTAATGACTGAAAACAGCTCTCGAAGAGATTGTCAAAAGAGACTCTGAAAACGAAACGTTGATCACTTTTGAGCAAAAGGCTGCACACACGCAATTCAAGTTGCTCTGATTGTCATTTAGAGTTACATTATAGGATTATTCAACAACAAGTCAAAATGTGCTCGTGAAAGGCAGAAAACAACACTTTGATAGTTTGATATAACTTGAGAACGAATGCAAAAAACAGTCCACTCTAAGAACAGGCCGCTTGGACACTTTCAGAACAGCTCTGTTAATGACTGAAAACAGCTCTCGAAGAGATTGTCAAAAGAGACTCTGAAAACGAAACGTTGATCACTTTTGAGCAAAAGGCTGCACACACGCAATTCAAGTTGCTCTGATTGTCATTTAGAGTTACATTATAGGATTATTCAACAACAAGTCAAAATGTGCTCGTGAAAGGCAGAAAACAACACTTTGATAGTTTGATATAACTTGAGAACGAATGCAAAAAACACAGTCCACTCTAAGAACAGGCCGCTTGGACACTTTCAGAACAGCTCTGTTAATGACTGAAAACAGCTCTCGAAGAGATTGTCAAAAGAGACTCCGAAAACGAAACGTTGATCACTTTTGAGCAAAAGGCTGCACACACGCAATTCAAGTTGCTCTGATTGTCATTTAGAGTTACATTATAGGATTATTCAACAACAAGTCAAAATGTGCTCGTGAAAGGCAGAAAACAACACTTTGATAGTTTGATATAACTTGAGAACGAATGCAAAAAACAGTCCACTCTAAGAACAGGCCGCTTGGACACTTTCAGAACAGCTCTGTTAATGACTGAAAACAGCTCTCGAAGAGATTGTCAAAAGAGACTCTGAAAACGAAACGTTGATCACTTTTGAGCAAAAGGCTGCACACACGCAATTCAAGTTGCTCTGATTGTCATTTAGAGTTACATTATAGGATTATTCAACAACAAGTCAAAATGTGCTCGTGAAAGGCAGAAAACAACACTTTGATAGTTTGATATAACTTGAGAACGAATGCAAAAAACAGTCCACTCTAAGAACAGGCCGCTTGGACACTTTCAGAACAGCTCTGTTAATGACTGAAAACAGCTCTCGAAGAGATTGTCAAAAGAGACTCTGAAAACGAAACGTTGATCACTTTTGAGCAAAAGGCTGCACACACGCAATTCAAGTTGCTCTGATTGTCATTTAGAGTTACATTATAGGATTATTCAACAACAAGTCAAAATGTGCTCGTGAAAGGCAGAAAACAACACTTTGATAGTTTGATATAACTTGAGAACGAATGCAAAAAACAGTCCACTCTAAGAACAGGCCGCTTGGACACTTTCAGAACAGCTCTGTTAATGACTGAAAACAGCTCTCGAAGAGATTGTCAAAAGAGACTCTGAAAACGAAACGTTGATCACTTTTGAGCAAAAGGCTGCACACACGCAATTCAAGTTGCTCTGATTGTCATTTAGAGTTACATTATAGGATTATTCAACAACAAGTCAAAATGTGCTCGTGAAAGGCAGAAAACAACACTTTGATAGTTTGATATAACTTGAGAACGAATGCAAAAAACACAGTCCACTCTAAGAACAGGCCGCTTGGACACTTTCAGAACAGCTCTGTTAATGACTGAAAACAGCTCTCGAAGAGATTGTCAAAAGAGACTCCGAAAACGAAACGTTGATCACTTTTGAGCAAAAGGCTGCACACACGCAATTCAAGTTGCTCTGATTGTCATTTAGAGTTACATTATAGGATTATTCAACAACAAGTCAAAATGTGCTCGTGAAAGGCAGAAAACAACACTTTGATAGTTTGATATAACTTGAGAACGAATGCAAAAAACAGTCCACTCTAAGAACAGGCCGCTTGGACACTTTCAGAACAGCTCTGTTAATGACTGAAAACAGCTCTCGAAGAGATTGTCAAAAGAGACTCTGAAAACGAAACGTTGATCACTTTTGAGCAAAAGGCTGCACACACGCAATTCAAGATGCTCTGATTGTCATTTAGAGTTACATTATAGGATTATTCAACAACAAGTCAAAATGTGCTCGTGAAAGGCAGAAAACAACACTTTGATAGTTTGATATAACTTGAGAACGAATGCAAAAAACAGTCCACTCTAAGAACAGGCCGCTTGGACACTTTCAGAACAGCTCTGTTAATGACTGAAAACAGCTCTCGAAGAGATTGTCAAAAGAGACTCCGAAAACGAAACGTTGATCACTTTTGAGCAAAAGGCTGCACACACGCAATTCAAGTTGCTCTGATTGTCATTTAGAGTTACATTATAGGATTATTCAACAACAAGTCAAAATGTGCTCGTGAAAGGCAGAAAACAACACTTTGATAGTTTGATATAACTTGAGAACGAATGCAAAAAACAGTCCACTCTAAGAACAGGCCGCTTGGACACTTTCAGAACAGCTCTGTTAATGACTGAAAACAGCTCTCGAAGAGATTGTCAAAAGAGACTCTGAAAACGAAACGTTGATCACTTTTGAGCAAAAGGCTGCACACACGCAATTCAAGTTGCTCTGATTGTCATTTAGAGTTACATTATAGGATTATTCAACAACAAGTCAAAATGTGCTCGTGAAAGGCAGAAAACAACACTTTGATAGTTTGATATAACTTGAGAACGAATGCAAAAAACAGTCCACTCTAAGAACAGGCCGCTTGGACACTTTCAGAACAGCTCTGTTAATGACTGAAAACAGCTCTCGAAGAGATTGTCAAAAGAGACTCTGAAAACGAAACGTTGATCACTTTTGAGCAAAAGGCTGCACACACGCAATTCAAGATGCTCTGATTGTCATTTAGAGTTACATTATAGGATTATTCAACAACAAGTCAAAATGTGCTCGTGAAAGGCAGAAAACAACACTTTGATAGTTTGATATAACTTGAGAACGAATGCAAAAAACAGTCCACTCTAAGAACAGGCCGCTTGGACACTTTCAGAACAGCTCTGTTAATGACTGAAAACAGCTCTCGAAGAGATTGTCAAAAGAGACTCTGAAAACGAAACGTTGATCACTTTTGAGCAAAAGGCTGCACACACGCAATTCAAGATGCTCTGATTGTCATTTAGAGTTACATTATAGGATTATTCAACAACAAGTCAAAATGTGCTCGTGAAAGGCAGAAAACAACACTTTGATAGTTTGATATAACTTGAGAACGAATGCAAAAAACAGTCCACTCTAAGAACAGGCCGCTTGGACACTTTCAGAACAGCTCTGTTAATGACTGAAAACAGCTCTCGAAGAGATTGTCAAAAGAGACTCCGAAAACGAAACGTTGATCACTTTTGAGCAAAAGGCTGCACACACGCAATTCAAGTTGCTCTGATTGTCATTTAGAGTTACATTATAGGATTATTCAACAACAAGTCAAAATGTGCTCGTGAAAGGCAGAAAACAACACTTTGATAGTTTGATATAACTTGAGAACGAATGCAAAAAACAGTCCACTCTAAGAACAGGCCGCTTGGACACTTTCAGAACAGCTCTGTTAATGACTGAAAACAGCTCTCGAAGAGATTGTCAAAAGAGACTCTGAAAACGAAACGTTGATCACTTTTGAGCAAAAGGCTGCACACACGCAATTCAAGTTGCTCTGATTGTCATTTAGAGTTACATTATAGGATTATTCAACAACAAGTCAAAATGTGCTCGTGAAAGGCAGAAAACAACACTTTGATAGTTTGATATAACTTGAGAACGAATGCAAAAAACAGTCCACTCTAAGAACAGGCCGCTTGGACACTTTCAGAACAGCTCTGCTAATGACTGAAAACAGCTCTCGAAGAGATTGTCAAAAGAGACTCTGAAAACGAAACGTTGATCACTTTTGAGCAAAAGGCTGCACACACGCAATTCAAGATGCTCTGATTGTCATTTAGAGTTACATTATATGATTATTCAACAACAAGTCAAAATGTGCTCGTGAAAGGCAGAAAACAACACTTTGATAGTTTGATATAACTTGAGAACGAATGCAAAAAACAGTCCACTCTAAGAACAGGCCGCTTGGACACTTTCAGAACAGCTCTGTTAATGACTGAAAACAGCTCTCGAAGAGATTGTCAAAAGAGACTCCGAAAACGAAACGTTGATCACTTTTGAGCAAAAGGCTGCACACACGCAATTCAAGTTGCTCTGATTGTCATTTAGAGTTACATTATAGGATTATTCAACAACAAGTCAAAATGTGCTCGTGAAAGGCAGAAAACAACACTTTGATAGTTTGATATAACTTGAGAACGAATGCAAAAAACAGTCGACTCTAAGAACAGGCCGCTTGGACACTTTCAGAACAGCTCTGTTAATGACTGAAAACAGCTCTCGAAGAGATTGTCAAAAGAGACTCTGAAAACGAAACGTTGATCACTTTTGAGCAAAAGGCTGCACACACGCAATTCAAGTTGCTCTGATTGTCATTTAGAGTTACATTATAGGATTATTCAACAACAAGTCAAAATGTGCTCGTGAAAGGCAGAAAACAACACTTTGATAGTTTGATATAACTTGAGAACGAATGCAAAAAACAGTCCACTCTAAGAACAGGCCGCTTGGACACTTTCAGAACAGCTCTGTTAATGACTGAAAACAGCTCTCGAAGAGATTGTCAAAAGAGACTCTGAAAACGAAACGTTGATCACTTTTGAGCAAAAGGCTGCACACACGCAATTCAAGATGCTCTGATTGTCAAAAGAGACTCCGAAAACGAAACGTTGAGCACTTTTGAGCAAAAGGATGCACACACGCAATTCAAGTTGCTCTGATTGTCATTTAGAGTTACATTATAGGATTATTCAACAACAAGTCAAAATGTGCTCGTGAAAGGCAGAAAACAACACTTTGATAGTTTGATATAACTTGAGAACGAATGCAAAAAACAGTCCACTCTAAGAACAGGCCGCTTGGACACTTTCAGAACAGCTCTGTTAATGACTGAAAACAGCTCTCGAAGAGATTGTCAAAAGAGACTCCGAAAACGAAACGTTGATCACTTTTGAGCAAAAGGCTGCACACACGCAATTCAAGTTGCTCTGATTGTCATTTAGAGTTACATTATAGGATTATTCAACAACAAGTCAAAATGTGCTCGTGAAAGGCAGAAAACAACACTTTGATAGTTTGATATAACTTGAGAACGAATGCAAAAAACAGTCCACTCTAAGAACAGGCCGCTTGGACACTTTCAGAACAGCTCTGTTAATGACTGAAAACAGCTCTCGAAGAGATTGTCAAAAGAGACTCTGAAAACGAAACGTTGATCACTTTTGAGCAAAAGGCTGCACACACGCAATTCAAGTTGCTCTGATTGTCATTTAGAGTTACATTATAGGATTATTCAACAACAAGTCAAAATGTGCTCGTGAAAGGCAGAAAACAACACTTTGATAGTTTGATATAACTTGAGAACGAATGCAAAAAACAGTCCACTCTAAGAACAGGCCGCTTGGACACTTTCAGAACAGCTCTGTTAATGACTGAAAACAGCTCTCGAAGAGATTGTCAAAAGAGACTCTGAAAACGAAACGTTGATCACTTTTGAGCAAAAGGCTGCACACACGCAATTCAAGTTGCTCTGATTGTCATTTAGAGTTACATTATAGGATTATTCAACAACAAGTCAAAATGTGCTCGTGAAAGGCAGAAAACAACACTTTGATAGTTTGATATAACTTGAGAACGAATGCAAAAAACAGTCCACTCTAAGAACAGGCCGCTTGGACACTTTCAGAACAGCTCTGTTAATGACTGAAAACAGCTCTCGAAGAGATTGTCAAAAGAGACTCTGAAAACGAAACGTTGATCACTTTTGAGCAAAAGGCTGCACACACGCAATTCAAGTTGCTCTGATTGTCATTTAGAGTTACATTATAGGATTATTCAACAACAAGTCAAAATGTGCTCGTGAAAGGCAGAAAACAACACTTTGATAGTTTGATATAACTTGAGAACGAATGCAAAAAACACAGTCCACTCTAAGAACAGGCCGCTTGGACACTTTCAGAACAGCTCTGTTAATGACTGAAAACAGCTCTCGAAGAGATTGTCAAAAGAGACTCCGAAAACGAAACGTTGATCACTTTTGAGCAAAAGGCTGCACACACGCAATTCAAGTTGCTCTGATTGTCATTTAGAGTTACATTATAGGATTATTCAACAACAAGTCAAAATGTGCTCGTGAAAGGCAGAAAACAACACTTTGATAGTTTGATATAACTTGAGAACGAATGCAAAAAACAGTCCACTCTAAGAACAGGCCGCTTGGACACTTTCAGAACAGCTCTGTTAATGACTGAAAACAGCTCTCGAAGAGATTGTCAAAAGAGACTCTGAAAACGAAACGTTGATCACTTTTGAGCAAAAGGCTGCACACACGCAATTCAAGATGCTCTGATTGTCATTTAGAGTTACATTATAGGATTATTCAACAACAAGTCAAAATGTGCTCGTGAAAGGCAGAAAACAACACTTTGATAGTTTGATATAACTTGAGAACGAATGCAAAAAACAGTCCACTCTAAGAACAGGCCGCTTGGACACTTTCAGAACAGCTCTGTTAATGACTGAAAACAGCTCTCGAAGAGATTGTCAAAAGAGACTCCGAAAACGAAACGTTGATCACTTTTGAGCAAAAGGCTGCACACACGCAATTCAAGTTGCTCTGATTGTCATTTAGAGTTACATTATAGGATTATTCAACAACAAGTCAAAATGTGCTCGTGAAAGGCAGAAAACAACACTTTGATAGTTTGATATAACTTGAGAACGAATGCAAAAAACAGTCCACTCTAAGAACAGGCCGCTTGGACACTTTCAGAACAGCTCTGTTAATGACTGAAAACAGCTCTCGAAGAGATTGTCAAAAGAGACTCTGAAAACGAAACGTTGATCACTTTTGAGCAAAAGGCTGCACACACGCAATTCAAGTTGCTCTGATTGTCATTTAGAGTTACATTATAGGATTATTCAACAACAAGTCAAAATGTGCTCGTGAAAGGCAGAAAACAACACTTTGATAGTTTGATATAACTTGAGAACGAATGCAAAAAACAGTCCACTCTAAGAACAGGCCGCTTGGACACTTTCAGAACAGCTCTGTTAATGACTGAAAACAGCTCTCGAAGAGATTGTCAAAAGAGACTCTGAAAACGAAACGTTGATCACTTTTGAGCAAAAGGCTGCACACACGCAATTCAAGATGCTCTGATTGTCATTTAGAGTTACATTATAGGATTATTCAACAACAAGTCAAAATGTGCTCGTGAAAGGCAGAAAACAACACTTTGATAGTTTGATATAACTTGAGAACGAATGCAAAAAACAGTCCACTCTAAGAACAGGCCGCTTGGACACTTTCAGAACAGCTCTGTTAATGACTGAAAACAGCTCTCGAAGAGATTGTCAAAAGAGACTCTGAAAACGAAACGTTGATCACTTTTGAGCAAAAGGCTGCACACACGCAATTCAAGATGCTCTGATTGTCATTTAGAGTTACATTATAGGATTATTCAACAACAAGTCAAAATGTGCTCGTGAAAGGCAGAAAACAACACTTTGATAGTTTGATATAACTTGAGAACGAATGCAAAAAACAGTCCACTCTAAGAACAGGCCGCTTGGACACTTTCAGAACAGCTCTGTTAATGACTGAAAACAGCTCTCGAAGAGATTGTCAAAAGAGACTCCGAAAACGAAACGTTGATCACTTTTGAGCAAAAGGCTGCACACACGCAATTCAAGTTGCTCTGATTGTCATTTAGAGTTACATTATAGGATTATTCAACAACAAGTCAAAATGTGCTCGTGAAAGGCAGAAAACAACACTTTGATAGTTTGATATAACTTGAGAACGAATGCAAAAAACAGTCCACTCTAAGAACAGGCCGCTTGGACACTTTCAGAACAGCTCTGTTAATGACTGAAAACAGCTCTCGAAGAGATTGTCAAAAGAGACTCTGAAAACGAAACGTTGATCACTTTTGAGCAAAAGGCTGCACACACGCAATTCAAGTTGCTCTGATTGTCATTTAGAGTTACATTATAGGATTATTCAACAACAAGTCAAAATGTGCTCGTGAAAGGCAGAAAACAACACTTTGATAGTTTGATATAACTTGAGAACGAATGCAAAAAACAGTCCACTCTAAGAACAGGCCGCTTGGACACTTTCAGAACAGCTCTGCTAATGACTGAAAACAGCTCTCGAAGAGATTGTCAAAAGAGACTCTGAAAACGAAACGTTGATCACTTTTGAGCAAAAGGCTGCACACACGCAATTCAAGATGCTCTGATTGTCATTTAGAGTTACATTATATGATTATTCAACAACAAGTCAAAATGTGCTCGTGAAAGGCAGAAAACAACACTTTGATAGTTTGATATAACTTGAGAACGAATGCAAAAAACAGTCCACTCTAAGAACAGGCCGCTTGGACACTTTCAGAACAGCTCTGTTAATGACTGAAAACAGCTCTCGAAGAGATTGTCAAAAGAGACTCCGAAAACGAAACGTTGATCACTTTTGAGCAAAAGGCTGCACACACGCAATTCAAGTTGCTCTGATTGTCATTTAGAGTTACATTATAGGATTATTCAACAACAAGTCAAAATGTGCTCGTGAAAGGCAGAAAACAACACTTTGATAGTTTGATATAACTTGAGAACGAATGCAAAAAACAGTCCACTCTAAGAACAGGCCGCTTGGACACTTTCAGAACAGCTCTGTTAATGACTGAAAACAGCTCTCGAAGAGATTGTCAAAAGAGACTCTGAAAACGAAACGTTGATCACTTTTGAGCAAAAGGCTGCACACACGCAATTCAAGTTGCTCTGATTGTCATTTAGAGTTACATTATAGGATTATTCAACAACAAGTCAAAATGTGCTCGTGAAAGGCAGAAAACAACACTTTGATAGTTTGATATAACTTGAGAACGAATGCAAAAAACAGTCCACTCTAAGAACAGGCCGCTTGGACACTTTCAGAACAGCTCTGTTAATGACTGAAAACAGCTCTCGAAGAGATTGTCAAAAGAGACTCTGAAAACGAAACGTTGATCACTTTTGAGCAAAAGGCTGCACACACGCAATTCAAGTTGCTCTGATTGTCATTTAGAGTTACATTATAGGATTATTCAACAACAAGTCAAAATGTGCTCGTGAAAGGCAGAAAACAACACTTTGATAGTTTGATATAACTTGAGAACGAATGCAAAAAACAGTCCACTCTAAGAACAGGCCGCTTGGACACTTTCAGAACAGCTCTGTTAATGACTGAAAACAGCTCTCGAAGAGATTGTCAAAAGAGACTCTGAAAACGAAACGTTGATCACTTTTGAGCAAAAGGCTGCACACACGCAATTCAAGTTGCTCTGATTGTCATTTAGAGTTACATTATAGGATTATTCAACAACAAGTCAAAATGTGCTCGTGAAAGGCAGAAAACAACACTTTGATAGTTTGATATAACTTGAGAACGAATGCAAAAAACACAGTCCACTCTAAGAACAGGCCGCTTGGACACTTTCAGAACAGCTCTGTTAATGACTGAAAACAGCTCTCGAAGAGATTGTCAAAAGAGACTCCGAAAACGAAACGTTGATCACTTTTGAGCAAAAGGCTGCACACACGCAATTCAAGTTGCTCTGATTGTCATTTAGAGTTACATTATAGGATTATTCAACAACAAGTCAAAATGTGCTCGTGAAAGGCAGAAAACAACACTTTGATAGTTTGATATAACTTGAGAACGAATGCAAAAAACAGTCCACTCTAAGAACAGGCCGCTTGGACACTTTCAGAACAGCTCTGTTAATGACTGAAAACAGCTCTCGAAGAGATTGTCAAAAGAGACTCTGAAAACGAAACGTTGATCACTTTTGAGCAAAAGGCTGCACACACGCAATTCAAGATGCTCTGATTGTCATTTAGAGTTACATTATAGGATTATTCAACAACAAGTCAAAATGTGCTCGTGAAAGGCAGAAAACAACACTTTGATAGTTTGATATAACTTGAGAACGAATGCAAAAAACAGTCCACTCTAAGAACAGGCCGCTTGGACACTTTCAGAACAGCTCTGTTAATGACTGAAAACAGCTCTCGAAGAGATTGTCAAAAGAGACTCCGAAAACGAAACGTTGATCACTTTTGAGCAAAAGGCTGCACACACGCAATTCAAGTTGCTCTGATTGTCATTTAGAGTTACATTATAGGATTATTCAACAACAAGTCAAAATGTGCTCGTGAAAGGCAGAAAACAACACTTTGATAGTTTGATATAACTTGAGAACGAATGCAAAAAACAGTCCACTCTAAGAACAGGCCGCTTGGACACTTTCAGAACAGCTCTGTTAATGACTGAAAACAGCTCTCGAAGAGATTGTCAAAAGAGACTCTGAAAACGAAACGTTGATCACTTTTGAGCAAAAGGCTGCACACACGCAATTCAAGTTGCTCTGATTGTCATTTAGAGTTACATTATAGGATTATTCAACAACAAGTCAAAATGTGCTCGTGAAAGGCAGAAAACAACACTTTGATAGTTTGATATAACTTGAGAACGAATGCAAAAAACAGTCCACTCTAAGAACAGGCCGCTTGGACACTTTCAGAACAGCTCTGTTAATGACTGAAAACAGCTCTCGAAGAGATTGTCAAAAGAGACTCTGAAAACGAAACGTTGATCACTTTTGAGCAAAAGGCTGCACACACGCAATTCAAGATGCTCTGATTGTCATTTAGAGTTACATTATAGGATTATTCAACAACAAGTCAAAATGTGCTCGTGAAAGGCAGAAAACAACACTTTGATAGTTTGATATAACTTGAGAACGAATGCAAAAAACAGTCCACTCTAAGAACAGGCCGCTTGGACACTTTCAGAACAGCTCTGTTAATGACTGAAAACAGCTCTCGAAGAGATTGTCAAAAGAGACTCTGAAAACGAAACGTTGATCACTTTTGAGCAAAAGGCTGCACACACGCAATTCAAGATGCTCTGATTGTCATTTAGAGTTACATTATAGGATTATTCAACAACAAGTCAAAATGTGCTCGTGAAAGGCAGAAAACAACACTTTGATAGTTTGATATAACTTGAGAACGAATGCAAAAAACAGTCCACTCTAAGAACAGGCCGCTTGGACACTTTCAGAACAGCTCTGTTAATGACTGAAAACAGCTCTCGAAGAGATTGTCAAAAGAGACTCCGAAAACGAAACGTTGATCACTTTTGAGCAAAAGGCTGCACACACGCAATTCAAGTTGCTCTGATTGTCATTTAGAGTTACATTATAGGATTATTCAACAACAAGTCAAAATGTGCTCGTGAAAGGCAGAAAACAACACTTTGATAGTTTGATATAACTTGAGAACGAATGCAAAAAACAGTCCACTCTAAGAACAGGCCGCTTGGACACTTTCAGAACAGCTCTGTTAATGACTGAAAACAGCTCTCGAAGAGATTGTCAAAAGAGACTCTGAAAACGAAACGTTGATCACTTTTGAGCAAAAGGCTGCACACACGCAATTCAAGTTGCTCTGATTGTCATTTAGAGTTACATTATAGGATTATTCAACAACAAGTCAAAATGTGCTCGTGAAAGGCAGAAAACAACACTTTGATAGTTTGATATAACTTGAGAACGAATGCAAAAAACAGTCCACTCTAAGAACAGGCCGCTTGGACACTTTCAGAACAGCTCTGCTAATGACTGAAAACAGCTCTCGAAGAGATTGTCAAAAGAGACTCTGAAAACGAAACGTTGATCACTTTTGAGCAAAAGGCTGCACACACGCAATTCAAGATGCTCTGATTGTCATTTAGAGTTACATTATATGATTATTCAACAACAAGTCAAAATGTGCTCGTGAAAGGCAGAAAACAACACTTTGATAGTTTGATATAACTTGAGAACGAATGCAAAAAACAGTCCACTCTAAGAACAGGCCGCTTGGACACTTTCAGAACAGCTCTGTTAATGACTGAAAACAGCTCTCGAAGAGATTGTCAAAAGAGACTCCGAAAACGAAACGTTGATCACTTTTGAGCAAAAGGCTGCACACACGCAATTCAAGTTGCTCTGATTGTCATTTAGAGTTACATTATAGGATTATTCAACAACAAGTCAAAATGTGCTCGTGAAAGGCAGAAAACAACACTTTGATAGTTTGATATAACTTGAGAACGAATGCAAAAAACAGTCCACTCTAAGAACAGGCCGCTTGGACACTTTCAGAACAGCTCTGTTAATGACTGAAAACAGCTCTCGAAGAGATTGTCAAAAGAGACTCTGAAAACGAAACGTTGATCACTTTTGAGCAAAAGGCTGCACACACGCAATTCAAGTTGCTCTGATTGTCATTTAGAGTTACATTATAGGATTATTCAACAACAAGTCAAAATGTGCTCGTGAAAGGCAGAAAACAACACTTTGATAGTTTGATATAACTTGAGAACGAATGCAAAAAACAGTCCACTCTAAGAACAGGCCGCTTGGACACTTTCAGAACAGCTCTGTTAATGACTGAAAACAGCTCTCGAAGAGATTGTCAAAAGAGACTCTGAAAATGAAACGTTGATCACTTTTGAGCAAAAGGCTGCACACACGCAATTCAAGTTGCTCTGATTGTCATTTAGAGTTACATTATAGGATTATTCAACAACAAGTCAAAATGTGCTCGTGAAAGGCAGAAAACAACACTTTGATAGTTTGATATAACTTGAGAACGAATGCAAAAAACAGTCCACTCTAAGAACAGGCCGCTTGGACACTTTCAGAACAGCTCTGTTAATGACTGAAAACAGCTCTCGAAGAGATTGTCAAAAGAGACTCTGAAAACGAAACGTTGATCACTTTTGAGCAAAAGGCTGCACACACGCAATTCAAGTTGCTCTGATTGTCATTTAGAGTTACATTATAGGATTATTCAACAACAAGTCAAAATGTGCTCACGAAAGGCAGAAAACAACACTTTGATAGTTTGATATAACTTGAGAACGAATGCAAAAAACACAGTCCACTCTAAGAACAGGCCGCTTGGACACTTTCAGAACAGCTCTGTTAATGACTGAAAACAGCTCTCGAAGAGATTGTCAAAAGAGACTCCGAAAACGAAACGTTGATCACTTTTGAGCAAAAGGCTGCACACACGCAATTCAAGTTGCTCTGATTGTCATTTAGAGTTACATTATAGGATTATTCAACAACAAGTCAAAATGTGCTCGTGAAAGGCAGAAAACAACACTTTGATAGTTTGATATAACTTGAGAACGAATGCAAAAAACAGTCCACTCTAAGAACAGGCCGCTTGGACACTTTCAGAACAGCTCTGTTAATGACTGAAAACAGCTCTCGAAGAGATTGTCAAAAGAGACTCTGAAAACGAAACGTTGATCACTTTTGAGCAAAAGGCTGCACACACGCAATTCAAGATGCTCTGATTGTCAAAAGAGACTCCGAAAACGAAACGTTGAGCACTTTTGAGCAAAAGGATGCACACACGCAATTCAAGTTGCTCTGATTGTCATTTAGAGTTACATTATAGGATTATTCAACAACAAGTCAAAATGTGCTCGTGAAAGGCAGAAAACAACACTTTGATAGTTTGATATAACTTGAGAACGAATGCAAAAAACAGTCCACTCTAAGAACAGGCCGCTTGGACACTTTCAGAACAGCTCTGTTAATGACTGAAAACAGCTCTCGAAGAGATTGTCAAAAGAGACTCCGAAAACGAAACGTTGATCACTTTTGAGCAAAAGGCTGCACACACGCAATTCAAGTTGCTCTGATTGTCATTTAGAGTTACATTATAGGATTATTCAACAACAAGTCAAAATGTGCTCGTGAAAGGCAGAAAACAACACTTTGATAGTTTGATATAACTTGAGAACGAATGCAAAAAACAGTCCACTCTAAGAACAGGCCGCTTGGACACTTTCTGAACAGCTCTGTTAATGACTGAAAACAGCTCTCGAAGAGATTGTCAAAAGAGACTCTGAAAACGAAACGTTGATCACTTTTGAGCAAAAGGCTGCACACACGCAATTCAAGATGCTCTGATTGTCATTTAGAGTTACATTATAGGATTATTCAACAACAAGTCAAAATGTGCTCGTGAAAGGCAGAAAACAACACTTTGATAGTTTGATATAACTTGAGAACGAATGCAAAAAACAGTCCACTCTAAGAACAGGCCGCTTAGACACTTTCAGAACAGCTCTGTTAATGACTGAAAACAGCTCTCGAAGAGATTGTCAAAAGAGACTCTGAAAACGAAACGTTGATCACTTTTGAGCAAAAGGCTGCACACACGCAATTCAAGTTGCTCTGATTGTCATTTAGAGTTACATTATAGGATTATTCAACAACAAGTCAAAATGTGCTCGTGAAAGGCAGAAAACAACACTTTGATAGTTTGATATAACTTGAGAACGGATGCAAAAAACAGTCCACTGTAAGAACAGGCCGCTTGGACACTTTCAGAACAGCTCTGTTAATGACTGAAAACAGCTCTCGAAGAGATTGTCAAAAGAGACTCTGAAAACGAAACGTTGATCACTTTTGAGCAAAAGGCTGCACACACGCAATTCAAGTTGCTCTGATTGTCATTTAGAGTTACATTATAGGATTATTCAACAACAAGTCAAAATGTGCTCGTGAAAGGCAGAAAACAACACTTTGATAGTTTGATATAACTTGAGAACGAATGCAAAAAACACAGTCCACTCTAAGAACAGGCCGCTTGGACACTTTCAGAACAGCTCTGTTAATGACTGAAAACAGCTCTCGAAGAGATTGTCAAAAGAGACTCCGAAAACGAAACGTTGATCACTTTTGAGCAAAAGGCTGCACACACGCAATTCAAGTTGCTCTGATTGTCATTTAGAGTTACATTATAGGATTATTCAACAACAAGTCAAAATGTGCTCGTGAAAGGCAGAAAACAACACTTTGATAGTTTGATATAACTTGAGAACGAATGCAAAAAACAGTCCACTCTAAGAACAGGCCGCTTGGACACTTTCAGAACAGCTCTGTTAATGACTGAAAACAGCTCTCGAAGAGATTGTCAAAAGAGACTCCGAAAACGAAACGTTGATCACTTTTGAGCAAAAGGCTGCACACACGCAATTCAAGTTGCTCTGATTGTCATTTAGAGTTACATTATAGGATTATTCAACAACAAGTCAAAATGTGCTCGTGAAAGGCAGAAAACAACACTTTGATAGTTTGATATAACTTGAGAACGAATGCAAAAAACAGTCCACTCTAAGAACAGGCCGCTTGGACACTTTCAGAACAGGTCTGTTAATGACTGAAAACAGCTCTCGAAGAGATTGTCAAAAGAGACTCTGAAAACGAAACGTTGATCACTTTTGAGCAAAAGGCTGCACACACGCAATTCAAGTTGCTCTGATTGTCATTTAGAGTTACATTATAGGATTATTCAACAACAAGTCAAAATGTGCTCGTGAAAGGCAGAAAACAACACTTTGATAGTTTGATATAACTTGAGAACGAATGCAAAAAACAGTCCACTCTAAGAACAGGCCGCTTGGACACTTTCTGAACAGCTCTGTTAATGACTGAAAACAGCTCTCGAAGAGATTGTCAAAAGAGACTCTGAAAACGAAACGTTGATCACTTTTGAGCAAAAGGCTGCACACACGCAATTCAAGATGCTCTGATTGTCATTTAGAGTTACATTATAGGATTATTCAACAACAAGTCAAAATGTGCTCGTGAAAGGCAGAAAACAACACTTTGATAGTTTGATATAACTTGAGAACGAATGCAAAAAACAGTCCACTCTAAGAACAGGCCGCTTAGACACTTTCAGAACAGCTCTGTTAATGACTGAAAACAGCTCTCGAAGAGATTGTCAAAAGAGACTCTGAAAACGAAACGTTGATCACTTTTGAGCAAAAGGCTGCACACACGCAATTCAAGTTGCTCTGATTGTCATTTAGAGTTACATTATAGGATTATTCAACAACAAGTCAAAATGTGCTCGTGAAAGGCAGAAAACAACACTTTGATAGTTTGATATAACTTGAGAACGAATGCAAAAAACAGTCCACTGTAAGAACAGGCCGCTTGGACACTTTCAGAACAGCTCTGTTAATGACTGAAAACAGCTCTCGAAGAGATTGTCAAAAGAGACTCTGAAAACGAAACGTTGATCACTTTTGAGCAAAAGGCTGCACACACGCAATTCAAGTTGCTCTGATTGTCATTTAGAGTTACATTATAGGATTATTCAACAACAAGTCAAAATGTGCTCGTGAAAGGCAGAAAACAACACTTTGATAGTTTGATATAACTTGAGAACGAATGCAAAAAACACAGTCCACTCTAAGAACAGGCCGCTTGGACACTTTCAGAACAGCTCTGTTAATGACTGAAAACAGCTCTCGAAGAGATTGTCAAAAGAGACTCCGAAAACGAAACGTTGATCACTTTTGAGCAAAAGGCTGCACACACGCAATTCAAGTTGCTCTGATTGTCATTTAGAGTTACATTATAGGATTATTCAACAACAAGTCAAAATGTGCTCGTGAAAGGCAGAAAACAACACTTTGATAGTTTGATATAACTTGAGAACGAATGCAAAAAACAGTCCACTCTAAGAACAGGCCGCTTGGACACTTTCAGAACAGCTCTGTTAATGACTGAAAACAGCTCTCGAAGAGATTGTCAAAAGAGACTCTGAAAACGAAACGTTGATCACTTTTGAGCAAAAGGCTGCACACACGCAATTCAAGATGCTCTGATTGTCATTTAGAGTTACATTATAGGATTATTCAACAACAAGTCAAAATGTGCTCGTGAAAGGCAGAAAACAACACTTTGATAGTTTGATATAACTTGAGAACGAATGCAAAAAACAGTCCACTCTAAGAACAGGCCGCTTGGACACTTTCAGAACAGCTCTGTTAATGACTGAAAACAACTCTCGAAGAGATTGTCAAAAGAGACTCCGAAAACGAAACGTTGATCACTTTTGAGCAAAAGGCTGCACACACGCAATTCAAGTTGCTCTGATTGTCATTTAGAGTTACATTATAGGATTATTCAACAACAAGTCAAAATGTGCTCGTGAAAGGCAGAAAACAACACTTTGATAGTTTGATATAACTTGAGAACGAATGCAAAAAACAGTCCACTCTAAGAACAGGCCGCTTGGACACTTTCAGAACAGCTCTGTTAATGACTGAAAACAGCTCTCGAAGAGATTGTCAAAAGAGACTCTGAAAACGAAACGTTGATCACTTTTGAGCAAAAGGCTGCACACACGCAATTCAAGTTGCTCTGATTGTCATTTAGAGTTACATTATAGGATTATTCAACAACAAGTCAAAATGTGCTCGTGAAAGGCAGAAAACAACACTTTGATAGTTTGATATAACTTGAGAACGAATGCAAAAAACAGTCCACTCTAAGAACAGGCCGCTTGGACACTTTCAGAACAGCTCTGTTAATGACTGAAAACAGCTCTCGAAGAGATTGTCAAAAGAGACTCTGAAAACGAAACGTTGATCACTTTTGAGCAAAAGGCTGCACACACGCAATTCAAGATGCTCTGATTGTCATTTAGAGTTACATTATATGATTATTCAACAACAAGTCAAAATGTGCTCGTGAAAGGCAGAAAACAACACTTTGATAGTTTGATATAACTTGAGAACGAATGCAAAAAACAGTCCACTCTAAGAACAGGCCGCTTGGACACTTTCAGAACAGCTCTGTTAATGACTGAAAACAGCTCTCGAAGAGATTGTCAAAAGAGACTCCGAAAACGAAACGTTGATCACTTTTGAGCAAAAGGCTGCACACACGCAATTCAAGTTGCTCTGATTGTCATTTAGAGTTACATTATAGGATTATTCAACAACAAGTCAAAATGTGCTCGTGAAAGGCAGAAAACAACACTTTGATAGTTTGATATAACTTGAGAACGAATGCAAAAAACAGTCCACTCTAAGAACAGGCCGCTTGGACACTTTCAGAACAGCTCTGTTAATGACTGAAAACAGCTCTCGAAGAGATTGTCAAAAGAGACTCTGAAAACGAAACGTTGATCACTTTTGAGCAAAAGGCTGCACACACGCAATTCAAGTTGCTCTGATTGTCATTTAGAGTTACATTATAGGATTATTCAACAACAAGTCAAAATGTGCTCGTGAAAGGCAGAAAACAACACTTTGATAGTTTGATATAACTTGAGAACGAATGCAAAAAACACAGTCCACTCTAAGAACAGGCCGCTTGGACACTTTCAGAACAGCTCTGTTAATGACTGAAAACAGCTCTCGAAGAGATTGTCAAAAGAGACTCCGAAAACGAAACGTTGATCACTTTTGAGCAAAAGGCTGCACACACGCAATTCAAGTTGCTCTGATTGTCATTTAGAGTTACATTATAGGATTATTCAACAACAAGTCAAAATGTGCTCGTGAAAGGCAGAAAACAACACTTTGATAGTTTGATATAACTTGAGAACGAATGCAAAAAACAGTCCACTCTAAGAACAGGCCGCTTGGACATTTTCAGAACAGCTCTGTTAATGACTGAAAACAGCTCTCGAAGAGATTGTCAAAAGAGACTCTGAAAACGAAACGTTGATCACTTTTGAGCAAAAGGCTGCACACACGCAATTCAAGTTGCTCTGATTGTCATTTAGAGTTACATTATAGGATTATTCAAAAACAAGTCAAAATGTGCTCGTGAAAGGCAGAAAACAACACTTTGATAGTTTGATATAACTTGAGAACGAATGCAAAAAACACAGTCCACTCTAAGAACAGGCCGCTTGGACACTTTCAGAACAGCTCTGTTAATGACTGAAAACAGCTCTCGAAGAGATTGTCAAAAGAGACTCCGAAAACGAAACGTTGATCACTTTTGAGCAAAAGGCTGCACACACGCAATTCAAGTTGCTCTGATTGTCATTTAGAGTTACATTATAGGATTATTCAACAACAAGTCAAAATGTGCTCGTGAAAGGCAGAAAACAACACTTTGATAGTTTGATATAACTTGAGAACGAATGCAAAAAACAGTCCACTCTAAGAACAGGCCGCTTGGACACTTTCAGAACAGCTCTGTTAATGACTGAAAACAGCTCTCGAAGAGATTGTCAAAAGAGACTCTGAAAACGAAACGTTGATCACTTTTGAGCAAAAGGCTGCACACACGCAATTCAAGATGCTCTGATTGTCATTTAGAGTTACATTATAGGATTATTCAACAACAAGTCAAAATGTGCTCGTGAAAGGCAGAAAACAACACTTTGATAGTTTGATATAACTTGAGAACGAATGCAAAAAACAGTCCACTCTAAGAACAGGCCGCTTGGACACTTTCAGAACAGCTCTGTTAATGACTGAAAACAGCTCTCGAAGAGATTGTCAAAAGAGACTCCGAAAACGAAACGTTGATCACTTTTGAGCAAAAGGCTGCACACACGCAATTCAAGTTGCTCTGATTGTCATTTAGAGTTACATTATAGGATTATTCAACAACAAGTCAAAATGTGCTCGTGAAAGGCAGAAAACAACACTTTGATAGTTTGATATAACTTGAGAACGAATGCAAAAAACAGTCCACTCTAAGAACAGGCCGCTTGGACACTTTCAGAACAGCTCTGTTAATGACTGAAAACAGCTCTCGAAGAGATTGTCAAAAGAGACTCTGAAAACGAAACGTTGATCACTTTTGAGCAAAAGGCTGCACACACGCAATTCAAGTTGCTCTGATTGTCATTTAGAGTTACATTATAGGATTATTCAACAACAAGTCAAAATGTGCTCGTGAAAGGCAGAAAACAACACTTTGATAGTTTGATATAACTTGAGAACGAATGCAAAAAACAGTCCACTCTAAGAACAGGCCGCTTGGACACTTTCAGAACAGCTCTGTTAATGACTGAAAACAGCTCTCGAAGAGATTGTCAAAAGAGACTCTGAAAACGAAACGTTGATCACTTTTGAGCAAAAGGCTGCACACACGCAATTCAAGATGCTCTGATTGTCATTTAGAGTTACATTATATGATTATTCAACAACAAGTCAAAATGTGCTCGTGAAAGGCAGAAAACAACACTTTGATAGTTTGATATAACTTGAGAACGAATGCAAAAAACAGTCCACTCTAAGAACAGGCCGCTTGGACACTTTCAGAACAGCTCTGTTAATGACTGAAAACAGCTCTCGAAGAGATTGTCAAAAGAGACTCCGAAAACGAAACGTTGATCACTTTTGAGCAAAAGGCTGCACACACGCAATTCAAGTTGCTCTGATTGTCATTTAGAGTTACATTATAGGATTATTCAACAACAAGTCAAAATGTGCTCGTGAAAGGCAGAAAACAACACTTTGATAGTTTGATATAACTTGAGAACGAATGCAAAAAACAGTCCACTCTAAGAACAGGCCGCTTGGACACTTTCAGAACAGCTCTGTTAATGACTGAAAACAGCTCTCGAAGAGATTGTCAAAAGAGACTCTGAAAACGAAACGTTGATCACTTTTGAGCAAAAGGCTGCACACACGCAATTCAAGTTGCTCTGATTGTCATTTAGAGTTACATTATAGGATTATTCAACAACAAGTCAAAATGTGCTCGTGAAAGGCAGAAAACAACACTTTGATAGTTTGATATAACTTGAGAACGAATGCAAAAAACAGTCCACTCTAAGAACAGGCCGCTTGGACACTTTCAGAACAGCTCTGTTAATGACTGAAAACAGCTCTCGAAGAGATTGTCAAAAGAGACTCTGAAAATGAAACGTTGATCACTTTTGAGCAAAAGGCTGCACACACGCAATTCAAGTTGCTCTGATTGTCATTTAGAGTTACATTATAGGATTATTCAACAACAAGTCAAAATGTGCTCGTGAAAGGCAGAAAACAACACTTTGATAGTTTGATATAACTTGAGAACGAATGCAAAAAACAGTCCACTCTAAGAACAGGCCGCTTGGACACTTTCAGAACAGCTCTGTTAATGACTGAAAACAGCTCTCGAAGAGATTGTCAAAAGAGACTCTGAAAACGAAACGTTGATCACTTTTGAGCAAAAGGCTGCACACACGCAATTCAAGTTGCTCTGATTGTCATTTAGAGTTACATTATAGGATTATTCAACAACAAGTCAAAATGTGCTCACGAAAGGCAGAAAACAACACTTTGATAGTTTGATATAACTTGAGAACGAATGCAAAAAACACAGTCCACTCTAAGAACAGGCCGCTTGGACACTTTCAGAACAGCTCTGTTAATGACTGAAAACAGCTCTCGAAGAGATTGTCAAAAGAGACTCCGAAAACGAAACGTTGATCACTTTTGAGCAAAAGGCTGCACACACGCAATTCAAGTTGCTCTGATTGTCATTTAGAGTTACATTATAGGATTATTCAACAACAAGTCAAAATGTGCTCGTGAAAGGCAGAAAACAACACTTTGATAGTTTGATATAACTTGAGAACGAATGCAAAAAACAGTCCACTCTAAGAACAGGCCGCTTGGACACTTTCAGAACAGCTCTGTTAATGACTGAAAACAGCTCTCGAAGAGATTGTCAAAAGAGACTCTGAAAACGAAACGTTGATCACTTTTGAGCAAAAGGCTGCACACACGCAATTCAAGATGCTCTGATTGTCAAAAGAGACTCCGAAAACGAAACGTTGAGCACTTTTGAGCAAAAGGATGCACACACGCAATTCAAGTTGCTCTGATTGTCATTTAGAGTTACATTATAGGATTATTCAACAACAAGTCAAAATGTGCTCGTGAAAGGCAGAAAACAACACTTTGATAGTTTGATATAACTTGAGAACGAATGCAAAAAACAGTCCACTCTAAGAACAGGCCGCTTGGACACTTTCAGAACAGCTCTGTTAATGACTGAAAACAGCTCTCGAAGAGATTGTCAAAAGAGACTCCGAAAACGAAACGTTGATCACTTTTGAGCAAAAGGCTGCACACACGCAATTCAAGTTGCTCTGATTGTCATTTAGAGTTACATTATAGGATTATTCAACAACAAGTCAAAATGTGCTCGTGAAAGGCAGAAAACAACACTTTGATAGTTTGATATAACTTGAGAACGAATGCAAAAAACAGTCCACTCTAAGAACAGGCCGCTTGGACACTTTCAGAACAGCTCTGTTAATGACTGAAAACAGCTCTCGAAGAGATTGTCAAAAGAGACTCTGAAAACGAAACGTTGATCACTTTTGAGCAAAAGGCTGCACACACGCAATTCAAGTTGCTCTGATTGTCATTTAGAGTTACATTATAGGATTATTCAACAACAAGTCAAAATGTGCTCGTGAAAGGCAGAAAACAACACTTTGATAGTTTGATATAACTTGAGAACGAATGCAAAAAACAGTCCACTCTAAGAACAGGCCGCTTGGACACTTTCAGAACAGCTCTGTTAATGACTGAAAACAGCTCTCGAAGAGATTGTCAAAAGAGACTCTGAAAACGAAACGTTGATCACTTTTGAGCAAAAGGCTGCACACACGCAATTCAAGATGCTCTGATTGTCATTTAGAGTTACATTATAGGATTATTCAACAACAAGTCAAAATGTGCTCGTGAAAGGCAGAAAACAACACTTTGATAGTTTGATATAACTTGAGAACGAATGCAAAAAACAGTCCACTCTAAGAACAGGCCGCTTGGACACTTTCAGAACAGCTCTGTTAATGACTGAAAACAGCTCTCGAAGAGATTGTCAAAAGAGACTCTGAAAACGAAACGTTGATCACTTTTGAGCAAAAGGCTGCACACACGCAATTCAAGTTGCTCTGATTGTCATTTAGAGTTACATTATAGGATTATTCAACAACAAGTCAAAATGTGCTCGTGAAAGGCAGAAAACAACACTTTGATAGTTTGATATAACTTGAGAACGAATGCAAAAAACAGTCCACTGTAAGAACAGGCCGCTTGGACACTTTCAGAACAGCTCTGTTAATGACTGAAAACAGCTCTCGAAGAGATTGTCAAAAGAGACTCTGAAAACGAAACGTTGATCACTTTTGAGCAAAAGGCTGCACACACGCAATTCAAGTTGCTCTGATTGTCATTTAGAGTTACATTATAGGATTATTCAACAACAAGTCAAAATGTGCTCGTGAAAGGCAGAAAACAACACTTTGATAGTTTGATATAACTTGAGAACGAATGCAAAAAACACAGTCCACTCTAAGAACAGGCCGCTTGGACACTTTCAGAACAGCTCTGTTAATGACTGAAAACAGCTCTCGAAGAGATTGTCAAAAGAGACTCCGAAAACGAAACGTTGATCACTTTTGAGCAAAAGGCTGCACACACGCAATTCAAGTTGCTCTGATTGTCATTTAGAGTTACATTATAGGATTATTCAACAACAAGTCAAAATGTGCTCGTGAAAGGCAGAAAACAACACTTTGATAGTTTGATATAACTTGAGAACGAATGCAAAAAACAGTCCACTCTAAGAATAGGCCGCTTGGACACTTTCAGAACAGCTCTGTTAATGACTGAAAACAGCTCTCGAAGAGATTGTCAAAAGAGACTCTGAAAACGAAACGTTGATCACTTTTGAGCAAAAGGCTGCACACACGCAATTCAAGATGCTCTGATTGTCAAAAGAGACTCCGAAAACGAAACGTTGAGCACTTTTGAGCAAAAGGATGCACACACGCAATTCAAGTTGCTCTGATTGTCATTTAGAGTTACATTATAGGATTATTCAACAACAAGTCAAAATGTGCTCGTGAAAGGCAGAAAACAACACTTTGATAGTTTGATATAACTTGAGAACGAATGCAAAAAACAGTCCACTCTAAGAACAGGCCGCTTGGACACTTTCAGAACAGCTCTGTTAATGACTGAAAACAGCTCTCGAAGAGATTGTCAAAAGAGACTCCGAAAACGAAACGTTGATCACTTTTGAGCAAAAGGCTGCACACACGCAATTCAAGTTGCTCTGATTGTCATTTAGAGTTACATTATAGGATTATTCAACAACAAGTCAAAATGTGCTCGTGAAAGGCAGAAAACAACACTTTGATAGTTTGATATAACTTGAGAACGAATGCAAAAAACAGTCCACTCTAAGAACAGGCCGCTTGGACACTTTCAGAACAGCTCTGTTAATGACTGAAAACAGCTCTCGAAGAGATTGTCAAAAGAGACTCTGAAAACGAAACGTTGATCACTTTTGAGCAAAAGGCTGCACACACGCAATTCAAGTTGCTCTGATTGTCATTTAGAGTTACATTATAGGATTATTCAACAACAAGTCAAAATGTGCTCGTGAAAGGCAGAAAACAACACTTTGATAGTTTGATATAACTTGAGAACGAATGCAAAAAACAGTCCACTCTAAGAACAGGCCGCTTGGACACTTTCAGAACAGCTCTGTTAATGACTGAAAACAGCTCTCGAAGAGATTGTCAAAAGAGACTCTGAAAACGAAACGTTGATCACTTTTGAGCAAAAGGCTGCACACACGCAATTCAAGATGCTCTGATTGTCATTTAGAGTTACATTATAGGATTATTCAACAACAAGTCAAAATGTGCTCGTGAAAGGCAGAAAACAACACTTTGATAGTTTGATATAACTTGAGAACGAATGCAAAAAACAGTCCACTCTAAGAACAGGCCGCTTGGACACTTTCAGAACAGCTCTGTTAATGACTGAAAACAGCTCTCGAAGAGATTGTCAAAAGAGACTCTGAAAACGAAACGTTGATCACTTTTGAGCAAAAGGCTGCACACACGCAATTCAAGTTGCTCTGATTGTCATTTAGAGTTACATTATAGGATTATTCAACAACAAGTCAAAATGTGCTCGTGAAAGGCAGAAAACAACACTTTGATAGTTTGATATAACTTGAGAACGAATGCAAAAAACAGTCCACTGTAAGAACAGGCCGCTTGGACACTTTCAGAACAGCTCTGTTAATGACTGAAAACAGCTCTCGAAGAGATTGTCAAAAGAGACTCTGAAAACGAAACGTTGATCACTTTTGAGCAAAAGGCTGCACACACGCAATTCAAGTTGCTCTGATTGTCATTTAGAGTTACATTATAGGATTATTCAACAACAAGTCAAAATGTGCTCGTGAAAGGCAGAAAACAACACTTTGATAGTTTGATATAACTTGAGAACGAATGCAAAAAACACAGTCCACTCTAAGAACAGGCCGCTTGGACACTTTCAGAACAGCTCTGTTAATGACTGAAAACAGCTCTCGAAGAGATTGTCAAAAGAGACTCCGAAAACGAAACGTTGATCACTTTTGAGCAAAAGGCTGCACACACGCAATTCAAGTTGCTCTGATTGTCATTTAGAGTTACATTATAGGATTATTCAACAACAAGTCAAAATGTGCTCGTGAAAGGCAGAAAACAACACTTTGATAGTTTGATATAACTTGAGAACGAATGCAAAAAACAGTCCACTCTAAGAATAGGCCGCTTGGACACTTTCAGAACAGCTCTGTTAATGACTGAAAACAGCTCTCGAAGAGATTGTCAAAAGAGACTCTGAAAACGAAACGTTGATCACTTTTGAGCAAAAGGCTGCACACACGCAATTCAAGATGCTCTGATTGTCATTTAGAGTTACATTATAGGATTATTCAACAACAAGTCAAAATGTGCTCGTGAAAGGCAGAAAACAACACTTTGATAGTTTGATATAACTTGAGAACGAATGCAAAAAACACAGTCCACTCTAAGAACAGGCCGCTTGGACACTTTCAGAACAGCTCTGTTAATGACTGAAAACAGCTCTCGAAGAGATTGTCAAAAGAGACTCCGAAAACGAAACGTTGATCACTTTTGAGCAAAAGGCTGCACACACGCAATTCAAGTTGCTCTGATTGTCATTTAGAGTTACATTATAGGATTATTCAACAACAAGTCAAAATGTGCTCGTGAAAGGCAGAAAACAACACTTTGATAGTTTGATATAACTTGAGAACGAATGCAAAAAACAGTCCACTCTAAGAACAGGCCGCTTGGACACTTTCAGAACAGCTCTGTTAATGACTGAAAACAGCTCTCGAAGAGATTGTCAAAAGAGACTCTGAAAACGAAACGTTGATCACTTTTGAGCAAAAGGCTGCACACACGCAATTCAAGATGCTCTGATTGTCATTTAGAGTTACATTATAGGATTATTCAACAACAAGTCAAAATGTGCTCGTGAAAGGCAGAAAACAACACTTTGATAGTTTGATATAACTTGAGAACGAATGCAAAAAACAGTCCACTCTAAGAACAGGCCGCTTGGACACTTTCAGAACAGCTCTGTTAATGACTGAAAACAGCTCTCGAAGAGATTGTCAAAAGAGACTCCGAAAACGAAACGTTGATCACTTTTGAGCAAAAGGCTGCACACACGCAATTCAAGTTGCTCTGATTGTCATTTAGAGTTACATTATAGGATTATTCAACAACAAGTCAAAATGTGCTCGTGAAAGGCAGAAAACAACACTTTGATAGTTTGATATAACTTGAGAACGAATGCAAAAAACAGTCCACTCTAAGAACAGGCCGCTTGGACACTTTCAGAACAGCTCTGTTAATGACTGAAAACAGCTCTCGAAGAGATTGTCAAAAGAGACTCTGAAAACGAAACGTTGATCACTTTTGAGCAAAAGGCTGCACACACGCAATTCAAGTTGCTCTGATTGTCATTTAGAGTTACATTATAGGATTATTCAACAACAAGTCAAAATGTGCTCGTGAAAGGCAGAAAACAACACTTTGATAGTTTGATATAACTTGAGAACGAATGCAAAAAACAGTCCACTCTAAGAACAGGCCGCTTGGACACTTTCAGAACAGCTCTGTTAATGACTGAAAACAGCTCTCGAAGAGATTGTCAAAAGAGACTCTGAAAACGAAACGTTGATCACTTTTGAGCAAAAGGCTGCACACACGCAATTCAAGATGCTCTGATTGTCATTTAGAGTTACATTATATGATTATTCAACAACAAGTCAAAATGTGCTCGTGAAAGGCAGAAAACAACACTTTGATAGTTTGATATAACTTGAGAACGAATGCAAAAAACAGTCCACTCTAAGAACAGGCCGCTTGGACACTTTCAGAACAGCTCTGTTAATGACTGAAAACAGCTCTCGAAGAGATTGTCAAAAGAGACTCCGAAAACGAAACGTTGATCACTTTTGAGCAAAAGGCTGCACACACGCAATTCAAGTTGCTCTGATTGTCATTTAGAGTTACATTATAGGATTATTCAACAACAAGTCAAAATGTGCTCGTGAAAGGCAGAAAACAACACTTTGATAGTTTGATATAACTTGAGAACGAATGCAAAAAACAGTCCACTCTAAGAACAGGCCGCTTGGACACTTTCAGAACAGCTCTGTTAATGACTGAAAACAGCTCTCGAAGAGATTGTCAAAAGAGACTCTGAAAACGAAACGTTGATCACTTTTGAGCAAAAGGCTGCACACACGCAATTCAAGTTGCTCTGATTGTCATTTAGAGTTACATTATAGGATTATTCAACAACAAGTCAAAATGTGCTCGTGAAAGGCAGAAAACAACACTTTGATAGTTTGATATAACTTGAGAACGAATGCAAAAAACAGTCCACTCTAAGAACAGGCCGCTTGGACACTTTCAGAACAGCTCTGTTAATGACTGAAAACAGCTCTCGAAGAGATTGTCAAAAGAGACTCTGAAAATGAAACGTTGATCACTTTTGAGCAAAAGGCTGCACACACGCAATTCAAGTTGCTCTGATTGTCATTTAGAGTTACATTATAGGATTATTCAACAACAAGTCAAAATGTGCTCGTGAAAGGCAGAAAACAACACTTTGATAGTTTGATATAACTTGAGAACGAATGCAAAAAACAGTCCACTCTAAGAACAGGCCGCTTGGACACTTTCAGAACAGCTCTGTTAATGACTGAAAACAGCTCTCGAAGAGATTGTCAAAAGAGACTCTGAAAACGAAACGTTGATCACTTTTGAGCAAAAGGCTGCACACACGCAATTCAAGTTGCTCTGATTGTCATTTAGAGTTACATTATAGGATTATTCAACAACAAGTCAAAATGTGCTCACGAAAGGCAGAAAACAACACTTTGATAGTTTGATATAACTTGAGAACGAATGCAAAAAACACAGTCCACTCTAAGAACAGGCCGCTTGGACACTTTCAGAACAGCTCTGTTAATGACTGAAAACAGCTCTCGAAGAGATTGTCAAAAGAGACTCCGAAAACGAAACGTTGATCACTTTTGAGCAAAAGGCTGCACACACGCAATTCAAGTTGCTCTGATTGTCATTTAGAGTTACATTATAGGATTATTCAACAACAAGTCAAAATGTGCTCGTGAAAGGCAGAAAACAACACTTTGATAGTTTGATATAACTTGAGAACGAATGCAAAAAACAGTCCACTCTAAGAACAGGCCGCTTGGACACTTTCAGAACAGCTCTGTTAATGACTGAAAACAGCTCTCGAAGAGATTGTCAAAAGAGACTCTGAAAACGAAACGTTGATCACTTTTGAGCAAAAGGCTGCACACACGCAATTCAAGATGCTCTGATTGTCAAAAGAGACTCCGAAAACGAAACGTTGAGCACTTTTGAGCAAAAGGATGCACACACGCAATTCAAGTTGCTCTGATTGTCATTTAGAGTTACATTATAGGATTATTCAACAACAAGTCAAAATGTGCTCGTGAAAGGCAGAAAACAACACTTTGATAGTTTGATATAACTTGAGAACGAATGCAAAAAACAGTCCACTCTAAGAACAGGCCGCTTGGACACTTTCAGAACAGCTCTGTTAATGACTGAAAACAGCTCTCGAAGAGATTGTCAAAAGAGACTCCGAAAACGAAACGTTGATCACTTTTGAGCAAAAGGCTGCACACACGCAATTCAAGTTGCTCTGATTGTCATTTAGAGTTACATTATAGGATTATTCAACAACAAGTCAAAATGTGCTCGTGAAAGGCAGAAAACAACACTTTGATAGTTTGATATAACTTGAGAACGAATGCAAAAAACAGTCCACTCTAAGAACAGGCCGCTTGGACACTTTCAGAACAGCTCTGTTAATGACTGAAAACAGCTCTCGAAGAGATTGTCAAAAGAGACTCTGAAAACGAAACGTTGATCACTTTTGAGCAAAAGGCTGCACACACGCAATTCAAGTTGCTCTGATTGTCATTTAGAGTTACATTATAGGATTATTCAACAACAAGTCAAAATGTGCTCGTGAAAGGCAGAAAACAACACTTTGATAGTTTGATATAACTTGAGAACGAATGCAAAAAACAGTCCACTCTAAGAACAGGCCGCTTGGACACTTTCAGAACAGCTCTGTTAATGACTGAAAACAGCTCTCGAAGAGATTGTCAAAAGAGACTCTGAAAACGAAACGTTGATCACTTTTGAGCAAAAGGCTGCACACACGCAATTCAAGATGCTCTGATTGTCATTTAGAGTTACATTATAGGATTATTCAACAACAAGTCAAAATGTGCTCGTGAAAGGCAGAAAACAACACTTTGATAGTTTGATATAACTTGAGAACGAATGCAAAAAACAGTCCACTCTAAGAACAGGCCGCTTGGACACTTTCAGAACAGCTCTGTTAATGACTGAAAACAGCTCTCGAAGAGATTGTCAAAAGAGACTCTGAAAACGAAACGTTGATCACTTTTGAGCAAAAGGCTGCACACACGCAATTCAAGTTGCTCTGATTGTCATTTAGAGTTACATTATAGGATTATTCAACAACAAGTCAAAATGTGCTCGTGAAAGGCAGAAAACAACACTTTGATAGTTTGATATAACTTGAGAACGAATGCAAAAAACAGTCCACTGTAAGAACAGGCCGCTTGGACACTTTCAGAACAGCTCTGTTAATGACTGAAAACAGCTCTCGAAGAGATTGTCAAAAGAGACTCTGAAAACGAAACGTTGATCACTTTTGAGCAAAAGGCTGCACACACGCAATTCAAGTTGCTCTGATTGTCATTTAGAGTTACATTATAGGATTATTCAACAACAAGTCAAAATGTGCTCGTGAAAGGCAGAAAACAACACTTTGATAGTTTGATATAACTTGAGAACGAATGCAAAAAACACAGTCCACTCTAAGAACAGGCCGCTTGGACACTTTCAGAACAGCTCTGTTAATGACTGAAAACAGCTCTCGAAGAGATTGTCAAAAGAGACTCCGAAAACGAAACGTTGATCACTTTTGAGCAAAAGGCTGCACACACGCAATTCAAGTTGCTCTGATTGTCATTTAGAGTTACATTATAGGATTATTCAACAACAAGTCAAAATGTGCTCGTGAAAGGCAGAAAACAACACTTTGATAGTTTGATATAACTTGAGAACGAATGCAAAAAACAGTCCACTCTAAGAATAGGCCGCTTGGACACTTTCAGAACAGCTCTGTTAATGACTGAAAACAGCTCTCGAAGAGATTGTCAAAAGAGACTCTGAAAACGAAACGTTGATCACTTTTGAGCAAAAGGCTGCACACACGCAATTCAAGATGCTCTGATTGTCAAAAGAGACTCCGAAAACGAAACGTTGAGCACTTTTGAGCAAAAGGATGCACACACGCAATTCAAGTTGCTCTGATTGTCATTTAGAGTTACATTATAGGATTATTCAACAACAAGTCAAAATGTGCTCGTGAAAGGCAGAAAACAACACTTTGATAGTTTGATATAACTTGAGAACGAATGCAAAAAACAGTCCACTCTAAGAACAGGCCGCTTGGACACTTTCAGAACAGCTCTGTTAATGACTGAAAACAGCTCTCGAAGAGATTGTCAAAAGAGACTCCGAAAACGAAACGTTGATCACTTTTGAGCAAAAGGCTGCACACACGCAATTCAAGTTGCTCTGATTGTCATTTAGAGTTACATTATAGGATTATTCAACAACAAGTCAAAATGTGCTCGTGAAAGGCAGAAAACAACACTTTGATAGTTTGATATAACTTGAGAACGAATGCAAAAAACAATCCACTCTAAGAACAGGCCGCTTGGACACTTTCAGAACAGCTCTGTTAATGACTGAAAACAGCTCTCGAAGAGATTGTCAAAAGAGACTCTGAAAACGAAACGTTGATCACTTTTGAGCAAAAGGCTGCACACACGCAATTCAAGTTGCTCTGATTGTCATTTAGAGTTACATTATAGGATTATTCAACAACAAGTCAAAATGTGCTCGTGAAAGGCAGAAAACAACACTTTGATAGTTTGATATAACTTGAGAACGAATGCAAAAAACAGTCCACTCTAAGAACAGGCCGCTTGGACACTTTCAGAACAGCTCTGTTAATGACTGAAAACAGCTCTCGAAGAGATTGTCAAAAGAGACTCTGAAAACGAAACGTTGATCACTTTTGAGCAAAAGGCTGCACACACGCAATTCAAGATGCTCTGATTGTCATTTAGAGTTACATTATAGGATTATTCAACAACAAGTCAAAATGTGCTCGTGAAAGGCAGAAAACAACACTTTGATAGTTTGATATAACTTGAGAACGAATGCAAAAAACAGTCCACTCTAAGAACAGGCCGCTTGGACACTTTCAGAACAGCTCTGTTAATGACTGAAAACAGCTCTCGAAGAGATTGTCAAAAGAGACTCTGAAAACGAAACGTTGATCACTTTTGAGCAAAAGGCTGCACACACGCAATTCAAGTTGCTCTGATTGTCATTTAGAGTTACATTATAGGATTATTCAACAACAAGTCAAAATGTGCTCGTGAAAGGCAGAAAACAACACTTTGATAGTTTGATATAACTTGAGAACGAATGCAAAAAACAGTCCACTGTAAGAACAGGCCGCTTGGACACTTTCAGAACAGCTCTGTTAATGACTGAAAACAGCTCTCGAAGAGATTGTCAAAAGAGACTCTGAAAACGAAACGTTGATCACTTTTGAGCAAAAGGCTGCACACACGCAATTCAAGTTGCTCTGATTGTCATTTAGAGTTACATTATAGGATTATTCAACAACAAGTCAAAATGTGCTCGTGAAAGGCAGAAAACAACACTTTGATAGTTTGATATAACTTGAGAACGAATGCAAAAAACACAGTCCACTCTAAGAACAGGCCGCTTGGACACTTTCAGAACAGCTCTGTTAATGACTGAAAACAGCTCTCGAAGAGATTGTCAAAAGAGACTCCGAAAACGAAACGTTGATCACTTTTGAGCAAAAGGCTGCACACACGCAATTCAAGTTGCTCTGATTGTCATTTAGAGTTACATTATAGGATTATTCAACAACAAGTCAAAATGTGCTCGTGAAAGGCAGAAAACAACACTTTGATAGTTTGATATAACTTGAGAACGAATGCAAAAAACAGTCCACTCTAAGAATAGGCCGCTTGGACACTTTCAGAACAGCTCTGTTAATGACTGAAAACAGCTCTCGAAGAGATTGTCAAAAGAGACTCTGAAAACGAAACGTTGATCACTTTTGAGCAAAAGGCTGCACACACGCAATTCAAGATGCTCTGATTGTCATTTAGAGTTACATTATAGGATTATTCAACAACAAGTCAAAATGTGCTCGTGAAAGGCAGAAAACAACACTTTGATAGTTTGATATAACTTGAGAACGAATGCAAAAAACAGTCCACTCTAAGAACAGGCCGCTTGGACACTTTCAGAACAGCTCTGTTAATGACTGAAAACAGCTCTCGAAGAGATTGTCAAAAGAGACTCCGAAAACGAAACGTTGATCACTTTTGAGCAAAAGGCTGCACACACGCAATTCAAGTTGCTCTGATTGTCATTTAGAGTTACATTATAGGATTATTCAACAACAAGTCAAAATGTGCTCGTGAAAGGCAGAAAACAACACTTTGATAGTTTGATATAACTTGAGAACGAATGCAAAAAACAGTCCACTCTAAGAACAGGCCGCTTGGACACTTTCAGAACAGCTCTGTTAATGACTGAAAACAGCTCTCGAAGAGATTGTCAAAAGAGACTCTGAAAACGAAACGTTGATCACTTTTGAGCAAAAGGCTGCACACACGCAATTCAAGTTGCTCTGATTGTCATTTAGAGTTACATTATAGGATTATTCAACAACAAGTCAAAATGTGCTCGTGAAAGGCAGAAAACAACACTTTGATAGTTTGATATAACTTGAGAACGAATGCAAAAAACAGTCCACTCTAAGAACAGGCCGCTTGGACACTTTCAGAACAGCTCTGTTAATGACTGAAAACAGCTCTCGAAGAGATTGTCAAAAGAGACTCTGAAAACGAAACGTTGATCACTTTTGAGCAAAAGGCTGCACACACGCAATTCAAGATGCTCTGATTGTCATTTAGAGTTACATTATATGATTATTCAACAACAAGTCAAAATGTGCTCATGAAAGGCAGAAAACAACACTTTGATAGTTTGATATAACTTGAGAACGAATGCAAAAAACAGTCCACTCTAAGAACAGGCCGCTTGGACACTTTCAGAACAGCTCTGTTAATGACTGAAAACAGCTCTCGAAGAGATTGTCAAAAGAGACTCCGAAAACGAAACGTTGATCACTTTTGAGCAAAAGGCTGCACACACGCAATTCAAGTTGCTCTGATTGTCATTTAGAGTTACATTATAGGATTATTCAACAACAAGTCAAAATGTGCTCGTGAAAGGCAGAAAACAACACTTTGATAGTTTGATATAACTTGAGAACGAATGCAAAAAACAGTCCACTCTAAGAACAGGCCGCTTGGACACTTTCAGAACAGCTCTGTTAATGACTGAAAACAGCTCTCGAAGAGATTGTCAAAAGAGACTCTGAAAACGAAACGTTGATCACTTTTGAGCAAAAGGCTGCACACACGCAATTCAAGTTGCTCTGATTGTCATTTAGAGTTACATTATAGGATTATTCAACAACAAGTCAAAATGTGCTCGTGAAAGGCAGAAAACAACACTTTGATAGTTTGATATAACTTGAGAACGAATGCAAAAAACACAGTCCACTCTAAGAACAGGCCGCTTGGACACTTTCAGAACAGCTCTGTTAATGACTGAAAACAGCTCTCGAAGAGATTGTCAAAAGAGACTCCGAAAACGAAACGTTGATCACTTTTGAGCAAAAGGCTGCACACACGCAATTCAAGTTGCTCTGATTGTCATTTAGAGTTACATTATAGGATTATTCAACAACAAGTCAAAATGTGCTCGTGAAAGGCAGAAAACAACACTTTGATAGTTTGATATAACTTGAGAACGAATGCAAAAAACAGTCCACTCTAAGAACAGGCCGCTTGGACACTTTCAGAACAGCTCTGTTAATGACTGAAAACAGCTCTCGAAGAGATTGTCAAAAGAGACTCTGAAAACGAAACGTTGATCACTTTTGAGCAAAAGGCTGCACACACGCAATTCAAGATGCTCTGATTGTCATTTAGAGTTACATTATAGGATTATTCAACAACAAGTCAAAATGTGCTCGTGAAAGGCAGAAAACAACACTTTGATAGTTTGATATAACTTGAGAACGAATGCAAAAAACAGTCCACTCTAAGAACAGGCCGCTTGGACACTTTCAGAACAGCTCTGTTAATGACTGAAAACAGCTCTCGAAGAGATTGTCAAAAGAGACTCCGAAAACGAAACGTTGATCACTTTTGAGCAAAAGGCTGCACACACGCAATTCAAGTTGCTCTGATTGTCATTTAGAGTTACATTATAGGATTATTCAACAACAAGTCAAAATGTGCTCGTGAAAGGCAGAAAACAACACTTTGATAGTTTGATATAACTTGAGAACGAATGCAAAAAACAGTCCACTCTAAGAACAGGCCGCTTGGACACTTTCAGAACAGCTCTGTTAATGACTGAAAACAGCTCTCGAAGAGATTGTCAAAAGAGACTCTGAAAACGAAACGTTGATCACTTTTGAGCAAAAGGCTGCACACACGCAATTCAAGTTGCTCTGATTGTCATTTAGAGTTACATTATAGGATTATTCAACAACAAGTCAAAATGTGCTCGTGAAAGGCAGAAAACAACACTTTGATAGTTTGATATAACTTGAGAACGAATGCAAAAAACAGTCCACTCTAAGAACAGGCCGCTTGGACACTTTCAGAACAGCTCTGTTAATGACTGAAAACAGCTCTCGAAGAGATTGTCAAAAGAGACTCCGAAAACGAAACGTTGATCACTTTTGAGCAAAAGGCTGCACACACGCAATTCAAGTTGCTCTGATTGTCATTTAGAGTTACATTATAGGATTATTCAACAACAAGTCAAAATGTGCTCGTGAAAGGCAGAAAACAACACTTTGATAGTTTGATATAACTTGAGAACGAATGCAAAAAACAGTCCACTCTAAGAACAGGCCGCTTGGACACTTTCAGAACAGCTCTGTTAATGACTGAAAACAGCTCTCGAAGAGATTGTCAAAAGAGACTCTGAAAACGAAACGTTGATCACTTTTGAGCAAAAGGCTGCACACACGCAATTCAAGTTGCTCTGATTGTCATTTAGAGTTACATTATAGGATTATTCAACAACAAGTCAAAATGTGCTCGTGAAAGGCAGAAAACAACACTTTGATAGTTTGATATAACTTGAGAACGAATGCAAAAAACAGTCCACTCTAAGAACAGGCCGCTTGGACACTTTCAGAACAGCTCTGTTAATGACTGAAAACAGCTCTCGAAGAGATTGTCAAAAGAGACTCTGAAAACGAAACGTTGATCACTTTTGAGCAAAAGGCTGCACACACGCAATTCAAGATGCTCTGATTGTCATTTAGAGTTACATTATAGGATTATTCAACAACAAGTCAAAATGTGCTCGTGAAAGGCAGAAAACAACACTTTGATAGTTTGATATAACTTGAGAACGAATGCAAAAAACAGTCCACTCTAAGAACAGGCCGCTTGGACACTTTCAGAACAGCTCTGTTAATGACTGAAAACAGCTCTCGAAGAGATTGTCAAAAGAGACTCCGAAAACGAAACGTTGATCACTTTTGAGCAAAAGGCTGCACACACGCAATTCAAGTTGCTCTGATTGTCATTTAGAGTTACATTATAGGATTATTCAACAACAAGTCAAAATGTGCTCGTGAAAGGCAGAAAACAACACTTTGATAGTTTGATATAACTTGAGAACGAATGCAAAAAACAGTCCACTCTAAGAACAGGCCGCTTGGACACTTTCAGAACAGCTCTGTTAATGACTGAAAACAGCTCTCGAAGAGATTGTCAAAAGAGACTCTGAAAACGAAACGTTGATCACTTTTGAGCAAAAGGCTGCACACACGCAATTCAAGTTGCTCTGATTGTCATTTAGAGTTACATTATAGGATTATTCAACAACAAGTCAAAATGTGCTCGTGAAAGGCAGAAAACAACACTTTGATAGTTTGATATAACTTGAGAACGAATGCAAAAAACAGTCCACTCTAAGAACAGGCCGCTTGGACACTTTCAGAACAGCTCTGTTAATGACTGAAAACAGCTCTCGAAGAGATTGTCAAAAGAGACTCTGAAAACGAAACGTTGATCACTTTTGAGCAAAAGGCTGCACACACGCAATTCAAGATGCTCTGATTGTCATTTAGAGTTACATTATAGGATTATTCAACAACAAGTCAAAATGTGCTCGTGAAAGGCAGAAAACAACACTTTGATAGTTTGATATAACTTGAGAACGAATGCAAAAAACAGTCCACTCTAAGAACAGGCCGCTTGGACACTTTCAGAACAGCTCTGTTAATGACTGAAAACAGCTCTCGAAGAGATTGTCAAAAGAGACTCCGAAAACGAAACGTTGATCACTTTTGAGCAAAAGGCTGCACACACGCAATTCAAGTTGCTCTCATTGTCATTTAGAGTTACATTATAGGATTATTCAACAACAAGTCAAAATGTGCTCGTGAAAGGCAGAAAACAACACTTTGATAGTTTGATATAACTTGAGAACGAATGCAAAAAACAGTCCACTCTAAGAACAGGCCGCTTGGACACTTTCAGAACAGCTCTGTTAATGACTGAAAACAGCTCTCGAAGAGATTGTCAAAAGAGACTCTGAAAACGAAACGTTGATCACTTTTGAGCAAAAGGCTGCACACACGCAATTCAAGTTGCTCTGATTGTCATTTAGAGTTACATTATAGGATTATTCAACAACAAGTCAAAATGTGCTCGTGAAAGGCAGAAAACAACACTTTGATAGTTTGATATAACTTGAGAACGAATGCAAAAAACAGTCCACTCTAAGAACAGGCCGCTTGGACACTTTCAGAACAGCTCTGTTAATGACTGAAAACAGCTCTCGAAGAGATTGTCAAAAGAGACTCCGAAAACGAAACGTTGATCACTTTTGAGCAAAAGGCTGCACACACGCAATTCAAGTTGCTCTGATTGTCATTTAGAGTTACATTATAGGATTATTCAACAACAAGTCAAAATGTGCTCGTGAAAGGCAGAAAACAACACTTTGATAGTTTGATATAACTTGAGAACGAATGCAAAAAACAGTCCACTCTAAGAACAGGCCGCTTGGACACTTTCAGAACAGCTCTGTTAATGACTGAAAACAGCTCTCGAAGAGATTGTCAAAAGAGACTCTGAAAACGAAACGTTGATCACTTTTGAGCAAAAGGCTGCACACACGCAATTCAAGTTGCTCTGATTGTCATTTAGAGTTACATTATAGGATTATTCAACAACAAGTCAAAATGTGCTCGTGAAAGGCAGAAAACAACACTTTGATAGTTTGATATAACTTGAGAACGAATGCAAAAAACAGTCCACTCTAAGAACAGGCCGCTTGGACACTTTCAGAACAGCTCTGTTAATGACTGAAAACAGCTCTCGAAGAGATTGTCAAAAGAGACTCTGAAAACGAAACGTTGATCACTTTTGAGCAAAAGGCTGCACACACGCAATTCAAGATGCTCTGATTGTCATTTAGAGTTACATTATAGGATTATTCAACAACAAGTCAAAATGTGCTCGTGAAAGGCAGAAAACAACACTTTGATAGTTTGATATAACTTGAGAACGAATGCAAAAAACAGTCCACTCTAAGAACAGGCCGCTTGGACACTTTCAGAACAGCTCTGTTAATGACTGAAAACAGCTCTCGAAGAGATTGTCAAAAGAGACTCCGAAAACGAAACGTTGATCACTTTTGAGCAAAAGGCTGCACACACGCAATTCAAGTTGCTCTGATTGTCATTTAGAGTTACATTATAGGATTATTCAACAACAAGTCAAAATGTGCTCGTGAAAGGCAGAAAACAACACTTTGATAGTTTGATATAACTTGAGAACGAATGCAAAAAACAGTCCACTCTAAGAACAGGCCGCTTGGACACTTTCAGAACAGCTCTGTTAATGACTGAAAACAGCTCTCGAAGAGATTGTCAAAAGAGACTCTGAAAACGAAACGTTGATCACTTTTGAGCAAAAGGCTGCACACACGCAATTCAAGTTGCTCTGATTGTCATTTAGAGTTACATTATAGGATTATTCAACAACAAGTCAAAATGTGCTCGTGAAAGGCAGAAAACAACACTTTGATAGTTTGATATAACTTGAGAACGAATGCAAAAAACAGTCCACTCTAAGAACAGGCCGCTTGGACACTTTCAGAACAGCTCTGTTAATGACTGAAAACAGCTCTCGAAGAGATTGTCAAAAGAGACTCTGAAAACGAAACGTTGATCACTTTTGAGCAAAAGGCTGCACACACGCAATTCAAGATGCTCTGATTGTCATTTAGAGTTACATTATAGGATTATTCAACAACAAGTCAAAATGTGCTCGTGAAAGGCAGAAAACAACACTTTGATAGTTTGATATAACTTGAGAACGAATGCAAAAAACAGTCCACTCTAAGAACAGGCCGCTTGGACACTTTCAGAACAGCTCTGTTAATGACTGAAAACAGCTCTCGAAGAGATTGTCAAAAGAGACTCCGAAAACGAAACGTTGATCACTTTTGAGCAAAAGGCTGCACACACGCAATTCAAGTTGCTCTCATTGTCATTTAGAGTTACATTATAGGATTATTCAACAACAAGTCAAAATGTGCTCGTGAAAGGCAGAAAACAACACTTTGATAGTTTGATATAACTTGAGAACGAATGCAAAAAACAGTCCACTCTAAGAACAGGCCGCTTGGACACTTTCAGAACAGCTCTGTTAATGACTGAAAACAGCTCTCGAAGAGATTGTCAAAAGAGACTCTGAAAACGAAACGTTGATCACTTTTGAGCAAAAGGCTGCACACACGCAATTCAAGTTGCTCTGATTGTCATTTAGAGTTACATTATAGGATTATTCAACAACAAGTCAAAATGTGCTCGTGAAAGGCAGAAAACAACACTTTGATAGTTTGATATAACTTGAGAACGAATGCAAAAAACAGTCCACTCTAAGAACAGGCCGCTTGGACACTTTCAGAACAGCTCTGTTAATGACTGAAAACAGCTCTCGAAGAGATTGTCAAAAGAGACTCTGAAAACGAAACGTTGATCACTTTTGAGCAAAAGGCTGCACACACGCAATTCAAGATGCTCTGATTGTCATTTAGAGTTACATTATAGGATTATTCAACAACAAGTCAAAATGTGCTCGTGAAAGGCAGAAAACAACACTTTGATAGTTTGATATAACTTGAGAACGAATGCAAAAAACAGTCCACTCTAAGAACAGGCCGCTTGGACACTTTCAGAACAGCTCTGTTAATGACTGAAAACAGCTCTCGAAGAGATTGTCAAAAGAGACTCCGAAAACGAAACGTTGATCACTTTTGAGCAAAAGGCTGCACACACGCAATTCAAGTTGCTCTGATTGTCATTTAGAGTTACATTATAGGATTATTCAACAACAAGTCAAAATGTGCTCGTGAAAGGCAGAAAACAACACTTTGATAGTTTGATATAACTTGAGAACGAATGCAAAAAACAGTCCACTCTAAGAACAGGCCGCTTGGACACTTTCAGAACAGCTCTGTTAATGACTGAAAACAGCTCTCGAAGAGATTGTCAAAAGAGACTCCGAAAACGAAACGTTGATCACTTTTGAGCAAAAGGCTGCACACACGCAATTCAAGTTGCTCTGATTGTCATTTAGAGTTACATTATAGGATTATTCAACAACAAGTCAAAATGTGCTCTCGAAAGGCAGAAAACAACACTTTGATAGTTTGATATAACTTGAGAACGAATGCAAAAAACAGTCCACTCTAAGAACAGGCCGCTTGGACACTTTCAGAACAGCTCTGTTAATGACTGAAAACAGCTCTCGAAGAGATTGTCAAAAGAGACTCTGAAAACGAAACGTTGATCACTTTTGAGCAAAAGGCTGCACACACGCAATTCAAGTTGCTCTGATTGTCATTTAGAGTTACATTATAGGATTATTCAACAACAAGTCAAAATGTGCTCGTGAAAGGCAGAAAACAACACTTTGATAGTTTGATATAACTTGAGAACGAATGCAAAAAACAGTCCACTCTAAGAACAGGCCGCTTGGACACTTTCAGAACAGCTCTGTTAATGACTGAAAACAGCTCTCGAAGAGATTGTCAAAAGAGACTCTGAAAACGAAACGTTGATCACTTTTGAGCAAAAGGCTGCACACACGCAATTCAAGTTGCTCTGATTGTCATTTAGAGTTACATTATAGGATTATTCAACAACAAGTCAAAATGTGCTCGTGAAAGGCAGAAAACAACACTTTGATAGTTTGATATAACTTGAGAACGAATGCAAAAAACACAGTCCACTCTAAGAACAGGCCGCTTGGACACTTTCAGAACAGCTCTGTTAATGACTGAAAACAGCTCTCGAAGAGATTGTCAAAAGAGACTCCGAAAACGAAACGTTGATCACTTTTGAGCAAAAGGCTGCACACACGCAATTCAAGTTGCTCTGATTGTCATTTAGAGTTACATTATAGGATTATTCAACAACAAGTCAAAATGTGCTCGTGAAAGGCAGAAAACAACACTTTGATAGTTTGATATAACTTGAGAACGAATGCAAAAAACAGTCCACTCTAAGAACAGGCCGCTTGGACACTTTCAGAACAGCTCTGTTAATGACTGAAAACAGCTCTCGAAGAGATTGTCAAAAGAGACTCTGAAAACTAAACGTTGATCACTTTTGAGCAAAAGGCTGCACACACGCAATTCAAGATGCTCTGATTGTCATTTAGAGTTACATTATAGGATTATTCAACAACAAGTCAAAATGTGCTCGTGAAAGGCAGAAAACAACACTTTGATAGTTTGATATAACTTGAGAACGAATGCAAAAAACAGTCCACTCTAAGAACAGGCCGCTTGGACACTTTCAGAACAGCTCTGTTAATGACTGAAAACAGCTCTCGAAGAGATTGTCAAAAGAGACTCCGAAAACGAAACGTTGATCACTTTTGAGCAAAAGGCTGCACACACGCAATTCAAGTTGCTCTGATTGTCATTTAGAGTTACATTATAGGATTATTCAACAACAAGTCAAAATGTGCTCGTGAAAGGCAGAAAACAACACTTTGATAGTTTGATATAACTTGAGAACGAATGCAAAAAACAGTCCACTCTAAGAACAGGCCGCTTGGACACTTCCAGAACAGCTCTGTTAATGACTGAAAACAGCTCTCGAAGAGATTGTCAAAAGAGACTCTGAAAACGAAACGTTGATCACTTTTGAGCAAAAGGCTGCACACACGCAATTCAAGTTGCTCTGATTGTCATTTAGAGTTACATTATAGGATTATTCAACAACAAGTCAAAATGTGCTCGTGAAAGGCAGAAAACAACACTTTGATAGTTTGATATAACTTGAGAACGAATGCAAAAAACAGTCCACTCTAAGAACAGGCCGCTTGGACACTTTCAGAACAGCTCTGTTAATGACTGAAAACAGCTCTCGAAGAGATTGTCAAAAGAGACTCTGAAAACGAAACGTTGATCACTTTTGAGCAAAAGGCTGCACACACGCAATTCAAGATGCTCTGATTGTCATTTAGAGTTACATTATATGATTATTCAACAACAAGTCAAAATGTGCTCGTGAAAGGCAGAAAACAACACTTTGATAGTTTGATATAACTTGAGAACGAATGCAAAAAACAGTCCACTCTAAGAACAGGCCGCTTGGACACTTTCAGAACAGCTCTGTTAATGACTGAAAACAGCTCTCGAAGAGATTGTCAAAAGAGACTCCGAAAACGAAACGTTGATCACTTTTGAGCAAAAGGCTGCACACACGCAATTCAAGTTGCTCTGATTGTCATTTAGAGTTACATTATAGGATTATTCAACAACAAGTCAAAATGTGCTCGTGAAAGGCAGAAAACAACACTTTGATAGTTTGATATAACTTGAGAACGAATGCAAAAAACAGTCCACTCTAAGAACAGGCCGCTTGGACACTTTCAGAACAGCTCTGTTAATGACTGAAAACAGCTCTCGAAGAGATTGTCAAAAGAGACTCTGAAAACGAAACGTTGATCACTTTTGAGCAAAAGGCTGCACACACGCAATTCAAGTTGCTCTGATTGTCATTTAGAGTTACATTATAGGATTATTCAACAACAAGTCAAAATGTGCTCGTGAAAGGCAGAAAACAACACTTTGATAGTTTGATATAACTTGAGAACGAATGCAAAAAACAGTCCACTCTAAGAACAGGCCGCTTGGACACTTTCAGAACAGCTCTGTTAATGACTGAAAACAGCTCTCGAAGAGATTGTCAAAAGAGACTCTGAAAACGAAACGTTGATCACTTTTGAGCAAAAGGCTGCACACACGCAATTCAAGATGCTCTGATTGTCATTTAGAGTTACATTATAGGATTATTCAACAACAAGTCAAAATGTGCTCGTGAAAGGCAGAAAACAACACTTTGATAGTTTGATATAACTTGAGAACGAATGCAAAAAACAGTCCACTCTAAGAACAGGCCGCTTGGACACTTTCAGAACAGCTCTGTTAATGACTGAAAACAGCTCTCGAAGAGATTGTCAAAAGAGACTCCGAAAACTAAACGTTGATCACTTTTGAGCAAAAGGCTGCACACACGCAATTCAAGTTGCTCTGATTGTCATTTAGAGTTACATTATAGGATTATTCAACAACAAGTCAAAATGTGCTCGTGAAAGGCAGAAAACAACACTTTGATAGTTTGATATAACTTGAGAACGAATGCAAAAAACAGTCCACTCTAAGAACAGGCCGCTTGGACACTTTCAGAACAGCTCTGTTAATGACTGAAAACAGCTCTCGAAGAGATTGTCAAAAGAGACTCTGAAAACGAAACGTTGATCACTTTTGAGCAAAAGGCTGCACACACGCAATTCAAGTTGCTCTGATTGTCATTTAGAGTTACATTATAGGATTATTCAACAACAAGTCAAAATGTGCTCGTGAAAGGCAGAAAACAACACTTTGATAGTTTGATATAACTTGAGAACGAATGCAAAAAACAGTCCACTCTAAGAACAGGCCGCTTGGACACTTTCAGAACAGCTCTGTTAATGACTGAAAACAGCTCTCGAAGAGATTGTCAAAAGAGACTCTGAAAACGAAACGTTGATCACTTTTGAGCAAAAGGCTGCACACACGCAATTCAAGATGCTCTGATTGTCATTTAGAGTTACATTATATGATTATTCAACAACAAGTCAAAATGTGCTCGTGAAAGGCAGAAAACAACACTTTGATAGTTTGATATAACTTGAGAACGAATGCAAAAAACAGTCCACTCTAAGAACAGGCCGCTTGGACACTTTCAGAACAGCTCTGTTAATGACTGAAAACAGCTCTCGAAGAGATTGTCAAAAGAGACTCCGAAAACGAAACGTTGATCACTTTTGAGCAAAAGGCTGCACACACGCAATTCAAGTTGCTCTGATTGTCATTTAGAGTTACATTATAGGATTATTCAACAACAAGTCAAAATGTGCTCGTGAAAGGCAGAAAACAACACTTTGATAGTTTGATATAACTTGATGCAAAAAACAGTCCACTCTAAGAACAGGCCGCTTGGACACTTTCAGAACAGCTCTGTTAATGACTGAAAACAGCTCTCGAAGAGATTGTCAAAAGAGACTCTGAAAACGAAACGTTGATCACTTTTGAGCAAAAGGCTGCACACACGCAATTCAAGTTGCTCTGATTGTCATTTAGAGTTACATTATAGGATTATTCAACAACAAGTCAAAATGTGCTCGTGAAAGGCAGAAAACAACACTTTGATAGTTTGATATAACTTGAGAACGAATGCAAAAAACAGTCCACTCTAAGAACAGGCCGCTTGGACACTTTCAGAACAGCTCTGTTAATGACTGAAAACAGCTCTCGAAGAGATTGTCAAAAGAGACTCTGAAAACGAAACGTTGATCACTTTTGAGCAAAAGGCTGCACACACGCAATTCAAGTTGCTCTGATTGTCATTTAGAGTTACATTATAGGATTATTCAACAACAAGTCAAAATGTGCTCGTGAAAGGCAGAAAACAACACTTTGATAGTTTGATATAACTTGAGAACGAATGCAAAAAACACAGTCCACTCTAAGAACAGGCCGCTTGGACACTTTCAGAACAGCTCTGTTAATGACTGAAAACAGCTCTCGAAGAGATTGTCAAAAGAGACTCCGAAAACGAAACGTTGATCACTTTTGAGCAAAAGGCTGCACACACGCAATTCAAGTTGCTCTGATTGTCATTTAGAGTTACATTATAGGATTATTCAACAACAAGTCAAAATGTGCTCGTGAAAGGCAGAAAACAACACTTTGATTGTTTGATATAACTTGAGAACGAATGCAAAAAACAGTCCACTCTAAGAACAGGCCGCTTGGACACTTTCAGAACAGCTCTGTTAATGACTGAAAACAGCTCTCGAAGAGATTGTCAAAAGAGACTCTGAAAACTAAACGTTGATCACTTTTGAGCAAAAGGCTGCACACACGCAATTCAAGATGCTCTGATTGTCATTTAGAGTTACATTATAGGATTATTCAACAACAAGTCAAAATGTGCTCGTGAAAGGCAGAAAACAACACTTTGATAGTTTGATATAACTTGAGAACGAATGCAAAAAACAGTCCACTCTAAGAACAGGCCGCTTGGACACTTTCAGAACAGCTCTGTTAATGACTGAAAACAGCTCTCGAAGAGATTGTCAAAAGAGACTCCGAAAACGAAACGTTGATCACTTTTGAGCAAAAGGCTGCACACACGCAATTCAAGTTGCTCTGATTGTCATTTAGAGTTACATTATAGGATTATTCAACAACAAGTCAAAATGTGCTCGTGAAAGGCAGAAAACAACACTTTGATAGTTTGATATAACTTGAGAACGAATGCAAAAAACAGTCCACTCTAAGAACAGGCCGCTTGGACACTTTCAGAACAGCTCTGTTAATGACTGAAAACAGCTCTCGAAGAGATTGTCAAAAGAGACTCTGAAAACGAAACGTTGATCACTTTTGAGCAAAAGTGTTATGACACGGGGGCGAGGGAGCTCAAGGACACGACACCGGAGGCAGAATATAGTGTTAGCCCCGTAGGGTATTTATTTACAGTGCAGGTGGGTGGAAACACAGATGATGAGTCCGGAGGTTTCAGCCTGGCGGGCTGGGGGTTTCAACCTGGCGGGATGGCGGTAGTGGTTGGCATGGGCTGTGGAGGAACAGGAAAGCAGGGTAAGTCTCCACGGTAGGCCAGTACATAAGATATCAACGAATCACAAGAATAGGCACAAGAGCAAAGTACATAACTAATCACAGAGGATACTTGCCAGGTCATTCTTAGGGAAGAACTGACGATGAATGAAGGGAGTCCAGGGTAGATGTAGCCAGAGGGTTAATTGGGAGTGGAGACAGGTGTGTTGGTTTGACTGTGGCTGGATAACCCTCCAATCACCGGGAACGAGATTCACCTGCGGCGGAGAGCACGCTATGCTCGAGTTGTGGGGGCGGGTGCTCGAGCTGTGGGGGCGGGGGAGGGCGTGTGTGACGGCCCAGCCGTAACAGGACCCCCCCCCGAGGGGGAGCCTCCTGGCGACCGGCCCGGAGCCTCCGGGTGGGCCCGATAGAAGTCCCTGAGGAGGACTGGGGACATGATCTGGGACCGGGGAATCCAGCTCCGTTCCTCTGGGCCATATCCTTCCCAGTCCACCAGGTACTGGAAACCCCGGCCACAGCGACGAGCCCTGAGGAGCCTCCTTACCGCCCACTGGGGGTGGCCATCCACCAACTGAGGAGGGGGCGGTGCAGGGGCTGGTGGCATCAGGTCGCTGGCGACATGGGGCTTAACCCGGGAGACGTGGAACACCGGGTGGATCCGACGGAGGGAGTGAGGGAGGACCAGCCGGATGGCAGCGGGGTTGATGACCCGGTCGATGGCGTAGGGGCCGATGTACCTCGACGCCAACTTCCGGGAGGGGACATTGAGGGGGAGATCCGCCGTGGAGAGCCAGACCCTCTGGCCCACCTGGTACACCGGAGCTGGAGTGCGACGACGGTTGGCGCTTCGGGTAGTTCGGGCGGTGGCCCGAAGCAAGGCCGAGCGTACGGAGGTCCAGACCCGACGACAGCGAAGGAGGTGTGCCTGGACTGATGGTACCGACGCTTCGCCCTCCTGTGTAGAAAGCAGGGGTGGCTGGTACCCCAAGGAGCACTCGAAGGGGGACCGGCCGGTGGCTTCATTCACCATGGCGTTCAGAGAGTACTCCACCCAGGGTAGGTCCTTGCTCCAGGAGGATGGATGGAGGGAGGACATGCAGCGGAGCGCCGACTCCAGGCTCTGGTTGGCTCTCTCCGCCTGCCCATTGGTCTGAGGATGGTAGCCGGAGGAGAGGCTGGTCGTGGCCCCAATCCCAGAACAGAAGGCCTGCCACACCTTGGATGTGAACTGGGGGCCACGGTCGGAAACCACATCCTGGGGAAGCCCGTAAAGCCGGAAGACGTGGGTGGTGAGTAGCTCCGCCGTCTCCGCCGAGGTCGGTAGCTTTGCCAGAGCTACCAACCGCACGGACTTGGAGAAGCGGTCCACGATGGTGAGGATGACCGTGTTGCCTAGAGACGGGGGAAGGCCGGTCACGAAGTCCATGGCGAGGTGGGACCACGGTCGACCGGGCACGGGTAGAGGCCGCAGCAGTCCTGAAGGCGGCCGGTGGGATGCCTTGCTGCGAGCGCAGGTAGGGCAGGCCGAGACGAACTCCCTGACGTTCGCGGCCATGGTGGGCCACCAGAACCGCCGGCGCAGGAAGGACAGTGTGCGTAGGGCCCCAGGATGGCAGGCGAAGCGGCTGGCGTGGCCCCACTGCATCACCTTGGTCCTGACGGCGTCCGGGACGAAGAGACGGCCGGGGGACCCCGGTCGGGGATCTGGCTGGGTGCGCTGTGCAGCTCTAACCACCGCCTCGATCTCCAGGGTGACCACTCCAACGACCCGGGAGGATGGAACGATGGTGTCGGGAGTGGTGGGTTCCTCCTCTGCGGCATGGAGCCGAGAAAGGGAGTCAGCCTTGGCGTTCAGGGAGCCCGGACGGAACGTGAGGTGGAAGTTAAACCGCCCGAGGAACAGGGCCCAGCGTGCCTGACGGGAGTTCAACCGCCTGGCCGACTTGATGTAGGTTAGGTTCTTGTGGTCCGACCAGACGGTGAAGGGGTGCTCTGCGCCCTCCAGCCAGTGCCGCCACTCGTGGAACGCCTCCACCACCGCCAACAGCTCGCGGTTCCCGATGTCGTAGTTGGCCTCGGCGGAGGTATAACGGCGGGAGTAGAAGGCGCAGGGGTGCACGGTCTGGTCCTCCGATCGTTGAGAGAGCACGCCACCGACGCCCGTGTCTGAGGCGTCCACTTCCACAATGAAGGGCCTAGAGGGGTCTGGGTTGATTAGGACCGGCGCCGAGGTGAAGAGCCTCTTCAGGTCACTGAAGGCAGCGCTGGCTGCTGGTGTCCACGTGAACTGGCGCAGGGGGGAGGTGAGGGCAGTGAGGGGGGCGGCTACCCGGCTGAAGTCCCGGATGAATCGCCGGTAGAAGTTGGCAAAGCCGAGGAATGACTGCAGCTGTTTCCGGGTGGTAGGTTGGCCCCACTCGACGACGGCCCGAGTCTTCTTGGGGTCAGGGCGAGTCAACCCACCCTCCACGATGAGCCCCAGGAATTCCACAGAGTGAGTGTGGAACGAGCACTTCTCAGCCTTAATAAAAAGGCGATTCTCCAGTAGGCGCTGGAGGACTAGGCGGACATGTTGGACATGCTCCTCAGGGTTCCTGGAGAATACTAGGATGTCATCCAGGTAGAGGACGACAAAGATGTCCAGCATGTCCCTGAGGACGTCGTTCATGAGGGCCTGAAAGACGGAGGGGGCGTTAGTGAGACCAAAGGGCATGACAAGGTACTCATAGTGGCCACGGGGGGTCTTGAACGCCGTCTTCCACTCGTCACCCTCACGAATCCGGACCAGATGGTAGGCGTTCCGGCGTTCCGGAGGTCCAGCTTAGTGAAGATGGTGGCCCCAAGGAGGGGCTCAAAGTTGGAGCTCATGAGGGGGAGAGGATAGGTGTTCCGGACGGTGATGGCATTGAGCTCACGGTAGTCAATGCATGGCCTGAGGGTTCCATCCTTCTTCTTCACGAAGAAAAACCCCGCTGCCACCGGGGAGTGTGATGGACGGATGAGCCCCTCAGCCAGACAGTCGGAGATGTAGGTGTCCATGGCTGCCTTCTCCGGGGGGGCAAGGTTGTAGAGGCGACTGACCGGAAGTTTGTTGCCAGGGCGGAGCTCGACGGCACAGTCGTAGGGCCGGTGAGGCGGCAGGGTGCGAGCACGCTCCTTGCTGAAGGCCTCTCCGAGGTCGTGGTAGACCTCTGGGATGGAGGAGAGGTCAGGGGGAGCCGGAGGCGGTCGCAGAGGCGATGTGGGGGTATGGGCGGCACGGAGGCACCGGGCGTAGCATGCGGTACTCCAGCTCAGGATACGTCCCTCACCATAGCTGACATGGGGAATGTGGAGCTCGAGCCACGGTCGTCCCAGGATGAGCGGGGACTGGGGGGTCTTGAGGATGTAAAACCGGATCTCCTCCACATGGTTCCCAGAGACGGTCAAGGAGAGGGGTGTAGAGCGGTGGGTGAGAGGCCCCAGGCTGTGTCCGTCTAGGGCTGAGACGGAGAGGGGGGTCTCGAGGGTAACGAGGGGAACGGCAGCTGAGCGGGCCAGCTGGGCGTCCATAAAGTTCTCGTCTGCTCCCGAGTCAATAATGGCCTCGACCGTGAGGTTCTGCCCCTGCCAGGAGAGGGTGACAGAGAACCTGGCTGGGCTGGTGGTAGGTGGGGATTGAGAGACACGGCTCACCCGGATTCCCCCTTCGGGTGAGCCTGCCCTTTTGATAGGGACGGGCAGGTGTCACGGAGGTGTCCCTTCTCTCCACAGTAGAGGCACAGGCCCTGGGCCCTTCTCCTCTCCTTCTCCGCCGTGGTGAGGCGGGCTCGACCCAGCTGCATCGGCTCCTCGCCAGTGCATGGGGTGTAGGTCGACTCCCGTGCGGAGGAGGGGTTGGCTGTGACGATAGGGTCCTGGGGGCGTGGCGAGCTGGTCTGGTAGCGCCCTCTCTCTCTCCGACGCTCCCGGGAGCGCTCGTCAACGTCGATGGCTAGGGCCACTAGTTCGTCCAGGGCGGCGGGTCTGTCCTGGACGAGCTCGTCCTTGATGGCCTCACTCAGCCCCTGGCGGAAAGCAGATCGCAGTGCCCTGTCATTCCATCCGCTTCCGGCTGCCAGGGTGCGAAACTCGGTAGAGTAGGCCGCCGCGGTCCGGTTCCCCTGGTGGAGTGACATCAGTCGCGCCCCGACCTCCTGTCCTGCAGTGGGGTGGTCGAAAACCCTCTTGAACTCCGTGAGGAAGGTAGCGTAGTCACCGAACAGGTCAGGGCGGGCGCAGAGGGTGGCCTGGACCCAATTCAGGGCGTCGCCGGTGGTGAGGTTGGTGATGAACGCCACCCGGGCTGCCGGCGACCAGAACTGGCTGGGCTGATGCGAGAACACCAACTCGCACTGGAGGATGAAGCCTCGGAAATGGGCGAAGGCTCCGTCGAAGGGGCGGGGGCTGGCTAGGTGGGGCTCCCGTGGCTGTCCAGTAGGTGGTGCCGGTAGCTGGGCAGGGTCAGGGAGAGCAGGGGGGGGGGCAAAGGCTGCGAGCGCGGCCACCTGTGCTGTAAGCGCTTGGGTCGTAGAGATGAGGTGCTGCATCTGGGTGGCGCGGTGCTCCTGGTTAGCCTCCTGGGTTGTCATGCGAGTGTTCAGGGCCTGGCACGCTGTAGCGGCCGCCTGGAGGAGGTGAGTGTGTTCAGCGAGGATCTGGATAGCCGTCGGACCGGATCCAGGGGTGGGAGATGGTGCCCGGTCCTTCGTGTCGTCTGAGCCCAATTGCATGGTCAGTTCTTCTGTTATGACACGGGGGCGAGGGAGCTCAAGGACACGACACCGGAGGCAGAATATAGTGTTAGCCCCGTAGGGTATTTATTTACAGTGCAGGTGGGTGGAAACACAGATGATGAGTCCGGAGGTTTCAGCCTGGCGGGCTGGGGGTTTCAACCTGGCGGGATGGCGGTAGTGGTTGGCATGGGCTGTGGAGGAACAGGAAAGCAGGGTAAGTCTCCACGGTAGGCCAGTACATAAGATATCAACGAATCACAAGAATAGGCACAAGAGCAAAGTACATAACTAATCACAGAGGATACTTGCCAGGTCATTCTTAGGGAAGAACTGACGATGAATGAAGGGAGTCCAGGGTAGATGTAGCCAGAGGGTTAATTGGGAGTGGAGACAGGTGTGTTGGTTTGACTGTGGCTGGATAACCCTCCAATCACCGGGAACGAGATTCACCTGCGGCGGAGAGCACGCTGTGCTCGAGTTGTGGGGGCGGGTGCTCGAGCTGTGGGGGCGGGGGAGGGCGTGTGTGACGGCCCAGCTGTAACAAAAAGGCTGCACACACGCAATTCAAGTTGCTCTGATTGTCATTTAGAGTTACATTATAGGATTATTCAACAACAAGTCAAAATGTGCTCGTGAAAGGCAGAAAACAACACTTTGATAGTTTGATATAACTTGAGAACGAATGCAAAAAACAGTCCACTCTAAGAACAGGCCGCTTGGACACTTTCAGAACAGCTCTGTTAATGACTGAAAACAGCTCTCGAAGAGATTGTCAAAAGAGACTCTGAAAACGAAACGTTGATCACTTTTGAGCAAAAGGCTGCACACACGCAATTCAAGTTGCTCTGATTGTCATTTAGAGTTACATTATAGGATTATTCAACAACAAGTCAAAATGTGCTCGTGAAAGGCAGAAAACAACACTTTGATAGTTTGATATAACTTGAGAACGAATGCAAAAAACAGTCCACTCTAAGAACAGGCCGCTTGGACACTTTCAGAACAGCTCTGTTAATGACTGAAAACAGCTCTCGAAGAGATTGTCAAAAGAGACTCTGAAAACGAAACGTTGATCACTTTTGAGCAAAAGGCTGCACACACGCAATTCAAGTTGCTCTGATTGTCATTTAGAGTTACATTATAGGATTATTCAACAACAAGTCAAAATGTGCTCGTGAAAGGCAGAAAACAACACTTTGATAGTTTGATATAACTTGAGAACGAATGCAAAAAACACAGTCCACTCTAAGAACAGGCCGCTTGGACACTTTCAGAACAGCTCTGTTAATGACTGAAAACAGCTCTCGAAGAGATTGTCAAAAGAGACTCCGAAAACGAAACGTTGATCACTTTTGAGCAAAAGGCTGCACACACGCAATTCAAGTTGCTCTGATGGTCATTTAGAGTTACATTATAGGATTATTCAACAACAAGTCAAAATGTGCTCGTGAAAGGCAGAAAACAACACTTTGATAGTTTGATATAACTTGAGAACGAATGCAAAAAACAGTCCACTCTAAGAACAGGCCGCTTGGACACTTTCAGAACAGCTCTGTTAATGACTGAAAACAGCTCTCGAAGAGATTGTCAAAAGAGACTCTGAAAACGAAACGTTGATCACTTTTGAGCAAAAGGCTGCACACACGCAATTCAAGATGCTCTGATTGTCAAAAGAGACTCCGAAAACGAAACGTTGAGCACTTTTGAGCAAAAGGCTGCACACACGCAATTCAAGTTGCTCTGATTGTCATTTAGAGTTACATTATAGGATTATTCAACAACAAGTCAAAATGTGCTCGTGAAAGGCAGAAAACAACACTTTGATAGTTTGATATAACTTGAGAACGAATGCAAAAAACAGTCCACTCTAAGAACAGGCCGCTTGGACACTTTCAGAACAGCTCTGTTAATGACTGAAAACAGCTCTCGAAGAGATTGTCAAAAGAGACTCCGAAAACGAAACGTTGATCACTTTTGAGCAAAAGGCTGCACACACGCAATTCAAGTTGCTCTGATTGTCATTTAGAGTTACATTATAGGATTATTCAACAACAAGTCAAAATGTGCTCGTGAAAGGCAGAAAACAACACTTTGATAGTTTGATATAACTTGAGAACGAATGCAAAAAACAGTCCACTCTAAGAACAGGCCGCTTGGACACTTTCAGAACAGCTCTGTTAATGACTGAAAACAGCTCTCGAAGAGATTGTCAAAAGAGACTCTGAAAACGAAACGTTGATCACTTTTGAGCAAAAGGCTGCACACACGCAATTCAAGTTGCTCTGATTGTCATTTAGAGTTACATTATAGGATTATTCAACAACAAGTCAAAATGTGCTCGTGAAAGGCAGAAAACAACACTTTGATAGTTTGATATAACTTGAGAACGAATGCAAAAAACAGTCCACTCTAAGAACAGGCCGCTTGGACACTTTCAGAACAGCTCTGTTAATGACTGAAAACAGCTCTCGAAGAGATTGTCAAAAGAGACTCTGAAAACGAAACGTTGATCACTTTTGAGCAAAAGGCTGCACACACGCAATTCAAGTTGCTCTGATTGTCATTTAGAGTTACATTATAGGATTATTCAACAACAAGTCAAAATGTGCTCGTGAAAGGCAGAAAACAACACTTTGATAGTTTGATATAACTTGAGAACGAATGCAAAAAACACAGTCCACTCTAAGAACAGGCCGCTTGGACACTTTCAGAACAGCTCTGTTAATGACTGAAAACAGCTCTCGAAGAGATTGTCAAAAGAGACTCCGAAAACGAAACGTTGATCACTTTTGAGCAAAAGGCTGCACACACGCAATTCAAGTTGCTCTGATGGTCATTTAGAGTTACATTATAGGATTATTCAACAACAAGTCAAAATGTGCTCGTGAAAGGCAGAAAACAACACTTTGATAGTTTGATATAACTTGAGAACGAATGCAAAAAACAGTCCACTCTAAGAACAGGCCGCTTGGACACTTTCAGAACAGCTCTGTTAATGACTGAAAACAGCTCTCGAAGAGATTGTCAAAAGAGACTCTGAAAACGAAACGTTGATCACTTTTGAGCAAAAGGCTGCACACACGCAATTCAAGATGCTCTGATTGTCAAAAGAGACTCCGAAAACGAAACGTTGAGCACTTTTGAGCAAAAGGCTGCACACACGCAATTCAAGTTGCTCTGATTGTCATTTAGAGTTACATTCAGGGTGCGAAATAAGGGGGAGCTCGGGGAGCTATAGCTCCCCTAGTGGTGACATGAGCTCCCCTGGAAACATGGTTTGTGAAATTTTGGGGGAGCTCTAAAATATTCCAAATTGCGATGGATTTATTCCAAGTTGTGACGGATTTTACCTGGTGTAATATGATTTGTAGAGGCATACAATCTATTTTGATGTTGGTATTAGGTATATAAATGATATATAATAGCCTATATAGCCTACATATAGGCCTTTATTGGCTACAACTATGCGACAGTAACTTGCAGCGGGGTGCACTGACGCTGAACCCCTCATAGTTATAAGTAGGTGGACAATGCGTGGTGCTGAAATAGCCGACATGCGGTGTGTGGTTTGAAAAAAGTAACGCCAGCTCAGTAAATAATTCAAACTTAATGTTTACTTATAGGCTATGTGAATGTGACTGCACCACACATGTGAACAGTAACAAAGCAAATGCAGTTTAATTTTATGAAAAACATTGACAACTAAATCGGCGCAAAAAAAAAAGAAAGCTGAATCCGCTTAGCCTATATGCTCCTGAAAAACATTTGATGACAGAGCAAACACGCTACATTACTAGGGATAATAATTACAATGAGCCATTCATTAAAAATAGAAAAAATTATATTAGGCTATTAAATCTCACTTAATGAGAAAACTGGCATCTCCCATCGGTCACTATTTGTTGGCTATCTGGTGATATGGACGTCTTTGAGTGTCTAGAAAAGCGCTATAAGTCTAATGTATTATTATTATTTATTATTATTATGGACGTCACTTTAATCCGGCAGTTCTCAAGGTTTTTATGCACCAATCGATTCCTCTAGTCCGTCTTTATCGCATTCATTGATGAAAAGGACAACTCGCATGTATAGGTGGAAGGGAACATTCATTGTGAGCACGGAAAATGTGAGTCTCTCACAACGGCTTTGCATTGATGAAACCAGGTAGGATGAACGCATAGTTCGCTGTCCATTCCTGTTTAAATGCCCTGTTTTCACCGTCAACTTTCCTCTTTAGACCTTTGGAGAGTGACATTATGTTTCTCTTGCTAGCTAGCAGGTTAAATGTTTAGCTAACTTCACCCGGCACCAAACAACCAATCCAATAATAATGTGACCTTGTAAGTCTGGGAGGAGGGGGGAATCATTATCAGAATAAAACTATGTTAAATAATTATTAGAATAAGTTAGGCTGCGCTACATCGTCAGTCCACACATGTATTATTCAAAACTATGGAAAAGGGTGAAACTAGGGTGAGAATCACAACACAAACTCGCTAGTCAAGCCAAAATACAGCAGCGAAATGGATTGGACTGCTACCTAGTTAACTAGAACACTACTTTACATTGTTACCTAGTTAACTAGAACACTACTTTACATTGTTACCTAGTTAACTAGAACACTACTTTACATTGTTACCTAGTTAACTAGAACACTACTTTACATTGTTACCTAGTTAACTAGAACACTACTTTACATTGTTACCAACTAGAACACTACTTTACATTGTTACCTAGTTAACTAGAACACTACTTTACATTGTTACCTAGTTAACTAGAACACTACTGTACATTGTTACCTAGTTAACTACAACACTTTACATTGTTACCTAGTTAACTAGAACACTACTGTACATTGTTACCTAGTTAACTAGAACACTACTGTACATTGTTTAGCAGGCTCACAAAACAAGCCGTGTTAGTTGACTAGCGATGTGTCATTGATTTTCGACAACGCGGAAATGTATTCACATTTTCCGAAAGAAAAGTCAAAGCATTAGAACGTAGAACGGAAAATCGCACGCGCGCTTTGCGCACGGAAAGCCACCGGCCCCGATTTGGCCTGAAATTTTTTTTCCGTCAGGAGAGATTTTTTTTTTTTTTGCTTTAATCCCTGGGCTCCCCCGCACACCGTGATTTAATTCGCACACTGGTTACATTATAGGATTATTCAACAACAAGTCAAAATGTGCTTGTGAAAGGCAGAAAACAACACTTTGATAGTTTGATATAACTTGAGAACGAATGCAAAAAACAGTCCACTCTAAGAACAGGCCGCTTGGACACTTTCAGAACAGCTCTGTTAATGACTGAAAACAGCTCTCGAAGAGATTGTCAAAAGAGACTCCGAAAACGAAACGTTGATCACTTTTGAGCAAAAGGCTGCACACACGCAATTCAAGTTGCTCTGATTGTCATTTAGAGTTACATTATAGGATTATTCAACAACAAGTCAAAATGTGCTCGTGAAAGGCAGAAAACAACACTTTGATAGTTTGATATAACTTGAGAACGAATGCAAAAAACAGTCCACTCTAAGAACAGGCCGCTTGGACACTTTCAGAACAGCTCTGTTAATGACTGAAAACAGCTCTCGAAGAGATTGTCAAAAGAGACTCCGAAAACGAAACGTTGATCACTTTTGAGCAAAAGGCTGCACACACGCAATTCAAGTTGCTCTGATTGTCATTTAGAGTTACATTATAGGATTATTCAACAACAAGTCAAAATGTGCTCGTGAAAGGCAGAAAACAACACTTTGATAGTTTGATATAACTTGAGAACGAATGCAAAAAACAGTCCACTCTAAGAACAGGCCGCTTGGACACTTTCAGAACAGCTCTGTTAATGACTGAAAACAGCTCTCGAAGAGATTGTCAAAAGAGACTCTGAAAACGAAACGTTGATCACTTTTGAGCAAAAGGCTGCACACACGCAATTCAAGTTGCTCTGATTGTCATTTAGAGTTACATTATAGGATTATTCAACAACAAGTCAAAATGTGCTCGTGAAAGGCAGAAAACAACACTTTGATAGTTTGATATAACTTGAGAACGAATGCAAAAAACAGTCCACTCTAAGAACAGGCCGCTTGGACACTTTCAGAACAGCTCTGTTAATGACTGAAAACAGCTCTCGAAGAGATTGTCAAAAGAGACTCTGAAAACGAAACGTTGATCACTTTTGAGCAAAAGGCTGCACACACGCAATTCAAGTTGCTCTGATTGTCATTTAGAGTTACATTATAGGATTATTCAACAACAAGTCAAAATGTGCTCTTGAAAGGCAGAAAACAACACTTTGATAGTTTGATATAACTTGAGAACGAATGCAAAAAACAGTCCACTCTAAGAACAGGCCGCTTGGACACTTTCAGAACAGCTCTGTTAATGACTGAAAACAGCTCTCGAAGAGATTGTCAAAAGAGACTCTGAAAACGAAACGTTGATCACTTTTGAGCAAAAGGCTGCACACACGCAATTCAAGATGCTCTGATTGTCATTTAGAGTTACATTATAGGATTATTCAACAACAAGTCAAAATGTGCTCGTGAAAGGCAGAAAACAACACTTTGATAGTTTGATATAACTTGAGAACGAATGCAAAAAACAGTCCACTCTAAGAACAGGCCGCTTGGACACTTTCAGAACAGCTCTGTTAATGACTGAAAACAGCTCTCGAAGAGATTGTCAAAAGAGACTCCGAAAACGAAACGTTGATCACTTTTGAGCAAAAGGCTGCACACACGCAATTCAAGTTGCTCTGATTGTCATTTAGAGTTACATTATAGGATTATTCAACAACAAGTCAAAATGTGCTCGTGAAAGGCAGAAAACAACACTTTGATAGTTTGATATAACTTGAGAACGAATGCAAAAAACAGTCCACTCTAAGAACAGGCCGCTTGGACACTTTCAGAACAGCTCTGTTAATGACTGAAAACAGCTCTCGAAGAGATTGTCAAAAGAGACTCTGAAAACGAAACGTTGATCACTTTTGAGCAAAAGGCTGCACACACGCAATTCAAGTTGCTCTGATTGTCATTTAGAGTTACATTATAGGATTATTCAACAACAAGTCAAAATGTGCTCGTGAAAGGCAGAAAACAACACTTTGATAGTTTGATATAACTTGAGAACGAATGCAAAAAACAGTCCACTCTAAGAACAGGCCGCTTGGACACTTTCAGAACAGCTCTGTTAATGACTGAAAACAGCTCTCGAAGAGATTGTCAAAAGAGACTCTGAAAACGAAACGTTGATCACTTTTGAGCAAAAGGCTGCACACACGCAATTCAAGTTGCTCTGATTGTCATTTAGAGTTACATTATAGGATTATTCAACAACAAGTCAAAATGTGCTCGTGAAAGGCAGAAAACAACACTTTGATAGTTTGATATAACTTGAGAACGAATGCAAAAAACACAGTCCACTCTAAGAACAGGCCGCTTGGACACTTTCAGAACAGCTCTGTTAATGACTGAAAACAGCTCTCGAAGAGATTGTCAAAAGAGACTCTGAAAACGAAACATTGATCACTTTTGAGCAAAAGGCTGCACACACGCAATTCAAGATGCTCTGATTGTCAAAAGAGACTCCGAAAACGAAACGTTGAGCACTTTTGAGCAAAAGGCTGCACACACGCAATTCAAGTTGCTCTGATTGTCATTTAGAGTTACATTATAGGATTATTCAACAACAAGTCAAAATGTGCTCATGAAAGGCAGAAAACAACACTTTGATAGTTTGATATAACTTGAGAACGAATGCAAAAAACAGTCCACTCTAAGAACAGGCCGCTTGGACACTTTCAGAACAGCTCTGTTAATGACTGAAAACAGCTCTCGAAGAGATTGTCAAAAGAGACTCCGAAAACGAAACGTTGATCACTTTTGAGCAAAAGGCTGCACACACGCAATTCAAGTTGCTCTGATTGTCATTTAGAGTTACATTATAGGATTATTCAACAACAAGTCAAAATGTGCTCGTGAAAGGCAGAAAACAACACTTTGATAGTTTGATATAACTTGAGAACGAATGCAAAAAACAGTCCACTCTAAGAACAGGCCGCTTGGACACTTTCAGAACAGCTCTGTTAATGACTGAAAACAGCTCTCGAAGAGATTGTCAAAAGAGACTCCGAAAACGAAACGTTGATCACTTTTGAGCAAAAGGCTGCACACACGCAATTCAAGTTGCTCTGATTGTCATTTAGAGTTACATTATAGGATTATTCAACAACAAGTCAAAATGTGCTCGTGAAAGGCAGAAAACAACACTTTGATAGTTTGATATAACTTGAGAACGAATGCAAAAAACAGTCCACTCTAAGAACAGGCCGCTTGGACACTTTCAGAACAGCTCTGTTAATGACTGAAAACAGCTCTCGAAGAGATTGTCAAAAGAGACTACGAAAACGAAACGTTGATCACTTTTGAGCAAAAGGCTGCACACACGCAATTCAAGTTGCTCTGATTGTCATTTAGAGTTACATTATAGGATTATTCAACAACAAGTCAAAATGTGCTCGTGAAAGGCAGAAAACAACACTTTGATAGTTTGATATAACTTGAGAACGAATGCAAAAAACAGTCCACTCTAAGAACAGGCCGCTTGGACACTTTCAGAACAGCTCTGTTAATGACTGAAAACAGCTCTCGAAGAGATTGTCAAAAGAGACTCTGAAAACGAAACGTTAATCACTTTTGAGCAAAAGGCTGCACACACGCAATTCAAGTTGCTCTGATTGTCATTTAGAGTTACATTATAGGATTATTCAACAACAAGTCAAAATGTGCTCGTGAAAGGCAGAAAACAACACTTTGATAGTTTGATATAACTTGAGAACGAATGCAAAAAACAGTCCACTCTAAGAACAGGCCGCTTGGACACTTTCAGAACAGCTCTGTTAATGACTGAAAACAGCTCTCGAAGAGATTGTCAAAAGAGACTCTGAAAACGAAACGTTGATCACTTTTGAGCAAAAGGCTGCACACACGCAATTCAAGTTGCTCTGATTGTCATTTAGAGTTACATTATAGGATTATTCAACAACAAGTCAAAATGTGCTCGTGAAAGGCAGAAAACAACACTTTGATAGTTTGATATAACTTGAGAACGAATGCAAAAAACAGTCCACTCTAAGAACAGGCCGCTTGGACACTTTCAGAACAGCTCTGTTAATGACTGAAAACAGCTCTCGAAGAGATTGTCAAAAGAGACTCCGAAAACGAAACGTTGATCACTTTTGAGCAAAAGGCTGCACACACGCAATTCAAGTTGCTCTGATTGTCATTTAGAGTTACATTATAGGATTATTCAACAACAAGTCAAAATGTGCTCGTGAAAGGCAGAAAACAACACTTTGATAGTTTGATATAACTTGAGAACGAATGCAAAAAACAGTCCACTCTAAGAACAGGCCGCTTGGACACTTTCAGAACAGCTCTGTTAATGACTGAAAACAGCTCTCGAAGAGATTGTCAAAAGAGACTCTGAAAACGAAACGTTGATCACTTTTGAGCAAAAGGCTGCACACACGCAATTCAAGTTGCTCTGATTGTCATTTAGAGTTACATTATAGGATTATTCAACAACAAGTCAAAATGTACTCGTGAAAGGCAGAAAACAACACTTTGATAGTTTGATATAACTTGAGAACGAATGCAAAAAACAGTCCACTCTAAGAACAGGCCGCTTGGACACTTTCAGAACAGCTCTGTTAATGACTGAAAACAGCTCTCGAAGAGATTGTCAAAAGAGACTCTGAAAACGAAACGTTGATCACTTTTGAGCAAAAGGCTGCACACACGCAATTCAAGTTGCTCTGATTGTCATTTAGAGTTACATTATAGGATTATTCAACAACAAGTCAAAATGTGCTCGTGAAAGGCAGAAAACAACACTTTGATAGTTTGATATAACTTGAGAACGAATGCAAAAAACAGTCCACTCTAAGAACAGGCCGCTTGGACACTTTCAGAACAGCTCTGTTAATGACTGAAAACAGCTCTCGAAGAGATTGTCAAAAGAGACTCTGAAAACGAAACGTTGATCACTTTTGAGCAAAAGGCTGCACACACGCAATTCAAGTTGCTCTGATTGTCATTTAGAGTTACATTATAGGATTATTCAACAACAAGTCAAAATGTGCTCGTGAAAGGCAGAAAACAACACTTTGATAGTTTGATATAACTTGAGAACGAATGCAAAAAACAGTCCACTCTAAGAACAGGCCGCTTGGACACTTTCAGAACAGCTCTGTTAATGACTGAAAACAGCTCTCGAAGAGATTGTCAAAAGAGACTCCGAAAACGAAACGTTGATCACTTTTGAGCAAAAGGCTGCACACACGCAATTCAAGTTGCTCTGATTGTCATTTAGAGTTACATTATAGGATTATTCAACAACAAGTCAAAATGTGCTCGTGAAAGGCAGAAAACAACACTTTGATAGTTTGATATAACTTGAGAACGAATGCAAAAAACAGTCCACTCTAAGAACAGGCCGCTTGGACACTTTCAGAACAGCTCTGTTAATGACTGAAAACAGCTCTCGAAGAGATTGTCAAAAGAGACTCTGAAAACGAAACGTTGATCACTTTTGAGCAAAAGGCTGCACACACGCAATTCAAGTTGCTCTGATTGTCATTTAGAGTTACATTATAGGATTATTCAACAACAAGTCAAAATGTACTCGTGAAAGGCAGAAAACAACACTTTGATAGTTTGATATAACTTGAGAACGAATGCAAAAAACAGTCCACTCTAAGAACAGGCCGCTTGGACACTTTCAGAACAGCTCTGTTAATGACTGAAAACAGCTCTCGAAGAGATTGTCAAAAGAGACTCTGAAAACGAAACGTTGATCACTTTTGAGCAAAAGGCTGCACACACGCAATTCAAGTTGCTCTGATTGTCATTTAGAGTTACATTATAGGATTATTCAACAACAAGTCAAAATGTACTCGTGAAAGGCAGAAAACAACACTTTGATAGTTTGATATAACTTGAGAACGAATGCAAAAAACAGTCCACTCTAAGAACAGGCCGCTTGGACACTTTCAGAACAGCTCTGTTAATGACTGAAAACAGCTCTCGAAGAGATTGTCAAAAGAGACTCCGAAAACGAAACGTTGATCACTTTTGAGCAAAAGGCTGCACACACGCAATTCAAGTTGCTCTGATTGTCATTTAGAGTTACATTATAGGATTATTCAACAACAAGTCAAAATGTGCTCGTGAAAGGCAGAAAACAACACTTTGATAGTTTGATATAACTTGAGAACGAATGCAAAAAACAGTCCACTCTAAGAACAGGCCGCTTGGACACTTTCAGAACAGCTCTGTTAATGACTGAAAACAGCTCTCGAAGAGATTGTCAAAAGAGACTCCGAAAACGAAACGTTGATCACTTTTGAGCAAAAGGCTGCACACACGCAATTCAAGTTGCTCTGATTGTCATTTAGAGTTACATTATAGGATTATTCAACAACAAGTCAAAATGTGCTCGTGAAAGGCAGAAAACAACACTTTGATAGTTTGATATAACTTGAGAACGAATGCAAAAAACAGTCCACTCTAAGAACAGGCCGCTTGGACACTTTCAGAACAGCTCTATTAATGACTGAAAACAGCTCTCGAAGAGATTGTCAAAAGAGACTCCGAAAACGAAACGTTGATCACTTTTGAGCAAAAGGCTGCACACACGCAATTCAAGTTGCTCTGATTGTCATTTAGAGTTACATTATAGGATTATTCAACAACAAGTCAAAATGTGCTCGTGAAAGGCAGAAAACAACACTTTGATAGTTTGATATAACTTGAGAACGAATGCAAAAAACAGTCCACTCTAAGAACAGGCCGCTTGGACACTTTCAGAACAGCTCTGTTAATGACTGAAAACAGCTCTCGAAGAGATTGTCAAAAGAGACTCTGAAAACGAAACGTTGATCACTTTTGAGCAAAAGGCTGCACACACGCAATTCAAGTTGCTCTGATTGTCATTTAGAGTTACATTATAGGATTATTCAACAACAAGTCAAAATGTGCTCGTGAAAGGCAGAAAACAACACTTTGATAGTTTGATATAACTTGAGAACGAATGCAAAAAACAGTCCACTCTAAGAACAGGCCGCTTGGACACTTTCAGAACAGCTCTGTTAATGACTGAAAACAGCTCTCGAAGAGATTGTCAAAAGAGACTCTGAAAACGAAACGTTGATCACTTTTGAGCAAAAGGCTGCACACACGCAATTCAAGTTGCTCTGATTGTCATTTAGAGTTACATTATAGGATTATTCAACAACAAGTCAAAATGTGCTCTTGAAAGGCAGAAAACAACACTTTGATAGTTTGATATAACTTGAGAACGAATGCAAAAAACAGTCCACTCTAAGAACAGGCCGCTTGGACACTTTCAGAACAGCTCTGTTAATGACTGAAAACAGCTCTCGAAGAGATTGTCAAAAGAGACTCTGAAAACGAAACGTTGATCACTTTTGAGCAAAAGGCTGCACACACGCAATTCAAGATGCTCTGATTGTCATTTAGAGTTACATTATAGGATTATTCAACAACAAGTCAAAATGTGCTCGTGAAAGGCAGAAAACAACACTTTGATAGTTTGATATAACTTGAGAACGAATGCAAAAAACAGTCCACTCTAAGAACAGGCCGCTTGGACACTTTCAGAACAGCTCTGTTAATGACTGAAAACAGCTCTCGAAGAGATTGTCAAAAGAGACTCCGAAAACGAAACGTTGATCACTTTTGAGCAAAAGGCTGCACACACGCAATTCAAGTTGCTCTGATTGTCATTTAGAGTTACATTATAGGATTATTCAACAACAAGTCAAAATGTGCTCGTGAAAGGCAGAAAACAACACTTTGATAGTTTGATATAACTTGAGAACGAATGCAAAAAACAGTCCACTCTAAGAACAGGCCGCTTGGACACTTTCAGAACAGCTCTGTTAATGACTGAAAACAGCTCTCGAAGAGATTGTCAAAAGAGACTCTGAAAACGAAACGTTGATCACTTTTGAGCAAAAGGCTGCACACACGCAATTCAAGTTGCTCTGATTGTCATTTAGAGTTACATTATAGGATTATTCAACAACAAGTCAAAATGTGCTCGTGAAAGGCAGAAAACAACACTTTGATAGTTTGATATAACTTGAGAACGAATGCAAAAAACAGTCCACTCTAAGAACAGGCCGCTTGGACACTTTCAGAACAGCTCTGTTAATGACTGAAAACAGCTCTCGAAGAGATTGTCAAAAGAGACTCCGAAAACGAAACGTTGATCACTTTTGAGCAAAAGGCTGCACACACGCAATTCAAGTTGCTCTGATTGTCATTTAGAGTTACATTATAGGATTATTCAACAACAAGTCAAAATGTGCTCGTGAAAGGCAGAAAACAACACTTTGATAGTTTGATATAACTTGAGAACGAATGCAAAAAACAGTCCACTCTAAGAACAGGCCGCTTGGACACTTTCAGAACAGCTCTATTAATGACTGAAAACAGCTCTCGAAGAGATTGTCAAAAGAGACTCCGAAAACGAAACGTTGATCACTTTTGAGCAAAAGGCTGCACACACGCAATTCAAGTTGCTCTGATTGTCATTTAGAGTTACATTATAGGATTATTCAACAACAAGTCAAAATGTGCTCGTGAAAGGCAGAAAACAACACTTTGATAGTTTGATATAACTTGAGAACGAATGCAAAAAACAGTCCACTCTAAGAACAGGCCGCTTGGACACTTTCAGAACAGCTCTGTTAATGACTGAAAACAGCTCTCGAAGAGATTGTCAAAAGAGACTCTGAAAACGAAACGTTGATCACTTTTGAGCAAAAGGCTGCACACACGCAATTCAAGTTGCTCTGATTGTCATTTAGAGTTACATTATAGGATTATTCAACAACAAGTCAAAATGTGCTCGTGAAAGGCAGAAAACAACACTTTGATAGTTTGATATAACTTGAGAACGAATGCAAAAAACAGTCCACTCTAAGAACAGGCCGCTTGGACACTTTCAGAACAGCTCTGTTAATGACTGAAAACAGCTCTCGAAGAGATTGTCAAAAGAGACTCTGAAAACGAAACGTTGATCACTTTTGAGCAAAAGGCTGCACACACGCAATTCAAGTTGCTCTGATTGTCATTTAGAGTTACATTATAGGATTATTCAACAACAAGTCAAAATGTGCTCTTGAAAGGCAGAAAACAACACTTTGATAGTTTGATATAACTTGAGAACGAATGCAAAAAACAGTCCACTCTAAGAACAGGCCGCTTGGACACTTTCAGAACAGCTCTGTTAATGACTGAAAACAGCTCTCGAAGAGATTGTCAAAAGAGACTCTGAAAACGAAACGTTGATCACTTTTGAGCAAAAGGCTGCACACACGCAATTCAAGATGCTCTGATTGTCATTTAGAGTTACATTATAGGATTATTCAACAACAAGTCAAAATGTGCTCGTGAAAGGCAGAAAACAACACTTTGATAGTTTGATATAACTTGAGAACGAATGCAAAAAACAGTCCACTCTAAGAACAGGCCGCTTGGACACTTTCAGAACAGCTCTGTTAATGACTGAAAACAGCTCTCGAAGAGATTGTCAAAAGAGACTCCGAAAACGAAACGTTGATCACTTTTGAGCAAAAGGCTGCACACACGCAATTCAAGTTGCTCTGATTGTCATTTAGAGTTACATTATAGGATTATTCAACAACAAGTCAAAATGTGCTCGTGAAAGGCAGAAAACAACACTTTGATAGTTTGATATAACTTGAGAACGAATGCAAAAAACAGTCCACTCTAAGAACAGGCCGCTTGGACACTTTCAGAACAGCTCTGTTAATGACTGAAAACAGCTCTCGAAGAGATTGTCAAAAGAGACTCTGAAAACGAAACGTTGATCACTTTTGAGCAAAAGGCTGCACACACGCAATTCAAGTTGCTCTGATTGTCATTTAGAGTTACATTATAGGATTATTCAACAACAAGTCAAAATGTGCTCGTGAAAGGCAGAAAACAACACTTTGATAGTTTGATATAACTTGAGAACGAATGCAAAAAACAGTCCACTCTAAGAACAGGCCGCTTGGACACTTTCAGAACAGCTCTGTTAATGACTGAAAACAGCTCTCGAAGAGATTGTCAAAAGAGACTCTGAAAACGAAACGTTGATCACTTTTGAGCAAAAGGCTGCACACACGCAATTCAAGTTGCTCTGATTGTCATTTAGAGTTACATTATAGGATTATTCAACAACAAGTCAAAATGTGCTCGTGAAAGGCAGAAAACAACACTTTGATAGTTTGATATAACTTGAGAACGAATGCAAAAAACACAGTCCACTCTAAGAACAGGCCGCTTGGACACTTTCAGAACAGCTCTGTTAATGACTGAAAACAGCTCTCGAAGAGATTGTCAAAAGAGACTCTGAAAACGAAACGTTGATCACTTTTGAGCAAAAGGCTGCACACACGCAATTCAAGATGCTCTGATTGTCAAAAGAGACTCCGAAAACGAAACGTTGAGCACTTTTGAGCAAAAGGCTGCACACACGCAATTCAAGTTGCTCTGATTGTCATTTAGAGTTACATTATAGGATTATTCAACAACAAGTCAAAATGTGCTCGTGAAAGGCAGAAAACAACACTTTGATAGTTTGATATAACTTGAGAACGAATGCAAAAAACAGTCCACTCTAAGAACAGGCCGCTTGGACACTTTCAGAACAGCTCTGTTAATGACTGAAAACAGCTCTCGAAGAGATTGTCAAAAGAGACTCCGAAAACGAAACGTTGATCACTTTTGAGCAAAAGGCTGCACACACGCAATTCAAGTTGCTCTGATTGTCATTTAGAGTTACATTATAGGATTATTCAACAACAAGTCAAAATGTGCTCGTGAAAGGCAGAAAACAACACTTTGATAGTTTGATATAACTTGAGAACGAATGCAAAAAACAGTCCACTCTAAGAACAGGCCGCTTGGACACTTTCAGAACAGCTGTTAATGACTGAAAACAGCTCTCGAAGAGATTGTCAAAAGAGACTCCGAAAACGAAACGTTGATCACTTTTGAGCAAAAGGCTGCACACACGCAATTCAAGTTGCTCTGATTGTCATTTAGAGTTACATTATAGGATTATTCAACAACAAGTCAAAATGTGCTCGTGAAAGGCAGAAAACAACACTTTGATAGTTTGATATAACTTGAGAACGAATGCAAAAAACAGTCCACTCTAAGAACAGGCCGCTTGGACACTTTCAGAACAGCTCTGTTAATGACTGAAAACAGCTCTCGAAGAGATTGTCAAAAGAGACTCCGAAAACGAAACGTTGATCACTTTTGAGCAAAAGGCTGCACACACGCAATTCAAGTTGCTCTGATTGTCATTTAGAGTTACATTATAGGATTATTCAACAACAAGTCAAAATGTGCTCGTGAAAGGCAGAAAACAACACTTTGATAGTTTGATATAACTTGAGAACGAATGCAAAAAACAGTCCACTCTAAGAACAGGCCGCTTGGACACTTTCAGAACAGCTCTGTTAATGACTGAAAACAGCTCTCGAAGAGATTGTCAAAAGAGACTACGAAAACGAAACGTTGATCACTTTTGAGCAAAAGGCTGCACACACGCAATTCAAGTTGCTCTGATTGTCATTTAGAGTTACATTATAGGATTATTCAACAACAAGTCAAAATGTGCTCGTGAAAGGCAGAAAACAACACTTTGATAGTTTGATATAACTTGAGAACGAATGCAAAAAACAGTCCACTCTAAGAACAGGCCGCTTGGACACTTTCAGAACAGCTCTGTTAATGACTGAAAACAGCTCTCGAAGAGATTGTCAAAAGAGACTCTGAAAACGAAACGTTAATCACTTTTGAGCAAAAGGCTGCACACACGCAATTCAAGTTGCTCTGATTGTCATTTAGAGTTACATTATAGGATTATTCAACAACAAGTCAAAATGTGCTCGTGAAAGGCAGAAAACAACACTTTGATAGTTTGATATAACTTGAGAACGAATGCAAAAAACAGTCCACTCTAAGAACAGGCCGCTTGGACACTTTCAGAACAGCTCTGTTAATGACTGAAAACAGCTCTCGAAGAGATTGTCAAAAGAGACTCTGAAAACGAAACGTTGATCACTTTTGAGCAAAAGGCTGCACACACGCAATTCAAGTTGCTCTGATTGTCATTTAGAGTTACATTATAGGATTATTCAACAACAAGTCAAAATGTGCTCGTGAAAGGCAGAAAACAACACTTTGATAGTTTGATATAACTTGAGAACGAATGCAAAAAACAGTCCACTCTAAGAACAGGCCGCTTGGACACTTTCAGAACAGCTCTGTTAATGACTGAAAACAGCTCTCGAAGAGATTGTCAAAAGAGACTCCGAAAACGAAACGTTGATCACTTTTGAGCAAAAGGCTGCACACACGCAATTCAAGTTGCTCTGATTGTCATTTAGAGTTACATTATAGGATTATTCAACAACAAGTCAAAATGTGCTCGTGAAAGGCAGAAAACAACACTTTGATAGTTTGATATAACTTGAGAACGAATGCAAAAAACAGTCCACTCTAAGAACAGGCCGCTTGGACACTTTCAGAACAGCTCTGTTAATGACTGAAAACAGCTCTCGAAGAGATTGTCAAAAGAGACTCTGAAAACGAAACGTTGATCACTTTTGAGCAAAAGGCTGCACACACGCAATTCAAGTTGCTCTGATTGTCATTTAGAGTTACATTATAGGATTATTCAACAACAAGTCAAAATGTACTCGTGAAAGGCAGAAAACAACACTTTGATAGTTTGATATAACTTGAGAACGAATGCAAAAAACAGTCCACTCTAAGAACAGGCCGCTTGGACACTTTCAGAACAGCTCTGTTAATGACTGAAAACAGCTCTCGAAGAGATTGTCAAAAGAGACTCTGAAAACGAAACGTTGATCACTTTTGAGCAAAAGGCTGCACACACGCAATTCAAGTTGCTCTGATTGTCATTTAGAGTTACATTATAGGATTATTCAACAACAAGTCAAAATGTACTCGTGAAAGGCAGAAAACAACACTTTGATAGTTTGATATAACTTGAGAACGAATGCAAAAAACAGTCCACTCTAAGAACAGGCCGCTTGGACACTTTCAGAACAGCTCTGTTAATGACTGAAAACAGCTCTCGAAGAGATTGTCAAAAGAGACTCCGAAAACGAAACGTTGATCACTTTTGAGCAAAAGGCTGCACACACGCAATTCAAGTTGCTCTGATTGTCATTTAGAGTTACATTATAGGATTATTCAACAACAAGTCAAAATGTGCTCGTGAAAGGCAGAAAACAACACTTTGATAGTTTGATATAACTTGAGAACGAATGCAAAAAACAGTCCACTCTAAGAACAGGCCGCTTGGACACTTTCAGAACAGCTCTGTTAATGACTGAAAACAGCTCTCGAAGAGATTGTCAAAAGAGACTCCGAAAACGAAACGTTGATCACTTTTGAGCAAAAGGCTGCACACACGCAATTCAAGTTGCTCTGATTGTCATTTAGAGTTACATTATAGGATTATTCAACAACAAGTCAAAATGTGCTCGTGAAAGGCAGAAAACAACACTTTGATAGTTTGATATAACTTGAGAACGAATGCAAAAAACAGTCCACTCTAAGAACAGGCCGCTTGGACACTTTCAGAACAGCTCTGTTAATGACTGAAAACAGCTCTCGAAGAGATTGTCAAAAGAGACTCCGAAAACGAAACGTTGATCACTTTTGAGCAAAAGGCTGCACACACAATTCAAGTTGCTCTGATTGTCATTTAGAGTTACATTATAGGATTATTCAACAACAAGTCAAAATGTGCTCGTGAAAGGCAGAAAACAACACTTTGATAGTTTGATATAACTTGAGAACGAATGCAAAAAACAGTCCACTCTAAGAACAGGCCGCTTGGACACTTTCAGAACAGCTCTGTTAATGACTGAAAACAGCTCTCGAAGAGATTGTCAAAAGAGACTCCGAAAACGAAACGTTGATCACTTTTGAGCAAAAGGCTGCACACACGCAATTCAAGTAGCTCTGATTGTCATTTAGAGTTACATTATAGGATTATTCAACAACAAGTCAAAATGTGCTCGTGAAAGGCAGAAAACAACACTTTGATAGTTTGATATAACTTGAGAACGAATGCAAAAAACAGTCCACTCTAAGAACAGGCCGCTTGGACACTTTCAGAACAGCTCTGTTAATGACTGAAAACAGCTCTCGAAGAGATTGTCAAAAGAGACTCCGAAAACGAAACGTTGATCACTTTTGAGCAAAAGGCTGCACACACGCAATTCAAGTTGCTCTGATTGTCATTTAGAGTTACATTATAGGATTATTCAACAACAAGTCAAAATGTGCTCGTGAAAGGCAGAAAACAACACTTTGATAGTTTGATATAACTTGAGAACGAATGCAAAAAACAGTCCACTCTAAGAACAGGCCGCTTGGACACTTTCAGAACAGCTCTGTTAATGACTGAAAACAGCTCTCGAAGAGATTGTCAAAAGAGACTCTGAAAACGAAACGTTGATCACTTTTGAGCAAAAGGCTGCACACACGCAATTCAAGTTGCTCTGATTGTCATTTAGAGTTACATTATAGGATTATTCAACAACAAGTCAAAATGTGCTCGTGAAAGGCAGAAAACAACACTTTGATAGTTTGATATAACTTGAGAACGAATGCAAAAAACAGTCCACTCTAAGAACAGGCCACTTGGACACTTTCAGAACAGCTCTGTTAATGACTGAAAACAGCTCTCGAAGAGATTGTCAAAAGAGACTCCGAAAACGAAACGTTGATCACTTTTGAGCAAAAGGCTGCACACACGCAATTCAAGTTGCTCTGACTGTCATTTAGAGTTACATTATAGGAGCATTCAGCAACAAGTCAAAATGTGCTCGTGAAAGGCAGAAAACAACACTTTGATAGTTTGATATAACTTGAGAACGAATGCAAAAAACAGTCCACTCTAAGAACAGGCCGCTTGGACACTTTCAGAACAGCTCTGTTAATGACTGAAAACAGCTCTCGAAGAGATTGTCAAAAGAGACTCTGAAAACGAAACGTTGATCACTTTTGAGCAAAAGGCTGCACACACGCAATTCAAGTTGCTCTGATTGTCATTTAGAGTTACATTATAGGATTATTCAACAACAAGTCAAAATGTGCTCGTGAAAGGCAGAAAACAACACTTTGATAGTTTGATATAACTTGAGAACGAATGCAAAAAACAGTCCACTCTAAGAACAGGCCGCTTGGACACTTTCAGAACAGCTCTGTTAATGACTGAAAACAGCTCTCGAAGAGATTGTCAAAAGAGACTCTGAAAACGAAACGTTGATCACTTTTGAGCAAAAGGCTGCACACACGCAATTCAAGTTGCTCTGATTGTCATTTAGAGTTACATTATAGGATTATTCAACAACAAGTCAAAATGTGCTCGTGAAAGGCAGAAAACAACACTTTGATAGTTTGATATAACTTGAGAACGAATGCAAAAAACACAGTCCACTCTAAGAACAGGCCGCTTGGACACTTTCAGAACAGCTCTGTTAATGACTGAAAACAGCTCTCGAAGAGATTGTCAAAAGAGACTCCGAAAACGAAACGTTGATCACTTTTGAGCAAAAGGCTGCACACACGCAATTCAAGTTGCTCTGATTGTCATTTAGAGTTACATTATAGGATTATTCAACAACAAGTCAAAATGTGCTCGTGAAAGGCAGAAAACAACACTTTGATAGTTTGATATAACTTGAGAACGAATGCAAAAAACAGTCCACTCTAAGAACAGGCCGCTTGGACACTTTCAGAACAGCTCTGTTAATGACTGAAAACAGCTCTCGAAGAGATTGTCAAAAGAGACTCTGAAAACGAAACGTTGATCACTTTTGAGCAAAAGGCTGCACACACGCAATTCAAGATGCTCTGATTGTCATTTAGAGTTACATTATAGGATTATTCAACAACAAGTCAAAATGTGCTCGTGAAAGGCAGAAAACAACACTTTGATAGTTTGATATAACTTGAGAACGAATGCAAAAAACAGTCCACTCTAAGAACAGGCCGCTTGGACACTTTCAGAACAGCTCTGTTAATGACTGAAAACAGCTCTCGAAGAGATTGTCAAAAGAGACTCCGAAAACGAAACGTTGATCACTTTTGAGCAAAAGGCTGCACACACGCAATTCAAGTTGCTCTGATTGTCATTTAGAGTTACATTATAGGATTATTCAACAACAAGTCAAAATGTGCTCGTGAAAGGCAGAAAACAACACTTTGATAGTTTGATATAACTTGAGAACGAATGCAAAAAACAGTCCACTCTAAGAACAGGCCGCTTGGACACTTTCAGAACAGCTCTGTTAATGACTGAAAACAGCTCTCGAAGAGATTGTCAAAAGAGACTCTGAAAACGAAACGTTGATCACTTTTGAGCAAAAGGCTGCACACACGCAATTCAAGTTGCTCTGATTGTCATTTAGAGTTACATTATAGGATTATTCAACAACAAGTCAAAATGTGCTCGTGAAAGGCAGAAAACAACACTTTGATAGTTTGATATAACTTGAGAACGATTGCAAAAAACAGTCCACTCTAAGAACAGGCCGCTTGGACACTTTCAGAACAGCTCTGTTAATGACTGAAAACAGCTCTCGAAGAGATTGTCAAAAGAGACTCTGAAAACGAAACGTTGATCACTTTTGAGCAAAAGGCTGCACACACGCAATTCAAGATGCTCTGATTGTCATTTAGAGTTACATTATATGATTATTCAACAACAAGTCAAAATGTGCTCGTGAAAGGCAGAAAACAACACTTTGATAGTTTGATATAACTTGAGAACGAATGCAAAAAACAGTCCACTCTAAGAACAGGCCGCTTGGACACTTTCAGAACAGCTCTGTTAATGACTGAAAACAGCTCTCGAAGAGATTGTCAAAAGAGACTCCGAAAACGAAACGTTGATCACTTTTGAGCAAAAGGCTGCACACACGCAATTCAAGTTGCTCTGATTGTCATTTAGAGTTACATTATAGGATTATTCAACAACAAGTCAAAATGTGCTCGTGAAAGGCAGAAAACAACACTTTGATAGTTTGATATAACTTGAGAACGAATGCAAAAAACAGTCCACTCTAAGAACAGGCCGCTTGGACACTTTCAGAACAGCTCTGTTAATGACTGAAAACAGCTCTCGAAGAGATTGTCAAAAGAGACTCTGAAAACGAAACGTTGATCACTTTTGAGCAAAAGGCTGCACACACGCAATTCAAGTTGCTCTGATTGTCATTTAGAGTTACATTATAGGATTATTCAACAACAAGTCAAAATGTGCTCGTGAAAGGCAGAAAACAACACTTTGAAAGTTTGATATAACTTGAGAACGAATGCAAAAAACAGTCCACTCTAAGAACAGGCCGCTTGGACACTTTCAGAACAGCTCTGTTAATGACTGAAAACAGCTCTCGAAGAGATTGTCAAAAGAGACTCTGAAAACGAAACGTTGATCACTTTTGAGCAAAAGGCTGCACACACGCAATTCAAGATGCTCTGATTGTCATTTAGAGTTACATTATAGGATTATTCAACAACAAGTCAAAATGTGCTCGTGAAAGGCAGAAAACAACACTTTGATAGTTTGATATAACTTGAGAACGAATGCAAAAAACAGTCCACTCTAAGAACAGGCCGCTTGGACACTTTCAGAACAGCTCTGTTAATGACTGAAAACAGCTCTCGAAGAGATTGTCAAAAGAGACTCCGAAAACGAAACGTTGATCACTTTTGAGCAAAAGGCTGCACACACGCAATTCAAGTTGCTCTGATTGTCATTTAGAGTTACATTATAGGATTATTCAACAACAAGTCAAAATGTGCTCGTGAAAGGCAGAAAACAACACTTTGATAGTTTGATATAACTTGAGAACGAATGCAAAAAACAGTCCACTCTAAGAACAGGCCGCTTGGACACTTTCAGAACAGCTCTGTTAATGACTGAAAACAGCTCTCGAAGAGATTGTCAAAAGAGACTCTGAAAACGAAACGTTGATCACTTTTGAGCAAAAGGCTGCACACACGCAATTCAAGATGCTCTGATTGTCATTTAGAGTTACATTATAGGATTATTCAACAACAAGTCAAAATGTGCTCGTGAAAGGCAGAAAACAACACTTTGATAGTTTGATATAACTTGAGAACGAATGCAAAAAACAGTCCACTCTAAGAACAGGCCGCTTGGACACTTTCAGAACAGCTCTGTTAATGACTGAAAACAGCTCTCGAAGAGATTGTCAAAAGAGACTCCGAAAACGAAACGTTGATCACTTTTGAGCAAAAGGCTGCACACACGCAATTCAAGTTGCTCTGATTGTCATTTAGAGTTACATTATAGGATTATTCAACAACAAGTCAAAATGTGCTCGTGAAAGGCAGAAAACAACACTTTGATAGTTTGATATAACTTGAGAACGAATGCAAAAAACAGTCCACTCTAAGAACAGGCCGCTTGGACACTTTCAGAACAGCTCTGTTAATGACTGAAAACAGCTCTCGAAGAGATTGTCAAAAGAGACTCCGAAAACGAAACGTTGATCACTTTTGAGCAAAAGGCTGCACACACGCAATTCAAGTTGCTCTGATTGTCATTTAGAGTTACATTATAGGATTATTCAACAACAAGTCAAAATGTGCTCGTGAAAGGCAGAAAACAACACTTTGATAGTTTGATATAACTTGAGAACGAATGCAAAAAACAGTCCACTCTAAGAACAGGCCGCTTGGACACTTTCAGAACAGCTCTGTTAATGACTGAAAACAGCTCTCGAAGAGATTGTCAAAAGAGACTCTGAAAACGAAACGTTGATCACTTTTGAGCAAAAGGCTGCACACACGCAATTCAAGTTGCTCTGATTGTCATTTAGAGTTACATTATAGGATTATTCAACAACAAGTCAAAATGTGCTCGTGAAAGGCAGAAAACAACACTTTGATAGTTTGATATAACTTGAGAACGAATGCAAAAAACAGTCCACTCTAAGAACAGGCCGCTTGGACACTTTCAGAACAGCTCTGTTAATGACTGAAAACAGCTCTCGAAGAGATTGTCAAAAGAGACTCTGAAAACGAAACGTTGATCACTTTTGAGCAAAAGGCTGCACACACGCAATTCAAGTTGCTCTGATTGTATTTTAGAGTTACATTATAGGATTATTCAACAACAAGTCAAAATGTGCTCGTGAAAGGCAGAAAACAACACTTTGATAGTTTGATATAACTTGAGAACGAATGCAAAAAACAGTCCACTCTAAGAACAGGCCGCTTGGACACTTTCAGAACAGCTCTGTTAATGACTGAAAACAGCTCTCGAAGAGATTGTCAAAAGAGACTCTGAAAACGAAACGTTGATCACTTTTGAGCAAAAGGCTGCACACACGCAATTCAAGTTGCTCTGATTGTCATTTAGAGTTACATTATAGGATTATTCAACAACAAGTCAAAATGTGCTCGTGAAAGGCAGAAAACAACACTTTGATAGTTTGATATAACTTGAGAACGAATGCAAAAAACACAGTCCACTCTAAGAACAGGCCGCTTGGACACTTTCAGAACAGCTCTGTTAATGACTGAAAACAGCTCTCGAAGAGATTGTCAAAAGAGACTCCGAAAACGAAACGTTGATCACTTTTGAGCAAAAGGCTGCACACACGCAATTCAAGTTGCTCTGATTGTCATTTAGAGTTACATTATAGGATTATTCAACAACAAGTCAAAATGTGCTCGTGAAAGGCAGAAAACAACACTTTGATAGTTTGATATAACTTGAGAACGAATGCAAAAAACAGTCCACTCTAAGAACAGGCCGCTTGGACACTTTCAGAACAGCTCTGTTAATGACTGAAAACAGCTCTCGAAGAGATTGTCAAAAGAGACTCTGAAAACGAAACGTTGATCACTTTTGAGCAAAAGGCTGCACACACGCAATTCAAGATGCTCTGATTGTCAAAAGAGACTCCGAAAACGAAACGTTGAGCACTTTTGAGCAAAAGGCTGCACACACGCAATTCAAGTTACTCTGATTGTCATTTAGAGTTACATTATAGGATTATTCAACAACAAGTCAAAATGTGCTCGTGAAAGGCAGAAAACAACACTTTGATAGTTTGATATAACTTGAGAACGAATGCAAAAAACAGTCCACTCTAAGAACAGGCCGCTTGGACACTTTCAGAACAGCTCTGTTAATGACTGAAAACAGCTCTCGAAGAGATTGTCAAAAGAGACTCCGAAAACGAAACGTTGATCACTTTTGAGCAAAAGGCTGCACACACGCAATTCAAGTTGCTCTGATTGTCATTTAGAGTTACATTATAGGATTATTCAACAACAAGTCAAAATGTGCTCGTGAAAGGCAGAAAACAACACTTTGATAGTTTGATATAACTTGAGAACGAATGCAAAAAACAGTCCACTCTAAGAACAGGCCGCTTGGACACTTTCAGAACAGCTCTGTTAATGACTGAAAACAGCTCTCGAAGAGATTGTCAAAAGAGACTCCGAAAACGAAACGTTGATCACTTTTGAGCAAAAGGCTGCACACACGCAATTCAAGTTGCTCTGATTGTCATTTAGAGTTACATTATAGGATTATTCAACAACAAGTCAAAATGTGCTCGTGAAAGGCAGAAAACAACACTTTGATAGTTTGATATAACTTGAGAACGAATGCAAAAAACAGTCCACTCTAAGAACAGGCCGCTTGGACACTTTCAGAACAGCTCTGTTAATGACTGAAAACAGCTCTCGAAGAGATTGTCAAAAGAGACTCCGAAAACGAAACGTTGATCACTTTTGAGCAAAAGGCTGCACACACGCAATTCAAGTTGCTCTGATTGTCATTTAGAGTTACATTATAGGATTATTCAACAACAAGTCAAAATGTGCTCGTGAAAGGCAGAAAACAACACTTTGATAGTTTGATATAACTTGAGAACGAATGCAAAAAACAGTCCACTCTAAGAACAGGCCGCTTGGACACTTTCAGAACAGCTCTGTTAATGACTGAAAACAGCTCTCGAAGAGATTGTCAAAAGAGACTCTGAAAACGAAACGTTGATCACTTTTGAGCAAAAGGCTGCACACACGCAATTCAAGTTGCTCTGATTGTCATTTAGAGTTACATTATAGGATTATTCAACAACAAGTCAAAATGTGCTCGTGAAAGGCAGAAAACAACACTTTGATAGTTTGATATAACTTGAGAACGAATGCAAAAAACAGTCCACTCTAAGAACAGGCCACTTGGACACTTTCAGAACAGCTCTGTTAATGACTGAAAACAGCTCTCGAAGAGATTGTCAAAAGAGACTCCGAAAACGAAACGTTGATCACTTTTGAGCAAAAGGCTGCACACACGCAATTCAAGTTGCTCTGATTGTCATTTAGAGTTACATTATAGGAGCATTCAGCAACAAGTCAAAATGTGCTCGTGAAAGGCAGAAAACAACACTTTGATAGTTTGATATAACTTGAGAACGAATGCAAAAAACAGTCCACTCTAAGAACAGGCCGCTTGGACACTTTCAGAACAGCTCTGTTAATGACTGAAAACAGCTCTCGAAGAGATTGTCAAAAGAGACTCCGAAAACGAAACGTTGATCACTTTTGAGCAAAAGGCTGCACACACGCAATTCAAGTAGCTCTGATTGTCATTTAGAGTTACATTATAGGATTATTCAACAACAAGTCAAAATGTGCTCGTGAAAGGCAGAAAACAAACACTTTGATAGTTTGATATAACTTGAGAACGAATGCAAAAAACAGTCCACTCTAAGAACAGGCCGCTTGGACACTTTCAGAACAGCTCTGTTAATGACTGAAAACAGCTCTCGAAGAGATTGTCAAAAGAGACTCCGAAAACGAAACGTTGATCACTTTTGAGCAAAAGGCTGCACACACGCAATTCAAGTTGCTCTGATTGTCATTTAGAGTTACATTATAGGATTATTCAACAACAAGTCAAAATGTGCTCGTGAAAGGCAGAAAACAACACTTTGATAGTTTGATATAACTTGAGAACGAATGCAAAAAACAGTCCACTCTAAGAACAGGCCGCTTGGACACTTTCAGAACAGCTCTGTTAATGACTGAAAACAGCTCTCGAAGAGATTGTCAAAAGAGACTCTGAAAACGAAACGTTGATCACTTTTGAGCAAAAGGCTGCACACACGCAATTCAAGTTGCTCTGATTGTCATTTAGAGTTACATTATAGGATTATTCAACAACAAGTCAAAATGTGCTCGTGAAAGGCAGAAAACAACACTTTGATAGTTTGATATAACTTGAGAACGAATGCAAAAAACAGTCCACTCTAAGAACAGGCCGCTTGGACACTTTCAGAACAGCTCTGTTAATGACTGAAAACAGCTCTCGAAGAGATTGTCAAAAGAGACTCCGAAAACGAAACGTTGATCACTTTTGAGCAAAAGGCTGCACACACGCAATTCAAGTTGCTCTGATTGTCATTTAGAGTTACATTATAGGATTATTCAACAACAAGTCAAAATGTGCTCGTGAAAGGCAGAAAACAACACTTTGATAGTTTGATATAACTTGAGAACGAATGCAAACAACAGTCCACTCTAAGAACAGGCCGCTTGGACATTTTCAGAACAGCTCTGTTAATGACTGAAAACAGCTCTCGAAGAGATTGTCAAAAGAGACTCTGAAAACGAAACGTTGATCACTTTTGAGCAAAAGGCTGCACACACGCAATTCAAGTTGCTCTGACTGTCATTTAGAGTTACATTATAGGAGCATTCAGCAACAAGTCAAAATGTGCTCGTGAAAGGCAGAAAACAACACTTTGATAGTTTGATATAACTTGAGAACGAATGCAAAAAACAGTCCACTCTAAGAACAGGCCGCTTGGACACTTTCAGAACAGCTCTGTTAATGACTGAAAACAGCTCTCGAAGAGATTGTCAAAAGAGACTCCGAAAACGAAACGTTGATCACTTTTGAGCAAAAGGCTGCACACACGCAATTCAAGTTGCTCTGATTGTCATTTAGAGTTACATTATAGGATTATTCAACAACAAGTCAAAATGTGCTCGTGAAAGGCAGAAAACAACACTTTGATAGTTTGATATAACTTGAGAACGAATGCAAAAAACAGTCCACTCTAAGAACAGGCCGCTTGGACACTTTCAGAACAGCTCTGTTAATGACTGAAAACAGCTCTCGAAGAGATTGTCAAAAGAGACTCCGAAAACGAAACGTTGATCACTTTTGAGCAAAAGGCTGCACACACGCAATTCAAGTTGCTCTGATTGTCATTTAGAGTTACATTATAGGATTATTCAACAACAAGTCAAAATGTGCTCGTGAAAGGCAGAAAACAACACTTTGATAGTTTGATATAACTTGAGAACGAATGCAAACAACAGTCCACTCTAAGAACAGGCCGCTTGGACATTTTCAGAACAGCTCTGTTAATGACTGAAAACAGCTCTCGAAGAGATTGTCAAAAGAGACTCTGAAAACGAAACGTTGATCACTTTTGAGCAAAAGGCTGCACACACGCAATTCAAGTTGCTCTGATTGTCATTTAGAGTTACATTATAGGATTATTCAACAACAAGTCAAAATGTGCTCGTGAAAGGCAGAAAACAACACTTTGATAGTTTGATATAACTTGAGAACGAATGCAAACAACAGTCCACTCTAAGAACAGGCCGCTTGGACACTTTCAGAACAGCTCTGTTAATGACTGAAAACAGCTCTCGAAGAGATTGTCAAAAGAGACTCTGAAAACGAAACGTTGATCACTTTTGAGCAAAAGGCTGCACACACGCAATTCAAGTTGCTCTGATTGTCATTTAGAGTTACATTATAGGATTATTCAACAACAAGTCAAAATGTGCTCGTGAAAGGCAGAAAACAACACTTTGATAGTTTGATATAACTTGAGAACGAATGCAAAAACAGTCCACTCTAAGAACAGGCCGCTTGGACACTTTCAGAAGAGCTCTGTTAATGACTGAAAACAGCTCTCGATGAGATTGTCAAAAGAGACTCCGAAAACGAAACGTTGATCACTTTTGAGCAAAAGGCTGCACACACGCAATTCAAGTTGCTCTGATTGTCATTTAGAGTTACATTATAGGATTATTCAACAACAAGTCAAAATGTGCTCGTGAAAGGCAGAAAACAACACTTTGATAGTTTGATATAACTTGAGGACGAATGCAAAAAACAGTCCACTCTAAGAACAGGCCGCTTGGACACTTTCAGAACAGCTCTGTTAATGACTGAAAACAGCTCTCGAAGAGATTGTCAAAAGAGACTCCGAAAACGAAACGTTGATCACTTTTGAGCAAAAGGCTGCACACACAATTCAAGTTGCTCTGATTGTCATTTAGAGTTACATTATAGGATTATTCAACAACAAGTCAAAATGTGCTCGTGAAAGGCAGAAAACAACACTTTGATAGTTTGATATAACTTGAGAACGAATGCAAAAAACAGTCCACTCTAAGAACAGGCCGCTTGGACACTTTCAGAACAGCTCTGTTAATGACTGAAAACAGCTCTCGAAGAGATTGTCAAAAGAGACTCCGAAAACGAAACGTTGATCACTTTTGAGCAAAAGGCTGCACACACGCAATTCAAGTAGCTCTGATTGTCATTTAGAGTTACATTATAGGATTATTCAACAACAAGTCAAAATGTGCTCGTGAAAGGCAGAAAACAACACTTTGATAGTTTGATATAACTTGAGAACGAATGCAAAAAACAGTCCACTCTAAGAACAGGCCGCTTGGACACTTTCAGAACAGCTCTGTTAATGACTGAAAACAGCTCTCGAAGAGATTGTCAAAAGAGACTCTGAAAACGAAACGTTGATCACTTTTGAGCAAAAGGCTGCACACACGCAATTCAAGTTGCTCTGATTGTCATTTAGAGTTACATTATAGGATTATTCAACAACAAGTCAAAATGTGCTCGTGAAAGGCAGAAAACAACACTTTGATAGTTTGATATAACTTGAGAACGAATGCAAAAAACAGTCCACTCTAAGAACAGGCCACTTGGACACTTTCAGAACAGCTCTGTTAATGACTGAAAACAGCTCTCGAAGAGATTGTCAAAAGAGACTCCGAAAACGAAACGTTGATCACTTTTGAGCAAAAGGCTGCACACACGCAATTCAAGTTGCTCTGATTGTCATTTAGAGTTACATTATAGGAGCATTCAGCAACAAGTCAAAATGTGCTCGTGAAAGGCAGAAAACAACACTTTGATAGTTTGATATAACTTGAGAACGAATGCAAAAAACAGTCCACTCTAAGAACAGGCCGCTTGGACACTTTCAGAACAGCTCTGTTAATGACTGAAAACAGCTCTCGAAGAGATTGTCAAAAGAGACTCCGAAAACGAAACGTTGATCACTTTTGAGCAAAAGGCTGCACACACGCAATTCAAGTAGCTCTGATTGTCATTTAGAGTTACATTATAGGATTATTCAACAACAAGTCAAAATGTGCTCGTGAAAGGCAGAAAACAAACACTTTGATAGTTTGATATAACTTGAGAACGAATGCAAAAAACAGTCCACTCTAAGAACAGGCCGCTTGGACACTTTCAGAACAGCTCTGTTAATGACTGAAAACAGCTCTCGAAGAGATTGTCAAAAGAGACTCCGAAAACGAAACGTTGATCACTTTTGAGCAAAAGGCTGCACACACGCAATTCAAGTTGCTCTGATTGTCATTTAGAGTTACATTATAGGATTATTCAACAACAAGTCAAAATGTGCTCGTGAAAGGCAGAAAACAACACTTTGATAGTTTGATATAACTTGAGAACGAATGCAAAAAACAGTCCACTCTAAGAACAGGCCGCTTGGACACTTTCAGAACAGCTCTGTTAATGACTGAAAACAGCTCTCGAAGAGATTGTCAAAAGAGACTCTGAAAACGAAACGTTGATCACTTTTGAGCAAAAGGCTGCACACACGCAATTCAAGTTGCTCTGATTGTCATTTAGAGTTACATTATAGGATTATTCAACAACAAGTCAAAATGTGCTCGTGAAAGGCAGAAAACAACACTTTGATAGTTTGATATAACTTGAGAACGAATGCAAAAAACAGTCCACTCTAAGAACAGGCCACTTGGACACTTTCAGAACAGCTCTGTTAATGACTGAAAACAGCTCTCGAAGAGATTGTCAAAAGAGACTCCGAAAACGAAACGTTGATCACTTTTGAGCAAAAGGCTGCACACACGCAATTCAAGTTGCTCTGACTGTCATTTAGAGTTACATTATAGGAGCATTCAGCAACAAGTCAAAATGTGCTCGTGAAAGGCAGAAAACAACACTTTGATAGTTTGATATAACTTGAGAACGAATGCAAAAAACAGTCCACTCTAAGAACAGGCCGCTTGGACACTTTCAGAACAGCTCTGTTAATGACTGAAAACAGCTCTCGAAGAGATTGTCAAAAGAGACTCCGAAAACGAAACGTTGATCACTTTTGAGCAAAAGGCTGCACACACGCAATTCAAGTTGCTCTGATTGTCATTTAGAGTTACATTATAGGATTATTCAACAACAAGTCAAAATGTGCTCGTGAAAGGCAGAAAACAACACTTTGATAGTTTGATATAACTTGAGAACGAATGCAAAAAACAGTCCACTCTAAGAACAGGCCGCTTGGACACTTTCAGAACAGCTCTGTTAATGACTGAAAACAGCTCTCGAAGAGATTGTCAAAAGAGACTCCGAAAACGAAACGTTGATCACTTTTGAGCAAAAGGCTGCACACACGCAATTCAAGTTGCTCTGATTGTCATTTAGAGTTACATTATAGGATTATTCAACAACAAGTCAAAATGTGCTCGTGAAAGGCAGAAAACAACACTTTGATAGTTTGATATAACTTGAGAACGAATGCAAACAACAGTCCACTCTAAGAACAGGCCGCTTGGACATTTTCAGAACAGCTCTGTTAATGACTGAAAACAGCTCTCGAAGAGATTGTCAAAAGAGACTCTGAAAACGAAACGTTGATCACTTTTGAGCAAAAGGCTGCACACACGCAATTCAAGTTGCTCTGACTGTCATTTAGAGTTACATTATAGGAGCATTCAGCAACAAGTCAAAATGTGCTCGTGAAAGGCAGAAAACAACACTTTGATAGTTTGATATAACTTGAGAACGAATGCAAAAAACAGTCCACTCTAAGAACAGGCCGCTTGGACACTTTCAGAACAGCTCTGTTAATGACTGAAAACAGCTCTCGAAGAGATTGTCAAAAGAGACTCCGAAAACGAAACGTTGATCACTTTTGAGCAAAAGGCTGCACACACGCAATTCAAGTTGCTCTGATTGTCATTTAGAGTTACATTATAGGATTATTCAACAACAAGTCAAAATGTGCTCGTGAAAGGCAGAAAACAACACTTTGATAGTTTGATATAACTTGAGAACGAATGCAAAAAACAGTCCACTCTAAGAACAGGCCGCTTGGACACTTTCAGAACAGCTCTGTTAATGACTGAAAACAGCTCTCGAAGAGATTGTCAAAAGAGACTCCGAAAACGAAACGTTGATCACTTTTGAGCAAAAGGCTGCACACACGCAATTCAAGTTGCTCTGATTGTCATTTAGAGTTACATTATAGGATTATTCAACAACAAGTCAAAATGTGCTCGTGAAAGGCAGAAAACAACACTTTGATAGTTTGATATAACTTGAGAACGAATGCAAACAACAGTCCACTCTAAGAACAGGCCGCTTGGACATTTTCAGAACAGCTCTGTTAATGACTGAAAACAGCTCTCGAAGAGATTGTCAAAAGAGACTCTGAAAACGAAACGTTGATCACTTTTGAGCAAAAGGCTGCACACACGCAATTCAAGTTGCTCTGATTGTCATTTAGAGTTACATTATAGGATTATTCAACAACAAGTCAAAATGTGCTCGTGAAAGGCAGAAAACAACACTTTGATAGTTTGATATAACTTGAGAACGAATGCAAACAACAGTCCACTCTAAGAACAGGCCGCTTGGACACTTTCAGAACAGCTCTGTTAATGACTGAAAACAGCTCTCGAAGAGATTGTCAAAAGAGACTCTGAAAACGAAACGTTGATCACTTTTGAGCAAAAGGCTGCACACACGCAATTCAAGTTGCTCTGATTGTCATTTAGAGTTACATTATAGGATTATTCAACAACAAGTCAAAATGTGCTCGTGAAAGGCAGAAAACAACACTTTGATAGTTTGATATAACTTGAGAACGAATGCAAAAACAGTCCACTCTAAGAACAGGCCGCTTGGACACTTTCAGAAGAGCTCTGTTAATGACTGAAAACAGCTCTCGATGAGATTGTCAAAAGAGACTCCGAAAACGAAACGTTGATCACTTTTGAGCAAAAGGCTGCACACACGCAATTCAAGTTGCTCTGATTGTCATTTAGAGTTACATTATAGGATTATTCAACAACAAGTCAAAATGTGCTCGTGAAAGGCAGAAAACAACACTTTGATAGTTTGATATAACTTGAGGACGAATGCAAAAAACAGTCCACTCTAAGAACAGGCCGCTTGGACACTTTCAGAACAGCTCTGTTAATGACTGAAAACAGCTCTCGAAGAGATTGTCAAAAGAGACTCCGAAAACGAAACGTTGATCACTTTTGAGCAAAAGGCTGCACACACAATTCAAGTTGCTCTGATTGTCATTTAGAGTTACATTATAGGATTATTCAACAACAAGTCAAAATGTGCTCGTGAAAGGCAGAAAACAACACTTTGATAGTTTGATATAACTTGAGAACGAATGCAAAAAACAGTCCACTCTAAGAACAGGCCGCTTGGACACTTTCAGAACAGCTCTGTTAATGACTGAAAACAGCTCTCGAAGAGATTGTCAAAAGAGACTCCGAAAACGAAACGTTGATCACTTTTGAGCAAAAGGCTGCACACACGCAATTCAAGTAGCTCTGATTGTCATTTAGAGTTACATTATAGGATTATTCAACAACAAGTCAAAATGTGCTCGTGAAAGGCAGAAAACAACACTTTGATAGTTTGATATAACTTGAGAACGAATGCAAAAAACAGTCCACTCTAAGAACAGGCCGCTTGGACACTTTCAGAACAGCTCTGTTAATGACTGAAAACAGCTCTCGAAGAGATTGTCAAAAGAGACTCTGAAAACGAAACGTTGATCACTTTTGAGCAAAAGGCTGCACACACGCAATTCAAGTTGCTCTGATTGTCATTTAGAGTTACATTATAGGATTATTCAACAACAAGTCAAAATGTGCTCGTGAAAGGCAGAAAACAACACTTTGATAGTTTGATATAACTTGAGAACGAATGCAAAAAACAGTCCACTCTAAGAACAGGCCACTTGGACACTTTCAGAACAGCTCTGTTAATGACTGAAAACAGCTCTCGAAGAGATTGTCAAAAGAGACTCCGAAAACGAAACGTTGATCACTTTTGAGCAAAAGGCTGCACACACGCAATTCAAGTTGCTCTGATTGTCATTTAGAGTTACATTATAGGAGCATTCAGCAACAAGTCAAAATGTGCTCGTGAAAGGCAGAAAACAACACTTTGATAGTTTGATATAACTTGAGAACGAATGCAAAAAACAGTCCACTCTAAGAACAGGCCGCTTGGACACTTTCAGAACAGCTCTGTTAATGACTGAAAACAGCTCTCGAAGAGATTGTCAAAAGAGACTCCGAAAACGAAACGTTGATCACTTTTGAGCAAAAGGCTGCACACACGCAATTCAAGTAGCTCTGATTGTCATTTAGAGTTACATTATAGGATTATTCAACAACAAGTCAAAATGTGCTCGTGAAAGGCAGAAAACAAACACTTTGATAGTTTGATATAACTTGAGAACGAATGCAAAAAACAGTCCACTCTAAGAACAGGCCGCTTGGACACTTTCAGAACAGCTCTGTTAATGACTGAAAACAGCTCTCGAAGAGATTGTCAAAAGAGACTCTGAAAACGAAACGTTGATCACTTTTGAGCAAAAGGCTGCACACACGCAATTCAAGTTGCTCTGATTGTCATTTAGAGTTACATTATAGGATTATTCAACAACAAGTCAAAATGTGCTCGTGAAAGGCAGAAAACAACACTTTGATAGTTTGATATAACTTGAGAACGAATGCAAAAAACAGTCCACTCTAAGAACAGGCCACTTGGACACTTTCAGAACAGCTCTGTTAATGACTGAAAACAGCTCTCGAAGAGATTGTCAAAAGAGACTCCGAAAACGAAACGTTGATCACTTTTGAGCAAAAGGCTGCACACACGCAATTCAAGTTGCTCTGATTGTCATTTAGAGTTACATTATAGGAGCATTCAGCAACAAGTCAAAATGTGCTCGTGAAAGGCAGAAAACAACACTTTGATAGTTTGATATAACTTGAGAACGAATGCAAAAAACAGTCCACTCTAAGAACAGGCCGCTTGGACACTTTCAGAACAGCTCTGTTAATGACTGAAAACAGCTCTCGAAGAGATTGTCAAAAGAGACTCCGAAAACGAAACGTTGATCACTTTTGAGCAAAAGGCTGCACACACGCAATTCAAGTAGCTCTGATTGTCATTTAGAGTTACATTATAGGATTATTCAACAACAAGTCAAAATGTGCTCGTGAAAGGCAGAAAACAAACACTTTGATAGTTTGATATAACTTGAGAACGAATGCAAAAAACAGTCCACTCTAAGAACAGGCCGCTTGGACACTTTCAGAACAGCTCTGTTAATGACTGAAAACAGCTCTCGAAGAGATTGTCAAAAGAGACTCTGAAAACGAAACGTTGATCACTTTTGAGCAAAAGGCTGCACACACGCAATTCAAGTTGCTCTGATTGTCATTTAGAGTTACATTATAGGATTATTCAACAACAAGTCAAAATGTGCTCGTGAAAGGCAGAAAACAACACTTTGATAGTTTGATATAACTTGAGAACGAATGCAAAAAACAGTCCACTCTAAGAACAGGCCACTTGGACACTTTCAGAACAGCTCTGTTAATGACTGAAAACAGCTCTCGAAGAGATTGTCAAAAGAGACTCCGAAAACGAAACGTTGATCACTTTTGAGCAAAAGGCTGCACACACGCAATTCAAGTTGCTCTGATTGTCATTTAGAGTTACATTATAGGAGCATTCAGCAACAAGTCAAAATGTGCTCGTGAAAGGCAGAAAACAACACTTTGATAGTTTGATATAACTTGAGAACGAATGCAAAAAACAGTCCACTCTAAGAACAGGCCGCTTGGACACTTTCAGAACAGCTCTGTTAATGACTGAAAACAGCTCTCGAAGAGATTGTCAAAAGAGACTCCGAAAACGAAACGTTGATCACTTTTGAGCAAAAGGCTGCACACACGCAATTCAAGTAGCTCTGATTGTCATTTAGAGTTACATTATAGGATTATTCAACAACAAGTCAAAATGTGCTCGTGAAAGGCAGAAAACAAACACTTTGATAGTTTGATATAACTTGAGAACGAATGCAAAAAACAGTCCACTCTAAGAACAGGCCGCTTGGACACTTTCAGAACAGCTCTGTTAATGACTGAAAACAGCTCTCGAAGAGATTGTCAAAAGAGACTCCGAAAACGAAACGTTGATCACTTTTGAGCAAAAGGCTGCACACACGCAATTCAAGTTGCTCTGATTGTCATTTAGAGTTACATTATAGGATTATTCAACAACAAGTCAAAATGTGCTCGTGAAAGGCAGAAAACAACACTTTGATAGTTTGATATAACTTGAGAACGAATGCAAAAAACAGTCCACTCTAAGAACAGGCCACTTGGACACTTTCAGAACAGCTCTGTTAATGACTGAAAACAGCTCTCGAAGAGATTGTCAAAAGAGACTCCGAAAACGAAACGTTGATCACTTTTGAGCAAAAGGCTGCACACACGCAATTCAAGTTGCTCTGACTGTCATTTAGAGTTACATTACAGGAGCATTCAGCAACAAGTCAAAATGTGCTCGTGAAAGGCAGAAAACAACACTTTGATAGTTTGATATAACTTGAGAACGAATGCAAAAAACAGTCCACTCTAAGAACAGGCCGCTTGGACACTTTCAGAACAGCTCTGTTAATGACTGAAAACAGCTCTCGAAGAGATTGTCAAAAGAGACTCCGAAAACGAAACGTTGATCACTTTTGAGCAAAAGGCTGCACACACGCAATTCAAGTTGCTCTGATTGTCATTTAGAGTTACATTATAGGATTATTCAACAACAAGTCAAAATGTGCTCGTGAAAGGCAGAAAACAACACTTTGATAGTTTGATATAACTTGAGAACGAATGCAAAAAACAGTCCACTCTAAGAACAGGCCGCTTGGACACTTTCAGAACAGCTCTGTTAATGACTGAAAACAGCTCTCGAAGAGATTGTCAAAAGAGACTCCGAAAACGAAACGTTGATCACTTTTGAGCAAAAGGCTGCACACACGCAATTCAAGTTGCTCTGATTGTCATTTAGAGTTACATTATAGGATTATTCAACAACAAGTCAAAATGTGCTCGTGAAAGGCAGAAAACAACACTTTGATAGTTTGATATAACTTGAGAACGAATGCAAACAACAGTCCACTCTAAGAACAGGCCGCTTGGACATTTTCAGAACAGCTCTTTTAATGACTGAAAACAGCTCTCGAAGAGATTGTCAAAAGAGACTCTGAAAACGAAACGTTGATCACTTTTGAGCAAAAGGCTGCACACACGCAATTCAAGTTGCTCTGACTGTCATTTAGAGTTACATTATAGGAGCATTCAGCAACAAGTCAAAATGTGCTCGTGAAAGGCAGAAAACAACACTTTGATAGTTTGATATAACTTGAGAACGAATGCAAAAAACAGTCCACTCTAAGAACAGGCCGCTTGGACACTTTCAGAACAGCTCTGTTAATGACTGAAAACAGCTCTCGAAGAGATTGTCAAAAGAGACTCTGAAAACGAAACGTTGATCACTTTTGAGCAAAAGGCTGCACACACGCAATTCAAGTTGCTCTGACTGTCATTTAGAGTTACATTATAGGAGCATTCAGCAACAAGTCAAAATGTGCTCGTGAAAGGCAGAAAACAACACTTTGATAGTTTGATATAACTTGAGAACGAATGCAAAAAACAGTCCACTCTAAGAACAGGCCGCTTGGACACTTTCAGAACAGCTCTGTTAATGACTGAAAACAGCTCTCGAAGAGATTGTCAAAAGAGACTCCGAAAACGAAACGTTGATCACTTTTGAGCAAAAGGCTGCACACACGCAATTCAAGTTGCTCTGATTGTCATTTAGAGTTACATTATAGGATTATTCAACAACAAGTCAAAATGTGCTCGTGAAAGGCAGAAAACAACACTTTGATAGTTTGATATAACTTGAGAACGAATGCAAAAAACAGTCCACTCTAAGAACAGGCCGCTTGGACACTTTCAGAACAGCTCTGTTAATGACTGAAAACAGCTCTCGAAGAGATTGTCAAAAGAGACTCCGAAAACGAAACGTTGATCACTTTTGAGCAAAAGGCTGCACACACGCAATTCAAGTTGCTCTGATTGTCATTTAGAGTTACATTATAGGATTATTCAACAACAAGTCAAAATGTGCTCGTGAAAGGCAGAAAACAACACTTTGATAGTTTGATATAACTTGAGGACGAATGCAAAAAACAGTCCACTCTAAGAACAGGCCGCTTGGACACTTTCAGAACAGCTCTGTTAATGACTGAAAACAGCTCTCGAAGAGATTGTCAAAAGAGACTCCGAAAACGAAACGTTGATCACTTTTGAGCAAAAGGCTGCACACACAATTCAAGTTGCTCTGATTGTCATTTAGAGTTACATTATAGGATTATTCAACAACAAGTCAAAATGTGCTCGTGAAAGGCAGAAAACAACACTTTGATAGTTTGATATAACTTGAGAACGAATGCAAAAAACAGTCCACTCTAAGAACAGGCCGCTTGGACACTTTCAGAACAGCTCTGTTAATGACTGAAAACAGCTCTCGAAGAGATTGTCAAAAGAGACTCCGAAAACGAAACGTTGATCACTTTTGAGCAAAAGGCTGCACACACGCAATTCAAGTAGCTCTGATTGTCATTTAGAGTTACATTATAGGATTATTCAACAACAAGTCAAAATGTGCTCGTGAAAGGCAGAAAACAACACTTTGATAGTTTGATATAACTTGAGAACGAATGCAAAAAACAGTCCACTCTAAGAACAGGCCGCTTGGACACTTTCAGAACAGCTCTGTTAATGACTGAAAACAGCTCTCGAAGAGATTGTCAAAAGAGACTCTGAAAACGAAACGTTGATCACTTTTGAGCAAAAAGCTGCACACACGCAATTCAAGTTGCTCTGATTGTCATTTAGAGTTACATTATAGGATTATTCAACAACAAGTCAAAATGTGCTCGTGAAAGGCAGAAAACAACACTTTGATAGTTTGATATAACTTGAGAACGAATGCAAAAAACAGTCCACTCTAAGAACAGGCCGCTTGGACACTTTCAGAACAGCTCTGTTAATGACTGAAAACAGCTCTCGAAGAGATTGTCAAAAGAGACTCCGAAAACGAAACGTTGATCACTTTTGAGCAAAAGGCTGCACACACGCAATTCAAGTTGCTCTGATTGTCATTTAGAGTTACATTATAGGATTATTCAACAACAAGTCAAAATGTGCTCGTGAAAGGCAGAAAACAACACTTTGATAGTTTGATATAACTTGAGAACGAAAGCAAAAAACAGTCCACTCTAAGAACAGGCCGCTTGGACACTTTCAGAACAGCTCTGTTAATGACTGAAAACAGCTCTCGAAGAGATTGTCAAAAGAGACTCCGAAAACGAAACGTTGATCACTTTTGAGCAAAAGGCTGCACACACGCAATTCAAGTTGCTCTGATTGTCATTTAGAGTTACATTATAGGATTATTCAACAACAAGTCAAAATGTGCTCGTGAAAGGCAGAAAACAACACTTTGATAGTTTGATATAACTTGAGAACGAATGCAAAAAACAGTCCACTCTAAGAACAGGCCACTTGGACACTTTCAGAACAGCTCTGTTAATGACTGAAAACAGCTCTCGAAGAGATTGTCAAAAGAGACTCCGAAAACGAAACGTTGATCACTTTTGAGCAAAAGGCTGCACACACGCAATTCAAGTTGCTCTGATTGTCATTTAGAGTTACATTATAGGAGCATTCAGCAACAAGTCAAAATGTGCTCGTGAAAGGCAGAAAACAACACTTTGATAGTTTGATATAACTTGAGAACGAATGCAAAAAACAGTCCACTCTAAGAACAGGCCGCTTGGACACTTTCAGAACAGCTCTGTTAATGACTGAAAACAGCTCTCGAAGAGATTGTCAAAAGAGACTCTGAAAACGAAACGTTGATCACTTTTGAGCAAAAGGCTGCACACACGCAATTCAAGTTGCTCTGACTGTCATTTAGAGTTACATTATAGGAGCATTCAGCAACAAGTCAAAATGTGCTCGTGAAAGGCAGAAAACAACACTTTGATAGTTTGATATAACTTGAGAACGAATGCAAAAAACAGTCCACTCTAAGAACAGGCCGCTTGGACACTTTCAGAACAGCTCTGTTAATGACTGAAAACAGCTCTCGAAGAGATTGTCAAAAGAGACTCCGAAAACGAAACGTTGATCACTTTTGAGCAAAAGGCTGCACACACGCAATTCAAGTTGCTCTGATTGTCATTTAGAGTTACATTATAGGATTATTCAACAACAAGTCAAAATGTGCTCGTGAAAGGCAGAAAACAACACTTTGATAGTTTGATATAACTTGAGGACGAATGCAAAAAACAGTCCACTCTAAGAACAGGCCGCTTGGACACTTTCAGAACAGCTCTGTTAATGACTGAAAACAGCTCTCGAAGAGATTGTCAAAAGAGACTCCGAAAACGAAACGTTGATCACTTTTGAGCAAAAGGCTGCACACACAATTCAAGTTGCTCTGATTGTCATTTAGAGTTACATTATAGGATTATTCAACAACAAGTCAAAATGTGCTCGTGAAAGGCAGAAAACAACACTTTGATAGTTTGATATAACTTGAGAACGAATGCAAAAAACAGTCCACTCTAAGAACAGGCCGCTTGGACACTTTCAGAACAGCTCTGTTAATGACTGAAAACAGCTCTCGAAGAGATTGTCAAAAGAGACTCCGAAAACGAAACGTTGATCACTTTTGAGCAAAAGGCTGCACACACGCAATTCAAGTAGCTCTGATTGTCATTTAGAGTTACATTATAGGATTATTCAACAACAAGTCAAAATGTGCTCGTGAAAGGCAGAAAACAACACTTTGATAGTTTGATATAACTTGAGAACGAATGCAAAAAACAGTCCACTCTAAGAACAGGCCGCTTGGACACTTTCAGAACAGCTCTGTTAATGACTGAAAACAGCTCTCGAAGAGATTGTCAAAAGAGACTCTGAAAACGAAACGTTGATCACTTTTGAGCAAAAGGCTGCACACACGCAATTCAAGTTGCTCTGATTGTCATTTAGAGTTACATTATAGGATTATTCAACAACAAGTCAAAATGTGCTCGTGAAAGGCAGAAAACAACACTTTGATAGTTTGATATAACTTGAGAACGAATGCAAAAAACAGTCCACTCTAAGAACAGGCCGCTTGGACACTTTCAGAACAGCTCTGTTAATGACTGAAAACAGCTCTCGAAGAGATTGTCAAAAGAGACTCCGAAAACGAAACGTTGATCACTTTTGAGCAAAAGGCTGCACACACGCAATTCAAGTTGCTCTGATTGTCATTTAGAGTTACATTATAGGATTATTCAACAACAAGTCAAAATGTGCTCGTGAAAGGCAGAAAACAACACTTTGATAGTTTGATATAACTTGAGAACGAATGCAAAAAACAGTCCACTCTAAGAACAGGCCGCTTGGACACTTTCAGAACAGCTCTGTTAATGACTGAAAACAGCTCTCGAAGAGATTGTCAAAAGAGACTCCGAAAACGAAACGTTGATCACTTTTGAGCAAAAGGCTGCACACACGCAATTCAAGTTGCTCTGATTGTCATTTAGAGTTACATTATAGGATTATTCAACAACAAGTCAAAATGTGCTCGTGAAAGGCAGAAAACAACACTTTGATAGTTTGATATAACTTGAGAACGAATGCAAAAAACAGTCCACTCTAAGAACAGGCCGCTTGGACACTTTCAGAACAGCTCTGTTAATGACTGAAAACAGCTCTCGAAGAGATTGTCAAAAGAGACTCCGAAAACGAAACGTTGATCACTTTTGAGCAAAAGGCTGCACACACGCAATTCAAGTTGCTCTGATTGTCATTTAGAGTTACATTATAGGATTATTCAACAACAAGTCAAAATGTGCTCGTGAAAGGCAGAAAACAACACTTTGATAGTTTGATATAACTTGAGAACGAATGCAAAAAACAGTCCACTCTAAGAACAGGCCGCTTGGACACTTTCAGAACAGCTCTGTTAATGACTGAAAACAGCTCTCGAAGAGATTGTCAAAAGAGACTCCGAAAACGAAACGTTGATCACTTTTGAGCAAAAGGCTGCACACACGCAATTCAAGTTGCTCTGATTGTCATTTAGAGTTACATTATAGGATTATTCAACAACAAGTCAAAATGTGCTCGTGAAAGGCAGAAAACAACACTTTGATAGTTTGATATAACTTGAGAACGAATGCAAAAAACAGTCCACTCTAAGAACAGGCCGCTTGGACACTTTCAGAACAGCTCTGTTAATGACTGAAAACAGCTCTCGAAGAGATTGTCAAAAGAGACTCTGAAAACGAAACGTTGATCACTTTTGAGCAAAAGGCTGCACACACGCAATTCAAGTTGCTCTGACTGTCATTTAGAGTTACATTATAGGAGCATTCAGCAACAAGTCAAAATGTGCTCGTGAAAGGCAGAAAACAACACTTTGATAGTTTGATATAACTTGAGAACGAATGCAAAAAACAGTCCACTCTAAGAACAGGCCGCTTGGACACTTTCAGAACAGCTCTGTTAATGACTGAAAACAGCTCTCGAAGAGATTGTCAAAAGAGACTCCGAAAACGAAACGTTGATCACTTTTGAGCAAAAGGCTGCACACACGCAATTCAAGTTGCTCTGATTGTCATTTAGAGTTACATTATAGGATTATTCAACAACAAGTCAAAATGTGCTCGTGAAAGGCAGAAAACAACACTTTGATAGTTTGATATAACTTGAGAACGAATGCAAAAAACAGTCCACTCTAAGAACAGGCCACTTGGACACTTTCAGAACAGCTCTGTTAATGACTGAAAACAGCTCTCGAAGAGATTGTCAAAAGAGACTCCGAAAACGAAACGTTGATCACTTTTGAGCAAAAGGCTGCACACACGCAATTCAAGTTGCTCTGATTGTCATTTAGAGTTACATTATAGGAGCATTCAGCAACAAGTCAAAATGTGCTCGTGAAAGGCAGAAAACAACACTTTGATAGTTTGATATAACTTGAGAACGAATGCAAAAAACAGTCCACTCTAAGAACAGGCCGCTTGGACACTTTCAGAACAGCTCTGTTAATGACTGAAAACAGCTCTCGAAGAGATTGTCAAAAGAGACTCCGAAAACGAAACGTTGATCACTTTTGAGCAAAAGGCTGCACACACGCAATTCAAGTTGCTCTGATTGTCATTTAGAGTTACATTATAGGATTATTCAACAACAAGTCAAAATGTGCTCGTGAAAGGCAGAAAACAACACTTTGATAGTTTGATATAACTTGAGAACGAATGCAAAAAACAGTCCACTCAAAGAACAGGCCGCTTGGACACTTTCAGAACAGCTCTGTTAATGACTGAAAACAGCTCTCGAAGAGATTGTCAAAAGAGACTCCGAAAACGAAACGTTGATCACTTTTGAGCAAAAGGCTGCACACACGCAATTCAAGTTGCTCTGATTGTCATTTAGAGTTACATTATAGGATTATTCAACAACAAGTCAAAATGTGCTCGTGAAAGGCAGAAAACAACACTTTGATAGTTTGATATAACTTGAGAACGAATGCAAACAACAGTCCACTCTAAGAACAGGCCGCTTGGACACTTTCAGAACAGCTCTGTTAATGACTGAAAACAGCTCTCGAAGAGATTGTCAAAAGAGACTCTGAAAACGAAACGTTGATCACTTTTGAGCAAAAGGCTGCACACACGCAATTCAAGTTGCTCTGACTGTCATTTAGAGTTACATTATAGGAGCATTCAGCAACAAGTCAAAATGTGCTCGTGAAAGGCAGAAAACAACACTTTGATAGTTTGATATAACTTGAGAACGAATGCAAAAAACAGTCCACTCTAAGAACAGGCCGCTTGGACACTTTCAGAACAGCTCTGTTAATGACTGAAAACAGCTCTCGAAGAGATTGTCAAAAGAGACTCCGAAAACGAAACGTTGATCACTTTTGAGCAAAAGGCTGCACACACGCAATTCAAGTTGCTCTGATTGTCATTTAGAGTTACATTATAGGATTATTCAACAACAAGTCAAAATGTGCTCGTGAAAGGCAGAAAACAACACTTTGATAGTTTGATATAACTTGAGAACGAATGCAAAAAACAGTCCACTCTAAGAACAGGCCGCTTGGACACTTTCAGAACAGCTCTGTTAATGACTGAAAACAGCTCTCGAAGAGATTGTCAAAAGAGACTCCGAAAACGAAACGTTGATCACTTTTGAGCAAAAGGCTGCACACACGCAATTCAAGTTGCTCTGATTGTCATTTAGAGTTACATTATAGGATTATTCAACAACAAGTCAAAATGTGCTCGTGAAAGGCAGAAAACAACACTTTGATAGTTTGATATAACTTGAGAACGAATGCAAACAACAGTCCACTCTAAGAACAGGCCGCTTGGACATTTTCAGAACAGCTCTGTTAATGACTGAAAACAGCTCTCGAAGAGATTGTCAAAAGAGACTCTGAAAACGAAACGTTGATCACTTTTGAGCAAAAGGCTGCACACACGCAATTCAAGTTGCTCTGATTGTCATTTAGAGTTACATTATAGGATTATTCAACAACAAGTCAAAATGTGCTCGTGAAAGGCAGAAAACAACACTTTGATAGTTTGATATAACTTGAGAACGAATGCAAACAACAGTCCACTCTAAGAACAGGCCGCTTGGACACTTTCAGAACAGCTCTGTTAATGACTGAAAACAGCTCTCGAAGAGATTGTCAAAAGAGACTCTGAAAACGAAACGTTGATCACTTTTGAGCAAAAGGCTGCACACACGCAATTCAAGTTGCTCTGATTGTCATTTAGAGTTACATTATAGGATTATTCAACAACAAGTCAAAATGTGCTCGTGAAAGGCAGAAAACAACACTTTGATAGTTTGATATAACTTGAGAACGAATGCAAAAACAGTCCACTCTAAGAACAGGCCGCTTGGACACTTTCAGAAGAGCTCTGTTAATGACTGAAAACAGCTCTCGATGAGATTGTCAAAAGAGACTCCGAAAACGAAACGTTGATCACTTTTGAGCAAAAGGCTGCACACACGCAATTCAAGTTGCTCTGATTGTCATTTAGAGTTACATTATAGGATTATTCAACAACAAGTCAAAATGTGCTCGTGAAAGGCAGAAAACAACACTTTGATAGTTTGATATAACTTGAGGACGAATGCAAAAAACAGTCCACTCTAAGAACAGGCCGCTTGGACACTTTCAGAACAGCTCTGTTAATGACTGAAAACAGCTCTCGAAGAGATTGTCAAAAGAGACTCCGAAAACGAAACGTTGATCACTTTTGAGCAAAAGGCTGCACACACAATTCAAGTTGCTCTGATTGTCATTTAGAGTTACATTATAGGATTATTCAACAACAAGTCAAAATGTGCTCGTGAAAGGCAGAAAACAACACTTTGATAGTTTGATATAACTTGAGAACGAATGCAAAAAACAGTCCACTCTAAGAACAGGCCGCTTGGACACTTTCAGAACAGCTCTGTTAATGACTGAAAACAGCTCTCGAAGAGATTGTCAAAAGAGACTCCGAAAACGAAACGTTGATCACTTTTGAGCAAAAGGCTGCACACACGCAATTCAAGTAGCTCTGATTGTCATTTAGAGTTACATTATAGGATTATTCAACAACAAGTCAAAATGTGCTCGTGAAAGGCAGAAAACAACACTTTGATAGTTTGATATAACTTGAGAACGAATGCAAAAAACAGTCCACTCTAAGAACAGGCCGCTTGGACACTTTCAGAACAGCTCTGTTAATGACTGAAAACAGCTCTCGAAGAGATTGTCAAAAGAGACTCTGAAAACGAAACGTTGATCACTTTTGAGCAAAAGGCTGCACACACGCAATTCAAGTTGCTCTGATTGTCATTTAGAGTTACATTATAGGCAGGGGTGCACATAACTGGTGCGCCAGTGCGCATGCGTCGCCAAAATGCATGCTGCGCGGCAGATCAGCGGCATGAACGCGCTCTTGCGCACCAAAAGCTGGAAGCGCTGGGAGAGGAATTTACTTCCTCAAAATCCAACAGCTGACTGCTGACTGCTGCATCACTGCAAGCCCCACTAAGTAACTATTTGCCGTCCCCTCAGCAATCCATCACAACAGTCGACCGACGACGACCACGGCGACTCCCCTCACGAAAACATTCGGAAAGTATCGTAACTCGTACTTTCATTCCGCGTATCGCGTATCGCGTATCACAAGGTTATCACGCCGACACGTGAAAATTCAGTCCCGAACGACTCGTAGCTAAAAGGAAAAACAACACCAAGGGACTTCACGTTTCTTTTCTCTGAAGCTTTCAAACGTTCAGACGTTTGTTTTACAGCTTCATTATCGCACCTCGACCCCTGACCCAGGGAATATGGTTGGGAATTCTATTAGAAGAAAAAGAAAAAAACGTTGTTGCACAATCAAAATAATGAGCTATTTAAAGTGATAGCCTACAACATCCTCTACCATGGTTGAAATTGAGGACAGTGATAACAGCAGTCAAGAGAGCAGTGATGATGATGATTAAGCTTGTAGCATAAATAAATGCTTAGGCTGTAACTTTTTGTTGAAAAGTTGATTTCAGTGTTTACAGAACAGAGCAGTGCTTAAAGAGATGTCAGTTGATTTCATTGTGTTTAAAGAACAGACATTCAGTTAGTGCTTAAAGAGATGTCAGTTGATTTCATTGTGTTTAAAGAACAGACATTCAGTTAGTGCTTAAAGAGATGTCAGTTGATTTCATTGTGTTTAAAGGAGTCTGACAGACTTTCATGCTTAAAGAGCAGTCATTTGATTTTGCATTTGTTTCTTTTGTTTTGCACACAATCATTTGTTCGTTCATCTTTATTTATGAACAAATGTCGTTTTGCTAATATAAGTTATCCATGTATCCCTTTTTCATCCATCCTGTGGGACGGGTCGTGACTCGCGAGCTCGGGGAGCACCAAGCAGCATCCCTAGGTGCTCCTCTGAGCACTGGCCCCAAAAAGTTATGTGCACCCCTGATTATAGGATTATTCAACAACAAGTCAAAATGTGCTCGTGAAAGGCAGAAAACAACACTTTGATAGTTTGATATAACTTGAGAACGAATGCAAAAAACAGTCCACTCTAAGAACAGGCCGCTTGGACACTTTCAGAACAGCTCTGTTAATGACTGAAAACAGCTCTCGAAGAGATTGTCAAAAGAGACTCCGAAAACGAAACGTTGATCACTTTTGAGCAAAAGGCTGCACACACGCAATTCAAGTTGCTCTGATTGTCATTTAGAGTTACATTATAGGATTATTCAACAACAAGTCAAAATGTGCTCGTGAAAGGCAGAAAACAACACTTTGATAGTTTGATATAACTTGAGAACGAAAGCAAAAAACAGTCCACTCTAAGAACAGGCCGCTTGGACACTTTCAGAACAGCTCTGTTAATGACTGAAAACAGCTCTCGAAGAGATTGTCAAAAGAGACTCCGAAAACGAAACGTTGATCACTTTTGAGCAAAAGGCTGCACACACGCAATTCAAGTTGCTCTGATTGTCATTTAGAGTTACATTATAGGAGCATTCAGCAACAAGTCACAATGTGCTCGTGAAAGGCAGAAAACAACACTTTGATAGTTTGATATAACTTGAGAACGAATGCAAAAAACAGTCCACTCTAAGAACAGGCCGCTTGGACACTTTCAGAACAGCTCTGTTAATGACTGAAAACAGCTCTCGAAGAGATTGTCAAAAGAGACTCCGAAAACGAAACGTTGATCACTTTTGAGCAAAAGGCTGCACACACGCAATTCAAGTTGCTCTGATTGTCATTTAGAGTTACATTATAGGATTATTCAACAACAAGTCAAAATGTGCTCGTGAAAGGCAGAAAACAACACTTTGATAGTTTGATATAACTTGAGAACGAATGCAAAAAACAGTCCACTCTAAGAACAGGCCGCTTGGACACTTTCAGAACAGCTCTGTTAATGACTGAAAACAGCTCTCGAAGAGATTGTCAAAAGAGACTCCGAAAACGAAACGTTGATCACTTTTGAGCAAAAGGCTGCACACACGCAATTCAAGTTGCTCTGATTGTCATTTAGAGTTACATTATAGGATTATTCAACAACAAGTCAAAATGTGCTCGTGAAAGGCAGAAAACAACACTTTGATAGTTTGATATAACTTGAGAACGAATGCAAACAACAGTCCACTCTAAGAACAGGCCGCTTGGACACTTTCAGAACAGCTCTGTTAATGACTGAAAACAGCTCTCGAAGAGATTGTCAAAAGAGACTCTGAAAACGAAACGTTGATCACTTTTGAGCAAAAGGCTGCACACACGCAATTCAAGTTGCTCTGATTGTCATTTAGAGTTACATTATAGGATTATTCAACAACAAGTCAAAATGTGCTCGTGAAAGGCAGAAAACAACACTTTGATAGTTTGATATAACTTGAGAACGAATGCAAACAACAGTCCACTCTAAGAACAGGCCGCTTGGACACTTTCAGAACAGCTCTGTTAATGACTGAAAACAGCTCTCGAAGAGATTGTCAAAAGAGACTCTGAAAACGAAACGTTGATCACTTTTGAGCAAAAGGCTGCACACACGCAATTCAAGTTGTTCTGATTGTCATTTAGAGTTACATTATAGGATTATTCAACAACAAGTCAAAATGTGCTCGTGAAAGGCAGAAAACAACACTTTGATAGTTTGATATAACTTGAGAACGAATGCAAAAAACAGTCCACTCTAAGAACAGGCCGCTTGGAGACTTTCAGAAGAGCTCTGTTAATGACTGAAAACAGCTCTCGATGAGATTGTCAAAAGAGACTCCGAAAACGAAACGTTGATCACTTTTGAGCAAAAGGCTGCACACACGCAATTCAAGTTGCTCTGATTGTCATTTAGAGTTACATTATAGGATTATTCAACAACAAGTCAAAATGTGCTCGTGAAAGGCAGAAAACAACACTTTGATAGTTTGATATAACTTGAGAACGAATGCAAAAAACAGTCCACTCTAAGAACAGGCCACTTGGACACTTTCAGAACAGCTCTGTTAATGACTGAAAACAGCTCTCGAAGAGATTGTCAAAAGAGACTCCGAAAACGAAACGTTGATCACTTTTGAGCAAAAGGCTGCACACACGCAATTCAAGTTGCTCTGATTGTCATTTAGAGTTACATTATAGGAGCATTCAGCAACAAGTCAAAATGTGCTCGTGAAAGGCAGAAAACAACACTTTGATAGTTTGATATAACTTGAGAACGAATGCAAAAAACAGTCCACTCTAAGAACAGGCCGCTTGGACACTTTCAGAACAGCTCTGTTAATGACTGAAAACAGCTCTCGAAGAGATTGTCAAAAGAGACTCCGAAAACGAAACGTTGATCACTTTTGAGCAAAAGGCTGCACACACGCAATTCAAGTTGCTCTGATTGTCATTTAGAGTTACATTATAGGATTATTCAACAACAAGTCAAAATGTGCTCGTGAAAGGCAGAAAACAACACTTTGATAGTTTGATATAACTTGAGAACGAATGCAAACAACAGTCCACTCTAAGAACAGGCCGCTTGGACACTTTCAGAACAGCTCTGTTAATGACTGAAAACAGCTCTCGAAGAGATTGTCAAAAGAGACTCTGAAAACGAAACGTTGATCACTTTTGAGCAAAAGGCTGCACACACGCAATTCAAGTTGCTCTGATTGTCATTTAGAGTTACATTATAGGATTATTCAACAACAAGTCAAAATGTGCTCGTGAAAGGCAGAAAACAACACTTTGATAGTTTGATATAACTTGAGAACGAATGCAAACAACAGTCCACTCTAAGAACAGGCCGCTTGGACACTTTCAGAACAGCTCTGTTAATGACTGAAAACAGCTCTCGAAGAGATTGTCAAAAGAGACTCTGAAAACGAAACGTTGATCACTTTTGAGCAAAAGGCTGCACACACGCAATTCAAGTTGTTCTGATTGTCATTTAGAGTTACATTATAGGATTATTCAACAACAAGTCAAAATGTGCTCGTGAAAGGCAGAAAACAACACTTTGATAGTTTGATATAACTTGAGAACGAATGCAAAAAACAGTCCACTCTAAGAACAGGCCGCTTGGAGACTTTCAGAAGAGCTCTGTTAATGACTGAAAACAGCTCTCGATGAGATTGTCAAAAGAGACTCCGAAAACGAAACGTTGATCACTTTTGAGCAAAAGGCTGCACACACGCAATTCAAGTTGCTCTGATTGTCATTTAGAGTTACATTATAGGATTATTCAACAACAAGTCAAAATGTGCTCGTGAAAGGCAGAAAACAACACTTTGATAGTTTGATATAACTTGAGAACGAATGCAAAAAACAGTCCACTCTAAGAACAGGCCGCTTGGACACTTTCAGAACAGCTCTGTTAATGACTGAAAACAGCTCTCGAAGAGATTGTCAAAAGAGACTCTGAAAACGAAACGTTGATCACTTTTGAGCAAAAGGCTGCACACACGCAATTCAAGTTGCTCTGATTGTCATTTAGAGTTACATTATAGGATTATTCAACAACAAGTCAAAATGTGCTCGTGAAAGGCAGAAAACAACACTTTGATAGTTTGATATAACTTGAGAACGAATGCAAAAAACAGTCCACTCTAAGAACAGGCCACTTGGACACTTTCAGAACAGCTCTGTTAATGACTGAAAACAGCTCTCGAAGAGATTGTCAAAAGAGACTCCGAAAACGAAACGTTGATCACTTTTGAGCAAAAGGCTGCACACACGCAATTCAAGTTGCTCTGATTGTCATTTAGAGTTACATTATAGGAGCATTCAGCAACAAGTCAAAATGTGCTCGTGAAAGGCAGAAAACAACACTTTGATAGTTTGATATAACTTGAGAACGAATGCAAAAAACAGTCCACTCTAAGAACAGGCCGCTTGGACACTTTCAGAACAGCTCTGTTAATGACTGAAAACAGCTCTCGAAGAGATTGTCAAAAGAGACTCCGAAAACGAAACGTTGATCACTTTTGAGCAAAAGGCTGCACACACGCAATTCAAGTTGCTCTGATTGTCATTTAGAGTTACATTATAGGATTATTCAACAACAAGTCAAAATGTGCTCGTGAAAGGCAGAAAACAACACTTTGATAGTTTGATATAACTTGAGAACGAATGCAAACAACAGTCCACTCTAAGAACAGGCCGCTTGGACACTTTCAGAACAGCTCTGTTAATGACTGAAAACAGCTCTCGAAGAGATTGTCAAAAGAGACTCTGAAAACGAAACGTTGATCACTTTTGAGCAAAAGGCTGCACACACGCAATTCAAGTTGCTCTGATTGTCATTTAGAGTTACATTATAGGATTATTCAACAACAAGTCAAAATGTGCTCGTGAAAGGCAGAAAACAACACTTTGATAGTTTGATATAACTTGAGAACGAATGCAAACAACAGTCCACTCTAAGAACAGGCCGCTTGGACACTTTCAGAACAGCTCTGTTAATGACTGAAAACAGCTCTCGAAGAGATTGTCAAAAGAGACTCTGAAAACGAAACGTTGATCACTTTTGAGCAAAAGGCTGCACACACGCAATTCAAGTTGTTCTGATTGTCATTTAGAGTTACATTATAGGATTATTCAACAACAAGTCAAAATGTGCTCGTGAAAGGCAGAAAACAACACTTTGATAGTTTGATATAACTTGAGAACGAATGCAAAAAACAGTCCACTCTAAGAACAGGCCGCTTGGAGACTTTCAGAAGAGCTCTGTTAATGACTGAAAACAGCTCTCGATGAGATTGTCAAAAGAGACTCCGAAAACGAAACGTTGATCACTTTTGAGCAAAAGGCTGCACACACGCAATTCAAGTTGCTCTGATTGTCATTTAGAGTTACATTATAGGATTATTCAACAACAAGTCAAAATGTGCTCGTGAAAGGCAGAAAACAACACTTTGATAGTTTGATATAACTTGAGAACGAATGCAAAAAACAGTCCACTCTAAGAACAGGCCACTTGGACACTTTCAGAACAGCTCTGTTAATGACTGAAAACAGCTCTCGAAGAGATTGTCAAAAGAGACTCCGAAAACGAAACGTTGATCACTTTTGAGCAAAAGGCTGCACACACGCAATTCAAGTTGCTCTGATTGTCATTTAGAGTTACATTATAGGAGCATTCAGCAACAAGTCAAAATGTGCTCGTGAAAGGCAGAAAACAACACTTTGATAGTTTGATATAACTTGAGAACGAATGCAAAAAACAGTCCACTCTAAGAACAGGCCGCTTGGACACTTTCAGAACAGCTCTGTTAATGACTGAAAACAGCTCTCGAAGAGATTGTCAAAAGAGACTCCGAAAACGAAATGTTGATCACTTTTGAGCAAAAGGCTGCACACACGCAATTCAAGTTGCTCTGATTGTCATTTAGAGTTACATTATAGGATTATTCAACAACAAGTCAAAATGTGCTCGTGAAAGGCAGAAAACAACACTTTGATAGTTTGATATAACTTGAGAACGAATGCAAAAAACAGTCCACTCTAAGAACAGGCCGCTTGGACACTTTCAGAACAGCTCTGTTAATGACTGAAAACAGCTCTCGAAGAGATTGTCAAAAGAGACTCCGAAAACGAAACGTTGATCACTTTTGAGCAAAAGGCTGCACACACGCAATTCAAGTTGCTCTGATTGTCATTTAGAGTTACATTATAGGATTATTCAACAACAAGTCAAAATGTGCTCGTGAAAGGCAGAAAACAACACTTTGATAGTTTGATATAACTTGAGAACGAATGCAAACAACAGTCCACTCTAAGAACAGGCCGCTTGGACACTTTCAGAACAGCTCTGTTAATGACTGAAAACAGCTCTCGAAGAGATTGTCAAAAGAGACTCTGAAAACGAAACGTTGATCACTTTTGAGCAAAAGGCTGCACACACGCAATTCAAGTTGCTCTGATTGTCATTTAGAGTTACATTATAGGATTATTCAACAACAAGTCAAAATGTGCTCGTGAAAGGCAGAAAACAACACTTTGATAGTTTGATATAACTTGAGAACGAATGCAAACAACAGTCCACTCTAAGAACAGGCCGCTTGGACACTTTCAGAACAGCTCTGTTAATGACTGAAAACAGCTCTCGAAGAGATTGTCAAAAGAGACTCTGAAAACGAAACGTTGATCACTTTTGAGCAAAAGGCTGCACACACGCAATTCAAGTTGTTCTGATTGTCATTTAGAGTTACATTATAGGATTATTCAACAACAAGTCAAAATGTGCTCGTGAAAGGCAGAAAACAACACTTTGATAGTTTGATATAACTTGAGAACGAATGCAAAAAACAGTCCACTCTAAGAACAGGCCGCTTGGAGACTTTCAGAAGAGCTCTGTTAATGACTGAAAACAGCTCTCGATGAGATTGTCAAAAGAGACTCCGAAAACGAAACGTTGATCACTTTTGAGCAAAAGGCTGCACACACGCAATTCAAGTTGCTCTGATTGTCATTTAGAGTTACATTATAGGATTATTCAACAACAAGTCAAAATGTGCTCGTGAAAGGCAGAAAACAACACTTTGATAGTTTGATATAACTTGAGGACGAATGCAAAAAACAGTCCACTCTAAGAACAGGCCGCTTGGACAGTTTCAGAACAGCTCTGTTAATGACTGAAAACAGCTCTCGAAGAGATTGTCAAAAGAGACTCTGAAAACGAAACGTTGATCACTTTTGAGCAAAAGGCTGCACACACGCAATTCAAGTTGCTCTGATTGTCATTTAGAGTTACATTATAGGATTATTCAACAACAAGTCAAAATGTGCTCGTGAAAGGCAGAAAACAACACTGATAGAACTTGAGAACGAATGCAAAAAACAGTCCACTCTAAGAACAGGCCGCTTGGACACTTTCAGAACAGCTCTGTTAATGACTGAAAACAGCTCTCGAAGAGATTGTCAAAAGAGACTCCGAAAACGAAACGTTGATCACTTTTGAGCAAAAGGCTGCACACACGCAATTCAAGTTGCTCTGATTGTCATTTAGAGTTACATTATAGGATTATTCAACAACAAGTCAAAATGTGCTCGTGAAAGGCAGAAAACAACACTTTAATAGTTTGATATAACTTGAGAACGAATGCAAAAAACAGTCCACTCTAAGAACAGGCCGCTTGGACACTTTCAGAACAGCTCTGTTAATGACTGAAAACAGCTCTCAAAGAGATTGTCAAAAGAGACTCTGAAAACGAAACGTTGATCACTTTGAGCAAAAGGCTGCACACACGCAATTCAAGTTGCTCTGATTGTCATTTAGAGTTACATTATAGGATTATTCAACAACAAGTCAAAATGTGCTCGTGAAAGGCAGAAAACAACACTGATAGAACTTGAGAACGAATGCAAAAAACAGTCCACTCTAAGAACAGGCCGCTTGGACACTTTCAGAACAGCTCTGTTAATGACTGAAAACAGCTCTCGAAGAGATTGTCAAAAGAGACTCCGAAAACGAAACGTTGATCACTTTTGAGCAAAAGGCTGCACACACGCAATTCAAGTTGCTCTGATTGTCATTTAGAGTTACATTATAGGATTATTCAACAACAAGTCAAAATGTGCTCGTGAAAGGCAGAAAACAACACTTTAATAGTTTGATATAACTTGAGAACGAATGCAAAAAACAGTCCACTCTAAGAACAGGCCGCTTGGACACTTTCAGAACAGCTCTGTTAATGACTGAAAACAGCTCTCGAAGAGATTGTCAAAAGAGACTCTGAAAACGAAACGTTGATCACTTTGAGCAAAAGGCTGCACACACGCAATTCAAGTTGCTCTGATTGTCATTTAGAGTTACATTATAGGATTATTCAACAACAAGTCAAAATGTGCTCGTGAAAGGCAGAAAACAACACTTTGATAGTTTGATATAACTTGAGGACGAATGCAAAAAACAGTCCACTCTAAGAACAGGCCGCTTGGACACTTTCAGAACAGCTCTGTTAATGACTGAAAACAGCTCTCGAAGAGATTGTCAAAAGAGACTCTGAAAACGAAACGTTGATCACTTTTGAGCAAAAGGCTGCACACACGCAATTCAAGTTGCTCTGATTGTCATTTAGAGTTACATTATAGGATTATTCAACAACAAGTCAAAATGTGCTCGTGAAAGGCAGAAAACAACACTTTGATAGTTTGATATAACTTGAGAACGAATGCAAAAAACAGTCCACTCTAAGAACAGGCCGCTTGGACACTTTCAGAACAGCTCTGTTAATGACTGAAAACAGCTCTCGAAGAGATTGTCAAAAGAGACTCCGAAAACGAAACGTTGATCACTTTTGAGCAAAAGGCTGTACACACGCAATTCAAGTTGCTCTGATTGTCATTTAGAGTTACATTATAGGAGCATTCAGCAACAAGTCAAAATGTGCTCTAGAAAAGCAGAAAACAACACTGATAGAACTTGAGAACGAATGCAAAAAACAGTCCACTCTAAGAACAGGCCGCTTGGACACTTTCAGAACAGCTCTGTTAATGACTGAAAACAGCTCTCGAAGAGATTGTCAAAAGAGACTCCGAAAACGAAACGTTGATCACTTTTGAGCAAAAGGCTGTACACACGCAATTCAAGTTGCTCTGATTGTCATTTAGAGTTACATTATAGGAGCATTCAGCAACAAGTCAAAATGTGCTCTAGAAAAGCAGAAAACAACACTGATAGAACTTGAGAACGAATGCAAAAACCAGTCCACTCTAAGAACAGGCCGCTTGGACACTTTCAGAACAGCTCTGTTAATGACTGAAAACAGCTCTCGAAGAGATTGTCAAAAGAGACTCCGAAAACGAAACGTTGATCACTTTTGAGCAAAAGGCTGCACACACGCAATTCAAGTTGCTCTGATTGTCATTTAGAGTTACATTATAGGATTATTCAACAACAAGTCAAAATGTGCTCGTGAAAGGCAGAAAACAACACTTTGATAGTTTGATATAACTTGAGAACGAATGCAAAAAACAGTCCACTCTAAGAACAGGCCGCTTGGACACTTTCAGAACAGCTCTGTTAATGACTGAAAACAGCTCTCGAAGAGATTGTCAAAAGAGACTCTGAAAACGAAACGTTGATCACTTTTGAGCAAAAGGCTGCACACACGCAATTCAAGTTGCTCTGATTGTCATTTAGAGTTACATTATAGGATTATTCAACAACAAGTCAAAATGTGCTCGTGAAAGGCAGAAAACAACACTGATAGAACTTGAGAACGAATGCAAAAAACAGTCCACTCTAAGAACAGGCCGCTTGGACACTTTCAGAACAGCTCTGTTAATGACTGAAAACAGCTCTCGAAGAGATTGTCAAAAGAGACTCCGAAAACGAAACGTTGATCACTTTTGAGCAAAAGGCTGCACACACGCAATTCAAGTTGCTCTGATTGTCATTTAGAGTTACATTATAGGATTATTCAACAACAAGTCAAAATGTGCTCGTGAAAGGCAGAAAACAACACTTTAATAGTTTGATATAACTTGAGAACGAATGCAAAAAACAGTCCACTCTAAGAACAGGCCGCTTGGACACTTTCAGAACAGCTCTGTTAATGACTGAAAACAGCTCTCGAAGAGATTGTCAAAAGAGACTCTGAAAACGAAACGTTGATCACTTTGAGCAAAAGGCTGCACACACGCAATTCAAGTTGCTCTGATTGTCATTTAGAGTTACATTATAGGATTATTCAACAACAAGTCAAAATGTGCTCGTGAAAGGCAGAAAACAACACTGATAGAACTTGAGAACGAATGCAAAAAACAGTCCACTCTAAGAACAGGCCGCTTGGACACTTTCAGAACAGCTCTGTTAATGACTGAAAACAGCTCTCGAAGAGATTGTCAAAAGAGACTCCGAAAACGAAACGTTGATCACTTTTGAGCAAAAGGCTGCACACACGCAATTCAAGTTGCTCTGATTGTCATTTAGAGTTACATTATAGGATTATTCAACAACAAGTCAAAATGTGCTCGTGAAAGGCAGAAAACAACACTTTAATAGTTTGATATAACTTGAGAACGAATGCAAAAAACAGTCCACTCTAAGAACAGGCCGCTTGGACACTTTCAGAACAGCTCTGTTAATGACTGAAAACAGCTCTCGAAGAGATTGTCAAAAGAGACTCTGAAAACGAAACGTTGATCACTTTGAGCAAAAGGCTGCACACACGCAATTCAAGTTGCTCTGATTGTCATTTAGAGTTACATTATAGGATTATTCAACAACAAGTCAAAATGTGCTCGTGAAAGGCAGAAAACAACACTTTGATAGTTTGATATAACTTGAGGACGAATGCAAAAAACAGTCCACTCTAAGAACAGGCCGCTTGGACACTTTCAGAACAGCTCTGTTAATGACTGAAAACAGCTCTCGAAGAGATTGTCAAAAGAGACTCTGAAAACGAAACGTTGATCACTTTTGAGCAAAAGGCTGCACACACGCAATTCAAGTTGCTCTGATTGTCATTTAGAGTTACATTATAGGATTATTCAACAACAAGTCAAAATGTGCTCGTGAAAGGCAGAAAACAACACTTTGATAGTTTGATATAACTTGAGAACGAATGCAAAAAACAGTCCACTCTAAGAACAGGCCGCTTGGACACTTTCAGAACAGCTCTGTTAATGACTGAAAACAGCTCTCGAAGAGATTGTCAAAAGAGACTCCGAAAACGAAACGTTGATCACTTTTGAGCAAAAGGCTGTACACACGCAATTCAAGTTGCTCTGATTGTCATTTAGAGTTACATTATAGGAGCATTCAGCAACAAGTCAAAATGTGCTGTAGAAAAGCAGAAAACAACACTGATAGAACTTGAGAACGAATGCAAAAAACAGTCCACTCTAAGAACAGGCCGCTTGGACACTTTCAGAACAGCTCTGTTAATGACTGAAAACAGCTCTCGAAGAGATTGTCAAAAGAGACTCCGAAAACGAAACGTTGATCACTTTTGAGCAAAAGGCTGTACACACGCAATTCAAGTTGCTCTGATTGTCATTTAGAGTTACATTATAGGAGCATTCAGCAACAAGTCAAAATGTGCTCTAGAAAAGCAGAAAACAACACTGATAGAACTTGAGAACGAATGCAAAAACCAGTCCACTCTAAGAACAGGCCGCTTGGACACTTTCAGAACAGCTCTGTTAATGACTGAAAACAGCTCTCGAAGAGATTGTCAAAAGAGACTCCGAAAACGAAACGTTGATCACTTTTGAGCAAAAGGCTGCACACACGCAATTCAAGTTGCTCTGATTGTCATTTAGAGTTACATTATAGGATTATTCAACAACAAGTCAAAATGTGCTCGTGAAAGGCAGAAAACAACACTTTGATAGTTTGATATAACTTGAGAACGAATGCAAAAAACAGTCCACTCTAAGAACAGGCCGCTTGGACACTTTCAGAACAGCTCTGTTAATGACTGAAAACAGCTCTCGAAGAGATTGTCAAAAGAGACTCTGAAAACGAAACGTTGATCACTTTTGAGCAAAAGGCTGCACACACGCAATTCAAGTTGCTCTGATTGTCATTTAGAGTTACATTATAGGATTATTCAACAACAAGTCAAAATGTGCTCGTGAAAGGCAGAAAACAACACTTTGATAGTTTGATATAACTTGAGAACGAATGCAAAAAACACAGTCCACTCTAAGAACAGGCCGCTTGGACACTTTCAGAACAGCTCTGTTAATGACTGAAAACAGCTCTCGAAGAGATTGTCAAAAGAGACTCCGAAAACGAAACGTTGATCACTTTTGAGCAAAAGGCTGCACACACGCAATTCAAGTTGCTCTGATTGTCATTTAGAGTTACATTATAGGATTATTCAACAACAAGTCAAAATGTGCTCGTGAAAGGCAGAAAACAACACTGATAGAACTTGAGAACGAATGCAAAAAACAGTCCACTCTAAGAACAGGCCGCTTGGACACTTTCAGAACAGCTCTGTTAATGACTGAAAACAGCTCTCGAAGAGATTGTCAAAAGAGACTCCGAAAACGAAACGTTGATCACTTTTGAGCAAAAGGCTGCACACACGCAATTCAAGTTGCTCTGATTGTCATTTAGAGTTACATTATAGGATTATTCAACAACAAGTCAAAATGTGCTCGTGAAAGGCAGAAAACAACACTTTAATAGTTTGATATAACTTGAGAACGAATGCAAAAAACAGTCCACTCTAAGAACAGGCCGCTTGGACACTTTCAGAACAGCTCTGTTAATGACTGAAAACAGCTCTCGAAGAGATTGTCAAAAGAGACTCTGAAAACGAAACGTTGATCACTTTGAGCAAAAGGCTGCACACACGCAATTCAAGTTGCTCTGATTGTCATTTAGAGTTACATTATAGGATTATTCAACAACAAGTCAAAATGTGCTCGTGAAAGGCAGAAAACAACACTGATAGAACTTGAGAACGAATGCAAAAAACAGTCCACTCTAAGAACAGGCCGCTTGGACACTTTCAGAACAGCTCTGTTAATGACTGAAAACAGCTCTCGAAGAGATTGTCAAAAGAGACTCCGAAAACGAAACGTTGATCACTTTTGAGCAAAAGGCTGCACACACGCAATTCAAGTTGCTCTGATTGTCATTTAGAGTTACATTATAGGATTATTCAACAACAAGTCAAAATGTGCTCGTGAAAGGCAGAAAACAACACTTTAATAGTTTGATATAACTTGAGAACGAATGCAAAAAACAGTCCACTCTAAGAACAGGCCGCTTGGACACTTTCAGAACAGCTCTGTTAATGACTGAAAACAGCTCTCGAAGAGATTGTCAAAAGAGACTCTGAAAACGAAACGTTGATCACTTTGAGCAAAAGGCTGCACACACGCAATTCAAGTTGCTCTGATTGTCATTTAGAGTTACATTATAGGATTATTCAACAACAAGTCAAAATGTGCTCGTGAAAGGCAGAAAACAACACTTTGATAGTTTGATATAACTTGAGGACGAATGCAAAAAACAGTCCACTCTAAGAACAGGCCGCTTGGACACTTTCAGAACAGCTCTGTTAATGACTGAAAACAGCTCTCGAAGAGATTGTCAAAAGAGACTCTGAAAACGAAACGTTGATCACTTTTGAGCAAAAGGCTGCACACACGCAATTCAAGTTGCTCTGATTGTCATTTAGAGTTACATTATAGGATTATTCAACAACAAGTCAAAATGTGCTCGTGAAAGGCAGAAAACAACACTTTGATAGTTTGATATAACTTGAGAACGAATGCAAACAACAGTCCACTCTAAGAACAGGCCGCTTGGACACTTTCAGAACAGCTCTGTTAATGACTGAAAACAGCTCTCGAAGAGATTGTCAAAAGAGACTCTGAAAACGAAACGTTGATCACTTTTGAGCAAAAGGCTGCACACACGCAATTCAAGTTGTTCTGATTGTCATTTAGAGTTACATTATAGGATTATTCAACAACAAGTCAAAATGTGCTCGTGAAAGGCAGAAAACAACACTTTGATAGTTTGATATAACTTGAGAACGAATGCAAAAAACAGTCCACTCTAAGAACAGGCCGCTTGGAGACTTTCAGAAGAGCTCTGTTAATGACTGAAAACAGCTCTCGATGAGATTGTCAAAAGAGACTCCGAAAACGAAACGTTGATCACTTTTGAGCAAAAGGCTGCACACACGCAATTCAAGTTGCTCTGATTGTCATTTAGAGTTACATTATAGGATTATTCAACAACAAGTCAAAATGTGCTCGTGAAAGGCAGAAAACAACACTTTGATAGTTTGATATAACTTGAGGACGAATGCAAAAAACAGTCCACTCTAAGAACAGGCCGCTTGGACAGTTTCAGAACAGCTCTGTTAATGACTGAAAACAGCTCTCGAAGAGATTGTCAAAAGAGACTCTGAAAACGAAACGTTGATCACTTTTGAGCAAAAGGCTGCACACACGCAATTCAAGTTGCTCTGATTGTCATTTAGAGTTACATTATAGGATTATTCAACAACAAGTCAAAATGTGCTCGTGAAAGGCAGAAAACAACACTGATAGAACTTGAGAACGAATGCAAAAAACAGTCCACTCTAAGAACAGGCCGCTTGGACACTTTCAGAACAGCTCTGTTAATGACTGAAAACAGCTCTCGAAGAGATTGTCAAAAGAGACTCCGAAAACGAAACGTTGATCACTTTTGAGCAAAAGGCTGCACACACGCAATTCAAGTTGCTCTGATTGTCATTTAGAGTTACATTATAGGATTATTCAACAACAAGTCAAAATGTGCTCGTGAAAGGCAGAAAACAACACTTTAATAGTTTGATATAACTTGAGAACGAATGCAAAAAACAGTCCACTCTAAGAACAGGCCGCTTGGACACTTTCAGAACAGCTCTGTTAATGACTGAAAACAGCTCTCGAAGAGATTGTCAAAAGAGACTCTGAAAACGAAACGTTGATCACTTTGAGCAAAAGGCTGCACACACGCAATTCAAGTTGCTCTGATTGTCATTTAGAGTTACATTATAGGATTATTCAACAACAAGTCAAAATGTGCTCGTGAAAGGCAGAAAACAACACTTTGATAGTTTGATATAACTTGAGGACGAATGCAAAAAACAGTCCACTCTAAGAACAGGCCGCTTGGACACTTTCAGAACAGCTCTGTTAATGACTGAAAACAGCTCTCGAAGAGATTGTCAAAAGAGACTCTGAAAACGAAACGTTGATCACTTTTGAGCAAAAGGCTGCACACACGCAATTCAAGTTGCTCTGATTGTCATTTAGAGTTACATTATAGGATTATTCAACAACAAGTCAAAATGTGCTCGTGAAAGGCAGAAAACAACACTTTGATAGTTTGATATAACTTGAGAACGAATGCAAAAAACAGTCCACTCTAAGAACAGGCCGCTTGGACACTTTCAGAACAGCTCTGTTAATGACTGAAAACAGCTCTCGAAGAGATTGTCAAAAGAGACTCCGAAAACGAAACGTTGATCACTTTTGAGCAAAAGGCTGTACACACGCAATTCAAGTTGCTCTGATTGTCATTTAGAGTTACATTATAGGAGCATTCAGCAACAAGTCAAAATGTGCTCTAGAAAAGCAGAAAACAACACTGATAGAACTTGAGAACGAATGCAAAAAACAGTCCACTCTAAGAACAGGCCGCTTGGACACTTTCAGAACAGCTCTGTTAATGACTGAAAACAGCTCTCGAAGAGATTGTCAAAAGAGACTCCGAAAACGAAACGTTGATCACTTTTGAGCAAAAGGCTGTACACACGCAATTCAAGTTGCTCTGATTGTCATTTAGAGTTACATTATAGGAGCATTCAGCAACAAGTCAAAATGTGCTCTAGAAAAGCAGAAAACAACACTGATAGAACTTGAGAACGAATGCAAAAACCAGTCCACTCTAAGAACAGGCCGCTTGGACACTTTCAGAACAGCTCTGTTAATGACTGAAAACAGCTCTCGAAGAGATTGTCAAAAGAGACTCCGAAAACGAAACGTTGATCACTTTTGAGCAAAAGGCTGCACACACGCAATTCAAGTTGCTCTGATTGTCATTTAGAGTTACATTATAGGATTATTCAACAACAAGTCAAAATGTGCTCGTGAAAGGCAGAAAACAACACTTTGATAGTTTGATATAACTTGAGAACGAATGCAAAAAACAGTCCACTCTAAGAACAGGCCGCTTGGACACTTTCAGAACAGCTCTGTTAATGACTGAAAACAGCTCTCGAAGAGATTGTCAAAAGAGACTCTGAAAACGAAACGTTGATCACTTTTGAGCAAAAGGCTGCACACACGCAATTCAAGTTGCTCTGATTGTCATTTAGAGTTACATTATAGGATTATTCAACAACAAGTCAAAATGTGCTCGTGAAAGGCAGAAAACAACACTGATAGAACTTGAGAACGAATGCAAAAAACAGTCCACTCTAAGAACAGGCCGCTTGGACACTTTCAGAACAGCTCTGTTAATGACTGAAAACAGCTCTCGAAGAGATTGTCAAAAGAGACTCCGAAAACGAAACGTTGATCACTTTTGAGCAAAAGGCTGCACACACGCAATTCAAGTTGCTCTGATTGTCATTTAGAGTTACATTATAGGATTATTCAACAACAAGTCAAAATGTGCTCGTGAAAGGCAGAAAACAACACTTTAATAGTTTGATATAACTTGAGAACGAATGCAAAAAACAGTCCACTCTAAGAACAGGCCGCTTGGACACTTTCAGAACAGCTCTGTTAATGACTGAAAACAGCTCTCGAAGAGATTGTCAAAAGAGACTCTGAAAACGAAACGTTGATCACTTTGAGCAAAAGGCTGCACACACGCAATTCAAGTTGCTCTGATTGTCATTTAGAGTTACATTATAGGATTATTCAACAACAAGTCAAAATGTGCTCGTGAAAGGCAGAAAACAACACTTTAATAGTTTGATATAACTTGAGAACGAATGCAAAAAACAGTCCACTCTAAGAACAGGCCGCTTGGACACTTTCAGAACAGCTCTGTTAATGACTGAAAACAGCTCTCGAAGAGATTGTCAAAAGAGACTCCGAAAACGAAACGTTGATCACTTTTGAGCAAAAGGCTGCACACACGCAATTCAAGTTGCTCTGATTGTCATTTAGAGTTACATTATAGGATTATTCAACAACAAGTCAAAATGTGCTCGTGAAAGGCAGAAAACAACACTTTAATAGTTTGATATAACTTGAGAACGAATGCAAAAAACAGTCCACTCTAAGAACAGGCCGCTTGGACACTTTCAGAACAGCTCTGTTAATGACTGAAAACAGCTCTCGAAGAGATTGTCAAAAGAGACTCTGAAAACGAAACGTTGATCACTTTGAGCAAAAGGCTGCACACACGCAATTCAAGTTGCTCTGATTGTCATTTAGAGTTACATTATAGGATTATTCAACAACAAGTCAAAATGTGCTCGTGAAAGGCAGAAAACAACACTTTGATAGTTTGATATAACTTGAGGACGAATGCAAAAAACAGTCCACTCTAAGAACAGGCCGCTTGGACACTTTCAGAACAGCTCTGTTAATGACTGAAAACAGCTCTCGAAGAGATTGTCAAAAGAGACTCTGAAAACGAAACGTTGATCACTTTTGAGCAAAAGGCTGCACACACGCAATTCAAGTTGCTCTGATTGTCATTTAGAGTTACATTATAGGATTATTCAACAACAAGTCAAAATGTGCTCGTGAAAGGCAGAAAACAACACTTTGATAGTTTGATATAACTTGAGAACGAATGCAAAAAACAGTCCACTCTAAGAACAGGCCGCTTGGACACTTTCAGAACAGCTCTGTTAATGACTGAAAACAGCTCTCGAAGAGATTGTCAAAAGAGACTCCGAAAACGAAACGTTGATCACTTTTGAGCAAAAGGCTGTACACACGCAATTCAAGTTGCTCTGATTGTCATTTAGAGTTACATTATAGGAGCATTCAGCAACAAGTCAAAATGTGCTCTAGAAAAGCAGAAAACAACACTGATAGAACTTGAGAACGAATGCAAAAAACAGTCCACTCTAAGAACAGGCCGCTTGGACACTTTCAGAACAGCTCTGTTAATGACTGAAAACAGCTCTCGAAGAGATTGTCAAAAGAGACTCCGAAAACGAAACGTTGATCACTTTTGAGCAAAAGGCTGTACACACGCAATTCAAGTTGCTCTGATTGTCATTTAGAGTTACATTATAGGAGCATTCAGCAACAAGTCAAAATGTGCTCTAGAAAAGCAGAAAACAACACTGATAGAACTTGAGAACGAATGCAAAAACCAGTCCACTCTAAGAACAGGCCGCTTGGACACTTTCAGAACAGCTCTGTTAATGACTGAAAACAGCTCTCGAAGAGATTGTCAAAAGAGACTCCGAAAACGAAACGTTGATCACTTTTGAGCAAAAGGCTGCACACACGCAATTCAAGTTGCTCTGATTGTCATTTAGAGTTACATTATAGGATTATTCAACAACAAGTCAAAATGTGCTCGTGAAAGGCAGAAAACAACACTTTGATAGTTTGATATAACTTGAGAACGAATGCAAAAAACAGTCCACTCTAAGAACAGGCCGCTTGGACACTTTCAGAACAGCTCTGTTAATGACTGAAAACAGCTCTCGAAGAGATTGTCAAAAGAGACTCTGAAAACGAAACGTTGATCACTTTTGAGCAAAAGGCTGCACACACGCAATTCAAGTTGCTCTGATTGTCATTTAGAGTTACATTATAGGATTATTCAACAACAAGTCAAAATGTGCTCGTGAAAGGCAGAAAACAACACTTTGATAGTTTGATATAACTTGAGAACGAATGCAAAAAACACAGTCCACTCTAAGAACAGGCCGCTTGGACACTTTCAGAACAGCTCTGTTAATGACTGAAAACAGCTCTCGAAGAGATTGTCAAAAGAGACTCCGAAAACGAAACGTTGATCACTTTTGAGCAAAAGGCTGCACACACGCAATTCAAGTTGCTCTGATTGTCATTTAGAGTTACATTATAGGATTATTCAACAACAAGTCAAAATGTGCTCGTGAAAGGCAGAACACAACACTTTGATAGTTTGATATAACTTGAGAACGAATGCAAAAAACAGTCCACTCTAAGAACAGGCCGCTTGGACACTTTCAGAACAGCTCTGTTAATGACTGAAAACAGCTCTCGAAGAGATTGTCAAAAGAGACTCTGAAAACGAAACGTTGATCACTTTTGAGCAAAAGGCTGCACACACGCAATTCAAGATGCTCTGATTGTCATTTAGAGTTACATTATAGGATTATTCAACAACAAGTCAAAATGTGCTCGTGAAAGGCAGAAAACAACACTTTGATAGTTTGATATAACTTGAGAACGAATGCAAAAAACAGTCCACTCTAAGAACAGGCCGCTTGGACACTTTCAGAACAGCTCTGTTAATGACTGAAAACAGCTCTCGAAGAGATTGTCAAAAGAGACTCCGAAAACGAAACGTTGATCACTTTTGAGCAAAAGGCTGTACACACGCAATTCAAGTTGCTCTGATTGTCATTTAGAGTTACATTATAGGAGCATTCAGCAACAAGTCAAAATGTGCTCTAGAAAAGCAGAAAACAACACTGATAGAACTTGAGAACGAATGCAAAAAACAGTCCACTCTAAGAACAGGCCGCTTGGACACTTTCAGAACAGCTCTGTTAATGACTGAAAACAGCTCTCGAAGAGATTGTCAAAAGAGACTCCGAAAACGAAACGTTGATCACTTTTGAGCAAAAGGCTGCACACACGCAATTCAAGTTGCTCTGATTGTCATTTAGAGTTACATTATAGGATTATTCAACAACAAGTCAAAATGTGCTCGTGAAAGGCAGAAAACAACACTTTGATAGTTTGATATAACTTGAGAACGAATGCAAAAAACAGTCCACTCTAAGAACAGGCCGCTTGGACATTTTCAGAACAGCTCTGTTAATGACTGAAAACAGCTCTCGAAGAGATTGTCAAAAGAGACTCTGAAAACGAAACGTTGATCACTTTTGAGCAAAAGGCTGCACACACGCAATTCAAGTTGCTCTGATTGTCATTTAGAGTTACATTATAGGATTATTCAACAACAAGTCAAAATGTGCTCGTGAAAGGCAGAAAACAACACTTTGATAGTTTGATATAACTTGAGAACGAATGCAAAAAACAGTCCACTCTAAGAACAGGCCGCTTGGACACTTTCAGAACAGCTCTGTTAATGACTGAAAACAGCTCTCGAAGAGATTGTCAAAAGAGACTCTGAAAACGAAACGTTGATCACTTTTGAGCAAAAGGCTGCACACACGCAATTCAAGATGCTCTGATTGTCATTTAGAGTTACATTATAGGATTATTCAACAACAAGTCAAAATGTGCTCGTGAAAGGCAGAAAACAACACTTTGATAGTTTGATATAACTTGAGAACGAATGCAAAAAACAGTCCACTCTAAGAACAGGCCGCTTGGACACTTTCAGAACAGCTCTGTTAATGACTGAAAACAGCTCTCGAAGAGATTGTCAAAAGAGACTCCGAAAACGAAACGTTGATCACTTTTGAGCAAAAGGCTGTACACACGCAATTCAAGTTGCTCTGATTGTCATTTAGAGTTACATTATAGGAGCATTCAGCAACAAGTCAAAATGTGCTCTAGAAAAGCAGAAAACAACACTGATAGAACTTGAGAACGAATGCAAAAAACAGTCCACTCTAAGAACAGGCCGCTTGGACACTTTCAGAACAGCTCTGTTAATGACTGAAAACAGCTCTCGAAGAGATTGTCAAAAGAGACTCCGAAAACGAAACGTTGATCACTTTTGAGCAAAAGGCTGTACACACGCAATTCAAGTTGCTCTGATTGTCATTTAGAGTTACATTATAGGAGCATTCAGCAACAAGTCAAAATGTGCTCTAGAAAAGCAGAAAACAACACTGATAGAACTTGAGAACGAATGCAAAAACCAGTCCACTCTAAAAACAGGCCGCTTGGACACTTTCAGAACAGCTCTGTTAATGACTGAAAACAGCTCTCGAAGAGATTGTCAAAAGAGACTCCGAAAACGAAACGTTGATCACTTTTGAGCAAAAGGCTGCACACACGCAATTCAAGTTGCTCTGATTGTCATTTAGAGTTACATTATAGGATTATTCAACAACAAGTCAAAATGTGCTCGTGAAAGGCAGAAAACAACACTTTGATAGTTTGATATAACTTGAGAACGAATGCAAAAAACAGTCCACTCTAAGAACAGGCCGCTTGGACACTTTCAGAACAGCTCTGTTAATGACTGAAAACAGCTCTCGAAGAGATTGTCAAAAGAGACTCTGAAAACGAAACGTTGATCACTTTTGAGCAAAAGGCTGCACACACGCAATTCAAGTTGCTCTGATTGTCATTTAGAGTTACATTATAGGATTATTCAACAACGAGTCAAAATGTGCTCGTGAAAGGCAGAAAACAACACTTTGATAGTTTGATATAACTTGAGAACGAATGCAAAAAACACAGTCCACTCTAAGAACAGGCCGCTTGGACACTTTCAGAACAGCTCTGTTAATGACTGAAAACAGCTCTCGAAGAGATTGTCAAAAGAGACTCCGAAAACGAAACGTTGATCACTTTTGAGCAAAAGGCTGCACACACGCAATTCAAGTTGCTCTGATTGTCATTTAGAGTTACATTATAGGATTATTCAACAACAAGTCAAAATGTGCTCGTGAAAGGCAGAAAACAACACTTTGATAGTTTGATATAACTTGAGAACGAATGCAAAAAACAGTCCACTCTAAGAACAGGCCGCTTGGACACTTTCAGAACAGCTCTGTTAATGACTGAAAACAGCTCTCGAAGAGATTGTCAAAAGAGACTCTGAAAACGAAACGTTGATCACTTTTGAGCAAAAGGCTGCACACACGCAATTCAAGATGCTCTGATTGTCATTTAGAGTTACATTATAGGATTATTCAACAACAAGTCAAAATGTGCTCGTGAAAGGCAGAAAACAACACTTTGATAGTTTGATATAACTTGAGAACGAATGCAAAAAACAGTCCACTCTAAGAACAGGCCGCTTGGACACTTTCAGAACAGCTCTGTTAATGACTGAAAACAGCTCTCGAAGAGATTGTCAAAAGAGACTCTGAAAACGAAACGTTGATCACTTTTGAGCAAAAGGCTGCACACACGCAATTCAAGTTGCTCTGATTGTCATTTAGAGTTACATTATAGGATTATTCAACAACAAGTCAAAATGTGCTCGTGAAAGGCAGAAAACAACACTTTGATAGTTTGATATAACTTGAGAACGAATGCAAAAAACAGTCCACTCTAAGAACAGGCCGCTTGGACACTTTCAGAACAGCTCTGTTAATGACTGAAAACAGCTCTCGAAGAGATTGTCAAAAGAGACTCCGAAAACGAAACGTTGATCACTTTTGAGCAAAAGGCTGCACACACGCAATTCAAGTTGCTCTGATTGTCATTTAGAGTTACATTATAGGATTATTCAACAACAAGTCAAAATGTGCTCGTGAAAGGCAGAAAACAACACTTTGATAGTTTGATATAACTTGAGAACGAATGCAAAAAACAGTCCACTCTAAGAACAGGCCGCTTGGACACTTTCAGAACAGCTCTGTTAATGACTGAAAACAGCTCTCGAAGAGATTGTCAAAAGAGACTCCGAAAACGAAACGTTGATCACTTTTGAGCAAAAGGCTGCACACACGCAATTCAAGTTGCTCTGATTGTCATTTAGAGTTACATTATAGGATTATTCAACAACAAGTCAAAATGTGCTCGTGAAAGGCAGAAAACAACACTGATAGTTTGATATAACTTGAGAACGAATGCAAAAAACAGTCCACTCTAAGAACAGGCCGCTTGGACACTTTCAGAACAGCTCTGTTAATGACTGAAAACAGCTCTCGAAGAGATTGTCAAAAGAGACTCCGAAAACGAAACGTTGATCACTTTTGAGCAAAAGGCTGCACACACGCAATTCAAGTTGCTCTGATTGTCATTTAGAGTTACATTATAGGATTATTCAACAACAAGTCAACATGTGCTCGTGAAAGGCAGAAAACAACACTTTGATAGTTTGATATAACTTGAGAACGAATGCAAAAAACAGTCCACTCTAAGAACAGGCCGCTTGGACACTTTCAGAACAGCTCTGTTAATGACTGAAAACAGCTCTCGAAGAGATTGTCAAAAGAGACTCTGAAAACGAAACGTTGATCACTTTTGAGCAAAAGGCTGCACACACGCAATTCAAGTTGCTCTGATTGTCATTTAGAGTTACATTATAGGATTATTCAACAACAAGTCAAAATCTGCTCGTGAAAGGCAGAAAACAACACTTTGATAGTTTGATATAACTTGAGAACGAATGCAAAAAACAGTCCACTCTAAGAACAGGCCGCTTGGACACTTTCAGAACAGCTCTGTTAATGACTGAAAACAGCTCTCGAAGAGATTGTCAAAAGAGACTCCGAAAACGAAACGTTGATCACTTTTGAGCAAAAGGCTGCACACACGCAATTCAAGTTGCTCTGATTGTCATTTAGAGTTACATTATAGGATTATTCAACAACAAGTCAAAATGTGCTCGTGAAAGGCAGAAAACAACACTTTGATAGTTTGATATAACTTGAGAACGAATGCAAAAAACAGTCCACTCTAAGAACAGGCCGCTTGGACACTTTCAGAACAGCTCTGTTAATGACTGAAAACAGCTCTCGAAGAGATTGTCAAAAGAGACTCTGAAAACGAAACGTTGATCACTTTTGAGCAAAAGGCTGCACACACGCAATTCAAGTTGCTCTGATTGTCATTTAGAGTTACATTATAGGATTATTCAACAACAAGTCAAAATGTGCTCGTGAAAGGCAGAAAACAACACTTTGATAGTTTGATATAACTTGAGAACGAATGCAAAAAACAGTCCACTCTAAGAACAGGCCGCTTGGACACTTTCAGAACAGCTCTGTTAATGACTGAAAACAGCTCTCGAAGAGATTGTCAAAAGAGACTCTGAAAACGAAACGTTGATCACTTTTGAGCAAAAGGCTGCACACACGCAATTCAAGTTGCTCTGATTGTCATTTAGAGTTACATTATAGGATTATTCAACAACAAGTCAAAATGTGCTCGTGAAAGGCAGAAAACAACACTTTGATAGTTTGATATAACTTGAGAACGAATGCAAAAAACAGTCCACTCTAAGAACAGGCCGCTTGGACACTTTCAGAACAGCTCTGTTAATGACTGAAAACAGCTCTCGAAGAGATTGTCAAAAGAGACTCCGAAAACGAAACGTTGATCACTTTTGAGCAAAAGGCTGTACACACGCAATTCAAGTTGCTCTGATTGTCATTTAGAGTTACATTATAGGAGCATTCAGCAACAAGTCAAAATGTGCTCTAGAAAAGCAGAAAACAACACTGATAGAACTTGAGAACGAATGCAAAAAACAGTCCACTCTAAGAACAGGCCGCTTGGACACTTTCAGAACAGCTCTGTTAATGACTGAAAACAGCTCTCGAAGAGATTGTCAAAAGAGACTCCGAAAACGAAACGTTGATCACTTTTGAGCAAAAGGCTGTACACACGCAATTCAAGTTGCTCTGATTGTCATTTAGAGTTACATTATAGGAGCATTCAGCAACAAGTCAAAATGTGCTCTAGAAAAGCAGAAAACAACACTGATAGAACTTGAGAACGAATGCAAAAACCAGTCCACTCTAAAAACAGGCCGCTTGGACACTTTCAGAACAGCTCTGTTAATGACTGAAAACAGCTCTCGAAGAGATTGTCAAAAGAGACTCCGAAAACGAAACGTTGATCACTTTTGAGCAAAAGGCTGCACACACGCAATTCAAGTTGCTCTGATTGTCATTTAGAGTTACATTATAGGATTATTCAACAACAAGTCAAAATGTGCTCGTGAAAGGCAGAAAACAACACTTTGATAGTTTGATATAACTTGAGAACGAATGCAAAAAACAGTCCACTCTAAGAACAGGCCGCTTGGACACTTTCAGAACAGCTCTGTTAATGACTGAAAACAGCTCTCGAAGAGATTGTCAAAAGAGACTCCGAAAACGAAACGTTGATCACTTTTGAGCAAAAGGCTGCACACACGCAATTCAAGTTGCTCTGATTGTCATTTAGAGTTACATTATAGGAGCATTCAACAACAAGTCAAAATGTGCTCGAGAAAGGCAGAAAACAACACTTTGATATAACTTGAGAACGAATGCAAAAAACAGTCCACTCTAAGAACAGGCCGCTTGGACACGTTCAGAACAGCTCTGTTAATGACTGAAAACAGCTCTCGAAGAGATTGTCAAAAGAGACTCCGAAAACGAAACGTTGATCACTTTTGAGCAAAAGGCTGCACACACGCAATTCAAGTTGCTCTGATTGTCATTTAGAGTTACATTATAGGATTATTCAACAACAAGTCAAAATGTGCTCGTGAAAGGCAGAAAACAACACTTTGATAGTTTGATATAACTTGAGAACGAATGCAAAAAACAGTCCACTCTAAGAACAGGCCGCTTGGACACTTTCAGAACAGCTCTGTTAATGACTGAAAACAGCTCTCGAAGAGATTGTCAAAAGAGACTCTGAAAACGAAACGTTGATCACTTTTGAGCAAAAGGCTGCACACACGCAATTCAAGTTGCTCTGATTGTCATTTAGAGTTACATTATAGGATTATTCAACAACAAGTCAAAATGTGCTCGTGAAAGGCAGAAAACAACACTTTGATAGTTTGATATAACTTGAGAACGAATGCAAAAAACAGTCCACTCTAAGAACAGGCCGCTTGGACACTTTCAGAACAGCTCTGTTAATGACTGAAAACAGCTCTCGAAGAGATTGTCAAAAGAGACTCTGAAAACGAAACGTTGATCACTTTTGAGCAAAAGGCTGCACACACGCAATTCAAGTTGCTCTGATTGTCATTTAGAGTTACATTATAGGATTATTCAACAACAAGTCGAAATGTGCTCGTGAAAGGCAGAAAACAACACTTTGATAGTTTGATATAACTTGAGAACGAATGCAAAAAACAGTCCACTCTAAGAACAGGCCGCTTGGACACTTTCAGAACAGCTCTGTTAATGACTGAAAACAGCTCTCGAAGAGATTGTCAAAAGAGACTCCGAAAACGAAACGTTGATCACTTTTGAGCAAAAGGCTGTACACACGCAATTCAAGTTGCTCTGATTGTCATTTAGAGTTACATTATAGGAGCATTCAGCAACAAGTCAAAATGTGCTCTAGAAAAGCAGAAAACAACACTGATAGAACTTGAGAACGAATGCAAAAAACAGTCCACTCTAAGAACAGGCCGCTTGGACACTTTCAGAACAGCTCTGTTAATGACTGAAAACAGCTCTCGAAGAGATTGTCAAAAGAGACTCCGAAAACGAAACGTTGATCACTTTTGAGCAAAAGGCTGTACACACGCAATTCAAGTTGCTCTGATTGTCATTTAGAGTTACATTATAGGAGCATTCAGCAACAAGTCAAAATGTGCTCTAGAAAAGCAGAAAACAACACTGATAGAACTTGAGAACGAATGCAAAAACCAGTCCACTCTAAAAACAGGCCGCTTGGACACTTTCAGAACAGCTCTGTTAATGACTGAAAACAGCTCTCGAAGAGATTGTCAAAAGAGACTCCGAAAACGAAACGTTGATCACTTTTGAGCAAAAGGCTGCACACACGCAATTCAAGTTGCTCTGATTGTCATTTAGAGTTACATTATAGGATTATTCAACAACAAGTCAAAATGTGCTCGTGAAAGGCAGAAAACAACACTTTGATAGTTTGATATAACTTGAGAACGAATGCAAAAAACAGTCCACTCTAAGAACAGGCCGCTTGGACACTTTCAGAACAGCTCTGTTAATGACTGAAAACAGCTCTCGAAGAGATTGTCAAAAGAGACTCTGAAAACGAAACGTTGATCACTTTTGAGCAAAAGGCTGCACACACGCAATTCAAGTTGCTCTGATTGTCATTTAGAGTTACATTATAGGATTATTCAACAACAAGTCAAAATGTGCTCGTGAAAGGCAGAAAACAACACTTTGATAGTTTGATATAACTTGAGAACGAATGCAAAAAACACAGTCCACTCTAAGAACAGGCCGCTTGGACACTTTCAGAACAGCTCTGTTAATGACTGAAAACAGCTCTCGAAGAGATTGTCAAAAGAGACTCCGAAAACGAAACGTTGATCACTTTTGAGCAAAAGGCTGCACACACGCAATTCAAGTTGCTCTGATTGTCATTTAGAGTTACATTATAGGATTATTCAACAACAAGTCAAAATGTGCTCGTGAAAGGCAGAAAACAACACTTTGATAGTTTGATATAACTTGAGAACGAATGCAAAAAACAGTCCACTCTAAGAACAGGCCGCTTGGACACTTTCAGAACAGCTCTGTTAATGACTGAAAACAGCTCTCGAAGAGATTGTCAAAAGAGACTCTGAAAACGAAACGTTGATCACTTTTGAGCAAAAGGCTGCACACACGCAATTCAAGTTGCTCTGATTGTCATTTAGAGTTACATTATAGGATTATTCAACAACAAGTCAAAATGTGCTCGTGAAAGGCAGAAAACAACACTTTGATAGTTTGATATAACTTGAGAACGAATGCAAAAAACAGTCCACTCTAAGAACAGGCCGCTTGGACACTTTCAGAACAGCTCTGTTAATGACTGAAAACAGCTCTCGAAGAGATTGTCAAAAGAGACTCCGAAAACGAAACGTTGATCACTTTTGAGCAAAAGGCTGCACACACGCAATTCAAGTTGCTCTGATTGTCATTTAGAGTTACATTATAGGATTATTCAACAACAAGTCAAAATGTGCTCGTGAAAGGCAGAAAACAACACTTTGATAGTTTGATATAACTTGAGAACGAATGCAAAAAACAGTCCACTCTAAGAACAGGCCGCTTGGACACTTTCAGAACAGCTCTGTTAATGACTGAAAACAGCTCTCGAAGAGATTGTCAAAAGAGACTCCGAAAACGAAACGTTGATCACTTTTGAGCAAAAGGCTGCACACACGCAATTCAAGTTGCTCTGATTGTCATTTAGAGTTACATTATAGGATTATTCAACAACAAGTCAAAATGTGCTCGTGAAAGGCAGAAAACAACACTTTGATAGTTTGATATAACTTGAGAACGAATGCAAAACACAGTCCACTCTAAGAACAGGCCGCTTGGACACTTTCAGAACAGCTCTGTTAATGACTGAAAACAGCTCTCGAAGAGATTGTCAAAAGAGACTCCGAAAACGAAACGTTGATCACTTTTGAGCAAAAGGCTGCACACACGCAATTCAAGTTGCTCTGATTGTCATTTAGAGTTACATTATAGGATTATTCAACAACAAGTCAAAATGTGCTCGTGAAAGGCAGAAAACAACACTTTGATAGTTTGATATAACTTGAGAACGAATGCAAAAAACAGTCCACTCTAAGAACAGGCCGCTTGGACACTTTCAGAACAGCTCTGTTAATGACTGAAAACAGCTCTCGAAGAGATTGTCAAAAGAGACTCCGAAAACGAAACGTTGATCACTTTTGAGCAAAAGGCTGCACACACGCAATTCAAGTTGCTCTGATTGTCATTTAGAGTTACATTATAGGATTATTCAACAACAAGTCAAAATGTGCTCGTGAAAGGCAGAAAACAACACTTTGATAGTTTGATATAACTTGAGAACGAATGCAAAAAACAGTCCACTCTAAGAACAGGCCGCTTGGACACTTTCAGAACAGCTCTGTTAATGACTGAAAACAGCTCTCGAAGAGATTGTCAAAAGAGACTCTGAAAACGAAACGTTGATCACTTTTGAGCAAAAGGCTGCACACACGCAATTCAAGTTGCTCTGATTGTCATTTAGAGTTACATTATAGGATTATTCAACAACAAGTCAAAATGTGCTCGTGAAAGGCAGAAAACAACACTTTGATAGTTTGATATAACTTGAGAACGAATGCAAAAAACAGTCCACTCTAAGAACAGGCCGCTTGGACACTTTCAGAACAGCTCTGTTAATGACTGAAAACAGCTCTCGAAGAGATTGTCAAAAGAGACTCCGAAAACGAAACGTTGATCACTTTTGAGCAAAAGGCTGCACACACGCAATTCAAGTTGCTCTGATTGTCATTTAGAGTTACATTATAGGATTATTCAACAACAAGTCAAAATGTGCTCGTGAAAGGCAGAAAACAACACTTTGATAGTTTGATATAACTTGAGAACGAATGCAAAAAACAGTCCACTCTAAGAACAGGCCGCTTGGACACTTTCAGAACAGCTCTGTTAATGACTGAAAACAGCTCTCGAAGAGATTGTCAAAAGAGACTCTGAAAACGAAACGTTGATCACTTTTGAGCAAAAGGCTGCACACACGCAATTCAAGTTGCTCTGATTGTCATTTAGAGTTACATTATAGGATTATTCAACAACAAGTCAAAATGTGCTCGTGAAAGGCAGAAAACAACACTTTGATAGTTTGATATAACTTGAGAACGAATGCAAAAAACAGTCCACTCTAAGAACAGGCCGCTTGGACACTTTCAGAACAGCTCTGTTAATGACTGAAAACAGCTCTCGAAGAGATTGTCAAAAGAGACTCCGAAAACGAAACGTTGATCACTTTTGAGCAAAAGGCTGCACACACGCAATTCAAGTTGCTCTGATTGTCATTTAGAGTTACATTATAGGATTATTCAACAACAAGTCAAAATGTGCTCGTGAAAGGCAGAAAACAACACTTTGATAGTTTGATATAACTTGAGAACGAATGCAAAAAACAGTCCACTCTAAGAACAGGCCGCTTGGACACTTTCAGAACAGCTCTGTTAATGACTGAATACAGCTCTCGAAGAGATTGTCAAAAGAGACTCCGAAAACGAAACGTTGATCACTTTTGAGCAAAAGGCTGCACACACGCAATTCAAGTTGCTCTGATTGTCATTTAGAGTTACATTATAGGATTATTCAACAACAAGTCAAAATGTGCTCGTGAAAGGCAGAAAACAACACTTTGATAGTTTGATATAACTTGAGAACGAATGCAAAACACAGTCCACTCTAAGAACAGGCCGCTTGGACACTTTCAGAACAGCTCTGTTAATGACTGAAAACAGCTCTCGAAGAGATTGTCAAAAGAGACTCCGAAAACGAAACGTTGATCACTTTTGAGCAAAAGGCTGCACACACGCAATTCAAGTTGCTCTGATTGTCATTTAGAGTTACATTATAGGATTATTCAACAACAAGTCAAAATGTGCTCGTGAAAGGCAGAAAACAACACTTTGATAGTTTGATATAACTTGAGAACGAATGCAAAAAACAGTCCACTCTAAGAACAGGCCGCTTGGACATTTTCAGAACAGCTCTGTTAATGACTGAAAACAGCTCTCGAAGAGATTGTCAAAAGAGACTCTGAAAACGAAACGTTGATCACTTTTGAGCAAAAGGCTGCACACACGCAATTCAAGTTGCTCTGATTGTCATTTAGAGTTACATTATAGGATTATTCAACAACAAGTCAAAATGTGCTCGTGAAAGGCAGAAAACAACACTTTGATAGTTTGATATAACTTGAGAACGAATGCAAAAAACAGTCCACTCTAAGAACAGGCCGCTTGGACACTTTCAGAACAGCTCTGTTAATGACTGAAAACAGCTCTCGAAGAGATTGTCAAAAGAGACTCTGAAAACGAAACGTTGATCACTTTTGAGCAAAAGGCTGCACACACGCAATTCAAGTTGCTCTGATTGTCATTTAGAGTTACATTATAGGATTATTCAACAACAAGTCAAAATGTGCTCGTGAAAGGCAGAAAACAACACTTTGATAGTTTGATATAACTTGAGAACGAATGCAAAAAACACAGTCCACTCTAAGAACAGGCCGCTTGGACACTTTCAGAACAGCTCTGTTAATGACTGAAAACAGCTCTCGAAGAGATTGTCAAAAGAGACTCCGAAAACGAAACGTTGATCACTTTTGAGCAAAAGGCTGCACACACGCAATTCAAGTTGCTCTGATTGTCATTTAGAGTTACATTATAGGATTATTCAACAACAAGTCAAAATGTGCTCGTGAAAGGCAGAAAACAACACTTTGATAGTTTGATATAACTTGAGAACGAATGCAAAAAACAGTCCACTCTAAGAACAGGCCGCTTGGACACTTTCAGAACAGCTCTGTTAATGACTGAAAACAGCTCTCGAAGAGATTGTCAAAAGAGACTCTGAAAACGAAACGTTGATCACTTTTGAGCAAAAGGCTGCACACACGCAATTCAAGTTGCTCTGATTGTCATTTAGAGTTACATTATAGGATTATTCAACAACAAGTCAAAATGTGCTCGTGAAAGGCAGAAAACAACACTTTGATAGTTTGATATAACTTGAGAACGAATGCAAAAAACAGTCCACTCTAAGAACAGGCCGCTTGGACACTTTCAGAACAGCTCTGTTAATGACTGAAAACAGCTCTCGAAGAGATTGTCAAAAGAGACTCCGAAAACGAAACGTTGATCACTTTTGAGCAAAAGGCTGCACACACGCAATTCAAGTTGCTCTGATTGTCATTTAGAGTTACATTATAGGATTATTCAACAACAAGTCAAAATGTGCTCGTGAAAGGCAGAAAACAACACTTTGATAGTTTGATATAACTTGAGAACGAATGCAAAAAACAGTCCACTCTAAGAACAGGCCGCTTGGACACTTTCAGAACAGCTCTGTTAATGACTGAAAACAGCTCTCGAAGAGATTGTCAAAAGAGACTCCGAAAACGAAACGTTGATCACTTTTGAGCAAAAGGCTGCACACACGCAATTCAAGTTGCTCTGATTGTCATTTAGAGTTACATTATAGGATTATTCAACAACAAGTCAAAATGTGCTCGTGAAAGGCAGAAAACAACACTTTGATAGTTTGATATAACTTGAGAACGAATGCAAAACACAGTCCACTCTAAGAACAGGCCGCTTGGACACTTTCAGAACAGCTCTGTTAATGACTGAAAACAGCTCTCGAAGAGATTGTCAAAAGAGACTCCGAAAACGAAACGTTGATCACTTTTGAGCAAAAGGCTGCACACACGCAATTCAAGTTGCTCTGATTGTCATTTAGAGTTACATTATAGGATTATTCAACAACAAGTCAAAATGTGCTCGTGAAAGGCAGAAAACAACACTTTGATAGTTTGATATAACTTGAGAACGAATGCAAAAAACAGTCCACTCTAAGAACAGGCCGCTTGGACACTTTCAGAACAGCTCTGTTAATGACTGAAAACAGCTCTCGAAGAGATTGTCAAAAGAGACTCCGAAAACGAAACGTTGATCACTTTTGAGCAAAAGGCTGCACACACGCAATTCAAGTTGCTCTGATTGTCATTTAGAGTTACATTATAGGATTATTCAACAACAAGTCAAAATGTGCTCGTGAAAGGCAGAAAACAACACTTTGATAGTTTGATATAACTTGAGAACGAATGCAAAAAACAGTCCACTCTAAGAACAGGCCGCTTGGACACTTTCAGAACAGCTCTGTTAATGACTGAAAACAGCTCTCGAAGAGATTGTCAAAAGAGACTCTGAAAACGAAACGTTGATCACTTTTGAGCAAAAGGCTGCACACACGCAATTCAAGTTGCTCTGATTGTCATTTAGAGTTACATTATAGGATTATTCAACAACAAGTCAAAATGTGCTCGTGAAAGGCAGAAAACAACACTTTGATAGTTTGATATAACTTGAGAACGAATGCAAAAAACAGTCCACTCTAAGAACAGGCCGCTTGGACACTTTCAGAACAGCTCTGTTAATGACTGAAAACAGCTCTCGAAGAGATTGTCAAAAGAGACTCCGAAAACGAAACGTTGATCACTTTTGAGCAAAAGGCTGCACACACGCAATTCAAGTTGCTCTGATTGTCATTTAGAGTTACATTATAGGATTATTCAACAACAAGTCAAAATGTGCTCGTGAAAGGCAGAAAACAACACTTTGATAGTTTGATATAACTTGAGAACGAATGCAAAAAACAGTCCACTCTAAGAACAGGCCGCTTGGACACTTTCAGAACAGCTCTGTTAATGACTGAAAACAGCTCTCGAAGAGATTGTCAAAAGAGACTCTGAAAACGAAACGTTGATCACTTTTGAGCAAAAGGCTGCACACACGCAATTCAAGTTGCTCTGATTGTCATTTAGAGTTACATTATAGGATTATTCAACAACAAGTCAAAATGTGCTCGTGAAAGGCAGAAAACAACACTTTGATAGTTTGATATAACTTGAGAACGAATGCAAAAAACAGTCCACTCTAAGAACAGGCCGCTTGGACACTTTCAGAACAGCTCTGTTAATGACTGAAAACAGCTCTCGAAGAGATTGTCAAAAGAGACTCCGAAAACGAAACGTTGATCACTTTTGAGCAAAAGGCTGCACACACGCAATTCAAGTTGCTCTGATTGTCATTTAGAGTTACATTATAGGATTATTCAACAACAAGTCAAAATGTGCTCGTGAAAGGCAGAAAACAACACTTTGATAGTTTGATATAACTTGAGAACGAATGCAAAAAACAGTCCACTCTAAGAACAGGCCGCTTGGACACTTTCAGAACAGCTCTGTTAATGACTGAATACAGCTCTCGAAGAGATTGTCAAAAGAGACTCCGAAAACGAAACGTTGATCACTTTTGAGCAAAAGGCTGCACACACGCAATTCAAGTTGCTCTGATTGTCATTTAGAGTTACATTATAGGATTATTCAACAACAAGTCAAAATGTGCTCGTGAAAGGCAGAAAACAACACTTTGATAGTTTGATATAACTTGAGAACGAATGCAAAACACAGTCCACTCTAAGAACAGGCCGCTTGGACACTTTCAGAACAGCTCTGTTAATGACTGAAAACAGCTCTCGAAGAGATTGTCAAAAGAGACTCCGAAAACGAAACGTTGATCACTTTTGAGCAAAAGGCTGCACACACGCAATTCAAGTTGCTCTGATTGTCATTTAGAGTTACATTATAGGATTATTCAACAACAAGTCAAAATGTGCTCGTGAAAGGCAGAAAACAACACTTTGATAGTTTGATATAACTTGAGAACGAATGCAAAAAACAGTCCACTCTAAGAACAGGCCGCTTGGACATTTTCAGAACAGCTCTGTTAATGACTGAAAACAGCTCTCGAAGAGATTGTCAAAAGAGACTCTGAAAACGAAACGTTGATCACTTTTGAGCAAAAGGCTGCACACACGCAATTCAAGTTGCTCTGATTGTCATTTAGAGTTACATTATAGGATTATTCAACAACAAGTCAAAATGTGCTCGTGAAAGGCAGAAAACAACACTTTGATAGTTTGATATAACTTGAGAACGAATGCAAAAAACAGTCCACTCTAAGAACAGGCCGCTTGGACACTTTCAGAACAGCTCTGTTAATGACTGAAAACAGCTCTCGAAGAGATTGTCAAAAGAGACTCTGAAAACGAAACGTTGATCACTTTTGAGCAAAAGGCTGCACACACGCAATTCAAGATGCTCTGATTGTCATTTAGAGTTACATTATAGGATTATTCAACAACAAGTCAAAATGTGCTCGTGAAAGGCAGAAAACAACACTTTGATAGTTTGATATAACTTGAGAACGAATGCAAAAAACAGTCCACTCTAAGAACAGGCCGCTTGGACACTTTCAGAACAGCTCTGTTAATGACTGAAAACAGCTCTCGAAGAGATTGTCAAAAGAGACTCCGAAAACGAAACGTTGATCACTTTTGAGCAAAAGGCTGCACACACGCAATTCAAGTTGCTCTGATTGTCATTTAGAGTTACATTATAGGATTATTCAACAACAAGTCAAAATGTGCTCGTGAAAGGCAGAAAACAACACTTTGATAGTTTGATATAACTTGAGAACGAATGCAAAAAACAGTCCACTCTAAGAACAGGCCGCTTGGACACTTTCAGAACAGCTCTGTTAATGACTGAAAACAGCTCTCGAAGAGATTGTCAAAAGAGACTCCGAAAACGAAACGTTGATCACTTTTGAGCAAAAGGCTGCACACACGCAATTCAAGTTGCTCTGATTGTCATTTAGAGTTACATTATAGGATTATTCAACAACAAGTCAAAATGTGCTCGTGAAAGGCAGAAAACAACACTTTGATAGTTTGATATAACTTGAGAACGAATGCAAAAAACAGTCCACTCTAAGAACAGGCCGCTTGGACACTTTCAGAACAGCTCTGTTAATGACTGAAAACAGCTCTCGAAGAGATTGTCAAAAGAGACTCTGAAAACGAAACGTTGATCACTTTTGAGCAAAAGGCTGCACACACGCAATTCAAGTTGCTCTGATTGTCATTTAGAGTTACATTATAGGATTATTCAACAACAAGTCAAAATGTGCTCGTGAAAGGCAGAAAACAACACTTTGATAGTTTGATATAACTTGAGAACGAATGCAAAAAACAGTCCACTCTAAGAACAGGCCGCTTGGACACTTTCAGAACAGCTCTGTTAATTACTGAAAACAGCTCTCGAAGAGATTGTCAAAAGAGACTCCGAAAACGAAACGTTGATCACTTTTGAGCAAAAGGCTGCACACACGCAATTCAAGTTGCTCTGATTGTCATTTAGAGTTACATTATAGGATTATTCAACAACAAGTCAAAATGTGCTCGTGAAAGGCAGAAAACAACACTTTGATAGTTTGATATAACTTGAGAACGAATGCAAAAAACAGTCCACTCTAAGAACAGGCCGCTTGGACACTTTCAGAACAGCTCTGTTAATGACTGAAAACAGCTCTCGAAGAGATTGTCAAAAGAGACTCTGAAAACGAAACGTTGATCACTTTTGAGCAAAAGGCTGCACACACGCAATTCAAGTTGCTCTGATTGTCATTTAGAGTTACATTATAGGATTATTCAACAACAAGTCAAAATGTGCTCGTGAAAGGCAGAAAACAACACTTTGATAGTTTGATATAACTTGAGAACGAATGCAAAAAACAGTCCACTCTAAGAACAGGCCGCTTGGACACTTTCAGAACAGCTCTGTTAATGACTGAAAACAGCTCTCGAAGAGATTGTCAAAAGAGACTCCGAAAACGAAACGTTGATCACTTTTGAGCAAAAGGCTGCACACACGCAATTCAAGTTGCTCTGATTGTCATTTAGAGTTACATTATAGGATTATTCAACAACAAGTCAAAATGTGCTCGTGAAAGGCAGAAAACAACACTTTGATAGTTTGATATAACTTGAGAACGAATGCAAAACACAGTCCACTCTAAGAACAGGCCGCTTGGACACTTTCAGAACAGCTCTGTTAATGACTGAAAACAGCTCTCGAAGAGATTGTCAAAAGAGACTCCGAAAACGAAACGTTGATCACTTTTGAGCAAAAGGCTGCACACACGCAATTCAAGTTGCTCTGATTGTCATTTAGAGTTACATTATAGGATTATTCAACAACAAGTCAAAATGTGCTCGTGAAAGGCAGAAAACAACACTTTGATAGTTTGATATAACTTGAGAACGAATGCAAAAAACAGTCCACTCTAAGAACAGGCCGCTTGGACATTTTCAGAACAGCTCTGTTAATGACTGAAAACAGCTCTCGAAGAGATTGTCAAAAGAGACTCTGAAAACGAAACGTTGATCACTTTTGAGCAAAAGGCTGCACACACGCAATTCAAGTTGCTCTGATTGTCATTTAGAGTTACATTATAGGATTATTCAACAACAAGTCAAAATGTGCTCGTGAAAGGCAGAAAACAACACTTTGATAGTTTGATATAACTTGAGAACGAATGCAAAAAACAGTCCACTCTAAGAACAGGCCGCTTGGACACTTTCAGAACAGCTCTGTTAATGACTGAAAACAGCTCTCGAAGAGATTGTCAAAAGAGACTCTGAAAACGAAACGTTGATCACTTTTGAGCAAAAGGCTGCACACACGCAATTCAAGATGCTCTGATTGTCATTTAGAGTTACATTATAGGATTATTCAACAACAAGTCAAAATGTGCTCGTGAAAGGCAGAAAACAACACTTTGATAGTTTGATATAACTTGAGAACGAATGCAAAAAACAGTCCACTCTAAGAACAGGCCGCTTGGACACTTTCAGAACAGCTCTGTTAATGACTGAAAACAGCTCTCGAAGAGATTGTCAAAAGAGACTCCGAAAACGAAACGTTGATCACTTTTGAGCAAAAGGCTGCACACACGCAATTCAAGTTGCTCTGATTGTCATTTAGAGTTACATTATAGGATTATTCAACAACAAGTCAAAATGTGCTCGTGAAAGGCAGAAAACAACACTTTGATAGTTTGATATAACTTGAGAACGAATGCAAAAAACAGTCCACTCTAAGAACAGGCCGCTTGGACACTTTCAGAACAGCTCTGTTAATGACTGAAAACAGCTCTCGAAGAGATTGTCAAAAGAGACTCTGAAAACGAAACGTTGATCACTTTTGAGCAAAAGGCTGCACACACGCAATTCAAGTTGCTCTGATTGTCATTTAGAGTTACATTATAGGATTATTCAACAACAAGTCAAAATGTGCTCGTGAAAGGCAGAAAACAACACTTTGATAGTTTGATATAACTTGAGAACGAATGCAAAAAACAGTCCACTCTAAGAACAGGCCGCTTGGACACTTTCAGAACAGCTCTGTTAATGACTGAAAACAGCTCTCGAAGAGATTGTCAAAAGAGACTCTGAAAACGAAACGTTGATCACTTTTGAGCAAAAGGCTGCACACACGCAATTCAAGTTGCTCTGATTGTCATTTAGAGTTACATTATAGGATTATTCAACAACAAGTCAACATGTGCTCGTGAAAGGCAGAAAACAACACTTTGATAGTTTGATATAACTTGAGAACGAATGCAAAAAACAGTCCACTCTAAGAACAGGCCGCTTGGACATTTTCAGAACAGCTCTGTTAATGACTGAAAACAGCTCTCGAAGAGATTGTCAAAAGAGACTCTGAAAACGAAACGTTGATCACTTTTGAGCAAAAGGCTGCACACACGCAATTCAAGATGCTCTGATTGTCATTTAGAGTTACATTATAGGATTATTCAACAACAAGTCAAAATGTGCTCGTGAAAGGCAGAAAACAACACTTTGATAGTTTGATATAACTTGAGAACGAATGCAAAAAACAGTCCACTCTAAGAACAGGCCGCTTGGACACTTTCAGAACAGCTCTGTTAATGACTGAAAACAGCTCTCGAAGAGATTGTCAAAAGAGACTCCGAAAACGAAACGTTGATCACTTTTGAGCAAAAGGCTGCACACACGCAATTCAAGTTGCTCTGATTGTCATTTAGAGTTACATTATAGGATTATTCAACAACAAGTCAAAATGTGCTCGTGAAAGGCAGAAAACAACACTTTGATAGTTTGATATAACTTGAGAACGAATGCAAAAAACAGTCCACTCTAAGAACAGGCCGCTTGGACACTTTCAGAACAGCTCTGTTAATGACTGAAAACAGCTCTCGAAGAGATTGTCAAAAGAGACTCTGAAAACGAAACGTTGATCACTTTTGAGCAAAAGGCTGCACACACGCAATTCAAGTTGCTCTGATTGTCATTTAGAGTTACATTATAGGATTATTCAACAACAAGTCAAAATGTGCTCGTGAAAGGCAGAAAACAACACTTTGATAGTTTGATATAACTTGAGAACGAATGCAAAAAACAGTCCACTCTAAGAACAGGCCGCTTGGACACTTTCAGAACAGCTCTGTTAATGACTGAAAACAGCTCTCGAAGAGATTGTCAAAAGAGACTCTGAAAACGAAACGTTGATCACTTTTGAGCAAAAGGCTGCACACACGCAATTCAAGTTGCTCTGATTGTCATTTAGAGTTACATTATAGGATTATTCAACAACAAGTCAACATGTGCTCGTGAAAGGCAGAAAACAACACTTTGATAGTTTGATATAACTTGAGAACGAATGCAAAAAACAGTCCACTCTAAGAACAGGCCGCTTGGACACTTTCAGAACAGCTCTGTTAATGACTGAAAACAGCTCTCGAAGAGATTGTCAAAAGAGACTCTGAAAACGAAACGTTGATCACTTTTGAGCAAAAGGCTGCACACACGCAATTCAAGTTGCTCTGATTGTCATTTAGAGTTACATTATAGGATTATTCAACAACAAGTCAAAATCTGCTCGTGAAAGGCAGAAAACAACACTTTGATAGTTTGATATAACTTGAGAACGAATGCAAAAAACAGTCCACTCTAAGAACAGGCCGCTTGGACACTTTCAGAACAGCTCTTTTAATGACTGAAAACAGCTCTCGAAGAGATTGTCAAAAGAGACTCCGAAAACGAAACGTTGATCACTTTTGAGCAAAAGGCTGCACACACGCAATTCAAGTTGCTCTGATTGTCATTTAGAGTTACATTATAGGATTATTCAACAACAAGTCAAAATGTGCTCGTGAAAGGCAGAAAACAACACTTTGATAGTTTGATATAACTTGAGAACGAATGCAAAAAACAGTCCACTCTAAGCACAGGCCGCTTGGACACTTTCAGAACAGCTCTGTTAATGACTGAAAACAGCTCTCGAAGAGATTGTCAAAAGAGACTCCGAAAACGAAACGTTGATCACTTTTGAGCAAAAGGCTGCACACACGCAATTCAAGTTGCTCTGATTGTCATTTAGAGTTACATTATAGGATTATTCAACAACAAGTCAAAATGTGCTCGTGAAAGGCAGAAAACAACACTTTGATAGTTTGATATAACTTGAGAACGAATGCAAAAAACAGTCCACTCTAAGAACAGGCCGCTTGGACACTTTCAGAACAGCTCTGTTAATGACTGAAAACAGCTCTCGAAGAGATTGTCAAAAGAGACTCTGAAAACGAAACGTTGATCACTTTTGAGCAAAAGGCTGCACACACGCAATTCAAGATGCTCTGATTGTCATTTAGAGTTACATTATAGGATTATTCAACAACAAGTCAAAATGTGCTCGTGAAAGGCAGAAAACAACACTTTGATAGTTTGATATAACTTGAGAACGAATGCAAAAAACAGTCCACTCTAAGAACAGGCCGCTTGGACACTTTCAGAACAGCTCTGTTAATGACTGAAAACAGCTCTCGAAGAGATTGTCAAAAGAGACTCCGAAAACGAAACGTTGATCACTTTTGAGCAAAAGGCTGCACACACGCAATTCAAGTTGCTCTGATTGTCATTTAGAGTTACATTATAGGATTATTCAACAACAAGTCAAAATGTGCTCGTGAAAGGCAGAAAACAACACTTTGATAGTTTGATATAACTTGAGAACGAATGCAAAAAACAGTCCACTCTAAGAACAGGCCGCTTGGACACTTTCAGAACAGCTCTGTTAATGACTGAAAACAGCTCTCGAAGAGATTGTCAAAAGAGACTCTGAAAACGAAACGTTGATCACTTTTGAGCAAAAGGCTGCACACACGCAATTCAAGTTGCTCTGATTGTCATTTAGAGTTACATTATAGGATTATTCAACAACAAGTCAAAATGTGCTCGTGAAAGGCAGAAAACAACACTTTGATAGTTTGATATAACTTGAGAACGAATGCAAAAAACAGTCCACTCTAAGAACAGGCCGCTTGGACACTTTCAGAACAGCTCTGTTAATGACTGAAAACAGCTCTCGAAGAGATTGTCAAAAGAGACTCTGAAAACGAAACGTTGATCACTTTTGAGCAAAAGGCTGCACACACGCAATTCAAGTTGCTCTGATTGTCATTTAGAGTTACATTATAGGATTATTCAACAACAAGTCAACATGTGCTCGTGAAAGGCAGAAAACAACACTTTGATAGTTTGATATAACTTGAGAACGAATGCAAAAAACAGTCCACTCTAAGAACAGGCCGCTTGGACACTTTCAGAACAGCTCTGTTAATGACTGAAAACAGCTCTCGAAGAGATTGTCAAAAGAGACTCTGAAAACGAAACGTTGATCACTTTTGAGCAAAAGGCTGCACACACGCAATTCAAGTTGCTCTGATTGTCATTTAGAGTTACATTATAGGATTATTCAACAACAAGTCAAAATCTGCTCGTGAAAGGCAGAAAACAACACTTTGATAGTTTGATATAACTTGAGAACGAATGCAAAAAACAGTCCACTCTAAGAACAGGCCGCTTGGACACTTTCAGAACAGCTCTTTTAATGACTGAAAACAGCTCTCGAAGAGATTGTCAAAAGAGACTCCGAAAACGAAACGTTGATCACTTTTGAGCAAAAGGCTGCACACACGCAATTCAAGTTGCTCTGATTGTCATTTAGAGTTACATTATAGGATTATTCAACAACAAGTCAAAATGTGCTCGTGAAAGGCAGAAAACAACACTTTGATAGTTTGATATAACTTGAGAACGAATGCAAAAAACAGTCCACTCTAAGCACAGGCCGCTTGGACACTTTCAGAACAGCTCTGTTAATGACTGAAAACAGCTCTCGAAGAGATTGTCAAAAGAGACTCCGAAAACGAAACGTTGATCACTTTTGAGCAAAAGGCTGCACACACGCAATTCAAGTTGCTCTGATTGTCATTTAGAGTTACATTATAGGATTATTCAACAACAAGTCAAAATGTGCTCGTGAAAGGCAGAAAACAACACTTTGATAGTTTGATATAACTTGAGAACGAATGCAAAAAACAGTCCACTCTAAGAACAGGCCGCTTGGACACTTTCAGAACAGCTCTGTTAATGACTGAAAACAGCTCTCGAAGAGATTGTCAAAAGAGACTCTGAAAACGAAACGTTGATCACTTTTGAGCAAAAGGCTGCACACACGCAATTCAAGTTGCTCTGATTGTCATTTAGAGTTACATTATAGGATTATTCAACAACAAGTCAAAATGTGCTCGTGAAAGGCAGAAAACAACACTTTGATAGTTTGATATAACTTGAGAACGAATGCAAAACACAGTCCACTCTAAGAACAGGCCGCTTGGACACTTTCAGAACAGCTCTGTTAATGACTGAAAGCAGCTCTCGAAGAGATTGTCAAAAGAGACTCTGAAAACGAAACGTTGATCACTTTTGAGCAAAAGGCTGCACACACGCAATTCAAGTTGCTCTGATTGTCATTTAGAGTTACATTATAGGATTATTCAACAACAAGTCAAAATGTGCTCGTGAAAGGCAGAAAACAACACTTTGATAGTTTGATATAACTTGAGAACGAATGCAAAAAACAGTCCACTCTAAGAACAGGCCGCTTGGACACTTTCAGAACAGCTCTGTTAATGACTGAAAACAGCTCTCGAAGAGATTGTCAAAAGAGACTCCGAAAACGAAACGTTGATCACTTTTGAGCAAAAGGCTGCACACACAATTCAAGTTGCTCTGATTGTCATTTAGAGTTACATTATAGGATTATTCAACAACAAGTCAAAATGTGCTCGTGAAAGGCAGAAAACAACACTTTGATAGTTTGATATAACTTGAGAACGAATGCAAAAAACAGTCCACTCTAAGAACAGGCCGCTTGGACACTTTCAGAACAGCTCTGTTAATGACTGAAAACAGCTCTCGAAGAGATTGTCAAAAGAGACTCTGAAAACGAAACGTTGATCACTTTTGAGCAAAAGGCTGCACACACGCAATTCAAGTTGCTCTGATTGTCATTTAGAGTTACATTATAGGATTATTCAACAACAAGTCAAAATGTGCTCGTGAAAGGCAGAAAACAACACTTTGATAGTTTGATATAACTTGAGAACGAATGCAAAAAACAGTCCATTCTAAGAACAGGCCGCTTGGACACTTTCAGAACAGCTCTGTTAATGACTGAAAACAGCTCTCGAAGAGATTGTCAAAAGAGACTCCGAAAACGAAACGTTGATCACTTTTGAGCAAAAGGCTGCACACACGCAATTCAAGTTGCTCTGATTGTCATTTAGAGTTACATTATAGGATTATTCAACAACAAGTCAAAATGTGCTCGTGAAAGGCAGAAAACAACACTTTGATAGTTTGATATAACTTGAGAACGAATGCAAAAAACAGTCCACTCTAAGAACAGGCCGCTTGGACACTTTCAGAACAGCTCTGTTAATGACTGAAAACAGCTCTCGAAGAGATTGTCAAAAGAGACTCTGAAAACGAAACGTTGATCACTTTTGAGCAAAAGGCTGCACACACGCAATTCAAGTTGCTCTGATTGTCATTTAGAGTTACATTATAGGATTATTCAACAACAAGTCAAAATCTGCTCGTGAAAGGCAGAAAACAACACTTTGATAGTTTGATATAACTTGAGAACGAATGCAAAAAACAGTCCACTCTAAGAACAGGCCGCTTGGACACTTTCAGAACAGCTCTTTTAATGACTGAAAACAGCTCTCGAAGAGATTGTCAAAAGAGACTCCGAAAACGAAACGTTGATCACTTTTGAGCAAAAGGCTGCACACACGCAATTCAAGTTGCTCTGATTGTCATTTAGAGTTACATTATAGGATTATTCAACAACAAGTCAAAATGTGCTCGTGAAAGGCAGAAAACAACACTTTGATAGTTTGATATAACTTGAGAACGAATGCAAAAAACAGTCCACTCTAAGAACAGGCCGCTTGGACACTTTCAGAACAGCTCTGTTAATGACTGAAAACAGCTCTCGAAGAGATTGTCAAAAGAGACTCCGAAAACGAAACGTTGATCACTTTTGAGCAAAAGGCTGCACACACGCAATTCAAGTAGCTCTGATTGTCATTTAGAGTTACATTATAGGATTATTCAACAACAAGTCAAAATGTGCTCGTGAAAGGCAGAAAACAACACTTTGATAGTTTGATATAACTTGAGAACGAATGCAAAAAACAGTCCACTCTCAGAACAGGCCGCTTGGACACTTTCAGAACAGCTCTGTTAATGACTGAAAACAGCTCTCGAAGAGATTGTCAAAAGAGACTCCGAAAACGAAACGTTGATCACTTTTGAGCAAAAGGCTGCACACACGCAATTCAAGTTGCTCTGATTGTCATTTAGAGTTACATTATAGGATTATTCAACAACAAGTCAAAATGTGCTCGTGAAAGGCAGAAAACAACACTTTGATAGTTTGATATAACTTGAGAACGAATGCAAAAAACAGTCCACTCTAAGAACAGGCCGCTTGGACACTTTCAGAACAGCTCTGTTAATGACTGAAAACAGCTCTCGAAGAGATTGTCAAAAGAGACTCCGAAAACGAAACGTTGATCACTTTTGAGCAAAAGGCTGCACACACGCAATTCAAGTTGCTCTGATTGTCATTTAGAGTTACATTACAGGATTATTCTACAACAAGTCAAAATGTGCTCGTGAAAGGCAGAAAACAACACTTTGATAGTTTGATATAACTTGAGAACGAATGCAAAAAACAGTCCACTCTAAGAACAGGCCGCTTGGACACTTTCAGAACAGCTCTGTTAATGACTGAAAACAACTCTCGAAGAGATTGTCAAAAGAGACTCCAAAAACGAAACGTTGATCACTTTTGAGCAAAAGGCTGCACACACGCAATTCAAGTTGCTCTGATTGTCATTTAGAGTTACATTATAGGAGCATTCAGCAACAAGTCAAAATGTGCTCCAGAAAAGCAGAAAACAACACTGATAGAACTTGAGAACGAATGCAAAAAACAGTCCACTCTCAGAACAGGCCGCTTGGACACTTTCAGAACAGCTCTGTTAATGACTGAAAACAGCTCTCGAAGAGATTGTCAAAAGAGACTCCGAAAACGAAACGTTGATCACTTTTGAGCAAAAGGCTGCACACACGCAATTCAAGTTGCTCTGATTGTCATTTAGAGTTACATTATAGGATTATTCAACAACAAGTCAAAATGTGCTCGTGAAAGGCAGAAAACAACACTTTGATAGTTTGATATAACTTGAGAACGAATGCAAAAAACAGTCCACTCTAAGAACAGGCCGCTTGGACACTTTCAGAACAGCTCTGTTAATGACTGAAAACAGCTCTCGAAGAGATTGTCAAAAGAGACTCCGAAAACGAAACGTTGATCACTTTTGAGCAAAAGGCTGCACACACGCAATTCAAGTTGCTCTGATTGTCATTTAGAGTTACATTATAGGATTATTCAACAACAAGTCAAAATGTGCTCGTGAAAGGCAGAAAACAACACTTTGATAGTTTGATATAACTTGAGAACGAATGCAAAAAACAGTCCACTCTAAGAACAGGCCGCTTGGACACTTTCAGAACAGCTCTGTTAATGACTGAAAACAGCTCTCGAAGAGATTGTCAAAAGAGACTCCGAAAACGAAACGTTGATCACTTTTGAGCAAAAGGCTGCACACACGCAATTCAAGTTGCTCTGATTGTCATTTAGAGTTACATTATAGGAGCATTCAGCAACAAGTCAAAATGTGCTCCAGAAAAGCAGAAAACAACACTGATAGAACTTGAGAACGAATGCAAAAAACAGTCCACTCTCAGAACAGGCCGCTTGGACACTTTCAGAACAGCTCTGTTAATGACTGAAAACAGCTCTCGAAGAGATTGTCAAAAGAGACTCCGAAAACGAAACGTTGATCACTTTTGAGCAAAAGGCTGCACACACGCAATTCAAGTTGCTCTGATTGTCATTTAGAGTTACATTATAGGATTATTCAACAACAAGTCAAAATGTGCTCGTGAAAGGCAGAAAACAACACTTTGATAGTTTGATATAACTTGAGAACGAATGCAAAAAACAGTCCACTCTAAGAACAGGCCGCTTGGACACTTTCAGAACAGCTCTGTTAATGACTGAAAACAGCTCTCGAAGAGATTGTCAAAAGAGACTCCGAAAACGAAACGTTGATCACTTTTGAGCAAAAGGCTGCACACACGCAATTCAAGTTGCTCTGATTGTCATTTAGAGTTACATTATAGGATTATTCAACAACAAGTCAAAATGTGCTCGTGAAAGGCAGAAAACAACACTTTGATAGTTTGATATAACTTGAGAACGAATGCAAAAAACAGTCCACTCTAAGAACAGGCCGCTTGGACACTTTCAGAACAGCTCTGTTAATGACTGAAAACAGCTCTCGAAGAGATTGTCAAAAGAGACTCTGAAAACGAAACGTTGATCACTTTTGAGCAAAAGGCTGCACACACGCAATTCAAGATGCTCTGATTGTCATTTAGAGTTACATTATAGGATTATTCAACAACAAGTCAAAATGTGCTCGTGAAAGGCAGAAAACAACACTTTGATAGTTTGATATAACTTGAGAACGAATGCAAAAAACAGTCCACTCTAAGAACAGGCCGCTTGGACACTTTCAGAACAGCTCTGTTAATGACTGAAAACAGCTCTCGAAGAGATTGTCAAAAGAGACTCCGAAAACGAAACGTTGATCACTTTTGAGCAAAAGGCTGCACACACGCAATTCAAGTTGCTCTGATTGTCATTTAGAGTTACATTATAGGATTATTCAACAACAAGTCAAAATGTGCTCGTGAAAGGCAGAAAACAACACTTTGATAGTTTGATATAACTTGAGAACGAATGCAAAAAACAGTCCACTCTAAGAACAGGCCGCTTGGACACTTTCAGAACAGCTCTGTTAATGACTGAAAACAGCTCTCGAAGAGATTGTCAAAAGAGACTCTGAAAACGAAACGTTGATCACTTTTGAGCAAAAGGCTGCACACACGCAATTCAAGTTGCTCTGATTGTCATTTAGAGTTACATTATAGGATTATTCAACAACAAGTCAAAATGTGCTCGTGAAAGGCAGAAAACAACACTTTGATAGTTTGATATAACTTGAGAACGAATGCAAAAAACAGTCCACTCTAAGAACAGGCCGCTTGGACACTTTCAGAACAGCTCTGTTAATGACTGAAAACAGCTCTCGAAGAGATTGTCAAAAGAGACTCTGAAAACGAAACGTTGATCACTTTTGAGCAAAAGGCTGCACACACGCAATTCAAGTTGCTCTGATTGTCATTTAGAGTTACATTATAGGATTATTCAACAACAAGTCAACATGTGCTCGTGAAAGGCAGAAAACAACACTTTGATAGTTTGATATAACTTGAGAACGAATGCAAAAAACAGTCCACTCTAAGAACAGGCCGCTTGGACACTTTCAGAACAGCTCTGTTAATGACTGAAAACAGCTCTCGAAGAGATTGTCAAAAGAGACTCTGAAAACGAAACGTTGATCACTTTTGAGCAAAAGGCTGCACACACGCAATTCAAGTTGCTCTGATTGTCATTTAGAGTTACATTATAGGATTATTCAACAACAAGTCAAAATCTGCTCGTGAAAGGCAGAAAACAACACTTTGATAGTTTGATATAACTTGAGAACGAATGCAAAAAACAGTCCACTCTAAGAACAGGCCGCTTGGACACTTTCAGAACAGCTCTTTTAATGACTGAAAACAGCTCTCGAAGAGATTGTCAAAAGAGACTCCGAAAACGAAACGTTGATCACTTTTGAGCAAAAGGCTGCACACACGCAATTCAAGTTGCTCTGATTGTCATTTAGAGTTACATTATAGGATTATTCAACAACAAGTCAAAATGTGCTCGTGAAAGGCAGAAAACAACACTTTGATAGTTTGATATAACTTGAGAACGAATGCAAAAAACAGTCCACTCTAAGCACAGGCCGCTTGGACACTTTCAGAACAGCTCTGTTAATGACTGAAAACAGCTCTCGAAGAGATTGTCAAAAGAGACTCCGAAAACGAAACGTTGATCACTTTTGAGCAAAAGGCTGCACACACGCAATTCAAGTTGCTCTGATTGTCATTTAGAGTTACATTATAGGATTATTCAACAACAAGTCAAAATGTGCTCGTGAAAGGCAGAAAACAACACTTTGATAGTTTGATATAACTTGAGAACGAATGCAAAAAACAGTCCACTCTAAGAACAGGCCGCTTGGACACTTTCAGAACAGCTCTGTTAATGACTGAAAACAGCTCTCGAAGAGATTGTCAAAAGAGACTCTGAAAACGAAACGTTGATCACTTTTGAGCAAAAGGCTGCACACACGCAATTCAAGTTGCTCTGATTGTCATTTAGAGTTACATTATAGGATTATTCAACAACAAGTCAAAATGTGCTCGTGAAAGGCAGAAAACAACACTTTGATAGTTTGATATAACTTGAGAACGAATGCAAAACACAGTCCACTCTAAGAACAGGCCGCTTGGACACTTTCAGAACAGCTCTGTTAATGACTGAAAGCAGCTCTCGAAGAGATTGTCAAAAGAGACTCTGAAAACGAAACGTTGATCACTTTTGAGCAAAAGGCTGCACACACGCAATTCAAGTTGCTCTGATTGTCATTTAGAGTTACATTATAGGATTATTCAACAACAAGTCAAAATGTGCTCGTGAAAGGCAGAAAACAACACTTTGATAGTTTGATATAACTTGAGAACGAATGCAAAAAACAGTCCACTCTAAGAACAGGCCGCTTGGACACTTTCAGAACAGCTCTGTTAATGACTGAAAACAGCTCTCGAAGAGATTGTCAAAAGAGACTCCGAAAACGAAACGTTGATCACTTTTGAGCAAAAGGCTGCACACACAATTCAAGTTGCTCTGATTGTCATTTAGAGTTACATTATAGGATTATTCAACAACAAGTCAAAATGTGCTCGTGAAAGGCAGAAAACAACACTTTGATAGTTTGATATAACTTGAGAACGAATGCAAAAAACAGTCCACTCTAAGAACAGGCCGCTTGGACACTTTCAGAACAGCTCTGTTAATGACTGAAAACAGCTCTCGAAGAGATTGTCAAAAGAGACTCTGAAAACGAAACGTTGATCACTTTTGAGCAAAAGGCTGCACACACGCAATTCAAGTTGCTCTGATTGTCATTTAGAGTTACATTATAGGATTATTCAACAACAAGTCAAAATGTGCTCGTGAAAGGCAGAAAACAACACTTTGATAGTTTGATATAACTTGAGAACGAATGCAAAAAACAGTCCATTCTAAGAACAGGCCGCTTGGACACTTTCAGAACAGCTCTGTTAATGACTGAAAACAGCTCTCGAAGAGATTGTCAAAAGAGACTCCGAAAACGAAACGTTGATCACTTTTGAGCAAAAGGCTGCACACACGCAATTCAAGTTGCTCTGATTGTCATTTAGAGTTACATTATAGGATTATTCAACAACAAGTCAAAATGTGCTCGTGAAAGGCAGAAAACAACACTTTGATAGTTTGATATAACTTGAGAACGAATGCAAAAAACAGTCCACTCTAAGAACAGGCCGCTTGGACACTTTCAGAACAGCTCTGTTAATGACTGAAAACAGCTCTCGAAGAGATTGTCAAAAGAGACTCTGAAAACGAAACGTTGATCACTTTTGAGCAAAAGGCTGCACACACGCAATTCAAGTTGCTCTGATTGTCATTTAGAGTTACATTATAGGATTATTCAACAACAAGTCAAAATCTGCTCGTGAAAGGCAGAAAACAACACTTTGATAGTTTGATATAACTTGAGAACGAATGCAAAAAACAGTCCACTCTAAGAACAGGCCGCTTGGACACTTTCAGAACAGCTCTTTTAATGACTGAAAACAGCTCTCGAAGAGATTGTCAAAAGAGACTCCGAAAACGAAACGTTGATCACTTTTGAGCAAAAGGCTGCACACACGCAATTCAAGTTGCTCTGATTGTCATTTAGAGTTACATTATAGGATTATTCAACAACAAGTCAAAATGTGCTCGTGAAAGGCAGAAAACAACACTTTGATAGTTTGATATAACTTGAGAACGAATGCAAAAAACAGTCCACTCTAAGAACAGGCCGCTTGGACACTTTCAGAACAGCTCTGTTAATGACTGAAAACAGCTCTCGAAGAGATTGTCAAAAGAGACTCCGAAAACGAAACGTTGATCACTTTTGAGCAAAAGGCTGCACACACGCAATTCAAGTAGCTCTGATTGTCATTTAGAGTTACATTATAGGATTATTCAACAACAAGTCAAAATGTGCTCGTGAAAGGCAGAAAACAACACTTTGATAGTTTGATATAACTTGAGAACGAATGCAAAAAACAGTCCACTCTCAGAACAGGCCGCTTGGACACTTTCAGAACAGCTCTGTTAATGACTGAAAACAGCTCTCGAAGAGATTGTCAAAAGAGACTCCGAAAACGAAACGTTGATCACTTTTGAGCAAAAGGCTGCACACACGCAATTCAAGTTGCTCTGATTGTCATTTAGAGTTACATTATAGGATTATTCAACAACAAGTCAAAATGTGCTCGTGAAAGGCAGAAAACAACACTTTGATAGTTTGATATAACTTGAGAACGAATGCAAAAAACAGTCCACTCTAAGAACAGGCCGCTTGGACACTTTCAGAACAGCTCTGTTAATGACTGAAAACAGCTCTCGAAGAGATTGTCAAAAGAGACTCCGAAAACGAAACGTTGATCACTTTTGAGCAAAAGGCTGCACACACGCAATTCAAGTTGCTCTGATTGTCATTTAGAGTTACATTACAGGATTATTCTACAACAAGTCAAAATGTGCTCGTGAAAGGCAGAAAACAACACTTTGATAGTTTGATATAACTTGAGAACGAATGCAAAAAACAGTCCACTCTAAGAACAGGCCGCTTGGACACTTTCAGAACAGCTCTGTTAATGACTGAAAACAACTCTCGAAGAGATTGTCAAAAGAGACTCCAAAAACGAAACGTTGATCACTTTTGAGCAAAAGGCTGCACACACGCAATTCAAGTTGCTCTGATTGTCATTTAGAGTTACATTATAGGAGCATTCAGCAACAAGTCAAAATGTGCTCCAGAAAAGCAGAAAACAACACTGATAGAACTTGAGAACGAATGCAAAAAACAGTCCACTCTCAGAACAGGCCGCTTGGACACTTTCAGAACAGCTCTGTTAATGACTGAAAACAGCTCTCGAAGAGATTGTCAAAAGAGACTCCGAAAACGAAACGTTGATCACTTTTGAGCAAAAGGCTGCACACACGCAATTCAAGTTGCTCTGATTGTCATTTAGAGTTACATTATAGGATTATTCAACAACAAGTCAAAATGTGCTCGTGAAAGGCAGAAAACAACACTTTGATAGTTTGATATAACTTGAGAACGAATGCAAAAAACAGTCCACTCTAAGAACAGGCCGCTTGGACACTTTCAGAACAGCTCTGTTAATGACTGAAAACAGCTCTCGAAGAGATTGTCAAAAGAGACTCCGAAAACGAAACGTTGATCACTTTTGAGCAAAAGGCTGCACACACGCAATTCAAGTTGCTCTGATTGTCATTTAGAGTTACATTATAGGATTATTCAACAACAAGTCAAAATGTGCTCGTGAAAGGCAGAAAACAACACTTTGATAGTTTGATATAACTTGAGAACGAATGCAAAAAACAGTCCACTCTAAGAACAGGCCGCTTGGACACTTTCAGAACAGCTCTGTTAATGACTGAAAACAGCTCTCGAAGAGATTGTCAAAAGAGACTCCGAAAACGAAACGTTGATCACTTTTGAGCAAAAGGCTGCACACACGCAATTCAAGTTGCTCTGATTGTCATTTAGAGTTACATTATAGGAGCATTCAGCAACAAGTCAAAATGTGCTCCAGAAAAGCAGAAAACAACACTGATAGAACTTGAGAACGAATGCAAAAAACAGTCCACTCTCAGAACAGGCCGCTTGGACACTTTCAGAACAGCTCTGTTAATGACTGAAAACAGCTCTCGAAGAGATTGTCAAAAGAGACTCCGAAAACGAAACGTTGATCACTTTTGAGCAAAAGGCTGCACACACGCAATTCAAGTTGCTCTGATTGTCATTTAGAGTTACATTATAGGATTATTCAACAACAAGTCAAAATGTGCTCGTGAAAGGCAGAAAACAACACTTTGATAGTTTGATATAACTTGAGAACGAATGCAAAAAACAGTCCACTCTAAGAACAGGCCGCTTGGACACTTTCAGAACAGCTCTGTTAATGACTGAAAACAGCTCTCGAAGAGATTGTCAAAAGAGACTCCGAAAACGAAACGTTGATCACTTTTGAGCAAAAGGCTGCACACACGCAATTCAAGTTGCTCTGATTGTCATTTAGAGTTACATTATAGGAGCATTCAGCAACAAGTCAAAATGTGCTCCAGAAAAGCAGAAAACAACACTGATAGAACTTGAGAACGAATGCAAAAAACAGTCCACTCTCAGAACAGGCCGCTTGGACACTTTCAGAACAGCTCTGTTAATGACTGAAAACAGCTCTCGAAGAGATTGTCAAAAGAGACTCCGAAAACGAAACGTTGATCACTTTTGAGCAAAAGGCTGCACACAGGCAATTCAAGTTGCTCTGATTGTCATTTAGAGTTAAATTATAGGATTATTCAACAACAAGTCAAAATGTGCTCGTGAAAGGCAGAAAACAACACTTTGATAGTTTGATATAACTTGAGAACGAATGCAAAAAACAGTCCACTCTAAGAACAGGCCGCTTGGACACTTTCAGAACAGCTCTGTTAATGACTGAAAACAGCTCTCGAAGAGATTGTCAAAAGAGACTCCGAAAACGAAACGTTGATCACTTTTGAGCAAAAGGCTGCACACACGCAATTCAAGTTGCTCTGATTGTCATTTAGAGTTACATTATAGGATTATTCTACAACAAGTCAAAATGTGCTCGTGAAAGGCAGAAAACAACACTTTGATAGTTTGATATAACTTGAGAACGAATGCAAAAAACAGTCCACTCTAAGAACAGGCCACTTGGACACTTTCAGAACAGCTCTGTTAATGACTGAAAACAACTCTCGAAGAGATTGTCAAAAGAGACTCCGAAAACGAAACGTTGATCACTTTTGAGCAAAAGGCTGCACACACGCAATTCAAGTTGCTCTGATTGTCATTTAGAGTTACATTATAGGAGCATTCAGCAACAAGTCAAAATGTGCTCCAGAAAAGCAGAAAACAACACTGATAGAACTTGAGAACGAATGCAAAAAACAGTCCACTCTCAGAACAGGCCACTTGGACACTTTCAGAACAGCTCTGTTAATGACTGAAAACAGCTCTCGAAGAGATTGTCAAAAGAGACTCCGAAAACGAAACGTTGATCACTTTTGAGCAAAAGGCTGCACACACGCAATTCAAGTTGCTCTGATTGTCATTTAGAGTTACATTATAGGATTATTCAACAACAAGTCAAAATGTGCTCGTGAAAGGCAGAAAACAACACTTTGATAGTTTGATATAACTTGAGAACGAATGCAAAAAACAGTCCACTCTAAGAACAGGCCGCTTGGACACTTTCAGAACAGCTCTGTTAATGACTGAAAACAGCTCTCGAAGAGATTGTCAAAAGAGACTCCGAAAACGAAACGTTGATCACTTTTGAGCAAAAGGCTGCACACACGCAATTCAAGTTGCTCTGATTGTCATTTAGAGTTACATTATAGGATTATTCTACAACAAGTCAAAATGTGCTCGTGAAAGGCAGAAAACAACACTTTGATAGTTTGATATAACTTGAGAACGAATGCAAAAAACAGTCCACTCTAAGAACAGGCCGCTTGGACACTTTCAGAACAGCTCTGTTAATGACTGAAAACAGCTCTCGAAGAGATTGTCAAAAGAGACTCCGAAAACGAAACGTTGATCACTTTTGAGCAAAAGGCTGCACACACGCAATTCAAGTTGCTCTGATTGTCATTTAGAGTTACATTATAGGATTATTCTACAACAAGTCAAAATGTGCTCGTGAAAGGCAGAAAACAACACTTTGATAGTTTGATATAACTTGAGAACGAATGCAAAAAACAGTCCACTCTAAGAACAGGCCGCTTGGACACTTTCAGAACAGCTCTGTTAATGACTGAAAACAGCTCTCGAAGAGATTGTCAAAAGAGACTCCGAAAACGAAACGTTGATCACTTTTGAGCAAAAGGCTGCACACACGCAATTCAAGTTGCTCTGATTGTCATTTAGAGTTACATTATAGGATTATTCAACAACAAGTCAAAATGTGCTCGTGAAAGGCAGAAAACAACACTTTGATAGTTTGATATAACTTGAGAACGAATGCAAAAAACAGTCCACTCTAAGAACAGGCCGCTTGGACACTTTCAGAACAGCTCTGTTAATGACTGAAAACAGCTCTCGAAGAGATTGTCAAAAGAGACTCCGAAAACGAAACGTTGATCACTTTTGAGCAAAAGGCTGCACACACGCAATTCAAGTTGCTCTGATTGTCATTTAGAGTTACATTATAGGAGCATTCAGCAACAAGTCAAAATGTGCTCCAGAAAAGCAGAAAACAACACTGATAGAACTTGAGAACGAATGCAAAAAACAGTCCACTCTAAGAACAGGCCGCTTGGACACTTTCAGAACAGCTCTGTTAATGACTGAAAACAGCTCTCGAAGAGATTGTCAAAAGAGACTCCGAAAACGAAACGTTCATCACTTTTGAGCAAAAGGCTGCACACACGCAATTCAAGTTGCTCTGATTGTCATTTAGAGTTACATTATAGGAGCATTCAGCAACAAGTCAAAATGTGCTCCAGAAAACCAGAAAACAACACTGATAGAACTTGAGAACGAATGCAAAAAACAGTCCACTCTCAGAACAGGCCGCTTGGACACTTTCAGAACAGCTCTGTTAATGACTGAAAACAGCTCTCGAAGAGATTGTCAAAAGAGACTCCGAAAACGAAACGTTGATCACTTTTGAGCAAAAGGCTGCACACACGCAATTCAAGTTGCTCTGATTGTCATTTAGAGTTACATTATAGGATTATTCAACAACAAGTCAAAATGTGCTCGTGAAAGGCAGAAAACAACACTTTGATAGTTTGATATAACTTGAGAACGAATGCAAAAAACAGTCCACTCTAAGAACAGGCCGCTTGGACACTTTCAGAACAGCTCTGTTAATGACTGAAAACAGCTCTCGAAGAGATTGTCAAAAGAGACTCCGAAAACGAAACGTTGATCACTTTTGAGCAAAAGGCTGCACACACGCAATTCAAGTTGCTCTGATTGTCATTTAGAGTTACATTATAGGAGCATTCAGCAACAAGTCAAAATGTGCTCCAGAAAAGCAGAAAACAACACTGATAGAACTTGAGAACGAATGCAAAAAACAGTCCACTCTAAGAACAGGCCGCTTGGACACTTTCAGAACAGCTCTGTTAATGACTGAAAACAGCTCTCGAAGAGATTGTCAAAAGAGACTCCGAAAACGAAACGTTCATCACTTTTGAGCAAAAGGCTGCACACACGCAATTCAAGTTGCTCTGATTGTCATTTAGAGTTACATTATAGGAGCATTCAGCAACAAGTCAAAATGTGCTCCAGAAAACCAGAAAACAACACTGATAGAACTTGAGAACGAATGCAAAAAACAGTCCACTCTCAGAACAGGCCGCTTGGACACTTTCAGAACAGCTCTGTTAATGACTGAAAACAGCTCTCGAAGAGATTGTCAAAAGAGACTCCGAAAACGAAACGTTGATCACTTTTGAGCAAAAGGCTGCACACACGCAATTCAAGTTGCTCTGATTGTCATTTAGAGTAACATTATAGGATTATTCAACAACAAGTCAAAATGTGCTCGTGAAAGGCAGAAAACAACACTTTGATAGTTTGATATAACTTGAGAACGAATGCAAAAAACAGTCCACTCTAAGAACAGGCCGCTTGGACACTTTCAGAACAGCTCTGTTAATGACTGAAAACAGCTCTCGAAGAGATTGTCAAAAGAGACTCCGAAAACGAAACGTTGATCACTTTTGAGCAAAAGGCTGCACACACGCAATTCAAGTTGCTCTGATTGTCATTTAGAGTTACATTACAGGATTATTCTACAACAAGTCAAAATGTGCTCGTGAAAGGCAGAAAACAACACTTTGATAGTTTGATATAACTTGAGAACGAATGCAAAAAACAGTCCACTCTAAGAACAGGCCGCTTGGACACTTTCAGAACAGCTCTGTTAATGACTGAAAACAGCTCTCGAAGAGATTGTCAAAAGAGACTCCGAAAACGAAACGTTGATCACTTTTGAGCAAAAGGCTGCACACACGCAATTCAAGTTGCTCTGATTGTCATTTAGAGTTACATTATAGGAGCATTCAGCAACAAGTCAAAATGTGCTCCAGAAAAGCAGAAAACAACACTGATAGAACTTGAGAACGAATGCAAAAAACAGTCCACTCTCAGAACAGGCCACTTGGACACTTTCAGAACAGCTCTGTTAATGACTGAAAACAGCTCTCGAAGAGATTGTCAAAAGAGACTCCGAAAACGAAACGTTGATCACTTTTGAGCAAAAGGCTGCACACACGCAATTCAAGTTGCTCTGATTGTCATTTAGAGTTACATTATAGGATTATTCAACAAGTCAAAATGTGCTCGTGAAAGGCAGAAAACAACACTTTGATAGTTTGATATAACTTGAGAACGAATGCAAAAAACAGTCCACTCTAAGAACAGGCCGCTTGGACACTTTCAGAACAGCTCTGTTAATGACTGAAAACAGCTCTCGAAGAGATTGTCAAAAGAGACTCCGAAAACGAAACGTTGATCACTTTTGAGCAAAAGGCTGCACACACGCAATTCAAGTTGCTCTGATTGTCATTTAGAGTTACATTATAGGATTATTCTACAACAAGTCAAAATGTGCTCGTGAAAGGCAGAAAACAACACTTTGATAGTTTGATATAACTTGAGAACGAATGCAAAAAACAGTCCACTCTAAGAACAGGCCGCTTGGACACTTTCAGAACAGCTCTGTTAATGACTGAAAACAGCTCTCGAAGAGATTGTCAAAAGAGACTCCGAAAACGAAACGTTGATCACTTTTGAGCAAAAGGCTGCACACACGCAATTCAAGTTGCTCTGATTGTCATTTAGAGTTACATTATAGGAGCATTCAGCAACAAGTCAAAATGTGCTCCAGAAAAGCAGAAAACAACACTGATAGAACTTGAGAACGAATGCAAAAAACAGTCCACTCTCAGAACAGGCCGCTTGGACACTTTCAGAACAGCTCTGTTAATGACTGAAAACAGCTCTCGAAGAGATTGTCAAAAGAGACTCCGAAAACGAAACGTTGATCACTTTTGAGCAAAAGGCTGCACACACGCAATTCAAGTTGCTCTGATTGTCATTTAGAGTTACATTATAGGATTATTCAACAACAAGTCAAAATGTGCTCGTGAAAGGCAGAAAACAACACTTTGATAGTTTGATATAACTTGAGAACGAATGCAAAAAACAGTCCACTCTAAGAACAGGCCGCTTGGACACTTTCAGAACAGCTCTGTTAATGACTGAAAACAGCTCTCGAAGAGATTGTCAGAAGAGACTCCGAAAACGAAACGTTGATCACTTTTGAGCAAAAGGCTGCACACACAATTCAAGTTGCTCTGATTGTCATTTAGAGTTACATTATAGGATTATTCAACAACAAGTCAAAATGTGCTCGTGAAAGGCAGAAAACAACACTTTGATAGTTTGATATAACTTGAGAACGAATGCAAAAAACAGTCCACTCTAAGAACAGGCCGCTTGGACACTTTCAGAACAGCTCTGTTAATGACTGAAAACAGCTCTCGAAGAGATTGTCAAAAGAGACTCCGAAAACGAAACGTTGATCACTTTTGAGCAAAAGGCTGCACACACGCAATTCAAGTTGCTCTGATTGTCATTTAGAGTTACATTATAGGATTATTCAACAACAAGTCAAAATGTGCTCGTGAAAGGCAGAAAACAACACTTTGATAGTTTGATATAACTTGAGAACGAATGCAAAAAACAGTCCACTCTAAGAACAGGCCGCTTGGACACTTTCAGAACAGCTCTGTTAATGACTGAAAACAGCTCTCGAAGAGATTGTCAAAAGAGACTCTGAAAACGAAACGTTGATCACTTTTGAGCAAAAGGCTGCACACACGCAATTCAAGATGCTCTGATTGTCATTTAGAGTTACATTATAGGATTATTCAACAACAAGTCAAAATGTGCTCGTGAAAGGCAGAAAACAACACTTTGATAGTTTGATATAACTTGAGAACGAATGCAAAAAACAGTCCACTCTAAGAACAGGCCGCTTGGACACTTTCAGAACAGCTCTGTTAATGACTGAAAACAGCTCTCGAAGAGATTGTCAAAAGAGACTCTGAAAACGAAACGTTGATCACTTTTGAGCAAAAGGCTGCACACACGCAATTCAAGTTGCTCTGATTGTCATTTAGAGTTACATTATAGGATTATTCAACAACAAGTCAAAATGTGCTCGTGAAAGGCAGAAAACAACACTTTGATAGTTTGATATAACTTGAGAACGAATGCAAAAAACAGTCCACTCTAAGAACAGGCCGCTTGGACATTTTCAGAACAGCTCTGTTAATGACTGAAAACAGCTCTCGAAGAGATTGTCAAAAGAGACTCTGAAAACGAAACGTTGATCACTTTTGAGCAAAAGGCTGCACACACGCAATTCAAGTTGCTCTGATTGTCATTTAGAGTTACATTATAGGATTATTCAACAAGTCAAAATGTGCTCGTGAAAGGCAGAAAACAACACTTTGATAGTTTGATATAACTTGAGAACGAATGCAAAAAACAGTCCACTCTAAGAACAGGCCGCTTGGACACTTTCAGAACAGCTCTGTTAATGACTGAAAACAGCTCTCGAAGAGATTGTCAAAAGAGACTCTGAAAACGAAACGTTGATCACTTTTGAGCAAAAGGCTGCACACACGCAATTCAAGATGCTCTGATTGTCATTTAGAGTTACATTATAGGATTATTCAACAACAAGTCAAAATGTGCTCGTGAAAGGCAGAAAACAACACTTTGATAGTTTGATATAACTTGAGAACGAATGCAAAAAACAGTCCACTCTAAGAACAGGCCGCTTGGACACTTTCAGAACAGCTCTGTTAATGACTGAAAACAGCTCTCGAAGAGATTGTCAAAAGAGACTCCGAAAACGAAACGTTGATCACTTTTGAGCAAAAGGCTGCACACACGCAATTCAAGTTGCTCTGATTGTCATTTAGAGTTACATTATAGGATTATTCAACAACAAGTCAAAATGTGCTCGTGAAAGGCAGAAAACAACACTTTGATAGTTTGATATAACTTGAGAACGAATGCAAAAAACAGTCCACTCTAAGAACAGGCCGCTTGTACACTTTCAGAACAGCTCTGTTAATGACTGAAAACAGCTCTCGAAGAGATTGTCAAAAGAGACTCTGAAAACGAAACGTTGATCACTTTTGAGCAAAAGGCTGCACACACGCAATTCAAGTTGCTCTGATTGTCATTTAGAGTTACATTATAGGATTATTCAACAACAAGTCAAAATGTGCTCGTGAAAGGCAGAAAACAACACTTTGATAGTTTGATATAACTTGAGAACGAATGCAAAAAACAGTCCATTCTAAGAACAGGCCGCTTGGACACTTTCAGAACAGCTCTGTTAATGACTGAAAACAGCTCTCGAAGAGATTGTCAAAAGAGACTCCGAAAACGAAACGTTGATCACTTTTGAGCAAAAGGCTGCACACACGCAATTCAAGTTGCTCTGATTGTCATTTAGAGTTACATTATAGGATTATTCAACAACAAGTCAAAATGTGCTCGTGAAAGGCAGAAAACAACACTTTGATAGTTTGATATAACTTGAGAACGAATGCAAAAAACAGTCCACTCTAAGAACAGGCCGCTTGGACACTTTCAGAACAGCTCTGTTAATGACTGAAAACAGCTCTCGAAGAGATTGTCAAAAGAGACTCTGAAAACGAAACGTTGATCACTTTTGAGCAAAAGGCTGCACACACGCAATTCAAGTTGCTCTGATTGTCATTTAGAGTTACATTATAGGATTATTCAACAACAAGTCAACATGTGCTCGTGAAAGGCAGAAAACAACACTTTGATAGTTTGATATAACTTGAGAACGAATGCAAAAAACAGTCCACTCTAAGAACAGGCCGCTTGGACACTTTCAGAACAGCTCTGTTAATGACTGAAAACAGCTCTCGAAGAGATTGTCAAAAGAGACTCCGAAAACGAAACGTTGATCACTTTTGAGCAAAAGGCTGCACACACGCAATTCAAGTTTCTCTGATTGTCATTTAGAGTTACATTATAGGATTATTCAACAACAAGTCAAAATGTGCTCGTGAAAGGCAGAAAACAACACTTTGATAGTTTGATATAACTTGAGAACGAATGCAAAAAACAGTCCACTCTAAGAACAGGCCGCTTGGACACTTTCAGAACAGCTCTGTTAATGACTGAAAACAGCTCTCGAAGAGATTGTCAAAAGAGACTCCGAAAACGAAACGTTGATCACTTTTGAGCAAAAGGCTGCACACACGCAATTCAAGTTGCTCTGATTGTCATTTAGAGTTACATTATAGGATTATTCAACAACAAGTCAAAATGTGCTCGTGAAAGGCAGAAAACAACACTTTGATAGTTTGATATAACTTGAGAACGAATGCAAAAAACAGTCCACTCTAAGAACAGGCCGCTTGGACACTTTCAGAACAGCTCTGTTAATGACTGAAAACAGCTCTCGAAGAGATTGTCAAAAGAGACTCCGAAAACGAAACGTTGATCACTTTTGAGCAAAAGGCTGCACACACGCAATTCAAGTTGCTCTGATTGTCATTTAGAGTTACATTATAGGATTATTCAACAACAAGTCAAAATGTGCTCGTGAAAGGCAGAAAACAACACTTTGATAGTTTGATATAACTTGAGAACGAATGCAAAAAACAGTCCACTCTAAGAACAGGCCGCTTGGACACTTTCAGAACAGCTCTGTTAATGACTGAAAACAGCTCTCGAAGAGATTGTCAAAAGAGACTCTGAAAACGAAACGTTGATCACTTTTGAGCAAAAGGCTGCACACACGCAATTCAAGTTGCTCTGATTGTCATTTAGAGTTACATTATAGGATTATTCAACAACAAGTCAAAATGTGCTCGTGAAAGGCAGAAAACAACACTTTGATAGTTTGATATAACTTGAGAACGAATGCAAAAAACAGTCCACTCTAAGAACAGGCCGCTTGGACACTTTCAGAACAGCTCTGTTAATGACTGAAAACAGCTCTCGAAGAGATTGTCAAAAGAGACTCTGAAAACGAAACGTTGATCACTTTTGAGCAAAAGGCTGCACACACGCAATTCAAGTTGCTCTGATTGTCATTTAGAGTTACATTATAGGATTATTCAACAACAAGTCAAAATGTGCTCGTGAAAGGCAGAAAACAACACTTTGATAGTTTGATATAACTTGAGAACGAATGCAAAAAACAGTCCACTCTAAGAACAGGCCGCTTGGACACTTTCAGAACAGCTCTGTTAATGACTGAAAACAGCTCTCGAAGAGATTGTCAAAAGAGACTCTGAAAACGAAACGTTGATCACTTTTGAGCAAAAGGCTGCACACACGCAATTCAAGTTGCTCTGATTGTCATTTAGAGTTACATTATAGGATTATTCAACAACAAGTCAAAATGTGCTCGTGAAAGGCAGAAAACAACACTTTGATAGTTTGATATAACTTGAGAACGAATGCAAAAAACAGTCCACTCTAAGAACAGGCCGCTTGGACATTTTCAGAACAGCTCTGTTAATGACTGAAAACAGCTCTCGAAGAGATTGTCAAAAGAGACTCTGAAAACGAAACGTTGATCACTTTTGAGCAAAAGGCTGCACACACGCAATTCAAGTTGCTCTGATTGTCATTTAGAGTTACATTATAGGATTATTCAACAAGTCAAAATGTGCTCGTGAAAGGCAGAAAACAACACTTTGATAGTTTGATATAACTTGAGAACGAATGCAAAAAACAGTCCACTCTAAGAACAGGCCGCTTGGACACTTTCAGAACAGCTCTGTTAATGACTGAAAACAGCTCTCGAAGAGATTGTCAAAAGAGACTCTGAAAACGAAACGTTGATCACTTTTGAGCAAAAGGCTGCACACACGCAATTCAAGATGCTCTGATTGTCATTTAGAGTTACATTATAGGATTATTCAACAACAAGTCAAAATGTGCTCGTGAAAGGCAGAAAACAACACTTTGATAGTTTGATATAACTTGAGAACGAATGCAAAAAACAGTCCACTCTAAGAACAGGCCGCTTGGACACTTTCAGAACAGCTCTGTTAATGACTGAAAACAGCTCTCGAAGAGATTGTCAAAAGAGACTCCGAAAACGAAACGTTGATCACTTTTGAGCAAAAGGCTGCACACACGCAATTCAAGTTGCTCTGATTGTCATTTAGAGTTACATTATAGGATTATTCAACAACAAGTCAAAATGTGCTCGTGAAAGGCAGAAAACAACACTTTGATAGTTTGATATAACTTGAGAACGAATGCAAAAAACAGTCCACTCTAAGAACAGGCCGCTTGTACACTTTCAGAACAGCTCTGTTAATGACTGAAAACAGCTCTCGAAGAGATTGTCAAAAGAGACTCTGAAAACGAAACGTTGATCACTTTTGAGCAAAAGGCTGCACACACGCAATTCAAGTTGCTCTGATTGTCATTTAGAGTTACATTATAGGATTATTCAACAACAAGTCAAAATGTGCTCGTGAAAGGCAGAAAACAACACTTTGATAGTTTGATATAACTTGAGAACGAATGCAAAAAACAGTCCATTCTAAGAACAGGCCGCTTGGACACTTTCAGAACAGCTCTGTTAATGACTGAAAACAGCTCTCGAAGAGATTGTCAAAAGAGACTCCGAAAACGAAACGTTGATCACTTTTGAGCAAAAGGCTGCACACACGCAATTCAAGTTGCTCTGATTGTCATTTAGAGTTACATTATAGGATTATTCAACAACAAGTCAAAATGTGCTCGTGAAAGGCAGAAAACAACACTTTGATAGTTTGATATAACTTGAGAACGAATGCAAAAAACAGTCCACTCTAAGAACAGGCCGCTTGGACACTTTCAGAACAGCTCTGTTAATGACTGAAAACAGCTCTCGAAGAGATTGTCAAAAGAGACTCTGAAAACGAAACGTTGATCACTTTTGAGCAAAAGGCTGCACACACGCAATTCAAGTTGCTCTGATTGTCATTTAGAGTTACATTATAGGATTATTCAACAACAAGTCAACATGTGCTCGTGAAAGGCAGAAAACAACACTTTGATAGTTTGATATAACTTGAGAACGAATGCAAAAAACAGTCCACTCTAAGAACAGGCCGCTTGGACACTTTCAGAACAGCTCTGTTAATGACTGAAAACAGCTCTCGAAGAGATTGTCAAAAGAGACTCCGAAAACGAAACGTTGATCACTTTTGAGCAAAAGGCTGCACACACGCAATTCAAGTTTCTCTGATTGTCATTTAGAGTTACATTATAGGATTATTCAACAACAAGTCAAAATGTGCTCGTGAAAGGCAGAAAACAACACTTTGATAGTTTGATATAACTTGAGAACGAATGCAAAAAACAGTCCACTCTAAGAACAGGCCGCTTGGACACTTTCAGAACAGCTCTGTTAATGACTGAAAACAGCTCTCGAAGAGATTGTCAAAAGAGACTCCGAAAACGAAACGTTGATCACTTTTGAGCAAAAGGCTGCACACACGCAATTCAAGTTGCTCTGATTGTCATTTAGAGTTACATTATAGGAGTATTCAACAACAAGTCAAAATGTGCTCGTGAAAGGCAGAAAACAACACTTTGATAGTTTGATATAACTTGAGAACGAATGCAAAAAACAGTCCACTCTAAGAACAGGCCGCTTGGACACTTTCAGAACAGCTCTGTTAATGACTGAAAACAGCTCTCGAAGAGATTGTCAAAAGAGACTCCGAAAACGAAACGTTGATCACTTTTGAGCAAAAGGCTGCACACACGCAATTCAAGTTGCTCTGATTGTCATTTAGAGTTACATTATAGGATTATTCAACAACAAGTCAAAATGTGCTCGTGAAAGGCAGAAAACAACACTTTGATAGTTTGATATAACTTGAGAACGAATGCAAAAAACAGTCCACTCTAAGAACAGGCCGCTTGGACACTTTCAGAACAGCTCTGTTAATGACTGAAAACAGCTCTCGAAGAGATTGTCAAAAGAGACTCTGAAAACGAAACGTTGATCACTTTTGAGCAAAAGGCTGCACACACGCAATTCAAGTTGCTCTGATTGTCATTTAGAGTTACATTATAGGATTATTCAACAACAAGTCAAAATGTGCTCGTGAAAGGCAGAAAACAACACTTTGATAGTTTGATATAACTTGAGAACGAATGCAAAAAACAGTCCACTCTAAGAACAGGCCGCTTGGACACTTTCAGAACAGCTCTGTTAATGACTGAAAACAGCTCTCGAAGAGATTGTCAAAAGAGACTCTGAAAACGAAACGTTGATCACTTTTGAGCAAAAGGCTGCACACACGCAATTCAAGTTGCTCTGATTGTCATTTAGAGTTACATTATAGGATTATTCAACAACAAGTCAAAATGTGCTCGTGAAAGGCAGAAAACAACACTTTGATAGTTTGATATAACTTGAGAACGAATGCAAAAAACAGTCCATTCTAAGAACAGGCCGCTTGGACACTTTCAGAACAGCTCTGTTAATGACTGAAAACAGCTCTCGAAGAGATTGTCAAAAGAGACTCCGAAAACGAAACGTTGATCACTTTTGAGCAAAAGGCTGCACACACGCAATTCAAGTTGCTCTGATTGTCATTTAGAGTTACATTATAGGATTATTCAACAACAAGTCAAAATGTGCTCGTGAAAGGCAGAAAACAACACTTTGCTAGTTTGATATAACTTGAGAACGAATGCAAAAAACAGTCCACTCTAAGAACAGGCCGCTTGGACACTTTCAGAACAGCTCTGTTAATGACTGAAAACAGCTCTCGAAGAGATTGTCAAAAGAGACTCTGAAAACGAAACGTTGATCACTTTTGAGCAAAAGGCTGCACACACGCAATTCAAGTTGCTCTGATTGTCATTTAGAGTTACATTATAGGATTATTCAACAACAAGTCAACATGTGCTCGTGAAAGGCAGAAAACAACACTTTGATAGTTTGATATAACTTGAGAACGAATGCAAAAAACAGTCCACTCTAAGAACAGGCCGCTTGGACACTTTCAGAACAGCTCTGTTAATGACTGAAAACAGCTCTCGAAGAGATTGTCAAAAGAGACTCTGAAAACGAAACGTTGATCACTTTTGAGCAAAAGGCTGCACACACGCAATTCAAGTTGCTCTGATTGTCATTTAGAGTTACATTATAGGATTATTCAACAACAAGTCAAAATCTGCTCGTGAAAGGCAGAAAACAACACTTTGATAGTTTGATATAACTTGAGAACGAATGCAAAAAACAGTCCACTCTAAGAACAGGCCGCTTGGACACTTTCAGAACAGCTCTTTTAATGACTGAAAACAGCTCTCGAAGAGATTGTCAAAAGAGACTCCGAAAACGAAACGTTGATCACTTTTGAGCAAAAGGCTGCACACACGCAATTCAAGTTGCTCTGATTGTCATTTAGAGTTACATTATAGGATTATTCAACAACAAGTCAAAATGTGCTCGTGAAAAGCAGAAAACAACACTTTGATAGTTTGATATAACTTGAGAACGAATGCAAAAAACAGTCCACTCTAAGAACAGGCCGCTTGGACACTTTCAGAACAGCTCTGTTAATGACTGAAAACAGCTCTCGAAGAGATTGTCAAAAGAGACTCCGAAAACGAAACGTTGATCACTTTTGAGCAAAAGGCTGCACACACGCAATTCAAGTAGCTCTGATTGTCATTTAGAGTTACATTATAGGATTATTCAACAACAAGTCAAAATGTGCTCGTGAAAGGCAGAAAACAACACTTTGATAGTTTGATATAACTTGAGAACGAATGCAAAAAACAGTCCACTCTAAGAACAGGCCGCTTGGACACTTTCAGAACAGCCCTGTTAATGACTGAAAACAGCTCTCGAAGAGATTGTCAAAAGAGACTCTGAAAACGAAACGTTGATCACTTTTGAGCAAAAGGCTGCACACACGCAATTCAAGATGCTCTGATTGTCATTTAGAGTTACATTATAGGATTATTCAACAACAAGTCAAAATGTGCTCGTGAAAGGCAGAAAACAACACTTTGATAGTTTGATATAACTTGAGAACGAATGCAAAAAACAGTCCACTCTAAGAACAGGCCGCTTGGACACTTTCAGAACAGCTCTGTTAATGACTGAAAACAGCTCTCGAAGAGATTGTCAAAAGAGACTCCGAAAACGAAACGTTGATCACTTTTGAGCAAAAGGCTGCACACACGCAATTCAAGTTGCTCTGATTGTCATTTAGAGTTACATTATAGGATTATTCAACAACAAGTCAAAATGTGCTCGTGAAAGGCAGAAAACAACACTTTGATAGTTTGATATAACTTGAGAACGAATGCAAAAAACAGTCCACTCTAAGAACAGGCCGCTTGTACACTTTCAGAACAGCTCTGTTAATGACTGAAAACAGCTCTCGAAGAGATTGTCAAAAGAGACTCTGAAAACGAAACGTTGATCACTTTTGAGCAAAAGGCTGCACACACGCAATTCAAGTTGCTCTGATTGTCATTTAGAGTTACATTATAGGATTATTCAACAACAAGTCAAAATGTGCTCGTGAAAGGCAGAAAACAACACTTTGATAGTTTGATATAACTTGAGAACGAATGCAAAAAACAGTCCATTCTAAGAACAGGCCGCTTGGACACTTTCAGAACAGCTCTGTTAATGACTGAAAACAGCTCTCGAAGAGATTGTCAAAAGAGACTCCGAAAACGAAACGTTGATCACTTTTGAGCAAAAGGCTGCACACACGCAATTCAAGTTGCTCTGATTGTCATTTAGAGTTACATTATAGGATTATTCAACAACAAGTCAAAATGTGCTCGTGAAAGGCAGAAAACAACACTTTGATAGTTTGATATAACTTGAGAACGAATGCAAAAAACAGTCCACTCTAAGAACAGGCCGCTTGGACACTTTCAGAACAGCTCTGTTAATGACTGAAAACAGCTCTCGAAGAGATTGTCAAAAGAGACTCTGAAAACGAAACGTTGATCACTTTTGAGCAAAAGGCTGCACACACGCAATTCAAGTTGCTCTGATTGTCATTTAGAGTTACATTATAGGATTATTCAACAACAAGTCAACATGTGCTCGTGAAAGGCAGAAAACAACACTTTGATAGTTTGATATAACTTGAGAACGAATGCAAAAAACAGTCCACTCTAAGAACAGGCCGCTTGGACACTTTCAGAACAGCTCTGTTAATGACTGAAAACAGCTCTCGAAGAGATTGTCAAAAGAGACTCCGAAAACGAAACGTTGATCACTTTTGAGCAAAAGGCTGCACACACGCAATTCAAGTTTCTCTGATTGTCATTTAGAGTTACATTATAGGATTATTCAACAACAAGTCAAAATGTGCTCGTGAAAGGCAGAAAACAACACTTTGATAGTTTGATATAACTTGAGAACGAATGCAAAAAACAGTCCACTCTAAGAACAGGCCGCTTGGACACTTTCAGAACAGCTCTGTTAATGACTGAAAACAGCTCTCGAAGAGATTGTCAAAAGAGACTCCGAAAACGAAACGTTGATCACTTTTGAGCAAAAGGCTGCACACACGCAATTCAAGTTGCTCTGATTGTCATTTAGAGTTACATTATAGGAGTATTCAACAACAAGTCAAAATGTGCTCGTGAAAGGCAGAAAACAACACTTTGATAGTTTGATATAACTTGAGAACGAATGCAAAAAACAGTCCACTCTAAGAACAGGCCGCTTGGACACTTTCAGAACAGCTCTGTTAATGACTGAAAACAGCTCTCGAAGAGATTGTCAAAAGAGACTCCGAAAACGAAACGTTGATCACTTTTGAGCAAAAGGCTGCACACACGCAATTCAAGTTGCTCTGATTGTCATTTAGAGTTACATTATAGGATTATTCAACAACAAGTCAAAATGTGCTCGTGAAAGGCAGAAAACAACACTTTGATAGTTTGATATAACTTGAGAACGAATGCAAAAAACAGTCCACTCTAAGAACAGGCCGCTTGGACACTTTCAGAACAGCTCTGTTAATGACTGAAAACAGCTCTCGAAGAGATTGTCAAAAGAGACTCTGAAAACGAAACGTTGATCACTTTTGAGCAAAAGGCTGCACACACGCAATTCAAGTTGCTCTGATTGTCATTTAGAGTTACATTATAGGATTATTCAACAACAAGTCAAAATGTGCTCGTGAAAGGCAGAAAACAACACTTTGATAGTTTGATATAACTTGAGAACGAATGCAAAAAACAGTCCACTCTAAGAACAGGCCGCTTGGACACTTTCAGAACAGCTCTGTTAATGACTGAAAACAGCTCTCGAAGAGATTGTCAAAAGAGACTCTGAAAACGAAACGTTGATCACTTTTGAGCAAAAGGCTGCACACACGCAATTCAAGTTGCTCTGATTGTCATTTAGAGTTACATTATAGGATTATTCAACAACAAGTCAAAATGTGCTCGTGAAAGGCAGAAAACAACACTTTGATAGTTTGATATAACTTGAGAACGAATGCAAAAAACAGTCCATTCTAAGAACAGGCCGCTTGGACACTTTCAGAACAGCTCTGTTAATGACTGAAAACAGCTCTCGAAGAGATTGTCAAAAGAGACTCCGAAAACGAAACGTTGATCACTTTTGAGCAAAAGGCTGCACACACGCAATTCAAGTTGCTCTGATTGTCATTTAGAGTTACATTATAGGATTATTCAACAACAAGTCAAAATGTGCTCGTGAAAGGCAGAAAACAACACTTTGCTAGTTTGATATAACTTGAGAACGAATGCAAAAAACAGTCCACTCTAAGAACAGGCCGCTTGGACACTTTCAGAACAGCTCTGTTAATGACTGAAAACAGCTCTCGAAGAGATTGTCAAAAGAGACTCTGAAAACGAAACGTTGATCACTTTTGAGCAAAAGGCTGCACACACGCAATTCAAGTTGCTCTGATTGTCATTTAGAGTTACATTATAGGATTATTCAACAACAAGTCAACATGTGCTCGTGAAAGGCAGAAAACAACACTTTGATAGTTTGATATAACTTGAGAACGAATGCAAAAAACAGTCCACTCTAAGAACAGGCCGCTTGGACACTTTCAGAACAGCTCTGTTAATGACTGAAAACAGCTCTCGAAGAGATTGTCAAAAGAGACTCTGAAAACGAAACGTTGATCACTTTTGAGCAAAAGGCTGCACACACGCAATTCAAGTTGCTCTGATTGTCATTTAGAGTTACATTATAGGATTATTCAACAACAAGTCAAAATCTGCTCGTGAAAGGCAGAAAACAACACTTTGATAGTTTGATATAACTTGAGAACGAATGCAAAAAACAGTCCACTCTAAGAACAGGCCGCTTGGACACTTTCAGAACAGCTCTTTTAATGACTGAAAACAGCTCTCGAAGAGATTGTCAAAAGAGACTCCGAAAACGAAACGTTGATCACTTTTGAGCAAAAGGCTGCACACACGCAATTCAAGTTGCTCTGATTGTCATTTAGAGTTACATTATAGGATTATTCAACAACAAGTCAAAATGTGCTCGTGAAAAGCAGAAAACAACACTTTGATAGTTTGATATAACTTGAGAACGAATGCAAAAAACAGTCCACTCTAAGAACAGGCCGCTTGGACACTTTCAGAACAGCTCTGTTAATGACTGAAAACAGCTCTCGAAGAGATTGTCAAAAGAGACTCCGAAAACGAAACGTTGATCACTTTTGAGCAAAAGGCTGCACACACGCAATTCAAGTAGCTCTGATTGTCATTTAGAGTTACATTATAGGATTATTCAACAACAAGTCAAAATGTGCTCGTGAAAGGCAGAAAACAACACTTTGATAGTTTGATATAACTTGAGAACGAATGCAAAAAACAGTCCACTCTAAGAACAGGCCGCTTGGACACTTTCAGAACAGCCCTGTTAATGACTGAAAACAGCTCTCGAAGAGATTGTCAAAAGAGACTCTGAAAACGAAACGTTGATCACTTTTGAGCAAAAGGCTGCACACACGCAATTCAAGTTGCTCTGATTGTCATTTAGAGTTACATTATAGGATTATTCAACAACAAGTCAAAATGTGCTCGTGAAAGGCAGAAAACAACACTTTGATAGTTTGATATAACTTGAGAACGAATGCAAAAAACAGTCCACTCTAAGAACAGGCCGCTTGGACACTTTCAGAACAGCTCTGTTAATGACTGAAAACAGCTCTCGAAGAGATTGTCAAAAGAGACTCCGAAAACGAAACGTTGATCACTTTTGAGCAAAAGGCTGCACACACGCAATTCAAGTTGCTCTGATTGTCATTTAGAGTTACATTATAGGATTATTCAACAACAAGTCAAAATGTGCTCGTGAAAGGCAGAAAACAACACTTTGATAGTTTGATATAACTTGAGAACGAATGCAAAAAACAGTCCACTCTAAGAACAGGCCGCTTGGACACTTTCAGAACAGCTCTGTTAATGACTGAAAACAGCTCTCGAAGAGATTGTCAAAAGAGACTCCGAAAACGAAACGTTGATCACTTTTGAGCAAAAGGCTGCACACACGCAATTCAAGTTGCTCTGATTGTCATTTAGAGTTACATTATAGGATTATTCAACAACAAGTCAAAATGTGCTCGTGAAAGGCAGAAAACAACACTTTGATAGTTTGATATAACTTGAGAACGAATGCAAAACACAGTCCACTCTAAGAACAGGCCGCTTGGACACTTTCAGAACAGCTCTGTTAATGACTGAAAACAGCTCTCGAAGAGATTGTCAAAAGAGACTCCGAAAACGAAACGTTGATCACTTTTGAGCAAAAGGCTGCACACACAATTCAAGTTGCTCTGATTGTCATTTAGAGTTACATTATAGGATTATTCAACAACAAGTCAAAATGTGCTCGTGAAAGGCAGAAAACAACACTTTGATAGTTTGATATAACTTGAGAACGAATGCAAAACACAGTCCACTCTAAGAACAGGCCGCTTGGACACTTTCAGAACAGCTCTGTTAATGACTGAAAACAGCTCTCGAAGAGATTGTCAAAAGAGACTCCGAAAACGAAACGTTGATCACTTTTGAGCAAAAGGCTGCACACACAATTCAAGTTGCTCTGATTGTCATTTAGAGTTACATTATAGGATTATTCAACAACAAGTCAAAATGTGCTCGTGAAAGGCAGAAAACAACACTTTGATAGTTTGATATAACTTGAGAACGAATGCAAAAAACAGTCCACTCTAAGAACAGGCCGCTTGGACACTTTCAGAACAGCTCTGTTAATGACTGAAAACAGCTCTCGAAGAGATTGTCAAAAGAGACTCCGAAAACGAAACGTTGATCACTTTTGAGCAAAAGGCTGCACACACAATTCAAGTTGCTCTGATTGTCATTTAGAGTTACATTATAGGATTATTCAACAACAAGTCAAAATGTGCTCGTGAAAGGCAGAAAACAACACTTTGATAGTTTGATATAACTTGAGAACGAATGCAAAAAACAGTCCACTCTAAGAACAGGCCGCTTGGACACTTTCAGAACAGCTCTGTTAATGACTGAAAACAGCTCTCGAAGAGATTGTCAAAAGAGACTCCGAAAACGAAACGTTGATCACTTTTGAGCAAAAGGCTGCACACACGCAATTCAAGTTGCTCTGATTGTCATTTAGAGTTACATTATAGGATTATTCAACAACAAGTCAAAATGTGCTCGTGAAAGGCAGAAAACAACACTTTGATAGTTTGATATAACTTGAGAACGAATGCAAAAAACAGTCCATTCTAAGAACAGGCCGCTTGGACACTTTCAGAACAGCTCTGTTAATGACTGAAAACAGCTCTCGAAGAGATTGTCAAAAGAGACTCCGAAAACGAAACGTTGATCACTTTTGAGCAAAAGGCTGCACACACGCAATTCAAGTTACTCTGATTGTCATTTAGAGTTACATTATAGGATTATTCAACAACAAGTCAAAATGTGCTCGTGAAAGGCAGAAAACAACACTTTGATAGTTTGATATAACTTGAGAACGAATGCAAAAAACAGTCCACTCTAAGAACAGGCCGCTTGGACACTTTCAGAACAGCTCTGTTAATGACTGAAAACAGCTCTCGAAGAGATTGTCAAAAGAGACTCTGAAAACGAAACGTTGATCACTTTTGAGCAAAAGGCTGCACACACGCAATTCAAGTTGCTCTGATTGTCATTTAGAGTTACATTATAGGATTATTCAACAACAAGTCAACATGTGCTCGTGAAAGGCAGAAAACAACACTTTGATAGTTTGATATAACTTGAGAACGAATGCAAAAAACAGTCCACTCTAAGAACAGGCCGCTTGGACACTTTCAGAACAGCTCTGTTAATGACTGAAAACAGCTCTCGAAGAGATTGTCAAAAGAGACTCTGAAAACGAAACGTTGATCACTTTTGAGCAAAAGGCTGCACACACGCAATTCAAGTTGCTCTGATTGTCATTTAGAGTTACATTATAGGATTATTCAACAACAAGTCAAAATGTGCTCGTGAAAGGCAGAAAACAACACTTTGATAGTTTGATATAACTTGAGAACGAATGCAAAAAACACAGTCCACTCTAAGAACAGGCCGCTTGGACACTTTCAGAACAGCTCTGTTAATGACTGAAAACAGCTCTCGAAGAGATTGTCAAAAGAGACTCCGAAAACGAAACGTTGATCACTTTTGAGAAAAAGGCTGCACACACGCAATTCAAGTTGCTCTGATTGTCATTTAGAGTTACATTATAGGATTATTCAACAACAAGTCAAAATGTGCTCGTGAAAGGCAGAAAACAACACTTTGATAGTTTGATATAACTTGAGAACGAATGCAAAAAACAGTCCACTCTAAGAACAGGCCGCTTGGACACTTTCAGAACAGCTCTGTTAATGACTGAAAACAGCTCTCGAAGAGATTGTCAAAAGAGACTCCGAAAACGAAACGTTGATCACTTTTGAGCAAAAGGCTGCACACACGCAATTCAAGTTGCTCTGATTGTCATTTAGAGTTACATTATAGGATTATTCAACAACAAGTCAAAATGTGCTCGTGAAAGGCAGAAAACAACACTTTGATAGTTTGATATAACTTGAGAACGAATGCAAAAAACAGTCCACTCTAAGAACAGGCCGCTTGGACACTTTCAGAACAGCTCTGTTAATGACTGAAAACAGCTCTCGAAGAGATTGTCAAAAGAGACTCCGAAAACGAAACGTTGATCACTTTTGAGCAAAAGGCTGCACACACGCAATTCAAGTTGCTCTGATTGTCATTTAGAGTTACATTATAGGATTATTCAACAACAAGTCAAAATGTGCTCGTGAAAGGCAGAAAACAACACTTTGATAGTTTGATATAACTTGAGAACGAATGCAAAAAACAGTCCACTCTAAGAACAGGCCGCTTGGACACTTTCAGAACAGCTCTGTTAATGACTGAAAACAGCTCTCGAAGAGATTGTCAAAAGAGACTCCGAAAACGAAACGTTGATCACTTTTGAGCAAAAGGCTGCACACACGCAATTCAAGTTGCTCTGATTGTCATTTAGAGTTACATTATAGGATTATTCAACAACAAGTCAAAATGTGCTCGTGAAAGGCAGAAAACAACACTTTGATAGTTTGATATAACTTGAGAACGAATGCAAAACACAGTCCACTCTAAGAACAGGCCGCTTGGACACTTTCAGAACAGCTCTGTTAATGACTGAAAACAGCTCTCGAAGAGATTGTCAAAAGAGACTCCGAAAACGAAACGTTGATCACTTTTGAGCAAAAGGCTGCACACACAATTCAAGTTGCTCTGATTGTCATTTAGAGTTACATTATAGGATTATTCAACAACAAGTCAAAATGTGCTCGTGAAAGGCAGAAAACAACACTTTGATAGTTTGATATAACTTGAGAACGAATGCAAAACACAGTCCACTCTAAGAACAGGCCGCTTGGACACTTTCAGAACAGCTCTGTTAATGACTGAAAACAGCTCTCGAAGAGATTGTCAAAAGAGACTCCGAAAACGAAACGTTGATCACTTTTGAGCAAAAGGCTGCACACACAATTCAAGTTGCTCTGATTGTCATTTAGAGTTACATTATAGGATTATTCAACAACAAGTCAAAATGTGCTCGTGAAAGGCAGAAAACAACACTTTGATAGTTTGATATAACTTGAGAACGAATGCAAAAAACAGTCCACTCTAAGAACAGGCCGCTTGGACACTTTCAGAACAGCTCTGTTAATGACTGAAAACAGCTCTCGAAGAGATTGTCAAAAGAGACTCCGAAAACGAAACGTTGATCACTTTTGAGCAAAAGGCTGCACACACAATTCAAGTTGCTCTGATTGTCATTTAGAGTTACATTATAGGATTATTCAACAACAAGTCAAAATGTGCTCGTGAAAGGCAGAAAACAACACTTTGATAGTTTGATATAACTTGAGAACGAATGCAAAAAACAGTCCACTCTAAGAACAGGCCGCTTGGACACTTTCAGAACAGCTCTGTTAATGACTGAAAACAGCTCTCGAAGAGATTGTCAAAAGAGACTCCGAAAACGAAACGTTGATCACTTTTGAGCAAAAGGCTGCACACACGCAATTCAAGTTGCTCTGATTGTCATTTAGAGTTACATTATAGGATTATTCAACAACAAGTCAAAATGTGCTCGTGAAAGGCAGAAAACAACACTTTGATAGTTTGATATAACTTGAGAACGAATGCAAAAAACAGTCCATTCTAAGAACAGGCCGCTTGGACACTTTCAGAACAGCTCTGTTAATGACTGAAAACAGCTCTCGAAGAGATTGTCAAAAGAGACTCCGAAAACGAAACGTTGATCACTTTTGAGCAAAAGGCTGCACACACGCAATTCAAGTTGCTCTGATTGTCATTTAGAGTTACATTATAGGATTATTCAACAACAAGTCAAAATGTGCTCGTGAAAGGCAGAAAACAACACTTTGATAGTTTGATATAACTTGAGAACGAATGCAAAAAACAGTCCACTCTAAGAACAGGCCGCTTGGACACTTTCAGAACAGCTCTGTTAATGACTGAAAACAGCTCTCGAAGAGATTGTCAAAAGAGACTCTGAAAACGAAACGTTGATCACTTTTGAGCAAAAGGCTGCACACACGCAATTCAAGTTGCTCTGATTGTCATTTAGAGTTACATTATAGGATTATTCAACAACAAGTCAACATGTGCTCGTGAAAGGCAGAAAACAACACTTTGATAGTTTGATATAACTTGAGAACGAATGCAAAAAACAGTCCACTCTAAGAACAGGCCGCTTGGACACTTTCAGAACAGCTCTGTTAATGACTGAAAACAGCTCTCGAAGAGATTGTCAAAAGAGACTCTGAAAACGAAACGTTGATCACTTTTGAGCAAAAGGCTGCACACACGCAATTCAAGTTGCTCTGATTGTCATTTAGAGTTACATTATAGGATTATTCAACAACAAGTCAAAATGTGCTCGTGAAAGGCAGAAAACAACACTTTGATAGTTTGATATAACTTGAGAACGAATGCAAAAAACACAGTCCACTCTAAGAACAGGCCGCTTGGACACTTTCAGAACAGCTCTGTTAATGACTGAAAACAGCTCTCGAAGAGATTGTCAAAAGAGACTCCGAAAACGAAACGTTGATCACTTTTGAGAAAAAGGCTGCACACACGCAATTCAAGTTGCTCTGATTGTCATTTAGAGTTACATTATAGGATTATTCAACAACAAGTCAAAATGTGCTCGTGAAAGGCAGAAAACAACACTTTGATAGTTTGATATAACTTGAGAACGAATGCAAAAAACAGTCCACTCTAAGAACAGGCCGCTTGGACACTTTCAGAACAGCTCTGTTAATGACTGAAAACAGCTCTCGAAGAGATTGTCAAAAGAGACTCCGAAAACGAAACGTTGATCACTTTTGAGCAAAAGGCTGCACACACGCAATTCAAGTTGCTCTGATTGTCATTTAGAGTTACATTATAGGATTATTCAACAACAAGTCAAAATGTGCTCGTGAAAGGCAGAAAACAACACTTTGATAGTTTGATATAACTTGAGAACGAATGCAAAAAACAGTCCACTCTAAGAACAGGCCGCTTGGACACTTTCAGAACAGCTCTGTTAATGACTGAAAACAGCTCTCGAAGAGATTGTCAAAAGAGACTCCGAAAACGAAACGTTGATCACTTTTGAGCAAAAGGCTGCACACACGCAATTCAAGTTGCTCTGATTGTCATTTAGAGTTACATTATAGGATTATTCAACAACAAGTCAAAATGTGCTCGTGAAAGGCAGAAAACAACACTTTGATAGTTTGATATAACTTGAGAACGAATGCAAAAAACACAGTCCACTCTAAGAACAGGCCGCTTGGACACTTTCAGAACAGCTCTGTTAATGACTGAAAACAGCTCTCGAAGAGATTGTCAAAAGAGACTCCGAAAACGAAACGTTGATCACTTTTGAGCAAAAGGCTGCACACACGCAATTCAAGTTGCTCTGATTGTCATTTAGAGTTACATTATAGGATTATTCAACAACAAGTCAAAATGTGCTCGTGAAAGGCAGAAAACAACACTTTGATAGTTTGATATAACTTGAGAACGAATGCAAAAAACAGTCCACTCTAAGAACAGGCCGCTTGGACACTTTCAGAACAGCTCTGTTAATGACTGAAAACAGCTCTCGAAGAGATTGTCAAAAGAGACTCTGAAAACGAAACGTTGATCACTTTTGAGCAAAAGGCTGCACACACGCAATTCAAGTTGCTCTGATTGTCATTTAGAGTTACATTATAGGATTATTCAACAACAAGTCAACATGTGCTCGTGAAAGGCAGAAAACAACACTTTGATAGTTTGATATAACTTGAGAACGAATGCAAAAAACAGTCCACTCTAAGAACAGGCCGCTTGGACACTTTCAGAACAGCTCTGTTAATGACTGAAAACAGCTCTCGAAGAGATTGTCAAAAGAGACTCTGAAAACGAAACGTTGATCACTTTTGAGCAAAAGGCTGCACACACGCAATTCAAGTTGCTCTGATTGTCATTTAGAGTTACATTATAGGATTATTCAACAACAAGTCAAAATGTGCTCGTGAAAGGCAGAAAACAACACTTTGATAGTTTGATATAACTTGAGAACGAATGCAAAAAACACAGTCCACTCTAAGAACAGGCCGCTTGGACACTTTCAGAACAGCTCTGTTAATGACTGAAAACAGCTCTCGAAGAGATTGTCAAAAGAGACTCCGAAAACGAAACGTTGATCACTTTTGAGAAAAAGGCTGCACACACGCAATTCAAGTTGCTCTGATTGTCATTTAGAGTTACATTATAGGATTATTCAACAACAAGTCAAAATGTGCTCGTGAAAGGCAGAAAACAACACTTTGATAGTTTGATATAACTTGAGAACGAATGCAAAAAACAGTCCACTCTAAGAACAGGCCGCTTGGACACTTTCAGAACAGCTCTGTTAATGACTGAAAACAGCTCTCGAAGAGATTGTCAAAAGAGACTCCGAAAACGAAACGTTGATCACTTTTGAGCAAAAGGCTGCACACACGCAATTCAAGTTGCTCTGATTGTCATTTAGAGTTACATTATAGGATTATTCAACAACAAGTCAAAATGTGCTCGTGAAAGGCAGAAAACAACACTTTGATAGTTTGATATAACTTGAGAACGAATGCAAAAAACAGTCCACTCTAAGAACAGGCCGCTTGGACACTTTCAGAACAGCTCTGTTAATGACTGAAAACAGCTCTCGAAGAGATTGTCAAAAGAGACTCCGAAAACGAAACGTTGATCACTTTTGAGCAAAAGGCTGCACACACGCAATTCAAGTTGCTCTGATTGTCATTTAGAGTTACATTATAGGATTATTCAACAACAAGTCAAAATGTGCTCGTGAAAGGCAGAAAACAACACTTTGATAGTTTGATATAACTTGAGAACGAATGCAAAAAACAGTCCACTCTAAGAACAGGCCGCTTGGACACTTTCAGAACAGCTCTGTTAATGACTGAAAACAGCTCTCGAAGAGATTGTCAAAAGAGACTCCGAAAACGAAACGTTGATCACTTTTGAGCAAAAGGCTGCACACACGCAATTCAAGTTGCTCTGATTGTCATTTAGAGTTACATTATAGGATTATTCAACAACAAGTCAAAATGTGCTCGTGAAAGGCAGAAAACAACACTTTGATAGTTTGATATAACTTGAGAACGAATGCAAAACACAGTCCACTCTAAGAACAGGCCGCTTGGACACTTTCAGAACAGCTCTGTTAATGACTGAAAACAGCTCTCGAAGAGATTGTCAAAAGAGACTCCGAAAACGAAACGTTGATCACTTTTGAGCAAAAGGCTGCACACACAATTCAAGTTGCTCTGATTGTCATTTAGAGTTACATTATAGGATTATTCAACAACAAGTCAAAATGTGCTCGTGAAAGGCAGAAAACAACACTTTGATAGTTTGATATAACTTGAGAACGAATGCAAAACACAGTCCACTCTAAGAACAGGCCGCTTGGACACTTTCAGAACAGCTCTGTTAATGACTGAAAACAGCTCTCGAAGAGATTGTCAAAAGAGACTCCGAAAACGAAACGTTGATCACTTTTGAGCAAAAGGCTGCACACACAATTCAAGTTGCTCTGATTGTCATTTAGAGTTACATTATAGGATTATTCAACAACAAGTCAAAATGTGCTCGTGAAAGGCAGAAAACAACACTTTGATAGTTTGATATAACTTGAGAACGAATGCAAAAAACAGTCCACTCTAAGAACAGGCCGCTTGGACACTTTCAGAACAGCTCTGTTAATGACTGAAAACAGCTCTCGAAGAGATTGTCAAAAGAGACTCCGAAAACGAAACGTTGATCACTTTTGAGCAAAAGGCTGCACACACAATTCAAGTTGCTCTGATTGTCATTTAGAGTTACATTATAGGATTATTCAACAACAAGTCAAAATGTGCTCGTGAAAGGCAGAAAACAACACTTTGATAGTTTGATATAACTTGAGAACGAATGCAAAAAACAGTCCACTCTAAGAACAGGCCGCTTGGACACTTTCAGAACAGCTCTGTTAATGACTGAAAACAGCTCTCGAAGAGATTGTCAAAAGAGACTCCGAAAACGAAACGTTGATCACTTTTGAGCAAAAGGCTGCACACACGCAATTCAAGTTGCTCTGATTGTCATTTAGAGTTACATTATAGGATTATTCAACAACAAGTCAAAATGTGCTCGTGAAAGGCAGAAAACAACACTTTGATAGTTTGATATAACTTGAGAACGAATGCAAAAAACAGTCCATTCTAAGAACAGGCCGCTTGGACACTTTCAGAACAGCTCTGTTAATGACTGAAAACAGCTCTCGAAGAGATTGTCAAAAGAGACTCCGAAAACGAAACGTTGATCACTTTTGAGCAAAAGGCTGCACACACGCAATTCAAGTTGCTCTGATTGTCATTTAGAGTTACATTATAGGATTATTCAACAACAAGTCAAAATGTGCTCGTGAAAGGCAGAAAACAACACTTTGATAGTTTGATATAACTTGAGAACGAATGCAAAAAACAGTCCACTCTAAGAACAGGCCGCTTGGACACTTTCAGAACAGCTCTGTTAATGACTGAAAACAGCTCTCGAAGAGATTGTCAAAAGAGACTCTGAAAACGAAACGTTGATCACTTTTGAGCAAAAGGCTGCACACACGCAATTCAAGTTGCTCTGATTGTCATTTAGAGTTACATTATAGGATTATTCAACAACAAGTCAACATGTGCTCGTGAAAGGCAGAAAACAACACTTTGATAGTTTGATATAACTTGAGAACGAATGCAAAAAACAGTCCACTCTAAGAACAGGCCGCTTGGACACTTTCAGAACAGCTCTGTTAATGACTGAAAACAGCTCTCGAAGAGATTGTCAAAAGAGACTCTGAAAACGAAACGTTGATCACTTTTGAGCAAAAGGCTGCACACACGCAATTCAAGTTGCTCTGATTGTCATTTAGAGTTACATTATAGGATTATTCAACAACAAGTCAAAATGTGCTCGTGAAAGGCAGAAAACAACACTTTGATAGTTTGATATAACTTGAGAACGAATGCAAAAAACACAGTCCACTCTAAGAACAGGCCGCTTGGACACTTTCAGAACAGCTCTGTTAATGACTGAAAACAGCTCTCGAAGAGATTGTCAAAAGAGACTCCGAAAACGAAACGTTGATCACTTTTGAGAAAAAGGCTGCACACACGCAATTCAAGTTGCTCTGATTGTCATTTAGAGTTACATTATAGGATTATTCAACAACAAGTCAAAATGTGCTCGTGAAAGGCAGAAAACAACACTTTGATAGTTTGATATAACTTGAGAACGAATGCAAAAAACAGTCCACTCTAAGAACAGGCCGCTTGGACACTTTCAGAACAGCTCTGTTAATGACTGAAAACAGCTCTCGAAGAGATTGTCAAAAGAGACTCCGAAAACGAAACGTTGATCACTTTTGAGCAAAAGGCTGCACACACGCAATTCAAGTTGCTCTGATTGTCATTTAGAGTTACATTATAGGATTATTCAACAACAAGTCAAAATGTGCTCGTGAAAGGCAGAAAACAACACTTTGATAGTTTGATATAACTTGAGAACGAATGCAAAAAACAGTCCACTCTAAGAACAGGCCGCTTGGACACTTTCAGAACAGCTCTGTTAATGACTGAAAACAGCTCTCGAAGAGATTGTCAAAAGAGACTCCGAAAACGAAACGTTGATCACTTTTGAGCAAAAGGCTGCACACACGCAATTCAAGTTGCTCTGATTGTCATTTAGAGTTACATTATAGGATTATTCAACAACAAGTCAAAATGTGCTCGTGAAAGGCAGAAAACAACACTTTGATAGTTTGATATAACTTGAGAACGAATGCAAAAAACACAGTCCACTCTAAGAACAGGCCGCTTGGACACTTTCAGAACAGCTCTGTTAATGACTGAAAACAGCTCTCGAAGAGATTGTCAAAAGAGACTCCGAAAACGAAACGTTGATCACTTTTGAGCAAAAGGCTGCACACACGCAATTCAAGTTGCTCTGATTGTCATTTAGAGTTACATTATAGGATTATTCAACAACAAGTCAAAATGTGCTCGTGAAAGGCAGAAAACAACACTTTGATAGTTTGATATAACTTGAGAACGAATGCAAAAAACAGTCCACTCTAAGAACAGGCCGCTTGGACACTTTCAGAACAGCTCTGTTAATGACTGAAAACAGCTCTCGAAGAGATTGTCAACAGAGACTCCGAAAACGAAACGTTGATCACTTTTGAGCAAAAGGCTGCACACACGCAATTCAAGTTGCTCTGATTGTCATTTAGAGTTACATTATAGGATTATTCAACAACAAGTCAAAATGTGCTCGTGAAAGGCAGAAAACAACACTTTGATAGTTTGATATAACTTGAGAACGAATGCAAAAAACAGTCCACTCTAAGAACAGGCCGCTTGGACACTTTCAGAACAGCTCTGTTAATGACTGAAAACAGCCCTCGAAGAGATTGTCAAAAGAGACTCTGAAAACGAAACGTTGATCACTTTTGAGCAAAAGGCTGCACACACGCAATTCAAGTTGCTCTGATTGTCATTTAGAGTTACATTATAGGATTATTCAACAACAAGTCAAAATGTGCTCGTGAAAGGCGGAAAACAACACTTTGATAGTTTGATATAACTTGAGAACGAATGCAAAAAACAGTCCACTCTAAGAACAGGCCGCTTGGACACTTTCAGAACAGCCCTGTTAATGACTGAAAACAGCTCTCGAAGAGATTGTCAAAAGAGACTCTGAAAACGAAACGTTGATCACTTTTGAGCAAAAGGCTGCACACACGCAATTCAAGTAGCTCTGATTGTCATTTAGAGTTACATTATAGGATTATTCAACAACAAGTCAAAATGTGCTCGTGAAAGGCAGAAAACAACACTTTGATAGTTTGATATAACTTGAGAACGAATGCAAAAAACAGTCCACTCTAAGAACAGGCCGCTTGGACACTTTCAGAACAGCCCTGTTAATGACTGAAAACAGCTCTCGAAGAGATTGTCAAAAGAGACTCTGAAAACGAAACGTTGATCACTTTTGAGCAAAAGGCTGCACACACGCAATTCAAGTTGCTCTGATTGTCATTTAGAGTTACATTATAGGATTATTCAACAACAAGTCAAAATGTGCTCGTGAAAGGCAGAAAACAACACTTTGATAGTTTGATATAACTTGAGAACGAATGCAAAAAACACAGTCCACTCTAAGAACAGGCCGCTTGGACACTTTCAGAACAGCTCTGTTAATGACTGAAAACAGCTCTCGAAGAGATTGTCAAAAGAGACTCCGAAAACGAAACGTTGATCACTTTTGAGCAAAAGGCTGCACACACGCAATTCAAGTTGCTCTGATTGTCATTTAGAGTTACATTATAGGATTATTCAACAACAAGTCAAAATGTGCTCGTGAAAGGCAGAAAACAACACTTTGATAGTTTGATATAACTTGAGAACGAATGCAAAAAACAGTCCACTCTAAGAACAGGCCGCTTGGACACTTTCAGAACAGCTCTGTTAATGACTGAAAACAGCTCTCGAAGAGATTGTCAACAGAGACTCCGAAAACGAAACGTTGATCACTTTTGAGCAAAAGGCTGCACACACGCAATTCAAGTTGCTCTGATTGTCATTTAGAGTTACATTATAGGATTATTCAACAACAAGTCAAAATGTGCTCGTGAAAGGCAGAAAACAACACTTTGATAGTTTGATATAACTTGAGAACGAATGCAAAAAACAGTCCACTCTAAGAACAGGCCGCTTGGACACTTTCAGAACAGCTCTGTTAATGACTGAAAACAGCCCTCGAAGAGATTGTCAAAAGAGACTCTGAAAACGAAACGTTGATCACTTTTGAGCAAAAGGCTGCACACACGCAATTCAAGTTGCTCTGATTGTCATTTAGAGTTACATTATAGGATTATTCAACAACAAGTCAAAATGTGCTCGTGAAAGGCGGAAAACAACACTTTGATAGTTTGATATAACTTGAGAACGAATGCAAAAAACAGTCCACTCTAAGAACAGGCCGCTTGGACACTTTCAGAACAGCCCTGTTAATGACTGAAAACAGCTCTCGAAGAGATTGTCAAAAGAGACTCTGAAAACGAAACGTTGATCACTTTTGAGCAAAAGGCTGCACACACGCAATTCAAGTAGCTCTGATTGTCATTTAGAGTTACATTATAGGATTATTCAACAACAAGTCAAAATGTGCTCGTGAAAGGCAGAAAACAACACTTTGATAGTTTGATATAACTTGAGAACGAATGCAAAAAACAGTCCACTCTAAGAACAGGCCGCTTGGACACTTTCAGAACAGCCCTGTTAATGACTGAAAACAGCTCTCGAAGAGATTGTCAAAAGAGACTCTGAAAACGAAACGTTGATCACTTTTGAGCAAAAGGCTGCACACACGCAATTCAAGTTGCTCTGATTGTCATTTAGAGTTACATTATAGGATTATTCAACAACAAGTCAAAATGTGCTCGTGAAAGGCAGAAAACAACACTTTGATAGTTTGATATAACTTGAGAACGAATGCAAAAAACAGTCCACTCTAAGAACAGGCCGCTTGGACACTTTCAGAACAGCTCTGTTAATGACTGAAAACAGCTCTCGAAGAGATTGTCAAAAGAGACTCCGAAAACGAAACGTTGATCACTTTTGAGCAAAAGGCTGCACACACGCAATTCAAGTTGCTCTGATTGTCATTTAGAGTTACATTATAGGATTATTCAACAACAAGTCAAAATGTGCTCGTGAAAGGCAGAAAACAACACTTTGATAGTTTGATATAACTTGAGAACGAATGCAAAAAACAGTCCACTCTAAGAACAGGCCGCTTGGACACTTTCAGAACAGCTCTGTTAATGACTGAAAACAGCTCTCGAAGAGATTGTCAAAAGAGACTCCGAAAACGAAACGTTGATCACTTTTGAGCAAAAGGCTGCACACACGCAATTCAAGTTGCTCTGATTGTCATTTAGAGTTACATTATAGGATTATTCAACAACAAGTCAAAATGTGCTCGTGAAAGGCAGAAAACAACACTTTGATAGTTTGATATAACTTGAGAACGAATGCAAAACACAGTCCACTCTAAGAACAGGCCGCTTGGACACTTTCAGAACAGCTCTGTTAATGACTGAAAACAGCTCTCGAAGAGATTGTCAAAAGAGACTCCGAAAACGAAACGTTGATCACTTTTGAGCAAAAGGCTGCACACACAATTCAAGTTGCTCTGATTGTCATTTAGAGTTACATTATAGGATTATTCAACAACAAGTCAAAATGTGCTCGTGAAAGGCAGAAAACAACACTTTGATAGTTTGATATAACTTGAGAACGAATGCAAAACACAGTCCACTCTAAGAACAGGCCGCTTGGACACTTTCAGAACAGCTCTGTTAATGACTGAAAACAGCTCTCGAAGAGATTGTCAAAAGAGACTCTGAAAACGAAACGTTGATCACTTTTGAGCAAAAGGCTGCACACACGCAATTCAAGTTGCTCTGATTGTCATTTAGAGTTACATTATAGGATTATTCAACAACAAGTCAAAATGTGCTCGTGAAAGGCAGAAAACAACACTTTGATAGTTTGATATAACTTGAGAACGAATGCAAAAAACACAGTCCACTCTAAGAACAGGCCGCTTGGACACTTTCAGAACAGCTCTGTTAATGACTGAAAACAGCTCTCGAAGAGATTGTCAAAAGAGACTCCGAAAACGAAACGTTGATCACTTTTGAGCAAAAGGCTGCACACACGCAATTCAAGTTGCTCTGATTGTCATTTAGAGTTACATTATAGGATTATTCAACAACAAGTCAAAATGTGCTCGTGAAAGGCAGAAAACAACACTTTGATAGTTTGATATAACTTGAGAACGAATGCAAAAAACAGTCCACTCTAAGAACAGGCCGCTTGGACACTTTCAGAACAGCTCTGTTAATGACTGAAAACAGCTCTCGAAGAGATTGTCAACAGAGACTCCGAAAACGAAACGTTGATCACTTTTGAGCAAAAGGCTGCACACACGCAATTCAAGTTGCTCTGATTGTCATTTAGAGTTACATTATAGGATTATTCAACAACAAGTCAAAATGTGCTCGTGAAAGGCAGAAAACAACACTTTGATAGTTTGATATAACTTGAGAACGAATGCAAAAAACAGTCCACTCTAAGAACAGGCCGCTTGGACACTTTCAGAACAGCTCTGTTAATGACTGAAAACAGCCCTCGAAGAGATTGTCAAAAGAGACTCTGAAAACGAAACGTTGATCACTTTTGAGCAAAAGGCTGCACACACGCAATTCAAGTTGCTCTGATTGTCATTTAGAGTTACATTATAGGATTATTCAACAACAAGTCAAAATGTGCTCGTGAAAGGCGGAAAACAACACTTTGATAGTTTGATATAACTTGAGAACGAATGCAAAAAACAGTCCACTCTAAGAACAGGCCGCTTGGACACTTTCAGAACAGCCCTGTTAATGACTGAAAACAGCTCTCGAAGAGATTGTCAAAAGAGACTCTGAAAACGAAACGTTGATCACTTTTGAGCAAAAGGCTGCACACACGCAATTCAAGTAGCTCTGATTGTCATTTAGAGTTACATTATAGGATTATTCAACAACAAGTCAAAATGTGCTCGTGAAAGGCAGAAAACAACACTTTGATAGTTTGATATAACTTGAGAACGAATGCAAAAAACAGTCCACTCTAAGAACAGGCCGCTTGGACACTTTCAGAACAGCCCTGTTAATGACTGAAAACAGCTCTCGAAGAGATTGTCAAAAGAGACTCTGAAAACGAAACGTTGATCACTTTTGAGCAAAAGGCTGCACACACGCAATTCAAGTTGCTCTGATTGTCATTTAGAGTTACATTATAGGATTATTCAACAACAAGTCAAAATGTGCTCGTGAAAGGCAGAAAACAACACTTTGATAGTTTGATATAACTTGAGAACGAATGCAAAAAACAGTCCACTCTAAGAACAGGCCGCTTGGACACTTACAGAACAGCTCTGTTAATGACTGAAAACAGCTCTCGAAGAGATTGTCAAAAGAGACTCCGAAAACGAAACGTTGATCACTTTTGAGCAAAAGGCTGCACACACGCAATTCAAGTTGCTCTGATTGTCATTTAGAGTTACATTATAGGATTATTCAACAACAAGTCAAAATGTGCTCGTGAAAGGCAGAAAACAACACTTTGATAGTTTGATATAACTTGAGAACGAATGCAAAAAACAGTCCACTCTAAGAACAGGCCGCTTGGACACTTTCAGAACAGCTCTGTTAATGACTGAAAACAGCTCTCGAAGAGATTGTCAAAAGAGACTCCGAAAACGAAACGTTGATCACTTTTGAGCAAAAGGCTGCACACACGCAATTCAAGTTGCTCTGATTGTCATTTAGAGTTACATTATAGGATTATTCAACAACAAGTCAAAATGTGCTCGTGAAAGGCAGAAAACAACACTTTGATAGTTTGATATAACTTGAGAACGAATGCAAAACACAGTCCACTCTAAGAACAGGCCGCTTGGACACTTTCAGAACAGCTCTGTTAATGACTGAAAACAGCTCTCGAAGAGATTGTCAAAAGAGACTCCGAAAACGAAACGTTGATCACTTTTGAGCAAAAGGCTGCACACACAATTCAAGTTGCTCTGATTGTCATTTAGAGTTACATTATAGGATTATTCAACAACAAGTCAAAATGTGCTCGTGAAAGGCAGAAAACAACACTTTGATAGTTTGATATAACTTGAGAACGAATGCAAAACACAGTCCACTCTAAGAACAGGCCGCTTGGACACTTTCAGAACAGCTCTGTTAATGACTGAAAACAGCTCTCGAAGAGATTGTCAAAAGAGACTCCGAAAACGAAACGTTGATCACTTTTGAGCAAAAGGCTGCACACACAATTCAAGTTGCTCTGATTGTCATTTAGAGTTACATTATAGGATTATTCAACAACAAGTCAAAATGTGCTCGTGAAAGGCAGAAAACAACACTTTGATAGTTTGATATAACTTGAGAACGAATGCAAAAAACAGTCCACTCTAAGAACAGGCCGCTTGGACACTTTCAGAACAGCTCTGTTAATGACTGAAAACAGCTCTCGAAGAGATTGTCAAAAGAGACTCCGAAAACGAAACGTTGATCACTTTTGAGCAAAAGGCTGCACACACAATTCAAGTTGCTCTGATTGTCATTTAGAGTTACATTATAGGATTATTCAACAACAAGTCAAAATGTGCTCGTGAAAGGCAGAAAACAACACTTTGATAGTTTGATATAACTTGAGAACGAATGCAAAAAACAGTCCACTCTAAGAACAGGCCGCTTGGACACTTTCAGAACAGCTCTGTTAATGACTGAAAACAGCTCTCGAAGAGATTGTCAAAAGAGACTCCGAAAACGAAACGTTGATCACTTTTGAGCAAAAGGCTGCACACACGCAATTCAAGTTGCTCTGATTGTCATTTAGAGTTACATTATAGGATTATTCAACAACAAGTCAAAATGTGCTCGTGAAAGGCAGAAAACAACACTTTGATAGTTTGATATAACTTGAGAACGAATGCAAAAAACAGTCCATTCTAAGAACAGGCCGCTTGGACACTTTCAGAACAGCTCTGTTAATGACTGAAAACAGCTCTCGAAGAGATTGTCAAAAGAGACTCCGAAAACGAAACGTTGATCACTTTTGAGCAAAAGGCTGCACACACGCAATTCAAGTTGCTCTGATTGTCATTTAGAGTTACATTATAGGATTATTCAACAACAAGTCAAAATGTGCTCGTGAAAGGCAGAAAACAACACTTTGATAGTTTGATATAACTTGAGAACGAATGCAAAAAACAGTCCACTCTAAGAACAGGCCGCTTGGACACTTTCAGAACAGCTCTGTTAATGACTGAAAACAGCTCTCGAAGAGATTGTCAAAAGAGACTCTGAAAACGAAACGTTGATCACTTTTGAGCAAAAGGCTGCACACACGCAATTCAAGTTGCTCTGATTGTCATTTAGAGTTACATTATAGGATTATTCAACAACAAGTCAACATGTGCTCGTGAAAGGCAGAAAACAACACTTTGATAGTTTGATATAACTTGAGAACGAATGCAAAAAACAGTCCACTCTAAGAACAGGCCGCTTGGACACTTTCAGAACAGCTCTGTTAATGACTGAAAACAGCTCTCGAAGAGATTGTCAAAAGAGACTCTGAAAACGAAACGTTGATCACTTTTGAGCAAAAGGCTGCACACACGCAATTCAAGTTGCTCTGATTGTCATTTAGAGTTACATTATAGGATTATTCAACAACAAGTCAAAATGTGCTCGTGAAAGGCAGAAAACAACACTTTGATAGTTTGATATAACTTGAGAACGAATGCAAAAAACACAGTCCACTCTAAGAACAGGCCGCTTGGACACTTTCAGAACAGCTCTGTTAATGACTGAAAACAGCTCTCGAAGAGATTGTCAAAAGAGACTCCGAAAACGAAACGTTGATCACTTTTGAGCAAAAGGCTGCACACACGCAATTCAAGTTGCTCTGATTGTCATTTAGAGTTACATTATAGGATTATTCAACAACAAGTCAAAATGTGCTCGTGAAAGGCAGAAAACAACACTTTGATAGTTTGATATAACTTGAGAACGAATGCAAAAAACAGTCCACTCTAAGAACAGGCCGCTTGGACACTTTCAGAACAGCTCTGTTAATGACTGAAAACAGCTCTCGAAGAGATTGTCAAAAGAGACTCCGAAAACGAAACGTTGATCACTTTTGAGCAAAAGGCTGCACACACGCAATTCAAGTTGCTCTGATTGTCATTTAGAGTTACATTATAGGATTATTCAACAACAAGTCAAAATGTGCTCGTGAAAGGCAGAAAACAACACTTTGATAGTTTGATATAACTTGAGAACGAATGCAAAAAACAGTCCACTCTAAGAACAGGCCGCTTGGACACTTTCAGAACAGCTCTGTTAATGACTGAAAACAGCTCTCGAAGAGATTGTCAAAAGAGACTCCGAAAACGAAACGTTGATCACTTTTGAGCAAAAGGCTGCACACACGCAATTCAAGTTGCTCTGATTGTCATTTAGAGTTACATTATAGGATTATTCAACAACAAGTCAAAATGTGCTCGTGAAAGGCAGAAAACAACACTTTGATAGTTTGATATAACTTGAGAACGAATGCAAAAAACACAGTCCACTCTAAGAACAGGCCGCTTGGACACTTTCAGAACAGCTCTGTTAATGACTGAAAACAGCTCTCGAAGAGATTGTCAAAAGAGACTCCGAAAACGAAACGTTGATCACTTTTGAGCAAAAGGCTGCACACACGCAATTCAAGTTGCTCTGATTGTCATTTAGAGTTACATTATAGGATTATTCAACAACAAGTCAAAATGTGCTCGTGAAAGGCAGAAAACAACACTTTGATGGTTTGATATAACTTGAGAACGAATGCAAAAAACAGTCCACTCTAAGAACAGGCCGCTTGGACACTTTCAGAACAGCTCTGTTAATGACTGAAAACAGCTCTCGAAGAGATTGTCAAAAGAGACTCCGAAAACGAAACGTTGATCACTTTTGAGCAAAAGGCTGCACACACGCAATTCAAGTTGCTCTGATTGTCATTTAGAGTTACATTATAGGATTATTCAACAACAAGTCAAAATGTGCTCGTGAAAGGCGGAAAACAACACTTTGATAGTTTGATATAACTTGAGAACGAATGCAAAAAACAGTCCACTCTAAGAACAGGCCGCTTGGACACTTTCAGAACAGCTCTGTTAATGACTGAAAACAGCTCTCGAAGAGATTGTCAAAAGAGACTCTGAAAACGAAACGTTGATCACTTTTGAGCAAAAGGCTGCACACACGCAATTCAAGTTGCTCTGATTGTCATTTAGAGTTACATTATAGGATTATTCAACAACAAGTCAAAATGTGCTCGTGAAAGGCAGAAAACAACACTTTGATAGTTTGATATAACTTGAGAACGAATGCAAAAAACGCAGTCCACTCTAAGAACAGGCCGCTTGGACACTTTCAGAACAGCTCTGTTAATGACTGAAAACAGCTCTCGAAGAGATTGTCAAAAGAGACTCCGAAAACGAAACGTTGATCACTTTTGAGCAAAAGGCTGCACACACGCAATTCAAGTTGCTCTGATTGTCATTTAGAGTTACATTATAGGATTATTCAACAACAAGTCAAAATGTGCTCGTGAAAGGCAGAAAACAACACTTTGATAGTTTGATATAACTTGAGAACGAATGCAAAAAACAGTCCACTCTAAGAACAGGCCGCTTGGACACTTTCAGAACAGCTCTGTTAATGACTGAAAACAGCTCTCGAAGAGATTGTCAAAAGAGACTCCGAAAACGAAACGTTGATCACTTTTGAGCAAAAGGCTGCACACACGCAATTCAAGTTGCTCTGATTGTCATTTAGAGTTACATTATAGGATTATTCAACAACAAGTCAAAATGTGCTCGTGAAAGGCAGAAAACAACACTTTGATAGTTTGATATAACTTGAGAACGAATGCAAAAAACAGTCCACTCTAAGAACAGGCCGCTTGGACACTTTCAGAACAGCTCTGTTAATGACTGAAAACAGCTCTCGAAGAGATTGTCAAAAGAGACTCCGAAAACGAAACGTTGATCACTTTTGAGCAAAAGGCTGCACACACGCAATTCAAGTTGCTCTGATTGTCATTTAGAGTTACATTATAGGATTATTCAACAACATGTCAAAATGTGCTCGTGAAAGGCAGAAAACAACACTTTGATAGTTTGATATAACTTGAGAACGAATGCAAAAAACAGTCCACTCTAAGAACAGGCCGCTTGGACACTTTCAGAACAGCTCTGTTAATGACTGAAAACAGCTCTCGAAGAGATTGTCAAAAGAGACTCTGAAAACGAAACGTTGATCACTTTTGAGCAAAAGGCTGCACACACGCAATTCAAGTTGCTCTGATTGTCATTTAGAGTTACATTATAGGATTATTCAACAACAAGTCAAAATGTGCTCGTGAAAGGCAGAAAACAACACTTTGATAGTTTGATATAACTTGAGAACGAATGCAAAAAACAGTCCACTCTAAGAACAGGCCGCTTGGACATTTTCAGAACAGCTCTGTTAATGACTGAAAACAGCTCTCGAAGAGATTGTCAAAAGAGACTCTGAAAACGAAACGTTGATCACTTTTGAGCAAAAGGCTGCACACACGCAATTCAAGTTGCTCTGATTGTCATTTAGAGTTACATTATAGGATTATTCAACAACAAGTCAAAATGTGCTCGTGAAAGGCAGAAAACAACACTTTGATAGTTTGATATAACTTGAGAACGAATGCAAAAAACAGTCCACTCTAAGAACAGGCCGCTTGGACACTTTCAGAACAGCTCTGTTAATGACTGAAAACAGCTCTCGAAGAGATTGTCAAAAGAGACTCCGAAAACGAAACGTTGATCACTTTTGAGCAAAAGGCTGCACACACGCAATTCAAGTTGCTCTGATTGTCATTTAGAGTTACATTATAGGATTATTCAACAACAAGTCAAAATGTGCTCGTGAAAGGCAGAAAACAACACTTTGATAGTTTGATATAACTTGAGAACGAATGCAAAAAACAGTCCACTCTAAGAACAGGCCGCTTGGACACTTTCAGAACAGCTCTGTTAATGACGGAAAACAGCTCTCGAAGAGATTGTCAAAAGAGACTCTGAAAACGAAACGTTGATCACTTTTGAGCAAAAGGCTGCACACACGCAATTCAAGTTGCTCTGATTGTCATTTAGAGTTACATTATAGGATTATTCAACAACAAGTCAAAATGTGCTCGTGAAAGGCAGAAAACAACACTTTGATAGTTTGATATAACTTGAGAACGAATGCAAAAAACAGTCCACTCTAAGAACAGGCCGCTTGGACACTTTCAGAACAGCTCTGTTAATGACTGAAAACAGCTCTCGAAGAGATTGTCAAAAGAGACTCTGAAAACGAAACGTTGATCACTTTTGAGCAAAAGGCTGCACACACGCAATTCAAGTTGCTCTGATTGTCATTTAGAGTTACATTATAGGATTATTCAACAACAAGTCAAAATGTGCTCGTGAAAGGCAGAAAACAACACTTTGATAGTTTGATATAACTTGAGAACGAATGCAAAAAACACAGTCCACTCTAAGAACAGGCCGCTTGGACACTTTCAGAACAGCTCTGTTAATGACTGAAAACAGCTCTCGAAGAGATTGTCAAAAGAGACTCCGAAAACGAAACGTTGATCACTTTTGAGCAAAAGGCTGCACACACGCAATTCAAGTTGCTCTGATTGTCATTTAGAGTTACATTATAGGATTATTCAACAACAAGTCAAAATGTGCTCGTGAAAGGCGGAAAACAACACTTTGATAGTTTGATATAACTTGAGAACGAATGCAAAAAACAGTCCACTCTAAGAACAGGCCGCTTGGACACTTTCAGAACAGCTCTGTTAATGACTGAAAACAGCTCTCGAAGAGATTGTCAAAAGAGACTCTGAAAACGAAACGTTGATCACTTTTGAGCAAAAGGCTGCACACACGCAATTCAAGTTGCTCTGATTGTCATTTAGAGTTACATTATAGGATTATTCAACAACAAGTCAAAATGTGCTCGTGAAAGGCAGAAAACAACACTTTGATAGTTTGATATAACTTGAGAACGAATGCAAAAAACGCAGTCCACTCTAAGAACAGGCCGCTTGGACACTTTCAGAACAGCTCTGTTAATGACTGAAAACAGCTCTCGAAGAGATTGTCAAAAGAGACTCCGAAAACGAAACGTTGATCACTTTTGAGCAAAAGGCTGCACACACGCAATTCAAGTTGCTCTGATTGTCATTTAGAGTTACATTATAGGATTATTCAACAACAAGTCAAAATGTGCTCGTGAAAGGCAGAAAACAACACTTTGATAGTTTGATATAACTTGAGAACGAATGCAAAAAACAGTCCACTCTAAGAACAGGCCGCTTGGACACTTTCAGAACAGCTCTGTTAATGACTGAAAACAGCTCTCGAAGAGATTGTCAAAAGAGACTCCGAAAACGAAACGTTGATCACTTTTGAGCAAAAGGCTGCACACACGCAATTCAAGTTGCTCTGATTGTCATTTAGAGTTACATTATAGGATTATTCAACAACAAGTCAAAATGTGCTCGTGAAAGGCAGAAAACAACACTTTGATAGTTTGATATAACTTGAGAACGAATGCAAAAAACAGTCCACTCTAAGAACAGGCCGCTTGGACACTTTCAGAACAGCTCTGTTAATGACTGAAAACAGCTCTCGAAGAGATTGTCAAAAGAGACTCCGAAAACGAAACGTTGATCACTTTTGAGCAAAAGGCTGCACACACGCAATTCAAGTTGCTCTGATTGTCATTTAGAGTTACATTATAGGATTATTCAACAACAAGTCAAAATGTGCTCGTGAAAGGCAGAAAACAACACTTTGATAGTTTGATATAACTTGAGAACGAATGCAAAAAACAGTCCACTCTAAGAACAGGCCGCTTGGACACTTTCAGAACAGCTCTGTTAATGACTGAAAACAGCTCTCGAAGAGATTGTCAAAAGAGACTCTGAAAACGAAACGTTGATCACTTTTGAGCAAAAGGCTGCACACACGCAATTCAAGTTGCTCTGATTGTCATTTAGAGTTACATTATAGGATTATTCAACAACAAGTCAAAATGTGCTCGTGAAAGGCAGAAAACAACACTTTGATAGTTTGATATAACTTGAGAACGAATGCAAAAAACAGTCCACTCTAAGAACAGGCCGCTTGGACATTTTCAGAACAGCTCTGTTAATGACTGAAAACAGCTCTCGAAGAGATTGTCAAAAGAGACTCTGAAAACGAAACGTTGATCACTTTTGAGCAAAAGGCTGCACACACGCAATTCAAGTTGCTCTGATTGTCATTTAGAGTTACATTATAGGATTATTCAACAACAAGTCAAAATGTGCTCGTGAAAGGCAGAAAACAACACTTTGATAGTTTGATATAACTTGAGAACGAATGCAAAAAACAGTCCACTCTAAGAACAGGCCGCTTGGACACTTTCAGAACAGCTCTGTTAATGACTGAAAACAGCTCTCGAAGAGATTGTCAAAAGAGACTCCGAAAACGAAACGTTGATCACTTTTGAGCAAAAGGCTGCACACACGCAATTCAAGTTGCTCTGATTGTCATTTAGAGTTACATTATAGGATTATTCAACAACAAGTCAAAATGTGCTCGTGAAAGGCAGAAAACAACACTTTGATAGTTTGATATAACTTGAGAACGAATGCAAAAAACAGTCCACTCTAAGAACAGGCCGCTTGGACACTTTCAGAACAGCTCTGTTAATGACGGAAAACAGCTCTCGAAGAGATTGTCAAAAGAGACTCTGAAAACGAAACGTTGATCACTTTTGAGCAAAAGGCTGCACACACGCAATTCAAGTTGCTCTGATTGTCATTTAGAGTTACATTATAGGATTATTCAACAACAAGTCAAAATGTGCTCGTGAAAGGCAGAAAACAACACTTTGATAGTTTGATATAACTTGAGAACGAATGCAAAAAACAGTCCACTCTAAGAACAGGCCGCTTGGACACTTTCAGAACAGCTCTGTTAATGACTGAAAACAGCTCTCGAAGAGATTGTCAAAAGAGACTCTGAAAACGAAACGTTGATCACTTTTGAGCAAAAGGCTGCACACACGCAATTCAAGTTGCTCTGATTGTCATTTAGAGTTACATTATAGGATTATTCAACAACAAGTCAAAATGTGCTCGTGAAAGGCAGAAAACAACACTTTGATAGTTTGATATAACTTGAGAACGAATGCAAAAAACACAGTCCACTCTAAGAACAGGCCGCTTGGACACTTTCAGAACAGCTCTGTTAATGACTGAAAACAGCTCTCGAAGAGATTGTCAAAAGAGACTCCGAAAACGAAACGTTGATCACTTTTGAGCAAAAGGCTGCACACACGCAATTCAAGTTGCTCTGATTGTCATTTAGAGTTACATTATAGGATTATTCAACAACAAGTCAAAATGTGCTCGTGAAAGGCAGAAAACAACACTTTGATAGTTTGATATAACTTGAGAACGAATGCAAAAAACAGTCCACTCTAAGAACAGGCCGCTTGGACACTTTCAGAACAGCTCTGTTAATGACTGAAAACAGCTCTCGAAGAGATTGTCAAAAGAGACTCCGAAAACGAAACGTTGATCACTTTTGAGCAAAAGGCTGCACACACGCAATTCAAGTTGCTCTGATTGTCATTTAGAGTTACATTATAGGATTATTCAACAACAAGTCAAAATGTGCTCGTGAAAGGCAGAAAACAACACTTTGATAGTTTGATATAACTTGAGAACGAATGCAAAACACAGTCCACTCTAAGAACAGGCCGCTTGGACACTTTCAGAACAGCTCTGTTAATGACTGAAAACAGCTCTCGAAGAGATTGTCAAAAGAGACTCCGAAAACGAAACGTTGATCACTTTTGAGCAAAAGGCTGCACACACGCAATTCAAGTTGCTCTGATTGTCATTTAGAGTTACATTATAGGATTATTCAACAACAAGTCAAAATGTGCTCGTGAAAGGCAGAAAACAACACTTTGATAGTTTGATATAACTTGAGAACGAATGCAAAAAACAGTCCACTCTAAGAACAGGCCGCTTGGACACTTTCAGAACAGCTCTGTTAATGACTGAAAACAGCTCTCGAAGAGATTGTCAAAAGAGACTCTGAAAACGAAACGTTGATCACTTTTGAGCAAAAGGCTGCACACACGCAATTCAAGTTGCTCTGATTGTCATTTAGAGTTACATTATAGGATTATTCAACAACAAGTCAAAATGTGCTCGTGAAAGGCAGAAAACAACACTTTGATAGTTTGATATAACTTGAGAACGAATGCAAAAAACAGTCCACTCTAAGAACAGGCCGCTTGGACATTTTCAGAACAGCTCTGTTAATGACTGAAAACAGCTCTCGAAGAGATTGTCAAAAGAGACTCTGAAAACGAAACGTTGATCACTTTTGAGCAAAAGGCTGCACACACGCAATTCAAGTTGCTCTGATTGTCATTTAGAGTTACATTATAGGATTATTCAACAACAAGTCAAAATGTGCTCGTGAAAGGCAGAAAACAACACTTTGATAGTTTGATATAACTTGAGAACGAATGCAAAAAACAGTCCACTCTAAGAACAGGCCGCTTGGACACTTTCAGAACAGCTCTGTTAATGACTGAAAACAGCTCTCGAAGAGATTGTCAAAAGAGACTCCGAAAACGAAACGTTGATCACTTTTGAGCAAAAGGCTGCACACACGCAATTCAAGTTGCTCTGATTGTCATTTAGAGTTACATTATAGGATTATTCAACAACAAGTCAAAATGTGCTCGTGAAAGGCAGAAAACAACACTTTGATAGTTTGATATAACTTGAGAACGAATGCAAAAAACAGTCCACTCTAAGAACAGGCCGCTTGGACACTTTCAGAACAGCTCTGTTAATGACTGAAAACAGCTCTCGAAGAGATTGTCAAAAGAGACTCTGAAAACGAAACGTTGATCACTTTTGAGCAAAAGGCTGCACACACGCAATTCAAGTTGCTCTGATTGTCATTTAGAGTTACATTATAGGATTATTCAACAACAAGTCAAAATGTGCTCGTGAAAGGCAGAAAACAACACTTTGATAGTTTGATATAACTTGAGAACGAATGCAAAAAACAGTCCACTCTAAGAACAGGCCGCTTGGACATTTTCAGAACAGCTCTGTTAATGACTGAAAACAGCTCTCGAAGAGATTGTCAAAAGAGACTCTGAAAACGAAACGTTGATCACTTTTGAGCAAAAGGCTGCACACACGCAATTCAAGTTGCTCTGATTGTCATTTAGAGTTACATTATAGGATTATTCAACAACAAGTCAAAATGTGCTCGTGAAAGGCAGAAAACAACACTTTGATAGTTTGATATGAGAACGAATGCAAAAAACACAGTCCACTCTAAGAACAGGCCGCTTGGACACTTTCAGAACAGCTCTGTTAATGACTGAAAACAGCTCTCGAAGAGATTGTCAAAAGAGACTCCGAAAACGAAACGTTGATCACTTTTGAGCAAAAGGCTGCACACACGCAATTCAAGTTGCTCTGATTGTCATTTAGAGTTACATTATAGGATTATTCAACAACAAGTCAAAATGTGCTCGTGAAAGGCAGAAAACAACACTTTGATAGTTTGATATAACTTGAGAACGAATGCAAAAAACAGTCCACTCTAAGAACAGGCCGCTTGGACACTTTCAGAACAGCTCTGTTAATGACTGAAAACAGCTCTCGAAGAGATTGTCAAAAGAGACTCCGAAAACGAAACGTTGATCACTTTTGAGCAAAAGGCTGCACACACGCAATTCAAGTTGCTCTGATTGTCATTTAGAGTTACATTATAGGATTATTCAACAACAAGTCAAAATGTGCTCGTGAAAGGCAGAAAACAACACTTTGATAGTTTGATATAACTTGAGAACGAATGCAAAACACAGTCCACTCTAAGAACAGGCCGCTTGGACACTTTCAGAACAGCTCTGTTAATGACTGAAAACAGCTCTCGAAGAGATTGTCAAAAGAGACTCCGAAAACGAAACGTTGATCACTTTTGAGCAAAAGGCTGCACACACAATTCAAGTTGCTCTGATTGTCATTTAGAGTTACATTATAGGATTATTCAACAACAAGTCAAAATGTGCTCGTGAAAGGCAGAAAACAACACTTTGATAGTTTGATATAACTTGAGAACGAATGCAAAACACAGTCCACTCTAAGAACAGGCCGCTTGGACACTTTCAGAACAGCTCTGTTAATGACTGAAAACAGCTCTCGAAGAGATTGTCAAAAGAGACTCCGAAAACGAAACGTTGATCACTTTTGAGCAAAAGGCTGCACACACAATTCAAGTTGCTCTGATTGTCATTTAGAGTTACATTATAGGATTATTCAACAACAAGTCAAAATGTGCTCGTGAAAGGCAGAAAACAACACTTTGATAGTTTGATATAACTTGAGAACGAATGCAAAAAACAGTCCACTCTAAGAACAGGCCGCTTGGACACTTTCAGAACAGCTCTGTTAATGACTGAAAACAGCTCTCGAAGAGATTGTCAAAAGAGACTCCGAAAACGAAACGTTGATCACTTTTGAGCAAAAGGCTGCACACACAATTCAAGTTGCTCTGATTGTCATTTAGAGTTACATTATAGGATTATTCAACAACAAGTCAAAATGTGCTCGTGAAAGGCAGAAAACAACACTTTGATAGTTTGATATAACTTGAGAACGAATGCAAAAAACAGTCCACTCTAAGAACAGGCCGCTTGGACACTTTCAGAACAGCTCTGTTAATGACTGAAAACAGCTCTCGAAGAGATTGTCAAAAGAGACTCCGAAAACGAAACGTTGATCACTTTTGAGCAAAAGGCTGCACACACGCAATTCAAGTTGCTCTGATTGTCATTTAGAGTTACATTATAGGATTATTCAACAACAAGTCAAAATGTGCTCGTGAAAGGCAGAAAACAACACTTTGATAGTTTGATATAACTTGAGAACGAATGCAAAAAACAGTCCATTCTAAGAACAGGCCGCTTGGACACTTTCAGAACAGCTCTGTTAATGACTGAAAACAGCTCTCGAAGAGATTGTCAAAAGAGACTCCGAAAACGAAACGTTGATCACTTTTGAGCAAAAGGCTGCACACACGCAATTCAAGTTGCTCTGATTGTCATTTAGAGTTACATTATAGGATTATTCAACAACAAGTCAAAATGTGCTCGTGAAAGGCAGAAAACAACACTTTGATAGTTTGATATAACTTGAGAACGAATGCAAAAAACAGTCCACTCTAAGAACAGGCCGCTTGGACACTTTCAGAACAGCTCTGTTAATGACTGAAAACAGCTCTCGAAGAGATTGTCAAAAGAGACTCTGAAAACGAAACGTTGATCACTTTTGAGCAAAAGGCTGCACACACGCAATTCAAGTTGCTCTGATTGTCATTTAGAGTTACATTATAGGATTATTCAACAACAAGTCAAAATGTGCTCGTGAAAGGCAGAAAACAACACTTTGATAGTTTGATATAACTTGAGAACGAATGCAAAAAACAGTCCACTCTAAGAACAGGCCGCTTGGACACTTTCAGAACAGCTCTGTTAATGACTGAAAACAGCTCTCGAAGAGATTGTCAAAAGAGACTCTGAAAACGAAACGTTGATCACTTTTGAGCAAAAGGCTGCACACACGCAATTCAAGTTGCTCTGATTGTCATTTAGAGTTACATTATAGGATTATTCAACAACAAGTCAAAATGTGCTCGTGAAAGGCAGAAAACAACACTTTGATAGTTTGATATGAGAACGAATGCAAAAAACACAGTCCACTCTAAGAACAGGCCGCTTGGACACTTTCAGAACAGCTCTGTTAATGACTGAAAACAGCTCTCGAAGAGATTGTCAAAAGAGACTCCGAAAACGAAACGTTGATCACTTTTGAGCAAAAGGCTGCACACACGCAATTCAAGTTGCTCTGATTGTCATTTAGAGTTACATTATAGGATTATTCAACAACAAGTCAAAATGTGCTCGTGAAAGGCAGAAAACAACACTTTGATAGTTTGATATAACTTGAGAACGAATGCAAAAAACAGTCCACTCTAAGAACAGGCCGCTTGGACACTTTCAGAACAGCTCTGTTAATGACTGAAAACAGCTCTCGAAGAGATTGTCAAAAGAGACTCCGAAAACGAAACGTTGATCACTTTTGAGCAAAAGGCTGCACACACGCAATTCAAGTTGCTCTGATTGTCATTTAGAGTTACATTATAGGATTATTCAACAACAAGTCAAAATGTGCTCGTGAAAGGCAGAAAACAACACTTTGATAGTTTGATATAACTTGAGAACGAATGCAAAACACAGTCCACTCTAAGAACAGGCCGCTTGGACACTTTCAGAACAGCTCTGTTAATGACTGAAAACAGCTCTCGAAGAGATTGTCAAAAGAGACTCCGAAAACGAAACGTTGATCACTTTTGAGCAAAAGGCTGCACACACAATTCAAGTTGCTCTGATTGTCATTTAGAGTTACATTATAGGATTATTCAACAACAAGTCAAAATGTGCTCGTGAAAGGCAGAAAACAACACTTTGATAGTTTGATATAACTTGAGAACGAATGCAAAACACAGTCCACTCTAAGAACAGGCCGCTTGGACACTTTCAGAACAGCTCTGTTAATGACTGAAAACAGCTCTCGAAGAGATTGTCAAAAGAGACTCCGAAAACGAAACGTTGATCACTTTTGAGCAAAAGGCTGCACACACAATTCAAGTTGCTCTGATTGTCATTTAGAGTTACATTATAGGATTATTCAACAACAAGTCAAAATGTGCTCGTGAAAGGCAGAAAACAACACTTTGATAGTTTGATATAACTTGAGAACGAATGCAAAAAACAGTCCACTCTAAGAACAGGCCGCTTGGACACTTTCAGAACAGCTCTGTTAATGACTGAAAACAGCTCTCGAAGAGATTGTCAAAAGAGACTCCGAAAACGAAACGTTGATCACTTTTGAGCAAAAGGCTGCACACACAATTCAAGTTGCTCTGATTGTCATTTAGAGTTACATTATAGGATTATTCAACAACAAGTCAAAATGTGCTCGTGAAAGGCAGAAAACAACACTTTGATAGTTTGATATAACTTGAGAACGAATGCAAAAAACAGTCCACTCTAAGAACAGGCCGCTTGGACACTTTCAGAACAGCTCTGTTAATGACTGAAAACAGCTCTCGAAGAGATTGTCAAAAGAGACTCCGAAAACGAAACGTTGATCACTTTTGAGCAAAAGGCTGCACACACGCAATTCAAGTTGCTCTGATTGTCATTTAGAGTTACATTATAGGATTATTCAACAACAAGTCAAAATGTGCTCGTGAAAGGCAGAAAACAACACTTTGATAGTTTGATATAACTTGAGAACGAATGCAAAAAACAGTCCACTCTAAGAACAGGCCGCTTGGACACTTTCAGAACAGCTCTGTTAATGACTGAAAACAGCTCTCGAAGAGATTGTCAAAAGAGACTCCGAAAACGAAACGTTGATCACTTTTGAGCAAAAGGCTGCACACACGCAATTCAAGTTGCTCTGATTGTCATTTAGAGTTACATTATAGGATTATTCAACAACAAGTCAAAATGTGCTCGTGAAAGGCGGAAAACAACACTTTGATAGTTTGATATAACTTGAGAACGAATGCAAAAAACAGTCCACTCTAAGAACAGGCCGCTTGGACACTTTCAGAACAGCTCTGTTAATGACTGAAAACAGCTCTCGAAGAGATTGTCAAAAGAGACTCTGAAAACGAAACGTTGATCACTTTTGAGCAAAAGGCTGCACACACGCAATTCAAGTTGCTCTGATTGTCATTTAGAGTTACATTATAGGATTATTCAACAACAAGTCAAAATGTGCTCGTGAAAGGCAGAAAACAACACTTTGATAGTTTGATATAACTTGAGAACGAATGCAAAAAACGCAGTCCACTCTAAGAACAGGCCGCTTGGACACTTTCAGAACAGCTCTGTTAATGACTGAAAACAGCTCTCGAAGAGATTGTCAAAAGAGACTCCGAAAACGAAACGTTGATCACTTTTGAGCAAAAGGCTGCACACACGCAATTCAAGTTGCTCTGATTGTCATTTAGAGTTACATTATAGGATTATTCAACAACAAGTCAAAATGTGCTCGTGAAAGGCAGAAAACAACACTTTGATAGTTTGATATAACTTGAGAACGAATGCAAAAAACAGTCCACTCTAAGAACAGGCCGCTTGGACACTTTCAGAACAGCTCTGTTAATGACTGAAAACAGCTCTCGAAGAGATTGTCAAAAGAGACTCCGAAAACGAAACGTTGATCACTTTTGAGCAAAAGGCTGCACACACGCAATTCAAGTTGCTCTGATTGTCATTTAGAGTTACATTATAGGATTATTCAACAACAAGTCAAAATGTGCTCGTGAAAGGCAGAAAACAACACTTTGATAGTTTGATATAACTTGAGAACGAATGCAAAAAACAGTCCACTCTAAGAACAGGCCGCTTGGACACTTTCAGAACAGCTCTGTTAATGACTGAAAACAGCTCTCGAAGAGATTGTCAAAAGAGACTCCGAAAACGAAACGTTGATCACTTTTGAGCAAAAGGCTGCACACACGCAATTCAAGTTGCTCTGATTGTCATTTAGAGTTACATTATAGGATTATTCAACAACAAGTCAAAATGTGCTCGTGAAAGGCAGAAAACAACACTTTGATAGTTTGATATAACTTGAGAACGAATGCAAAAAACAGTCCACTCTAAGAACAGGCCGCTTGGACACTTTCAGAACAGCTCTGTTAATGACTGAAAACAGCTCTCGAAGAGATTGTCAAAAGAGACTCTGAAAACGAAACGTTGATCACTTTTGAGCAAAAGGCTGCACACACGCAATTCAAGTTGCTCTGATTGTCATTTAGAGTTACATTATAGGATTATTCAACAACAAGTCAAAATGTGCTCGTGAAAGGCAGAAAACAACACTTTGATAGTTTGATATAACTTGAGAACGAATGCAAAAAACAGTCCACTCTAAGAACAGGCCGCTTGGACATTTTCAGAACAGCTCTGTTAATGACTGAAAACAGCTCTCGAAGAGATTGTCAAAAGAGACTCTGAAAACGAAACGTTGATCACTTTTGAGCAAAAGGCTGCACACACGCAATTCAAGTTGCTCTGATTGTCATTTAGAGTTACATTATAGGATTATTCAACAACAAGTCAAAATGTGCTCGTGAAAGGCAGAAAACAACACTTTGATAGTTTGATATAACTTGAGAACGAATGCAAAAAACAGTCCACTCTAAGAACAGGCCGCTTGGACACTTTCAGAACAGCTCTGTTAATGACTGAAAACAGCTCTCGAAGAGATTGTCAAAAGAGACTCCGAAAACGAAACGTTGATCACTTTTGAGCAAAAGGCTGCACACACGCAATTCAAGTTGCTCTGATTGTCATTTAGAGTTACATTATAGGATTATTCAACAACAAGTCAAAATGTGCTCGTGAAAGGCAGAAAACAACACTTTGATAGTTTGATATAACTTGAGAACGAATGCAAAAAACAGTCCACTCTAAGAACAGGCCGCTTGGACACTTTCAGAACAGCTCTGTTAATGACGGAAAACAGCTCTCGAAGAGATTGTCAAAAGAGACTCTGAAAACGAAACGTTGATCACTTTTGAGCAAAAGGCTGCACACACGCAATTCAAGTTGCTCTGATTGTCATTTAGAGTTACATTATAGGATTATTCAACAACAAGTCAAAATGTGCTCGTGAAAGGCAGAAAACAACACTTTGATAGTTTGATATAACTTGAGAACGAATGCAAAAAACAGTCCACTCTAAGAACAGGCCGCTTGGACACTTTCAGAACAGCTCTGTTAATGACTGAAAACAGCTCTCGAAGAGATTGTCAAAAGAGACTCTGAAAACGAAACGTTGATCACTTTTGAGCAAAAGGCTGCACACACGCAATTCAAGTTGCTCTGATTGTCATTTAGAGTTACATTATAGGATTATTCAACAACAAGTCAAAATGTGCTCGTGAAAGGCAGAAAACAACACTTTGATAGTTTGATATAACTTGAGAACGAATGCAAAAAACACAGTCCACTCTAAGAACAGGCCGCTTGGACACTTTCAGAACAGCTCTGTTAATGACTGAAAACAGCTCTCGAAGAGATTGTCAAAAGAGACTCCGAAAACGAAACGTTGATCACTTTTGAGCAAAAGGCTGCACACACGCAATTCAAGTTGCTCTGATTGTCATTTAGAGTTACATTATAGGATTATTCAACAACAAGTCAAAATGTGCTCGTGAAAGGCGGAAAACAACACTTTGATAGTTTGATATAACTTGAGAACGAATGCAAAAAACAGTCCACTCTAAGAACAGGCCGCTTGGACACTTTCAGAACAGCTCTGTTAATGACTGAAAACAGCTCTCGAAGAGATTGTCAAAAGAGACTCTGAAAACGAAACGTTGATCACTTTTGAGCAAAAGGCTGCACACACGCAATTCAAGTTGCTCTGATTGTCATTTAGAGTTACATTATAGGATTATTCAACAACAAGTCAAAATGTGCTCGTGAAAGGCAGAAAACAACACTTTGATAGTTTGATATAACTTGAGAACGAATGCAAAAAACGCAGTCCACTCTAAGAACAGGCCGCTTGGACACTTTCAGAACAGCTCTGTTAATGACTGAAAACAGCTCTCGAAGAGATTGTCAAAAGAGACTCCGAAAACGAAACGTTGATCACTTTTGAGCAAAAGGCTGCACACACGCAATTCAAGTTGCTCTGATTGTCATTTAGAGTTACATTATAGGATTATTCAACAACAAGTCAAAATGTGCTCGTGAAAGGCAGAAAACAACACTTTGATAGTTTGATATAACTTGAGAACGAATGCAAAAAACAGTCCACTCTAAGAACAGGCCGCTTGGACACTTTCAGAACAGCTCTGTTAATGACTGAAAACAGCTCTCGAAGAGATTGTCAAAAGAGACTCCGAAAACGAAACGTTGATCACTTTTGAGCAAAAGGCTGCACACACGCAATTCAAGTTGCTCTGATTGTCATTTAGAGTTACATTATAGGATTATTCAACAACAAGTCAAAATGTGCTCGTGAAAGGCAGAAAACAACACTTTGATAGTTTGATATAACTTGAGAACGAATGCAAAAAACAGTCCACTCTAAGAACAGGCCGCTTGGACACTTTCAGAACAGCTCTGTTAATGACTGAAAACAGCTCTCGAAGAGATTGTCAAAAGAGACTCCGAAAACGAAACGTTGATCACTTTTGAGCAAAAGGCTGCACACACGCAATTCAAGTTGCTCTGATTGTCATTTAGAGTTACATTATAGGATTATTCAACAACAAGTCAAAATGTGCTCGTGAAAGGCAGAAAACAACACTTTGATAGTTTGATATAACTTGAGAACGAATGCAAAAAACAGTCCACTCTAAGAACAGGCCGCTTGGACACTTTCAGAACAGCTCTGTTAATGACTGAAAACAGCTCTCGAAGAGATTGTCAAAAGAGACTCTGAAAACGAAACGTTGATCACTTTTGAGCAAAAGGCTGCACACACGCAATTCAAGTTGCTCTGATTGTCATTTAGAGTTACATTATAGGATTATTCAACAACAAGTCAAAATGTGCTCGTGAAAGGCAGAAAACAACACTTTGATAGTTTGATATAACTTGAGAACGAATGCAAAAAACAGTCCACTCTAAGAACAGGCCGCTTGGACATTTTCAGAACAGCTCTGTTAATGACTGAAAACAGCTCTCGAAGAGATTGTCAAAAGAGACTCTGAAAACGAAACGTTGATCACTTTTGAGCAAAAGGCTGCACACACGCAATTCAAGTTGCTCTGATTGTCATTTAGAGTTACATTATAGGATTATTCAACAACAAGTCAAAATGTGCTCGTGAAAGGCAGAAAACAACACTTTGATAGTTTGATATAACTTGAGAACGAATGCAAAAAACAGTCCACTCTAAGAACAGGCCGCTTGGACACTTTCAGAACAGCTCTGTTAATGACTGAAAACAGCTCTCGAAGAGATTGTCAAAAGAGACTCCGAAAACGAAACGTTGATCACTTTTGAGCAAAAGGCTGCACACACGCAATTCAAGTTGCTCTGATTGTCATTTAGAGTTACATTATAGGATTATTCAACAACAAGTCAAAATGTGCTCGTGAAAGGCAGAAAACAACACTTTGATAGTTTGATATAACTTGAGAACGAATGCAAAAAACAGTCCACTCTAAGAACAGGCCGCTTGGACACTTTCAGAACAGCTCTGTTAATGACGGAAAACAGCTCTCGAAGAGATTGTCAAAAGAGACTCTGAAAACGAAACGTTGATCACTTTTGAGCAAAAGGCTGCACACACGCAATTCAAGTTGCTCTGATTGTCATTTAGAGTTACATTATAGGATTATTCAACAACAAGTCAAAATGTGCTCGTGAAAGGCAGAAAACAACACTTTGATAGTTTGATATAACTTGAGAACGAATGCAAAAAACAGTCCACTCTAAGAACAGGCCGCTTGGACACTTTCAGAACAGCTCTGTTAATGACTGAAAACAGCTCTCGAAGAGATTGTCAAAAGAGACTCTGAAAACGAAACGTTGATCACTTTTGAGCAAAAGGCTGCACACACGCAATTCAAGTTGCTCTGATTGTCATTTAGAGTTACATTATAGGATTATTCAACAACAAGTCAAAATGTGCTCGTGAAAGGCAGAAAACAACACTTTGATAGTTTGATATAACTTGAGAACGAATGCAAAAAACAGTCCACTCTAAGAACAGGCCGCTTGGACACTTTCAGAACAGCTCTGTTAATGACTGAAAACAGCTCTCGAAGAGATTGTCAAAAGAGACTCCGAAAACGAAACGTTGATCACTTTTGAGCAAAAGGCTGCACACACGCAATTCAAGTTGCTCTGATTGTCATTTAGAGTTACATTATAGGATTATTCAACAACAAGTCAAAATGTGCTCGTGAAAGGCAGAAAACAACACTTTGATAGTTTGATATAACTTGAGAACGAATGCAAAAAACAGTCCACTCTAAGAACAGGCCGCTTGGACACTTTCAGAACAGCTCTGTTAATGACGGAAAACAGCTCTCGAAGAGATTGTCAAAAGAGACTCTGAAAACGAAACGTTGATCACTTTTGAGCAAAAGGCTGCACACACGCAATTCAAGTTGCTCTGATTGTCATTTAGAGTTACATTATAGGATTATTCAACAACAAGTCAAAATGTGCTCGTGAAAGGCAGAAAACAACACTTTGATAGTTTGATATAACTTGAGAACGAATGCAAAAAACAGTCCACTCTAAGAACAGGCCGCTTGGACACTTTCAGAACAGCTCTGTTAATGACTGAAAACAGCTCTCGAAGAGATTGTCAAAAGAGACTCTGAAAACGAAACGTTGATCACTTTTGAGCAAAAGGCTGCACACACGCAATTCAAGTTGCTCTGATTGTCATTTAGAGTTACATTATAGGATTATTCAACAACAAGTCAAAATGTGCTCGTGAAAGGCAGAAAACAACACTTTGATAGTTTGATATAACTTGAGAACGAATGCAAAAAACACAGTCCACTCTAAGAACAGGCCGCTTGGACACTTTCAGAACAGCTCTGTTAATGACTGAAAACAGCTCTCGAAGAGATTGTCAAAAGAGACTCCGAAAACGAAACGTTGATCACTTTTGAGCAAAAGGCTGCACACACGCAATTCAAGTTGCTCTGATTGTCATTTAGAGTTACATTATAGGATTATTCAACAACAAGTCAAAATGTGCTCGTGAAAGGCGGAAAACAACACTTTGATAGTTTGATATAACTTGAGAACGAATGCAAAAAACAGTCCACTCTAAGAACAGGCCGCTTGGACACTTTCAGAACAGCTCTGTTAATGACTGAAAACAGCTCTCGAAGAGATTGTCAAAAGAGACTCTGAAAACGAAACGTTGATCACTTTTGAGCAAAAGGCTGCACACACGCAATTCAAGTTGCTCTGATTGTCATTTAGAGTTACATTATAGGATTATTCAACAACAAGTCAAAATGTGCTCGTGAAAGGCAGAAAACAACACTTTGATAGTTTGATATAACTTGAGAACGAATGCAAAAAACGCAGTCCACTCTAAGAACAGGCCGCTTGGACACTTTCAGAACAGCTCTGTTAATGACTGAAAACAGCTCTCGAAGAGATTGTCAAAAGAGACTCCGAAAACGAAACGTTGATCACTTTTGAGCAAAAGGCTGCACACACGCAATTCAAGTTGCTCTGATTGTCATTTAGAGTTACATTATAGGATTATTCAACAACAAGTCAAAATGTGCTCGTGAAAGGCAGAAAACAACACTTTGATAGTTTGATATAACTTGAGAACGAATGCAAAAAACAGTCCACTCTAAGAACAGGCCGCTTGGACACTTTCAGAACAGCTCTGTTAATGACTGAAAACAGCTCTCGAAGAGATTGTCAAAAGAGACTCCGAAAACGAAACGTTGATCACTTTTGAGCAAAAGGCTGCACACACGCAATTCAAGTTGCTCTGATTGTCATTTAGAGTTACATTATAGGATTATTCAACAACAAGTCAAAATGTGCTCGTGAAAGGCAGAAAACAACACTTTGATAGTTTGATATAACTTGAGAACGAATGCAAAAAACAGTCCACTCTAAGAACAGGCCGCTTGGACACTTTCAGAACAGCTCTGTTAATGACTGAAAACAGCTCTCGAAGAGATTGTCAAAAGAGACTCCGAAAACGAAACGTTGATCACTTTTGAGCAAAAGGCTGCACACACGCAATTCAAGTTGCTCTGATTGTCATTTAGAGTTACATTATAGGATTATTCAACAACAAGTCAAAATGTGCTCGTGAAAGGCAGAAAACAACACTTTGATAGTTTGATATAACTTGAGAACGAATGCAAAAAACAGTCCACTCTAAGAACAGGCCGCTTGGACACTTTCAGAACAGCTCTGTTAATGACTGAAAACAGCTCTCGAAGAGATTGTCAAAAGAGACTCTGAAAACGAAACGTTGATCACTTTTGAGCAAAAGGCTGCACACACGCAATTCAAGTTGCTCTGATTGTCATTTAGAGTTACATTATAGGATTATTCAACAACAAGTCAAAATGTGCTCGTGAAAGGCAGAAAACAACACTTTGATAGTTTGATATAACTTGAGAACGAATGCAAAAAACAGTCCACTCTAAGAACAGGCCGCTTGGACATTTTCAGAACAGCTCTGTTAATGACTGAAAACAGCTCTCGAAGAGATTGTCAAAAGAGACTCTGAAAACGAAACGTTGATCACTTTTGAGCAAAAGGCTGCACACACGCAATTCAAGTTGCTCTGATTGTCATTTAGAGTTACATTATAGGATTATTCAACAACAAGTCAAAATGTGCTCGTGAAAGGCAGAAAACAACACTTTGATAGTTTGATATAACTTGAGAACGAATGCAAAAAACAGTCCACTCTAAGAACAGGCCGCTTGGACACTTTCAGAACAGCTCTGTTAATGACTGAAAACAGCTCTCGAAGAGATTGTCAAAAGAGACTCCGAAAACGAAACGTTGATCACTTTTGAGCAAAAGGCTGCACACACGCAATTCAAGTTGCTCTGATTGTCATTTAGAGTTACATTATAGGATTATTCAACAACAAGTCAAAATGTGCTCGTGAAAGGCAGAAAACAACACTTTGATAGTTTGATATAACTTGAGAACGAATGCAAAAAACAGTCCACTCTAAGAACAGGCCGCTTGGACACTTTCAGAACAGCTCTGTTAATGACGGAAAACAGCTCTCGAAGAGATTGTCAAAAGAGACTCTGAAAACGAAACGTTGATCACTTTTGAGCAAAAGGCTGCACACACGCAATTCAAGTTGCTCTGATTGTCATTTAGAGTTACATTATAGGATTATTCAACAACAAGTCAAAATGTGCTCGTGAAAGGCAGAAAACAACACTTTGATAGTTTGATATAACTTGAGAACGAATGCAAAAAACAGTCCACTCTAAGAACAGGCCGCTTGGACACTTTCAGAACAGCTCTGTTAATGACTGAAAACAGCTCTCGAAGAGATTGTCAAAAGAGACTCTGAAAACGAAACGTTGATCACTTTTGAGCAAAAGGCTGCACACACGCAATTCAAGTTGCTCTGATTGTCATTTAGAGTTACATTATAGGATTATTCAACAACAAGTCAAAATGTGCTCGTGAAAGGCAGAAAACAACACTTTGATAGTTTGATATAACTTGAGAACGAATGCAAAAAACACAGTCCACTCTAAGAACAGGCCGCTTGGACACTTTCAGAACAGCTCTGTTAATGACTGAAAACAGCTCTCGAAGAGATTGTCAAAAGAGACTCCGAAAACGAAACGTTGATCACTTTTGAGCAAAAGGCTGCACACACGCAATTCAAGTTGCTCTGATTGTCATTTAGAGTTACATTATAGGATTATTCAACAACAAGTCAAAATGTGCTCGTGAAAGGCGGAAAACAACACTTTGATAGTTTGATATAACTTGAGAACGAATGCAAAAAACAGTCCACTCTAAGAACAGGCCGCTTGGACACTTTCAGAACAGCTCTGTTAATGACTGAAAACAGCTCTCGAAGAGATTGTCAAAAGAGACTCTGAAAACGAAACGTTGATCACTTTTGAGCAAAAGGCTGCACACACGCAATTCAAGTTGCTCTGATTGTCATTTAGAGTTACATTATAGGATTATTCAACAACAAGTCAAAATGTGCTCGTGAAAGGCAGAAAACAACACTTTGATAGTTTGATATAACTTGAGAACGAATGCAAAAAACGCAGTCCACTCTAAGAACAGGCCGCTTGGACACTTTCAGAACAGCTCTGTTAATGACTGAAAACAGCTCTCGAAGAGATTGTCAAAAGAGACTCCGAAAACGAAACGTTGATCACTTTTGAGCAAAAGGCTGCACACACGCAATTCAAGTTGCTCTGATTGTCATTTAGAGTTACATTATAGGATTATTCAACAACAAGTCAAAATGTGCTCGTGAAAGGCAGAAAACAACACTTTGATAGTTTGATATAACTTGAGAACGAATGCAAAAAACAGTCCACTCTAAGAACAGGCCGCTTGGACACTTTCAGAACAGCTCTGTTAATGACTGAAAACAGCTCTCGAAGAGATTGTCAAAAGAGACTCCGAAAACGAAACGTTGATCACTTTTGAGCAAAAGGCTGCACACACGCAATTCAAGTTGCTCTGATTGTCATTTAGAGTTACATTATAGGATTATTCAACAACAAGTCAAAATGTGCTCGTGAAAGGCAGAAAACAACACTTTGATAGTTTGATATAACTTGAGAACGAATGCAAAAAACAGTCCACTCTAAGAACAGGCCGCTTGGACACTTTCAGAACAGCTCTGTTAATGACTGAAAACAGCTCTCGAAGAGATTGTCAAAAGAGACTCCGAAAACGAAACGTTGATCACTTTTGAGCAAAAGGCTGCACACACGCAATTCAAGTTGCTCTGATTGTCATTTAGAGTTACATTATAGGATTATTCAACAACAAGTCAAAATGTGCTCGTGAAAGGCAGAAAACAACACTTTGATAGTTTGATATAACTTGAGAACGAATGCAAAAAACAGTCCACTCTAAGAACAGGCCGCTTGGACACTTTCAGAACAGCTCTGTTAATGACTGAAAACAGCTCTCGAAGAGATTGTCAAAAGAGACTCTGAAAACGAAACGTTGATCACTTTTGAGCAAAAGGCTGCACACACGCAATTCAAGTTGCTCTGATTGTCATTTAGAGTTACATTATAGGATTATTCAACAACAAGTCAAAATGTGCTCGTGAAAGGCAGAAAACAACACTTTGATAGTTTGATATAACTTGAGAACGAATGCAAAAAACAGTCCACTCTAAGAACAGGCCGCTTGGACATTTTCAGAACAGCTCTGTTAATGACTGAAAACAGCTCTCGAAGAGATTGTCAAAAGAGACTCTGAAAACGAAACGTTGATCACTTTTGAGCAAAAGGCTGCACACACGCAATTCAAGTTGCTCTGATTGTCATTTAGAGTTACATTATAGGATTATTCAACAACAAGTCAAAATGTGCTCGTGAAAGGCAGAAAACAACACTTTGATAGTTTGATATAACTTGAGAACGAATGCAAAAAACAGTCCACTCTAAGAACAGGCCGCTTGGACACTTTCAGAACAGCTCTGTTAATGACTGAAAACAGCTCTCGAAGAGATTGTCAAAAGAGACTCCGAAAACGAAACGTTGATCACTTTTGAGCAAAAGGCTGCACACACGCAATTCAAGTTGCTCTGATTGTCATTTAGAGTTACATTATAGGATTATTCAACAACAAGTCAAAATGTGCTCGTGAAAGGCAGAAAACAACACTTTGATAGTTTGATATAACTTGAGAACGAATGCAAAAAACAGTCCACTCTAAGAACAGGCCGCTTGGACACTTTCAGAACAGCTCTGTTAATGACGGAAAACAGCTCTCGAAGAGATTGTCAAAAGAGACTCTGAAAACGAAACGTTGATCACTTTTGAGCAAAAGGCTGCACACACGCAATTCAAGTTGCTCTGATTGTCATTTAGAGTTACATTATAGGATTATTCAACAACAAGTCAAAATGTGCTCGTGAAAGGCAGAAAACAACACTTTGATAGTTTGATATAACTTGAGAACGAATGCAAAAAACAGTCCACTCTAAGAACAGGCCGCTTGGACACTTTCAGAACAGCTCTGTTAATGACTGAAAACAGCTCTCGAAGAGATTGTCAAAAGAGACTCTGAAAACGAAACGTTGATCACTTTTGAGCAAAAGGCTGCACACACGCAATTCAAGTTGCTCTGATTGTCATTTAGAGTTACATTATAGGATTATTCAACAACAAGTCAAAATGTGCTCGTGAAAGGCAGAAAACAACACTTTGATAGTTTGATATAACTTGAGAACGAATGCAAAAAACACAGTCCACTCTAAGAACAGGCCGCTTGGACACTTTCAGAACAGCTCTGTTAATGACTGAAAACAGCTCTCGAAGAGATTGTCAAAAGAGACTCCGAAAACGAAACGTTGATCACTTTTGAGCAAAAGGCTGCACACACGCAATTCAAGTTGCTCTGATTGTCATTTAGAGTTACATCATAGGATTATTCAACAACAAGTCAAAATGTGCTCGTGAAAGGCAGAAAACAACACTTTGATAGTTTGATATAACTTGAGAACGAATGCAAAAAACAGTCCACTCTAAGAACAGGCCGCTTGGACACTTTCAGAACAGCTCTGTTAATGACTGAAAACAGCTCTCGAAGAGATTGTCAAAAGAGACTCCGAAAACGAAACGTTGATCACTTTTGAGCAAAAGGCTGCACACACGCAATTCAAGTTGCTCTGATTGTCATTTAGAGTTACATTATAGGATTATTCAACAACAAGTCAAAATGTGCTCGTGAAAGGCAGAAAACAACACTTTGATAGTTTGATATAACTTGAGAACGAATGCAAAACACAGTCCACTCTAAGAACAGGCCGCTTGGACACTTTCAGAACAGCTCTGTTAATGACTGAAAACAGCTCTCGAAGAGATTGTCAAAAGAGACTCCGAAAACGAAACGTTGATCACTTTTGAGCAAAAGGCTGCACACACGCAATTCAAGTTGCTCTGATTGTCATTTAGAGTTACATTATAGGATTATTCAACAACAAGTCAAAATGTGCTCGTGAAAGGCAGAAAACAACACTTTGATAGTTTGATATAACTTGAGAACGAATGCAAAAAACAGTCCACTCTAAGAACAGGCCGCTTGGACACTTTCAGAACAGCTCTGTTAATGACTGAAAACAGCTCTCGAAGAGATTGTCAAAAGAGACTCTGAAAACGAAACGTTGATCACTTTTGAGCAAAAGGCTGCACACACGCAATTCAAGTTGCTCTGATTGTCATTTAGAGTTACATTATAGGATTATTCAACAACAAGTCAAAATGTGCTCGTGAAAGGCAGAAAACAACACTTTGATAGTTTGATATAACTTGAGAACGAATGCAAAAAACAGTCCACTCTAAGAACAGGCCGCTTGGACATTTTCAGAACAGCTCTGTTAATGACTGAAAACAGCTCTCGAAGAGATTGTCAAAAGAGACTCTGAAAACGAAACGTTGATCACTTTTGAGCAAAAGGCTGCACACACGCAATTCAAGTTGCTCTGATTGTCATTTAGAGTTACATTATAGGATTATTCAACAACAAGTCAAAATGTGCTCGTGAAAGGCAGAAAACAACACTTTGATAGTTTGATATAACTTGAGAACGAATGCAAAAAACAGTCCACTCTAAGAACAGGCCGCTTGGACACTTTCAGAACAGCTCTGTTAATGACTGAAAACAGCTCTCGAAGAGATTGTCAAAAGAGACTCCGAAAACGAAACGTTGATCACTTTTGAGCAAAAGGCTGCACACACGCAATTCAAGTTGCTCTGATTGTCATTTAGAGTTACATTATAGGATTATTCAACAACAAGTCAAAATGTGCTCGTGAAAGGCAGAAAACAACACTTTGATAGTTTGATATAACTTGAGAACGAATGCAAAAAACAGTCCACTCTAAGAACAGGCCGCTTGGACACTTTCAGAACAGCTCTGTTAATGACTGAAAACAGCTCTCGAAGAGATTGTCAAAAGAGACTCTGAAAACGAAACGTTGATCACTTTTGAGCAAAAGGCTGCACACACGCAATTCAAGTTGCTCTGATTGTCATTTAGAGTTACATTATAGGATTATTCAACAACAAGTCAAAATGTGCTCGTGAAAGGCAGAAAACAACACTTTGATAGTTTGATATAACTTGAGAACGAATGCAAAAAACAGTCCACTCTAAGAACAGGCCGCTTGGACATTTTCAGAACAGCTCTGTTAATGACTGAAAACAGCTCTCGAAGAGATTGTCAAAAGAGACTCTGAAAACGAAACGTTGATCACTTTTGAGCAAAAGGCTGCACACACGCAATTCAAGTTGCTCTGATTGTCATTTAGAGTTACATTATAGGATTATTCAACAACAAGTCAAAATGTGCTCGTGAAAGGCAGAAAACAACACTTTGATAGTTTGATATAACTTGAGAACGAATGCAAAAAACACAGTCCACTCTAAGAACAGGCCGCTTGGACACTTTCAGAACAGCTCTGTTAATGACTGAAAACAGCTCTCGAAGAGATTGTCAAAAGAGACTCCGAAAACGAAACGTTGATCACTTTTGAGCAAAAGGCTGCACACACGCAATTCAAGTTGCTCTGATTGTCATTTAGAGTTACATTATAGGATTATTCAACAACAAGTCAAAATGTGCTCGTGAAAGGCAGAAAACAACACTTTGATAGTTTGATATAACTTGAGAACGAATGCAAAAAACAGTCCACTCTAAGAACAGGCCGCTTGGACACTGTCAGAACAGCTCTGTTAATGACTGAAAACAGCTCTCGAAGAGATTGTCAAAAGAGACTCCGAAAACGAAACGTTGATCACTTTTGAGCAAAAGGCTGCACACACGCAATTCAAGTTGCTCTGATTGTCATTTAGAGTTACATTATAGGATTATTCAACAACAAGTCAAAATGTGCTCGTGAAAGGCAGAAAACAACACTTTGATAGTTTGATATAACTTGAGAACGAATGCAAAAAACAGTCCACTCTAAGAACAGGCCGCTTGGACACTTTCAGAACAGCTCTGTTAATGACTGAAAACAGCTCTCGAAGAGATTGTCAAAAGAGACTCTGAAAACGAAACGTTGATCACTTTTGAGCAAAAGGCTGCACACACGCAATTCAAGTTGCTCTGATTGTCATTTAGAGTTACATTATAGGATTATTCAACAACAAGTCAAAATGTGCTCGTGAAAGGCGGAAAACAACACTTTGATAGTTTGATATAACTTGAGAACGAATGCAAAAAACAGTCCACTCTAAGAACAGGCCGCTTGGACACTTTCAGAACAGCTCTGTTAATGACTGAAAACAGCTCTCGAAGAGATTGTCAAAAGAGACTCTGAAAACGAAACGTTGATCACTTTTGAGCAAAAGGCTGCACACACGCAATTCAAGTTGCTCTGATTGTCATTTAGAGTTACATTATAGGATTATTCAACAACAAGTAAAAATGTGCTCGTGAAAGGCGGAAAACAACACTTTGATAGTTTGATATAACTTGAGAACGAATGCAAAAAACGCAGTCCACTCTAAGAACAGGCCGCTTGGACACTTTCAGAACAGCTCTGTTAATGACTGAAAACAGCTCTCGAAGAGATTGTCAAAAGAGACTCCGAAAACGAAACGTTGATCACTTTTGAGCAAAAGGCTGCACACACGCAATTCAAGTTGCTCTGATTGTCATTTAGAGTTACATTATAGGATTATTCAACAACAAGTCAAAATGTGCTCGTGAAAGGCAGAAAACAACACTTTGATAGTTTGATATAACTTGAGAACGAATGCAAAAAACAGTCCACTCTAAGAACAGGCCGCTTGGACACTTTCAGAACAGCTCTGTTAATGACTGAAAACAGCTCTCGAAGAGATTGTCAAAAGAGACTCCGAAAACGAAACGTTGATCACTTTTGAGCAAAAGGCTGCACACACGCAATTCAAGTTGCTCTGATTGTCATTTAGAGTTACATTATAGGATTATTCAACAACAAGTCAAAATGTGCTCGTGAAAGGCAGAAAACAACACTTTGATAGTTTGATATAACTTGAGAACGAATGCAAAAAACAGTCCACTCTAAGAACAGGCCGCTTGGACACTTTCAGAACAGCTCTGTTAATGACTGAAAACAGCTCTCGAAGAGATTGTCAAAAGAGACTCCGAAAACGAAACGTTGATCACTTTTGAGCAAAAGGCTGCACACACGCAATTCAAGTTGCTCTGATTGTCATTTAGAGTTACATTATAGGATTATTCAACAACAAGTCAAAATGTGCTCGTGAAAGGCAGAAAACAACACTTTGATAGTTTGATATAACTTGAGAACGAATGCAAAAAACAGTCCACTCTAAGAACAGGCCGCTTGGACACTTTCAGAACAGCTCTGTTAATGACTGAAAACAGCTCTCGAAGAGATTGTCAAAAGAGACTCTGAAAACGAAACGTTGATCACTTTTGAGCAAAAGGCTGCACACACGCAATTCAAGTTGCTCTGATTGTCATTTAGAGTTACATTATAGGATTATTCAACAACAAGTCAAAATGTGCTCGTGAAAGGCAGAAAACAACACTTTGATAGTTTGATATAACTTGAGAACGAATGCAAAAAACAGTCCACTCTAAGAACAGGCCGCTTGGACATTTTCAGAACAGCTCTGTTAATGACTGAAAACAGCTCTCGAAGAGATTGTCAAAAGAGACTCTGAAAACGAAACGTTGATCACTTTTGAGCAAAAGGCTGCACACACGCAATTCAAGTTGCTCTGATTGTCATTTAGAGTTACATTATAGGATTATTCAACAACAAGTCAAAATGTGCTCGTGAAAGGCAGAAAACAACACTTTGATAGTTTGATATAACTTGAGAACGAATGCAAAAAACAGTCCACTCTAAGAACAGGCCGCTTGGACACTTTCAGAACAGCTCTGTTAATGACTGAAAACAGCTCTCGAAGAGATTGTCAAAAGAGACTCCGAAAACGAAACGTTGATCACTTTTGAGCAAAAGGCTGCACACACGCAATTCAAGTTGCTCTGATTGTCATTTAGAGTTACATTATAGGATTATTCAACAACAAGTCAAAATGTGCTCGTGAAAGGCAGAAAACAACACTTTGATAGTTTGATATAACTTGAGAACGAATGCAAAAAACAGTCCACTCTAAGAACAGGCCGCTTGGACACTTTCAGAACAGCTCTGTTAATGACGGAAAACAGCTCTCGAAGAGATTGTCAAAAGAGACTCTGAAAACGAAACGTTGATCACTTTTGAGCAAAAGGCTGCACACACGCAATTCAAGTTGCTCTGATTGTCATTTAGAGTTACATTATAGGATTATTCAACAACAAGTCAAAATGTGCTCGTGAAAGGCAGAAAACAACACTTTGATAGTTTGATATAACTTGAGAACGAATGCAAAAAACAGTCCACTCTAAGAACAGGCCGCTTGGACACTTTCAGAACAGCTCTGTTAATGACTGAAAACAGCTCTCGAAGAGATTGTCAAAAGAGACTCTGAAAACGAAACGTTGATCACTTTTGAGCAAAAGGCTGCACACACGCAATTCAAGTTGCTCTGATTGTCATTTAGAGTTACATTATAGGATTATTCAACAACAAGTCAAAATGTGCTCGTGAAAGGCAGAAAACAACACTTTGATAGTTTGATATAACTTGAGAACGAATGCAAAAAACAGTCCACTCTAAGAACAGGCCGCTTGGACATTTTCAGAACAGCTCTGTTAATGACTGAAAACAGCTCTCGAAGAGATTGTCAAAAGAGACTCTGAAAACGAAACGTTGATCACTTTTGAGCAAAAGGCTGCACACACGCAATTCAAGTTGCTCTGATTGTCATTTAGAGTTACATTATAGGATTATTCAACAACAAGTCAAAATGTGCTCGTGAAAGGCAGAAAACAACACTTTGATAGTTTGATATAACTTGAGAACGAATGCAAAAAACAGTCCACTCTAAGAACAGGCCGCTTGGACACTTTCAGAACAGCTCTGTTAATGACTGAAAACAGCTCTCGAAGAGATTGTCAAAAGAGACTCCGAAAACGAAACGTTGATCACTTTTGAGCAAAAGGCTGCACACACGCAATTCAAGTTGCTCTGATTGTCATTTAGAGTTACATTATAGGATTATTCAACAACAAGTCAAAATGTGCTCGTGAAAGGCAGAAAACAACACTTTGATAGTTTGATATAACTTGAGAACGAATGCAAAAAACAGTCCACTCTAAGAACAGGCCGCTTGGACACTTTCAGAACAGCTCTGTTAATGACTGAAAACAGCTCTCGAAGAGATTGTCAAAAGAGACTCCGAAAACGAAACGTTGATCACTTTTGAGCAAAAGGCTGCACACACGCAATTCAAGTTGCTCTGATTGTCATTTAGAGTTACATTATAGGATTATTCAACAACAAGTCAAAATGTGCTCGTGAAAGGCAGAAAACAACACTTTGATAGTTTGATATAACTTGAGAACGAATGCAAAAAACAGTCCACTCTAAGAACAGGCCGCTTGGACATTTTCAGAACAGCTCTGTTAATGACTGAAAACAGCTCTCGAAGAGATTGTCAAAAGAGACTCTGAAAACGAAACGTTGATCACTTTTGAGCAAAAGGCTGCACACACGCAATTCAAGTTGCTCTGATTGTCATTTAGAGTTACATTATAGGATTATTCAACAACAAGTCAAAATGTGCTCGTGAAAGGCAGAAAACAACACTTTGATAGTTTGATATAACTTGAGAACGAATGCAAAAAACACAGTCCACTCTAAGAACAGGCCGCTTGGACACTTTCAGAACAGCTCTGTTAATGACTGAAAACAGCTCTCGAAGAGATTGTCAAAAGAGACTCCGAAAACGAAACGTTGATCACTTTTGAGCAAAAGGCTGCACACACGCAATTCAAGTTGCTCTGATTGTCATTTAGAGTTACATTATAGGATTATTCAACAACAAGTCAAAATGTGCTCGTGAAAGGCAGAAAACAACACTTTGATAGTTTGATATAACTTGAGAACGAATGCAAAAAACAGTCCACTCTAAGAACAGGCCGCTTGGACACTTTCAGAACAGCTCTGTTAATGACTGAAAACAGCTCTCGAAGAGATTGTCAAAAGAGACTCCGAAAACGAAACGTTGATCACTTTTGAGCAAAAGGCTGCACACACGCAATTCAAGTTGCTCTGATTGTCATTTAGAGTTACATTATAGGATTATTCAACAACAAGTCAAAATGTGCTCGTGAAAGGCAGAAAACAACACTTTGATAGTTTGATATAACTTGAGAACGAATGCAAAAAACAGTCCACTCTAAGAACAGGCCGCTTGGACACTTTCAGAACAGCTCTGTTAATGACTGAAAACAGCTCTCGAAGAGATTGTCAAAAGAGACTCTGAAAACGAAACGTTGATCACTTTTGAGCAAAAGGCTGCACACACGCAATTCAAGTTGCTCTGATTGTCATTTAGAGTTACATTATAGGATTATTCAACAACAAGTCAAAATGTGCTCGTGAAAGGCGGAAAACAACACTTTGATAGTTTGATATAACTTGAGAACGAATGCAAAAAACAGTCCACTCTAAGAACAGGCCGCTTGGACACTTTCAGAACAGCTCTGTTAATGACTGAAAACAGCTCTCGAAGAGATTGTCAAAAGAGACTCTGAAAACGAAACGTTGATCACTTTTGAGCAAAAGGCTGCACACACGCAATTCAAGTTGCTCTGATTGTCATTTAGAGTTACATTATAGGATTATTCAACAACAAGTAAAAATGTGCTCGTGAAAGGCGGAAAACAACACTTTGATAGTTTGATATAACTTGAGAACGAATGCAAAAAACGCAGTCCACTCTAAGAACAGGCCGCTTGGACACTTTCAGAACAGCTCTGTTAATGACTGAAAACAGCTCTCGAAGAGATTGTCAAAAGAGACTCCGAAAACGAAACGTTGATCACTTTTGAGCAAAAGGCTGCACACACGCAATTCAAGTTGCTCTGATTGTCATTTAGAGTTACATTATAGGATTATTCAACAACAAGTCAAAATGTGCTCGTGAAAGGCAGAAAACAACACTTTGATAGTTTGATATAACTTGAGAACGAATGCAAAAAACAGTCCACTCTAAGAACAGGCCGCTTGGACACTTTCAGAACAGCTCTGTTAATGACTGAAAACAGCTCTCGAAGAGATTGTCAAAAGAGACTCCGAAAACGAAACGTTGATCACTTTTGAGCAAAAGGCTGCACACACGCAATTCAAGTTGCTCTGATTGTCATTTAGAGTTACATTATAGGATTATTCAACAACAAGTCAAAATGTGCTCGTGAAAGGCAGAAAACAACACTTTGATAGTTTGATATAACTTGAGAACGAATGCAAAAAACAGTCCACTCTAAGAACAGGCCGCTTGGACACTTTCAGAACAGCTCTGTTAATGACTGAAAACAGCTCTCGAAGAGATTGTCAAAAGAGACTCCGAAAACGAAACGTTGATCACTTTTGAGCAAAAGGCTGCACACACGCAATTCAAGTTGCTCTGATTGTCATTTAGAGTTACATTATAGGATTATTCAACAACAAGTCAAAATGTGCTCGTGAAAGGCAGAAAACAACACTTTGATAGTTTGATATAACTTGAGAACGAATGCAAAAAACAGTCCACTCTAAGAACAGGCCGCTTGGACACTTTCAGAACAGCTCTGTTAATGACTGAAAACAGCTCTCGAAGAGATTGTCAAAAGAGACTCTGAAAACGAAACGTTGATCACTTTTGAGCAAAAGGCTGCACACACGCAATTCAAGTTGCTCTGATTGTCATTTAGAGTTACATTATAGGATTATTCAACAACAAGTCAAAATGTGCTCGTGAAAGGCAGAAAACAACACTTTGATAGTTTGATATAACTTGAGAACGAATGCAAAAAACAGTCCACTCTAAGAACAGGCCGCTTGGACATTTTCAGAACAGCTCTGTTAATGACTGAAAACAGCTCTCGAAGAGATTGTCAAAAGAGACTCTGAAAACGAAACGTTGATCACTTTTGAGCAAAAGGCTGCACACACGCAATTCAAGTTGCTCTGATTGTCATTTAGAGTTACATTATAGGATTATTCAACAACAAGTCAAAATGTGCTCGTGAAAGGCAGAAAACAACACTTTGATAGTTTGATATAACTTGAGAACGAATGCAAAAAACACAGTCCACTCTAAGAACAGGCCGCTTGGACACTTTCAGAACAGCTCTGTTAATGACTGAAAACAGCTCTCGAAGAGATTGTCAAAAGAGACTCCGAAAACGAAACGTTGATCACTTTTGAGCAAAAGGCTGCACACACGCAATTCAAGTTGCTCTGATTGTCATTTAGAGTTACATTATAGGATTATTCAACAACAAGTCAAAATGTGCTCGTGAAAGGCAGAAAACAACACTTTGATAGTTTGATATAACTTGAGAACGAATGCAAAACACAGTCCACTCTAAGAACAGGCCGCTTGGACACTTTCAGAACAGCTCTGTTAATGACTGAAAACAGCTCTCGAAGAGATTGTCAAAAGAGACTCCGAAAACGAAACGTTGATCACTTTTGAGCAAAAGGCTGCACACACGCAATTCAAGTTGCTCTGATTGTCATTTAGAGTTACATTATAGGATTATTCAACAACAAGTCAAAATGTGCTCGTGAAAGGCAGAAAACAACACTTTGATAGTTTGATATAACTTGAGAACGAATGCAAAAAACAGTCCACTCTAAGAACAGGCCGCTTGGACACTTTCAGAACAGCTCTGTTAATTACTGAAAACAGCTCTCGAAGAGATTGTCAAAAGAGACTCTGAAAACGAAACGTTGATCACTTTTGAGCAAAAGGCTGCACACACGCAATTCAAGTTGCTCTGATTGTCATTTAGAGTTACATTATAGGATTATTCAACAACAAGTCAAAATGTGCTCGTGAAAGGCAGAAAACAACACTTTGATAGTTTGATATAACTTGAGAACGAATGCAAAAAACAGTCCACTCTAAGAACAGGCCGCTTGGACACTTTCAGAACAGCTCTGTTAATGACTGAAAACAGCTCTCGAAGAGATTGTCAAAAGAGACTCTGAAAACGAAACGTTGATCACTTTTGAGCAAAAGGCTGCACACACGCAATTCAAGTTGCTCTGATTGTCATTTAGAGTTACATTATAGGATTATTCAACAACAAGTCAAAATGTGCTCGTGAAAGGCAGAAAACAACACTTTGATAGTTTGATATAACTTGAGAACGAATGCAAAAAACACAGTCCACTCTAAGAACAGGCCGCTTGGACACTTTCAGAACAGCTCTGTTAATGACTGAAAACAGCTCTCGAAGAGATTGTCAAAAGAGACTCCGAAAACGAAACGTTGATCACTTTTGAGCAAAAGGCTGCACACACGCAATTCAAGTTGCTCTGATTGTCATTTAGAGTTACATTATAGGATTATTCAACAACAAGTCAAAATGTGCTCGTGAAAGGCAGAAAACAACACTTTGATAGTTTGATATAACTTGAGAACGAATGCAAAAAACACAGTCCACTCTAAGAACAGGCCGCTTGGACACTTTCAGAACAGCTCTGTTAATGACTGAAAACAGCTCTCGAAGAGATTGTCAAAAGAGACTCCGAAAACGAAACGTTGATCACTTTTGAGCAAAAGGCTGCACACACGCAATTCAAGTTGCTCTGATTGTCATTTAGAGTTACATTATAGGATTATTCAACAACAAGTCAAAATGTGCTCGTGAAAGGCAGAAAACAACACTTTGATAGTTTGATATAACTTGAGAACGAATGCAAAAAACAGTCCACTCTAAGAACAGGCCGCTTGGACACTTTCAGAACAGCTCTGTTAATGACTGAAAACAGCTCTCGAAGAGATTGTCAAAAGAGACTCTGAAAACGAAACGTTGATCACTTTTGAGCAAAAGGCTGCACACACGCAATTCAAGTTGCTCTGATTGTCATTTAGAGTTACATTATAGGATTATTCAACAACAAGTCAAAATGTGCTCGTGAAAGGCAGAAAACAACACTTTGATAGTTTGATATAACTTGAGAACGAATGCAAAAAACAGTCCACTCTAAGAACAGGCCGCTTGGACACTTTCAGAACAGCTCTGTTAATGACTGAAAACAGCTCTCGAAGAGATTGTCAAAAGAGACTCTGAAAACGAAACGTTGATCACTTTTGAGCAAAAGGCTGCACACACGCAATTCAAGTTGCTCTGATTGTCATTTAGAGTTACATTATAGGATTATTCAACAACAAGTCAAAATGTGCTCGTGAAAGGCAGAAAACAACACTTTGATAGTTTGATATAACTTGAGAACGAATGCAAAAAACACAGTCCACTCTAAGAACAGGCCGCTTGGACACTTTCAGAACAGCTCTGTTAATGACTGAAAACAGCTCTCGAAGAGATTGTCAAAAGAGACTCCGAAAACGAAACGTTGATCACTTTTGAGCAAAAGGCTGCACACACGCAATTCAAGTTGCTCTGATTGTCATTTAGAGTTACATTATAGGATTATTCAACAACAAGTCAAAATGTGCTCGTGAAAGGCAGAAAACAACACTTTGATAGTTTGATATAACTTGAGAACGAATGCAAAAAACAGTCCACTCTAAGAACAGGCCGCTTGGACACTTTCAGAACAGCTCTGTTAATGACTGAAAACAGCTCTCGAAGAGATTGTCAAAAGAGACTCCGAAAACGAAACGTTGATCACTTTTGAGCAAAAGGCTGCACACACGCAATTCAAGTTGCTCTGATTGTCATTTAGAGTTACATTATAGGATTATTCAACAACAAGTCAAAATGTGCTCGTGAAAGGCAGAAAACAACACTTTGATAGTTTGATATAACTTGAGAACGAATGCAAAACACAGTCCACTCTAAGAACAGGCCGCTTGGACACTTTCAGAACAGCTCTGTTAATGACTGAAAACAGCTCTCGAAGAGATTGTCAAAAGAGACTCCGAAAACGAAACGTTGATCACTTTTGAGCAAAAGGCTGCACACACGCAATTCAAGTTGCTCTGATTGTCATTTAGAGTTACATTATAGGATTATTCAACAACAAGTCAAAATGTGCTCGTGAAAGGCAGAAAACAACACTTTGATAGTTTGATATAACTTGAGAACGAATGCAAAAAACAGTCCACTCTAAGAACAGGCCGCTTGGACACTTTCAGAACAGCTCTGTTAATGACTGAAAACAGCTCTCGAAGAGATTGTCAAAAGAGACTCTGAAAACGAAACGTTGATCACTTTTGAGCAAAAGGCTGCACACACGCAATTCAAGTTGCTCTGATTGTCATTTAGAGTTACATTATAGGATTATTCAACAACAAGTCAAAATGTGCTCGTGAAAGGCAGAAAACAACACTTTGATAGTTTGATATAACTTGAGAACGAATGCAAAAAACAGTCCACTCTAAGAACAGGCCGCTTGGACACTTTCAGAACAGCTCTGTTAATGACTGAAAACAGCTCTCGAAGAGATTGTCAAAAGAGATTCTGAAAACGAAACGTTGATCACTTTTGAGCAAAAGGCTGCACACACGCAATTCAAGTTGCTCTGATTGTCATTTAGAGTTACATTATAGGATTATTCAACAACAAGTCAACATGTGCTCGTGAAAGGCAGAAAACAACACTTTGATAGTTTGATATAACTTGAGAACGAATGCAAAAAACAGTCCACTCTAAGAACAGGCCGCTTGGACACTTTCAGAACAGCTCTGTTAATGACTGAAAACAGCTCTCGAAGAGATTGTCAAAAGATACTCTGAAAACGAAACGTTGATCACTTTTGAGCAAAAGGCTGCACACACGCAATTCAAGTTGCTCTGATTGTCATTTAGAGTTACATTATAGGATTATTCAACAACAAGTCAAAATGTGCTCGTGAAAGGCAGAAAACAACACTTTGATAGTTTGATATAACTTGAGAACGAATGCAAAAAACAGTCCACTCTAAGAACAGGCCGCTTGGACACTTTCAGAACAGCTCTGTTAATGACTGAAAACAGCTCTCGAAGAGATTGTCAAAAGAGACTCTGAAAACGAAACGTTGATCACTTTTGAGCAAAAGGCTGCACACACGCAATTCAAGTTGCTCTGATTGTCATTTAGAGTTACATTATAGGATTATTCAACAACAAGTCAAAATGTGCTCGTGAAAGGCAGAAAACAACACTTTGATAGTTTGATATAACTTGAGAACGAATGCAAAAAACAGTCCACTCTAAGAACAGGCCGCTTGGACACTTTCAGAACAGCTCTGTTAATGACTGAAAACAGCTCTCGAAGAGATTGTCAAAAGAGACTCTGAAAACGAAACGTTGATCACTTTTGAGCAAAAGGCTGCACACACGCAATTCAAGTTGCTCTGATTGTCATTTAGAGTTACATTATAGGATTATTCAACAACAAGTCAAAATGTGCTCGTGAAAGGCAGAAAACAACACTTTGATAGTTTGATATAACTTGAGAACGAATGCAAAAAACAGTCCACTCTAAGAACAGGCCGCTTGGACACTTTCAGAACAGCTCTGTTAATGACTGAAAACAGCTCTCGAAGAGATTGTCAAAAGAGATTCTGAAAACGAAACGTTGATCACTTTTGAGCAAAAGGCTGCACACACGCAATTCAAGTTGCTCTGATTGTCATTTAGAGTTACATTATAGGATTATTCAACAACAAGTCAACATGTGCTCGTGAAAGGCAGAAAACAACACTTTGATAGTTTGATATAACTTGAGAACGAATGCAAAAAACAGTCCACTCTAAGAACAGGCCGCTTGGACACTTTCAGAACAGCTCTGTTAATGACTGAAAACAGCTCTCGAAGAGATTGTCAAAAGAGACTCTGAAAACGAAACGTTGATCACTTTTGAGCAAAAGGCTGCACACACGCAATTCAAGTTGCTCTGATTGTCATTTAGAGTTACATTATAGGATTATTCAACAACAAGTCAAAATGTGCTCGTGAAAGGCAGAAAACAACACTTTGATAGTTTGATATAACTTGAGAACGAATGCAAAAAACACAGTCCACTCTAAGAACAGGCCGCTTGGACACTTTCAGAACAGCTCTGTTAATGACTGAAAACAGCTCTCGAAGAGATTGTCAAAAGAGACTCCGAAAACGAAACGTTGATCACTTTTGAGCAAAAGGCTGCACACACGCAATTCAAGTTGCTCTGATTGTCATTTAGAGTTACATTATAGGATTATTCAACAACAAGTCAAAATGTGCTCGTGAAAGGCAGAAAACAACACTTTGATAGTTTGATATAACTTGAGAACGAATGCAAAAAACAGTCCACTCTAAGAACAGGCCGCTTGGACACTTTCAGAACAGCTCTGTTAATGACTGAAAACAGCTCTCGAAGAGATTGTCAAAAGAGACTCCGAAAACGAAACGTTGATCACTTTTGAGCAAAAGGCTGCACACACGCAATTCAAGTTGCTCTGATTGTCATTTAGAGTTACATTATAGGATTATTCAACAACAAGTCAAAATGTGCTCGTGAAAGGCAGAAAACAACACTTTGATAGTTTGATATAACTTGAGAACGAATGCAAAAAACAGTCCACTCTAAGAACAGGCCGCTTGGACACTTTCAGAACAGCTCTGTTAATGACTGAAAACAGCTCTCGAAGAGATTGTCAAAAGAGACTCCGAAAACGAAACGTTGATCACTTTTGAGCAAAAGGCTGCACACACGCAATTCAAGTTGCTCTGATTGTCATTTAGAGTTACATTATAGGATTATTCAACAACAAGTCAAAATGTGCTCGTGAAAGGCAGAAAACAACACTTTGATAGTTTGATATAACTTGAGAACGAATGCAAAAAACAGTCCACTCTAAGAACAGGCCGCTTGGACACTTTCAGAACAGCTCTGTTAATGACTGAAAACAGCTCTCGAAGAGATTGTCAAAAGAGACTCCGAAAACGAAACGTTGATCACTTTTGAGCAAAAGGCTGCACACACGCAATTCAAGTTGCTCTGATTGTCATTTAGAGTTACATTATAGGATTATTCAACAACAAGTCAAAATGTGCTCGTGAAAGGCAGAAAACAACACTTTGATAGTTTGATATAACTTGAGAACGAATGCAAAAAACAGTCCACTCTAAGAACAGGCCGCTTGGACACTTTCAGAACAGCTCTGTTAATGACTGAAAACAGCTCTCGAAGAGATTGTCAAAAGAGACTCCGAAAACGAAACGTTGATCACTTTTGAGCAAAAGGCTGCACACACGCAATTCAAGTTGCTCTGATTGTCATTTAGAGTTACATTATAGGATTATTCAACAACAAGTCAAAATGTGCTCGTGAAAGGCAGAAAACAACACTTTGATAGTTTGATATAACTTGAGAACGAATGCAAAACACAGTCCACTCTAAGAACAGGCCGCTTGGACACTTTCAGAACAGCTCTGTTAATGACTGAAAACAGCTCTCGAAGAGATTGTCAAAAGAGACTCCGAAAACGAAACGTTGATCACTTTTGAGCAAAAGGCTGCACACACGCAATTCAAGTTGCTCTGATTGTCATTTAGAGTTACATTATAGGATTATTCAACAACAAGTCAAAATGTGCTCGTGAAAGGCAGAAAACAACACTTTGATAGTTTGATATAACTTGAGAACGAATGCAAAAAACAGTCCACTCTAAGAACAGGCCGCTTGGACACTTTCAGAACAGCTCTGTTAATGACTGAAAACAGCTCTCGAAGAGATTGTCAAAAGAGACTCTGAAAACGAAACGTTGATCACTTTTGAGCAAAAGGCTGCACACACGCAATTCAAGTTGCTCTGATTGTCATTTAGAGTTACATTATAGGATTATTCAACAACAAGTCAAAATGTGCTCGTGAAAGGCAGAAAACAACACTTTGATAGTTTGATATAACTTGAGAACGAATGCAAAAAACAGTCCACTCTAAGAACAGGCCGCTTGGACACTTTCAGAACAGCTCTGTTAATGACTGAAAACAGCTCTCGAAGAGATTGTCAAAAGAGACTCTGAAAACGAAACGTTGATCACTTTTGAGCAAAAGGCTGCACACACGCAATTCAAGTTGCTCTGATTGTCATTTAGAGTTACATTATAGGATTATTCAACAACAAGTCAAAATGTGCTCGTGAAAGGCAGAAAACAACACTTTGATAGTTTGATATAACTTGAGAACGAATGCAAAAAACAGTCCACTCTAAGAACAGGCCGCTTGGACACTTTCAGAACAGCTCTGTTAATGACTGAAAACAGCTCTCGAAGAGATTGTCAAAAGAGACTCTGAAAACGAAACGTTGATCACTTTTGAGCAAAAGGCTGCACACACGCAATTCAAGTTGCTCTGATTGTCATTTAGAGTTACATTATAGGATTATTCAACAACAAGTCAAAATGTGCTCGTGAAAGGCAGAAAACAACACTTTGATAGTTTGATATAACTTGAGAACGAATGCAAAAAACAGTCCACTCTAAGAACAGGCCGCTTGGACACTTTCAGAACAGCTCTGTTAATGACTGAAAACAGCTCTCGAAGAGATTGTCAAAAGAGATTCTGAAAACGAAACGTTGATCACTTTTGAGCAAAAGGCTGCACACACGCAATTCAAGTTGCTCTGATTGTCATTTAGAGTTACATTATAGGATTATTCAACAACAAGTCAACATGTGCTCGTGAAAGGCAGAAAACAACACTTTGATAGTTTGATATAACTTGAGAACGAATGCAAAAAACAGTCCACTCTAAGAACAGGCCGCTTGGACACTTTCAGAACAGCTCTGTTAATGACTGAAAACAGCTCTCGAAGAGATTGTCAAAAGAGACTCTGAAAACGAAACGTTGATCACTTTTGAGCAAAAGGCTGCACACACGCAATTCAAGTTGCTCTGATTGTCATTTAGAGTTACATTATAGGATTATTCAACAACAAGTCAAAATGTGCTCGTGAAAGGCAGAAAACAACACTTTGATAGTTTGATATAACTTGAGAACGAATGCAAAAAACACAGTCCACTCTAAGAACAGGCCGCTTGGACACTTTCAGAACAGCTCTGTTAATGACTGAAAACAGCTCTCGAAGAGATTGTCAAAAGAGACTCCGAAAACGAAACGTTGATCACTTTTGAGCAAAAGGCTGCACACACGCAATTCAAGTTGCTCTGATTGTCATTTAGAGTTACATTATAGGATTATTCAACAACAAGTCAAAATGTGCTCGTGAAAGGCAGAAAACAACACTTTGATAGTTTGATATAACTTGAGAACGAATGCAAAAAACAGTCCACTCTAAGAACAGGCCGCTTGGACACTTTCAGAACAGCTCTGTTAATGACTGAAAACAGCTCTCGAAGAGATTGTCAAAAGAGACTCCGAAAACGAAACGTTGATCACTTTTGAGCAATAGGCTGCACACACGCAATTCAAGTTGCTCTGATTGTCATTTAGAGTTACATTATAGGATTATTCAACAACAAGTCAAAATGTGCTCGTGAAAGGCAGAAAACAACACTTTGATAGTTTGATATAACTTGAGAACGAATGCAAAACACAGTCCACTCTAAGAACAGGCCGCTTGGACACTTTCAGAACAGCTCTGTTAATGACTGAAAACAGCTCTCGAAGAGATTGTCAAAAGAGACTCCGAAAACGAAACGTTGATCACTTTTGAGCAAAAGGCTGCACACACGCAATTCAAGTTGCTCTGATTGTCATTTAGAGTTACATTATAGGATTATTCAACAACAAGTCAAAATGTGCTCGTGAAAGGCAGAAAACAACACTTTGATAGTTTGATATAACTTGAGAACGAATGCAAAAAACAGTCCACTCTAAGAACAGGCCGCTTGGACACTTTCAGAACAGCTCTGTTAATGACTGAAAACAGCTCTCGAAGAGATTGTCAAAAGAGACTCTGAAAACGAAACGTTGATCACTTTTGAGCAAAAGGCTGCACACACGCAATTCAAGTTGCTCTGATTGTCATTTAGAGTTACATTATAGGATTATTCAACAACAAGTCAAAATGTGCTCGTGAAAGGCAGAAAACAACACTTTGATAGTTTGATATAACTTGAGAACGAATGCAAAAAACAGTCCACTCTAAGAACAGGCCGCTTGGACATTTTCAGAACAGCTCTGTTAATGACTGAAAACAGCTCTCGAAGAGATTGTCAAAAGAGACTCTGAAAACGAAACGTTGATCACTTTTGAGCAAAAGGCTGCACACACGCAATTCAAGTTGCTCTGATTGTCATTTAGAGTTACATTATAGGATTATTCAACAACAAGTCAAAATGTGCTCGTGAAAGGCAGAAAACAACACTTTGATAGTTTGATATAACTTGAGAACGAATGCAAAAAACACAGTCCACTCTAAGAACAGGCCGCTTGGACACTTTCAGAACAGCTCTGTTAATGACTGAAAACAGCTGTCGAAGAGATTGTCAAAAGAGACTCCGAAAACGAAACGTTGATCACTTTTGAGCAAAAGGCTGCACACACGCAATTCAAGTTGCTCTGATTGTCATTTAGAGTTACATTATAGGATTATTCAACAACAAGTCAAAATGTGCTCGTGAAAGGCAGAAAACAACACTTTGATAGTTTGATATAACTTGAGAACGAATGCAAAAAACAGTCCACTCTAAGAACAGGCCGCTTGGACACTTTCAGAACAGCTCTGTTAATGACTGAAAACAGCTCTCGAAGAGATTGTCAAAAGAGACTCCGAAAACGAAACGTTGATCACTTTTGAGCAAAAGGCTGCACACACGCAATTCAAGTTGCTCTGATTGTCATTTAGAGTTACATTATAGGATTATTCAACAACAAGTCAAAATGTGCTCGTGAAAGGCAGAAAACAACACTTTGATAGTTTGATATAACTTGAGAACGAATGCAAAAAACAGTCCACTCTAAGAACAGGCCGCTTGGACACTTTCAGAACAGCTCTGTTAATGACTGAAAACAGCTCTCGAAGAGATTGTCAAAAGAGACTCCGAAAACGAAACGTTGATCACTTTTGAGCAAAAGGCTGCACACACGCAATTCAAGTTGCTCTGATTGTCATTTAGAGTTACATTATAGGATTATTCAACAACAAGTCAAAATGTGCTCGTGAAAGGCAGAAAACAACACTTTGATAGTTTGATATAACTTGAGAACGAATGCAAAAAACAGTCCACTCTAAGAACAGGCCGCTTGGACACTTTCAGAACAGCTCTGTTAATGACTGAAAACAGCTCTCGAAGAGATTGTCAAAAGAGACTCCGAAAACGAAACGTTGATCACTTTTGAGCAAAAGGCTGCACACACGCAATTCAAGTTGCTCTGATTGTCATTTAGAGTTACATTATAGGATTATTCAACAACAAGTCAAAATGTGCTCGTGAAAGGCAGAAAACAACACTTTGTTAGTTTGATATAACTTGAGAACGAATGCAAAAAACAGTCCACTCTAAGAACAGGCCGCTTGGACACTTTCAGAACAGCTCTGTTAATGACTGAAAACAGCTCTCGAAGAGATTGTCAAAAGAGACTCTGAAAACGAAACGTTGATCACTTTTGAGCAAAAGGCTGCACACACGCAATTCAAGTTGCTCTGATTGTCATTTAGAGTTACATTATAGGATTATTCAACAACAAGTCAAAATGTGCTCGTGAAAGGCAGAAAACAACACTTTGATAGTTTGATATAACTTGAGAACGAATGCAAAAAACAGTCCACTCTAAGAACAGGCCGCTTGGACACTTTCAGAACAGCTCTGTTAATGACTGAAAACAGCTCTCGAAGAGATTGTCAAAAGAGACTCTGAAAACGAAACGTTGATCACTTTTGAGCAAAAGGCTGCACACACGCAATTCAAGTTGCTCTGATTGTCATTTAGAGTTACATTATAGGATTATTCAACAACAAGTCAAAATGTGCTCGTGAAAGGCAGAAAACAACACTTTGATAGTTTGATATAACTTGAGAACGAATGCAAAAAACAGTCCACTCTAAGAACAGGCCGCTTGGACACTTTCAGAACAGCTCTGTTAATGACTGAAAACAGCTCTCGAAGAGATTGTCAAAAGAGACTCTGAAAACGAAACTTTGATCACTTTTGAGCAAAAGGCTGCACACACGCAATTCAAGTTGCTCTGATTGTCATTTAGAGTTACATTATAGGATTATTCAACAACAAGTCACAATGTGCTCGTGAAAGGCAGAAAACAACACTTTGATAGTTTGATATAACTTGAGAACGAATGCAAAAAACAGTCCACTCTAAGAACAGGCCTCTTGGACACTTTCAGAACAGCTCTGTTAATGACTGAAAACAGCTCTCGAAGAGATTGTCAAAAGAGACTCTGAAAACGAAACGTTGATCACTTTTGAGCAAAAGGCTGCACACACGCAATTCAAGTTGCTCTGATTGTCATTTAGAGTTACATTATAGGATTATTCAACAACAAGTCACAATGTGCTCGTGAAAGGCAGAAAACAACACTTTGATAGTTTGATATAACTTGAGAACGAATGCAAAAAACAGTCCACTCTAAGAACAGGCCGCTTGGACACTTTCAGAACAGCTCTGTTAATGACTGAAAACAGCTCTCGAAGAGATTGTCAAAAGAGACTCCGAAAACGAAACGTTGATCACTTTTGAGCAAAAGGCTGCACACACAATTCAAGTTGCTCTGATTGTCATTTAGAGTTACATTATAGGATTATTCAACAACAAGTCAAAATGTGCTCGTGAAAGGCAGAAAACAACACTTTGATAGTTTGATATAACTTGAGAACGAATGCAAAAAACAGTCCACTCTAAGAACAGGCCGCTTGGACACTTTCAGAACAGCTCTGTTAATGACTGAAAACAGCTCTCGAAGAGATTGTCAAAAGAGACTCCGAAAACGAAACGTTGATCACTTTTGAGCAAAAGGCTGCACACACGCAATTCAAGTTGCTCTGATTGTCATTTAGAGTTACATTATAGGATTATTCAACAACAAGTCAAAATGTGCTCGTGAAAGGCAGAAAACAACACTTTGATAGTTTGATATAACTTGAGAACGAATGCAAAAAACAGTCCACTCTAAGAACAGGCCGCTTGGACACTTTCAGAACAGCTCTGTTAATGACTGAAAACAGCTCTCGAAGAGATTGTCAAAAGAGACTCCGAAAACGAAACGTTGATCACTTTTGAGCAAAAGGCTGCACACACGCAATTCAAGTTGCTCTGATTGTCATTTAGAGTTACATTATAGGATTATTCAACAACAAGTCAAAATGTGCTCGTGAAAGGCAGAAAACAACACTTTGATAGTTTGATATAACTTGAGAACGAATGCAAAAAACAGTCCACTCTAAGAACAGGCCGCTTGGACACTTTCAGAACAGCTCTGTTAATGACTGAAAACAGCTCTCGAAGAGATTGTCAAAAGAGACTCCGAAAACGAAACGTTGATCACTTTTGAGCAAAAGGCTGCACACACGCAATTCAAGTTGCTCTGATTGTCATTTAGAGTTACATTATAGGATTATTCAACAACAAGTCAAAATGTGCTCGTGAAAGGCAGAAAACAACACTTTGATAGTTTGATATAACTTGAGAACGAATGCAAAAAACAGTCCACTCTAAGAACAGGCCGCTTGGACACTTTCAGAACAGCTCTGTTAATGACTGAAAACAGCTCTCGAAGAGATTGTCAAAAGAGACTCTGAAAACGAAACTTTGATCACTTTTGAGCAAAAGGCTGCACACACGCAATTCAAGTTGCTCTGATTGTCATTTAGAGTTACATTATAGGATTATTCAACAACAAGTCACAATGTGCTCGTGAAAGGCAGAAAACAACACTTTGATAGTTTGATATAACTTGAGAACGAATGCAAAAAACAGTCCACTCTAAGAACAGGCCTCTTGGACACTTTCAGAACAGCTCTGTTAATGACTGAAAACAGCTCTCGAAGAGATTGTCAAAAGAGACTCTGAAAACGAAACGTTGATCACTTTTGAGCAAAAGGCTGCACACACAATTCAAGTTGCTCTGATTGTCATTTAGAGTTACATTATAGGATTATTCAACAACAAGTCAAAATGTGCTCGTGAAAGGCAGAAAACAACACTTTGATAGTTTGATATAACTTGAGAACGAATGCAAAAAACAGTCCACTCTAAGAACAGGCCGCTTGGACACTTTCAGAACAGCTCTGTTAATGACTGAAAACAGCTCTCGAAGAGATTGTCAAAAGAGACTCCGAAAACGAAACGTTGATCACTTTTGAGCAAAAGGCTGCACACACGCAATTCAAGTTGCTCTGATGGTCATTTAGAGTTACATTATAGGATTATTCAACAACAAGTCAAAATGTGCTCGTGAAAGGCAGAAAACAACACTTTGATAGTTTGATATAACTTGAGAACGAATGCAAAAAACAGTCCACTCTAAGAACAGGCCGCTTGGACACTTTCAGAACAGCTCTGTTAATGACTGAAAACAGCTCTCGAAGAGATTGTCAAAAGAGACTCCGAAAACGAAACGTTGATCACTTTTGAGCAAAAGGCTGCACACACGCAATTCAAGTTGCTCTGATTGTCATTTAGAGTTACATTATAGGATTATTCAACAACAAGTCAAAATGTGCTCGTGAAAGGCAGAAAACAACACTTTGATAGTTTGATATAACTTGAGAACGAATGCAAAAAACAGTCCACTCTAAGAACAGGCCGCTTGGACACTTTCAGAACAGCTCTGTTAATGACTGAAAACAGCTCTCGAAGAGATTGTCAAAAGAGACTCCGAAAACGAAACGTTGATCACTTTTGAGCAAAAGGCTGCACACACGCAATTCAAGTTGCTCTGATTGTCATTTAGAGTTACATTATAGGATTATTCAACAACAAGTCAAAATGTGCTCGTGAAAGGCAGAAAACAACACTTTGTTAGTTTGATATAACTTGAGAACGAATGCAAAAAACAGTCCACTCTAAGAACAGGCCGCTTGGACACTTTCAGAACAGCTCTGTTAATGACTGAAAACAGCTCTCGAAGAGATTGTCAAAAGAGACTCTGAAAACGAAACGTTGATCACTTTTGAGCAAAAGGCTGCACACACGCAATTCAAGTTGCTCTGATTGTCATTTAGAGTTACATTATAGGATTATTCAACAACAAGTCAAAATGTGCTCGTGAAAGGCAGAAAACAACACTTTGATAGTTTGATATAACTTGAGAACGAATGCAAAAAACAGTCCACTCTAAGAACAGGCCGCTTGGACACTTTCAGAACAGCTCTGTTAATGACTGAAAACAGCTCTCGAAGAGATTGTCAAAAGAGACTCTGAAAACGAAACGTTGATCACTTTTGAGCAAAAGGCTGCACACACGCAATTCAAGTTGCTCTGATTGTCATTTAGAGTTACATTATAGGATTATTCAACAACAAGTCAAAATGTGCTCGTGAAAGGCAGAAAACAACACTTTGATAGTTTGATATAACTTGAGAACGAATGCAAAAAACAGTCCACTCTAAGAACAGGCCGCTTGGACACTTTCAGAACAGCTCTGTTAATGACTGAAAACAGCTCTCGAAGAGATTGTCAAAAGAGACTCTGAAAACGAAACTTTGATCACTTTTGAGCAAAAGGCTGCACACACGCAATTCAAGTTGCTCTGATTGTCATTTAGAGTTACATTATAGGATTATTCAACAACAAGTCACAATGTGCTCGTGAAAGGCAGAAAACAACACTTTGATAGTTTGATATAACTTGAGAACGAATGCAAAAAACAGTCCACTCTAAGAACAGGCCTCTTGGACACTTTCAGAACAGCTCTGTTAATGACTGAAAACAGCTCTCGAAGAGATTGTCAAAAGAGACTCTGAAAACGAAACGTTGATCACTTTTGAGCAAAAGGCTGCACACACGCAATTCAAGTTGCTCTGATTGTCATTTAGAGTTACATTATAGGATTATTCAACAACAAGTCACAATGTGCTCGTGAAAGGCAGAAAACAACACTTTGATAGTTTGATATAACTTGAGAACGAATGCAAAAAACAGTCCACTCTAAGAACAGGCCGCTTGGACACTTTCAGAACAGCTCTGTTAATGACTGAAAACAGCTCTCGAAGAGATTGTCAAAAGAGACTCCGAAAACGAAACGTTGATCACTTTTGAGCAAAAGGCTGCACACACAATTCAAGTTGCTCTGATTGTCATTTAGAGTTACATTATAGGATTATTCAACAACAAGTCAAAATGTGCTCGTGAAAGGCAGAAAACAACACTTTGATAGTTTGATATAACTTGAGAACGAATGCAAAAAACAGTCCACTCTAAGAACAGGCCGCTTGGACACTTTCAGAACAGCTCTGTTAATGACTGAAAACAGCTCTCGAAGAGATTGTCAAAAGAGACTCCGAAAACGAAACGTTGATCACTTTTGAGCAAAAGGCTGCACACACGCAATTCAAGTTGCTCTGATTGTCATTTAGAGTTACATTATAGGATTATTCAACAACAAGTCAAAATGTGCTCGTGAAAGGCAGAAAACAACACTTTGATAGTTTGATATAACTTGAGAACGAATGCAAAAAACAGTCCACTCTAAGAACAGGCCGCTTGGACACTTTCAGAACAGCTCTGTTAATGACTGAAAACAGCTCTCGAAGAGATTGTCAAAAGAGACTCCGAAAACGAAACGTTGATCACTTTTGAGCAAAAGGCTGCACACACGCAATTCAAGTTGCTCTGATTGTCATTTAGAGTTACATTATAGGATTATTCAACAACAAGTCAAAATGTGCTCGTGAAAGGCAGAAAACAACACTTTGATAGTTTGATATAACTTGAGAACGAATGCAAAAAACAGTCCACTCTAAGAACAGGCCGCTTGGACACTTTCAGAACAGCTCTGTTAATGACTGAAAACAGCTCTCGAAGAGATTGTCAAAAGAGACTCCGAAAACGAAACGTTGATCACTTTTGAGCAAAAGGCTGCACACACGCAATTCAAGTTGCTCTGATTGTCATTTAGAGTTACATTATAGGATTATTCAACAACAAGTCAAAATGTGCTCGTGAAAGGCAGAAAACAACACTTTGATAGTTTGATATAACTTGAGAACGAATGCAAAAAACAGTCCACTCTAAGAACAGGCCGCTTGGACACTTTCAGAACAGCTCTGTTAATGACTGAAAACAGCTCTCGAAGAGATTGTCAAAAGAGACTCTGAAAACGAAACTTTGATCACTTTTGAGCAAAAGGCTGCACACACGCAATTCAAGTTGCTCTGATTGTCATTTAGAGTTACATTATAGGATTATTCAACAACAAGTCACAATGTGCTCGTGAAAGGCAGAAAACAACACTTTGATAGTTTGATATAACTTGAGAACGAATGCAAAAAACAGTCCACTCTAAGAACAGGCCTCTTGGACACTTTCAGAACAGCTCTGTTAATGACTGAAAACAGCTCTCGAAGAGATTGTCAAAAGAGACTCTGAAAACGAAACGTTGATCACTTTTGAGCAAAAGGCTGCACACACAATTCAAGTTGCTCTGATTGTCATTTAGAGTTACATTATAGGATTATTCAACAACAAGTCAAAATGTGCTCGTGAAAGGCAGAAAACAACACTTTGATAGTTTGATATAACTTGAGAACGAATGCAAAAAACAGTCCACTCTAAGAACAGGCCGCTTGGACACTTTCAGAACAGCTCTGTTAATGACTGAAAACAGCTCTCGAAGAGATTGTCAAAAGAGACTCCGAAAACGAAACGTTGATCACTTTTGAGCAAAAGGCTGCACACACGCAATTCAAGTTGCTCTGATGGTCATTTAGAGTTACATTATAGGATTATTCAACAACAAGTCAAAATGTGCTCGTGAAAGGCAGAAAACAACACTTTGATAGTTTGATATAACTTGAGAACGAATGCAAAAAACAGTCCACTCTAAGAACAGGCCGCTTGGACACTTTCAGAACAGCTCTGTTAATGACTGAAAACAGCTCTCGAAGAGATTGTCAAAAGAGACTCCGAAAACGAAACGTTGATCACTTTTGAGCAAAAGGCTGCACACACGCAATTCAAGTTGCTCTGATTGTCATTTAGAGTTACATTATAGGATTATTCAACAACAAGTCAAAATGTGCTCGTGAAAGGCAGAAAACAACACTTTGATAGTTTGATATAACTTGAGAACGAATGCAAAAAACAGTCCACTCTAAGAACAGGCCGCTTGGACACTTTCAGAACAGCTCTGTTAATGACTGAAAACAGCTCTCGAAGAGATTGTCAAAAGAGACTCCGAAAACGAAACGTTGATCACTTTTGAGCAAAAGGCTGCACACACGCAATTCAAGTTGCTCTGATTGTCATTTAGAGTTACATTATAGGATTATTCAACAACAAGTCAAAATGTGCTCGTGAAAGGCAGAAAACAACACTTTGATAGTTTGATATAACTTGAGAACGAATGCAAAAAACAGTCCACTCTAAGAACAGGCCGCTTGGACACTTTCAGAACAGCTCTGTTAATGACTGAAAACAGCTCTCGAAGAGATTGTCAAAAGAGACTCCGAAAACGAAACGTTGATCACTTTTGAGCAAAAGGCTGCACACACGCAATTCAAGTTGCTCTGATTGTCATTTAGAGTTACATTATAGGATTATTCAACAACAAGTCAAAATGTGCTCGTGAAAGGCAGAAAACAACACTTTGATAGTTTGATATAACTTGAGAACGAATGCAAAAAACAGTCCACTCTAAGAACAGGCCGCTTGGACACTTTCAGAACAGCTCTGTTAATGACTGAAAACAGCTCTCGAAGAGATTGTCAAAAGAGACTCCGAAAACGAAACGTTGATCACTTTTGAGCAAAAGGCTGCACACACGCAATTCAAGTTGCTCTGATTGTCATTTAGAGTTACATTATAGGATTATTCAACAACAAGTCAAAATGTGCTCGTGAAAGGCAGAAAACAACACTTTGATAGTTTGATATAACTTGAGAACGAATGCAAAAAACAGTCCACTCTAAGAACAGGCCGCTTGGACACTTTCAGAACAGCTCTGTTAATGACTGAAAACAGCTCTCGAAGAGATTGTCAAAAGAGACTCTGAAAACGAAACTTTGATCACTTTTGAGCAAAAGGCTGCACACACGCAATTCAAGTTGCTCTGATTGTCATTTAGAGTTACATTATAGGATTATTCAACAACAAGTCACAATGTGCTCGTGAAAGGCAGAAAACAACACTTTGATAGTTTGATATAACTTGAGAACGAATGCAAAAAACAGTCCACTCTAAGAACAGGCCTCTTGGACACTTTCAGAACAGCTCTGTTAATGACTGAAAACAGCTCTCGAAGAGATTGTCAAAAGAGACTCTGAAAACGAAACGTTGATCACTTTTGAGCAAAAGGCTGCACACACAATTCAAGTTGCTCTGATTGTCATTTAGAGTTACATTATAGGATTATTCAACAACAAGTCAAAATGTGCTCGTGAAAGGCAGAAAACAACACTTTGATAGTTTGATATAACTTGAGAACGAATGCAAAAAACAGTCCACTCTAAGAACAGGCCGCTTGGACACTTTCAGAACAGCTCTGTTAATGACTGAAAACAGCTCTCGAAGAGATTGTCAAAAGAGACTCCGAAAACGAAACGTTGATCACTTTTGAGCAAAAGGCTGCACACACGCAATTCAAGTTGCTCTGATGGTCATTTAGAGTTACATTATAGGATTATTCAACAACAAGTCAAAATGTGCTCGTGAAAGGCAGAAAACAACACTTTGATAGTTTGATATAACTTGAGAACGAATGCAAAAAACAGTCCACTCTAAGAACAGGCCGCTTGGACACTTTCAGAACAGCTCTGTTAATGACTGAAAACAGCTCTCGAAGAGATTGTCAAAAGAGACTCCGAAAACGAAACGTTGATCACTTTTGAGCAAAAGGCTGCACACACGCAATTCAAGTTGCTCTGATTGTCATTTAGAGTTACATTATAGGATTATTCAACAACAAGTCAAAATGTGCTCGTGAAAGGCAGAAAACAACACTTTGATAGTTTGATATAACTTGAGAACGAATGCAAAAAACAGTCCACTCTAAGAACAGGCCGCTTGGACACTTTCAGAACAGCTCTGTTAATGACTGAAAACAGCTCTCGAAGAGATTGTCAAAAGAGACTCCGAAAACGAAACGTTGATCACTTTTGAGCAAAAGGCTGCACACACGCAATTCAAGTTGCTCTGATTGTCATTTAGAGTTACATTATAGGATTATTCAACAACAAGTCAAAATGTGCTCGTGAAAGGCAGAAAACAACACTTTGATAGTTTGATATAACTTGAGAACGAATGCAAAAAACAGTCCACTCTAAGAACAGGCCGCTTGGACACTTTCAGAACAGCTCTGTTAATGACTGAAAACAGCTCTCGAAGAGATTGTCAAAAGAGACTCCGAAAACGAAACGTTGATCACTTTTGAGCAAAAGGCTGCACACACGCAATTCAAGTTGCTCTGATTGTCATTTAGAGTTACATTATAGGATTATTCAACAACAAGTCAAAATGTGCTCGTGAAAGGCAGAAAACAACACTTTGATAGTTTGATATAACTTGAGAACGAATGCAAAAAACAGTCCACTCTAAGAACAGGCCGCTTGGACACTTTCAGAACAGCTCTGTTAATGACTGAAAACAGCTCTCGAAGAGATTGTCAAAAGAGACTCTGAAAACGAAACGTTGATCACTTTTGTGCAAAAGGCTGCACACACGCAATTCAAGTTGCTCTGATTGTCATTTAGAGTTACATTATAGGATTATTCAACAACAAGTCAAAATGTGCTCGTGAAAGGCAGAAAACAACACTTTGATAGTTTGATATAACTTGAGAACGAATGCAAAAAACAGTCCACTCTAAGAACAGGCCGCTTGGACACTTTCAGAACAGCTCTGTTAATGACTGAAAACAGCTCTCGAAGAGATTGTCAAAAGAGACTCCGAAAACGAAACGTTGATCACTTTTGAGCAAAAGGCTGCACACACGCAATTCAAGTTGCTCTGATTGTCATTTAGAGTTACATTATAGGATTATTCAACAACAAGTCAAAATGTGCTCGTGAAAGGCAGAAAACAACACTTTGATAGTTTGATATAACTTGAGAACGAATGCAAAAAACAGTCCACTCTAAGAACAGGCCGCTTGGACATTTTCAGAACAGCTCTGTTAATGACTGAAAACAGCTCTCGAAGAGATTGTCAAAAGAGACTCTGAAAACGAAACGTTGATCACTTTTGAGCAAAAGGCTGCACACACGCAATTCAAGTTGCTCTGATTGTCATTTAGAGTTACATTATAGGATTATTCAACAACAAGTCAAAATGTGCTCGTGAAAGGCAGAAAACAACACTTTGATAGTTTGATATAACTTGAGAACGAATGCAAAAAACAGTCCACTCTAAGAACAGGCCGCTTGGACACTTTCAGAACAGCTCTGTTAATGACTGAAAACAGCTCTCGAAGAGATTGTCAAAAGAGACTCTGAAAACGAAACGTTGATCACTTTTGAGCAAAAGGCTGCACACACGCAATTCAAGTTGCTCTGATTGTCATTTAGAGTTACATTATAGGATTATTCAACAACAAGTCAAAATGTGCTCGTGAAAGGCAGAAAACAACACTTTGATAGTTTGATATAACTTGAGAACGAATGCAAAAAACACAGTCCACTCTAAGAACAGGCCGCTTGGACACTTTCAGAACAGCTCTGTTAATGACTGAAAACAGCTCTCGAAGAGATTGTCAAAAGAGACTCCGAAAACGAAACGTTGATCACTTTTGAGCAAAAGGCTGCACACACGCAATTCAAGTTGCTCTGATTGTCATTTAGAGTTACATTATAGGATTATTCAACAACAAGTCAAAATGTGCTCGATGAATTGAGAATCAAGGACCCCAATTGAAATAAGCCAGTGGCTTTCTTGGGTTTTTATCCTGTTAGTTGACCTTGTATGTAATATGTACTTTCATGTACCTACTTCTGCAAATCTTCTAATAAAGTTTTCAATCAATCAATCATTTAGAGTTACATTATAGGATTATTCAACAACAAGTCAAAATGTGCTCGTGAAAGGCAGAAAACAACACTTTGATAGTTTGATATAACTTGAGAACGAATGCAAAAAACAGTCCACTCTAAGAACAGGCCGCTTGGACATTTTCAGAACAGCTCTGTTAATGACTGAAAACAGCTCTCGAAGAGATTGTCAAAAGAGACTCTGAAAACGAAACGTTGATCACTTTTGAGCAAAAGGCTGCACACACGCAATTCAAGTTGCTCTGATTGTCATTTAGAGTTACATTATAGGATTATTCAACAACAAGTCAAAATGTGCTCGTGAAAGGCAGAAAACAACACTTTGATAGTTTGATATAACTTGAGAACGAATGCAAAAAACAGTCCACTCTAAGAACAGGCCGCTTGGACACTTTCAGAACAGCTCTGTTAATGACTGAAAACAGCTCTCGAAGAGATTGTCAAAAGAGACTCCGAAAACGAAACGTTGATCACTTTTGAGCAAAAGGCTGCACACACGCAATTCAAGTTGCTCTGATTGTCATTTAGAGTTACATTATAGGATTATTCAACAACAAGTCAAAATGTGCTCGTGAAAGGCAGAAAACAACACTTTGATAGTTTGATATAACTTGAGAACGAATGCAAAAAACAGTCCACTCTAAGAACAGGCCGCTTGGACATTTTCAGAACAGCTCTGTTAATGACTGAAAACAGCTCTCGAAGAGATTGTCAAAAGAGACTCTGAAAACGAAACGTTGATCACTTTTGAGCAAAAGGCTGCACACACGCAATTCAAGTTGCTCTGATTGTCATTTAGAGTTACATTATAGGATTATTCAACAACAAGTCAAAATGTGCTCGTGAAAGGCAGAAAACAACACTTTGATAGTTTGATATAACTTGAGAACGAATGCAAAAAACAGTCCACTCTAAGAACAGGCCGCTTGGACACTTTCAGAACAGCTCTGTTAATGACTGAAAACAGCTCTCGAAGAGATTGTCAAAAGAGACTCTGAAAACGAAACGTTGATCACTTTTGAGCAAAAGGCTGCACACACGCAATTCAAGTTGCTCTGATTGTCATTTAGAGTTACATTATAGGATTATTCAACAACAAGTCACAATGTGCTCGTGAAAGGCAGAAAACAACACTTTGATAGTTTGATATAACTTGAGAACGAATGCAAAAAACAGTCCACTCTAAGAACAGGCCTCTTGGACACTTTCAGAACAGCTCTGTTAATGACTGAAAACAGCTCTCGAAGAGATTGTCAAAAGAGACTCTGAAAACGAAACGTTGATCACTTTTGAGCAAAAGGCTGCACACACAATTCAAGTTGCTCTGATTGTCATTTAGAGTTACATTATAGGATTATTCAACAACAAGTCAAAATGTGCTCGTGAAAGGCAGAAAACAACACTTTGATAGTTTGATATAACTTGAGAACGAATGCAAAAAACAGTCCACTCTAAGAACAGGCCGCTTGGACACTTTCAGAACAGCTCTGTTAATGACTGAAAACAGCTCTCGAAGAGATTGTCAAAAGAGACTCCGAAAACGAAACGTTGATCACTTTTGAGCAAAAGGCTGCACACACGCAATTCAAGTTGCTCTGATGGTCATTTAGAGTTACATTATAGGATTATTCAACAACAAGTCAAAATGTGCTCGTGAAAGGCAGAAAACAACACTTTGATAGTTTGATATAACTTGAGAACGAATGCAAAAAACAGTCCACTCTAAGAACAGGCCGCTTGGACACTTTCAGAACAGCTCTGTTAATGACTGAAAACAGCTCTCGAAGAGATTGTCAAAAGAGACTCCGAAAACGAAACGTTGATCACTTTTGAGCAAAAGGCTGCACACACGCAATTCAAGTTGCTCTGATTGTCATTTAGAGTTACATTATAGGATTATTCAACAACAAGTCAAAATGTGCTCGTGAAAGGCAGAAAACAACACTTTGATAGTTTGATATAACTTGAGAACGAATGCAAAAAACAGTCCACTCTAAGAACAGGCCGCTTGGACACTTTCAGAACAGCTCTGTTAATGACTGAAAACAGCTCTCGAAGAGATTGTCAAAAGAGACTCCGAAAACGAAACGTTGATCACTTTTGAGCAAAAGGCTGCACACACGCAATTCAAGTTGCTCTGATTGTCATTTAGAGTTACATTATAGGATTATTCAACAACAAGTCAAAATGTGCTCGTGAAAGGCAGAAAACAACACTTTGATAGTTTGATATAACTTGAGAACGAATGCAAAAAACAGTCCACTCTAAGAACAGGCCGCTTGGACACTTTCAGAACAGCTCTGTTAATGACTGAAAACAGCTCTCGAAGAGATTGTCAAAAGAGACTCCGAAAACGAAACGTTGATCACTTTTGAGCAAAAGGCTGCACACACGCAATTCAAGTTGCTCTGATTGTCATTTAGAGTTACATTATAGGATTATTCAACAACAAGTCAAAATGTGCTCGTGAAAGGCAGAAAACAACACTTTGATAGTTTGATATAACTTGAGAACGAATGCAAAAAACAGTCCACTCTAAGAACAGGCCGCTTGGACACTTTCAGAACAGCTCTGTTAATGACTGAAAACAGCTCTCGAAGAGATTGTCAAAAGAGACTCTGAAAACGAAACGTTGATCACTTTTGTGCAAAAGGCTGCACACACGCAATTCAAGTTGCTCTGATTGTCATTTAGAGTTACATTATAGGATTATTCAACAACAAGTCAAAATGTGCTCGTGAAAGGCAGAAAACAACACTTTGATAGTTTGATATAACTTGAGAACGAATGCAAAAAACAGTCCACTCTAAGAACAGGCCGCTTGGACACTTTCAGAACAGCTCTGTTAATGACTGAAAACAGCTCTCGAAGAGATTGTCAAAAGAGACTCCGAAAACGAAACGTTGATCACTTTTGAGCAAAAGGCTGCACACACGCAATTCAAGTTGCTCTGATTGTCATTTAGAGTTACATTATAGGATTATTCAACAACAAGTCAAAATGTGCTCGTGAAAGGCAGAAAACAACACTTTGATAGTTTGATATAACTTGAGAACGAATGCAAAAAACAGTCCACTCTAAGAACAGGCCGCTTGGACATTTTCAGAACAGCTCTGTTAATGACTGAAAACAGCTCTCGAAGAGATTGTCAAAAGAGACTCTGAAAACGAAACGTTGATCACTTTTGAGCAAAAGGCTGCACACACGCAATTCAAGTTGCTCTGATTGTCATTTAGAGTTACATTATAGGATTATTCAACAACAAGTCAAAATGTGCTCGTGAAAGGCAGAAAACAACACTTTGATAGTTTGATATAACTTGAGAACGAATGCAAAAAACAGTCCACTCTAAGAACAGGCCGCTTGGACACTTTCAGAACAGCTCTGTTAATGACTGAAAACAGCTCTCGAAGAGATTGTCAAAAGAGACTCTGAAAACGAAACGTTGATCACTTTTGAGCAAAAGGCTGCACACACGCAATTCAAGTTGCTCTGATTGTCATTTAGAGTTACATTATAGGATTATTCAACAACAAGTCAAAATGTGCTCGTGAAAGGCAGAAAACAACACTTTGATAGTTTGATATAACTTGAGAACGAATGCAAAAAACACAGTCCACTCTAAGAACAGGCCGCTTGGACACTTTCAGAACAGCTCTGTTAATGACTGAAAACAGCTCTCGAAGAGATTGTCAAAAGAGACTCCGAAAACGAAACGTTGATCACTTTTGAGCAAAAGGCTGCACACACGCAATTCAAGTTGCTCTGATTGTCATTTAGAGTTACATTATAGGATTATTCAACAACAAGTCAAAATGTGCTCGATGAATTGAGAATCAAGGACCCCAATTGAAATAAGCCAGTGGCTTTCTTGGGTTTTTATCCTGTTAGTTGACCTTGTATGTAATATGTACTTTCATGTACCTACTTCTGCAAATCTTCTAATAAAGTTTTCAATCAATCAATCATTTAGAGTTACATTATAGGATTATTCAACAACAAGTCAAAATGTGCTCGTGAAAGGCAGAAAACAACACTTTGATAGTTTGATATAACTTGAGAACGAATGCAAAAAACAGTCCACTCTAAGAACAGGCCGCTTGGACATTTTCAGAACAGCTCTGTTAATGACTGAAAACAGCTCTCGAAGAGATTGTCAAAAGAGACTCTGAAAACGAAACGTTGATCACTTTTGAGCAAAAGGCTGCACACACGCAATTCAAGTTGCTCTGATTGTCATTTAGAGTTACATTATAGGATTATTCAACAACAAGTCAAAATGTGCTCGTGAAAGGCAGAAAACAACACTTTGATAGTTTGATATAACTTGAGAACGAATGCAAAAAACAGTCCACTCTAAGAACAGGCCGCTTGGACACTTTCAGAACAGCTCTGTTAATGACTGAAAACAGCTCTCGAAGAGATTGTCAAAAGAGACTCCGAAAACGAAACGTTGATCACTTTTGAGCAAAAGGCTGCACACACGCAATTCAAGTTGCTCTGATTGTCATTTAGAGTTACATTATAGGATTATTCAACAACAAGTCAAAATGTGCTCGTGAAAGGCAGAAAACAACACTTTGATAGTTTGATATAACTTGAGAACGAATGCAAAAAACAGTCCACTCTAAGAACAGGCCGCTTGGACATTTTCAGAACAGCTCTGTTAATGACTGAAAACAGCTCTCGAAGAGATTGTCAAAAGAGACTCTGAAAACGAAACGTTGATCACTTTTGAGCAAAAGGCTGCACACACGCAATTCAAGTTGCTCTGATTGTCATTTAGAGTTACATTATAGGATTATTCAACAACAAGTCAAAATGTGCTCGTGAAAGGCAGAAAACAACACTTTGATAGTTTGATATAACTTGAGAACGAATGCAAAAAACAGTCCACTCTAAGAACAGGCCGCTTGGACACTTTCAGAACAGCTCTGTTAATGACTGAAAACAGCTCTCGAAGAGATTGTCAAAAGAGACTCTGAAAACGAAACGTTGATCACTTTTGAGCAAAAGGCTGCACACACGCAATTCAAGTTGCTCTGATTGTCATTTAGAGTTACATTATAGGATTATTCAACAACAAGTCAAAATGTGCTCGTGAAAGGCAGAAAACAACACTTTGATAGTTTGATATAACTTGAGAACGAATGCAAAAAACAGTCCACTCTAAGAACAGGCCGCTTGGACATTTTCAGAACAGCTCTGTTAATGACTGAAAACAGCTCTCGAAGAGATTGTCAAAAGAGACTCTGAAAACGAAACGTTGATCACTTTTGAGCAAAAGGCTGCACACACGCAATTCAAGTTGCTCTGATTGTCATTTAGAGTTACATTATAGGATTATTCAACAACAAGTCAAAATGTGCTCGTGAAAGGCAGAAAACAACACTTTGATAGTTTGATATAACTTGAGAACGAATGCAAAAAACAGTCCACTCTAAGAACAGGCCGCTTGGACACTTTCAGAACAGCTCTGTTAATGACTGAAAACAGCTCTCGAAGAGATTGTCAAAAGAGACTCTGAAAACGAAACGTTGATCACTTTTGAGCAAAAGGCTGCACACACGCAATTCAAGTTGCTCTGATTGTCATTTAGAGTTACATTATAGGATTATTCAACAACAAGTCAAAATGTGCTCGTGAAAGGCAGAAAACAACACTTTGATAGTTTGATATAACTTGAGAACGAATGCAAAAAACACAGTCCACTCTAAGAACAGGCCGCTTGGACACTTTCAGAACAGCTCTGTTAATGACTGAAAACAGCTGTCGAAGAGATTGTCAAAAGAGACTCCGAAAACGAAACGTTGATCACTTTTGAGCAAAAGGCTGCACACACGCAATTCAAGTTGCTCTGATTGTCATTTAGAGTTACATTATAGGATTATTCAACAACAAGTCAAAATGTGCTCGTGAAAGGCAGAAAACAACACTTTGATAGTTTGATATAACTTGAGAACGAATGCAAAAAACAGTCCACTCTAAGAACAGGCCGCTTGGACACTTTCAGAACAGCTCTGTTAATGACTGAAAACAGCTCTCGAAGAGATTGTCAAAAGAGACTCTGAAAACGAAACGTTGATCACTTTTGAGCAAAAGGCTGCACACACGCAATTCAAGTTGCTCTGATTGTCATTTAGAGTTACATTATAGGATTATTCAACAACAAGTCACAATGTGCTCGTGAAAGGCAGAAAACAACACTTTGATAGTTTGATATAACTTGAGAACGAATGCAAAAAACAGTCCACTCTAAGAACAGGCCGCTTGGACACTTTCAGAACAGCTCTGTTAATGACTGAAAACAGCTCTCGAAGAGATTGTCAAAAGAGACTCCGAAAACGAAACGTTGATCACTTTTGAGCAAAAGGCTGCACACACAATTCAAGTTGCTCTGATTGTCATTTAGAGTTACATTATAGGATTATTCAACAACAAGTCAAAATGTGCTCGTGAAAGGCAGAAAACAACACTTTGATAGTTTGATATAACTTGAGAACGAATGCAAAAAACAGTCCACTCTAAGAACAGACCGCTTGGACACTTTCAGAACAGCTCTGTTAATGACTGAAAACAGCTCTCGAAGAGATTGTCAAAAGAGACTCCGAAAACGAAACGTTGATCACTTTTGAGCAAAAGGCTGCACACACGCAATTCAAGTTGCTCTGATTGTCATTTAGAGTTACATTATAGGATTATTCAACAACAAGTCAAAATGTGCTCGTGAAAGGCAGAAAACAACACTTTGATGGTTTGATATAACTTGAGAACGAATGCAAAAAACAGTCCACTCTAAGAACAGGCCGCTTGGACATTTTCAGAACAGCTCTGTTAATGACTGAAAACAGCTCTCGAAGAGATTGTCAAAAGAGACTCTGAAAACGAAACGTTGATCACTTTTGAGCAAAAGGCTGCACACACGCAATTCAAGTCGCTCTGATTGTCATTTAGAGTTACATTATAGGATTATTCAACAACAAGTCAAAATGTGCTCGTGAAAGGCAGAAAACAACACTTTGATAGTTTGATATAACTTGAGAACGAATGCAAAAAACAGTCCACTCTAAGAACAGGCCGCTTGGACACTTTCAGAACAGCTCTGTTAATGACTGAAAACAGCTCTCGAAGAGATTGTCAAAAGAGACTCTGAAAACGAAACGTTGATCACTTTTGAGCAAAAGGCTGCACACACGCAATTCAAGTTGCTCTGATTGTCATTTAGAGTTACATTATAGGATTATTCAACAACAAGTCAAAATGTGCTCGTGAAAGGCAGAAAACAACACTTTGATAGTTTGATATAACTTGAGAACGAATGCAAAAAACACAGTCCACTCTAAGAACAGGCCGCTTGGACACTTTCAGAACAGCTCTGTTAATGACTGAAAACAGCTCTCGAAGAGATTGTCAAAAGAGTCTCCGAAAACGAAACGTTGATCACTTTTGAGCAAAAGGCTGCACACACGCAATTCAAGTTGCTCTGATTGTCATTTAGAGTTACATTATAGGATTATTCAACAACAAGTCAAAATGTGCTCGTGAAAGGCAGAAAACAACACTTTGATAGTTTGATATAACTTGAGAACGAATGCAAAAAACAGTCCACTCTAAGAACAGGCCGCTTGGACACTTTCAGAACAGCTCTGTTAATGACTGAAAACAGCTCTCGAAGAGATTGTCAAAAGAGACTCCGAAAACGAAACGTTGATCACTTTTGAGCAAAAGGCTGCACACACGCAATTCAAGTTGCTCTGATTGTCATTTAGAGTTACATTATAGGATTATTCAACAACAAGTCAAAATGTGCTCGTGAAAGGCAGAAAACAACACTTTGATAGTTTGATATAACTTGAGAACGAATGCAAAAAACAGTCCACTCTAAGAACAGGCCGCTTGGACACTTTCAGAACAGCTCTGTTAATGACTGAAAACAGCTATCGAAGAGATTGTCAAAAGAGACTCTGAAAACGAAACGTTGATCACTTTTGAGCAAAAGGCTGCACACACGCAATTCAAGTTGCTCTGATTGTCATTTAGAGTTACATTATAGGATTATTCAACAACAAGTCAAAATGTGCTCGTGAAAGGCAGAAAACAACACTTTGATAGTTTGATATAACTTGAGAACGAATGCAAAAAACACAGTCCACTCTAAGAACAGGCCGCTTGGACACTTTCAGAACAGCTCTGTTAATGACTGAAAACAGCTGTCGAAGAGATTGTCAAAAGAGACTCCGAAAACGAAACGTTGATCACTTTTGAGCAAAAGGCTGCACACACGCAATTCAAGTTGCTCTGATTGTCATTTAGAGTTACATTATAGGATTATTCAACAACAAGTCAAAATGTGCTCGTGAAAGGCAGAAAACAACACTTTGATAGTTTGATATAACTTGAGAACGAATGCAAAAAACAGTCCACTCTAAGAACAGGCCGCTTGGACATTTTCAGAACAGCTCTGTTAATGACTGAAAACAGCTCTCGAAGAGATTGTCAAAAGAGACTCTGAAAACGAAACGTTGATCACTTTTGAGCAAAAGGCTGCACACACGCAATTCAAGTTGCTCTGATTGTCATTTAGAGTTACATTATAGGATTATTCAACAACAAGTCAAAATGTGCTCGTGAAAGGCAGAAAACAACACTTTGATAGTTTGATATAACTTGAGAACGAATGCAAAAAACAGTCCACTCTAAGAACAGGCCGCTTGGACACTTTCAGAACAGCTCTGTTAATGACTGAAAACAGCTCTCGAAGAGATTGTCAAAAGAGACTCCGAAAACGAAACGTTGATCACTTTTCAGCAAAAGGCTGCACACACGCAATTCAAGTTGCTCTGATTGTCATTTAGAGTTACATTATAGGATTATTCAACAACAAGTCAAAATGTGCTCGTGAAAGGCAGAAAACAACACTTTGATAGTTTGATATAACTTGAGAACGAATGCAAAAAACAGTCCACTCTAAGAACAGGCCGCTTGGACACTTTCAGAACAGCTCTGTTAATGACTGAAAACAGCTCTCGAAGAGATTGTCAAAAGAGACTCCGAAAACGAAACGTTGATCACTTTTGAGCAAAAGGCTGCACACACGCAATTCAAGTTGCTCTGATTGTCATTTAGAGTTACATTATAGGATTATTCAACAACAAGTCAAAATGTGCTCGTGAAAGGCAGAAAACAACACTTTGATAGTTTGATATAACTTGAGAACGAATGCAAAAAACAGTCCACTCTAAGAACAGGCCGCTTGGACACTTTCAGAACAGCTCTGTTAATGACTGAAAACAGCTCTCGAAGAGATTGTCAAAAGAGACTCTGAAAACGAAACGTTGATCACTTTTGAGCAAAAGGCTGCACACACGCAATTCAAGTTGCTCTGATTGTCATTTAGAGTTACATTATAGGATTATTCAACAACAAGTCAAAATGTGCTCGTGAAAGGCAGAAAACAACACTTTGATAGTTTGATATAACTTGAGAACGAATGCAAAAAACACAGTCCACTCTAAGAACAGGCCGCTTGGACACTTTCAGAACAGCTCTGTTAATGACTGAAAACAGCTGTCGAAGAGATTGTCAAAAGAGACTCCGAAAACGAAACGTTGATCACTTTTGAGCAAAAGGCTGCACACACGCAATTCAAGTTGCTCTGATTGTCATTTAGAGTTACATTATAGGATTATTCAACAACAAGTCAAAATGTGCTCGTGAAAGGCAGAAAACAACACTTTGATAGTTTGATATAACTTGAGAACGAATGCAAAAAACAGTCCACTCTAAGAACAGGCCGCTTGGACACTTTCAGAACAGCTCTGTTAATGACTGAAAACAGCTCTCGAAGAGATTGTCAAAAGAGACTCCGAAAACGAAACGTTGATCACTTTTGAGCAAAAGGCTGCACACACGCAATTCAAGTTGCTCTGATTGTCATTTAGAGTTACATTATAGGATTATTCAACAACAAGTCAAAATGTGCTCGTGAAAGGTAGAAAACAACACTTTGATAGTTTGATATAACTTGAGAACGAATGCAAAAAACAGTCCACTCTAAGAACAGGCCGCTTGGACACTTTCAGAACAGCTCTGTTAATGACTGAAAACAGCTCTCGAAGAGATTGTCAAAAGAGACTCCGAAAACGAAACGTTGATCACTTTTGAGCAAAAGGCTGCACACACGCAATTCAAGTTGCTCTGATTGTCATTTAGAGTTACATTATAGGATTATTCAACAACAAGTCAAAATGTGCTCGTGAAAGGCAGAAAACAACACTTTGATAGTTTGATATAACTTGAGAACGAATGCAAAAAACAGTCCACTCTAAGAACAGGCCGCTTGGACACTTTCAGAACAGCTCTTTTAATGACTGAAAACAGCTCTCGAAGAGATTGTCAAAAGAGACTCTGAAAACGAAACGTTGATCACTTTTGAGCAAAAGGCTGCACACACGCAATTCAAGTTGCTCTGATTGTCATTTAGAGTTACATTATAGGATTATTCAACAACAAGTCAAAATGTGCTCGTGAAAGGCAGAAAACAACACTTTGATAGTTTGATATAACTTGAGAACGAATGCAAAAAACAGTCCACTCTAAGAACAGGCCGCTTGGACACTTTCAGAACAGCTCTGTTAATGACTGAAAACAGCTCTCGAAGAGATTGTCAAAAGAGACTCCGAAAACGAAACGTTGATCACTTTTGAGCAAAAGGCTGCACACACGCAATTCAAGTTGCTCTGATTGTCATTTAGAGTTACATTATAGGATTATTCAACAACAAGTCAAAATGTGCTCGTGAAAGGCAGAAAACAACACTTTGATAGTTTGATATAACTTGAGAACGAATGCAAAAAACAGTCCACTCTAAGAACAGGCCGCTTGGACACTTTCAGAACAGCTCTGTTAATGACTGAAAACAGCTCTCGAAGAGATTGTCAAAAGAGACTCCGAAAACGAAACGTTGATCACTTTTGAGCAAAAGGCTGCACACACGCAATTCAAGTTGCTCTGATTGTCATTTAGAGTTACATTATAGGATTATTCAACAACAAGTCAAAATGTGCTCGTGAAAGGCAGAAAACAACACTTTGATAGTTTGATATAACTTGAGAACGAATGCAAAAAACAGTCCACTCTAAGAACAGGCCGCTTGGACACTTTCAGAACAGCTCTTTTAATGACTGAAAACAGCTCTCGAAGAGATTGTCAAAAGAGACTCTGAAAACGAAACGTTGATCACTTTTGAGCAAAAGGCTGCACACACGCAATTCAAGTTGCTCTGATTGTCATTTAGAGTTACATAATAGGATTATTCAACAACAAGTCAAAATGTGCTCGTGAAAGGCAGAAAACAACACTTTGATAGTTTGATATAACTTGAGAACGAATGCAAAAAACAGTCCACTCTAAGAACAGGCCGCTTGGACACTTTCAGAACAGCTCTGTTAATGACTGAAAACAGCTCTCGAAGAGATTGTCAAAAGAGACTCCGAAAACGAAACGTTGATCACTTTTGAGCAAAAGGCTGCACACACGCAATTCAAGTTGCTCTGATTGTCATTTAGAGTTACATTATAGGATTATTCAACAACAAGTCAAAATGTGCTCGTGAAAGGCAGAAAACAACACTTTGATAGTTTGATATAACTTGAGAACGAATGCAAAAAACAGTCCACTCTAAGAACAGGCCGCTTGGACACTTTCAGAACAGCTCTGTTAATGACTGAAAACAGCTCTCGAAGAGATTGTCAAAAGAGACTCTGAAAACGAAACGTTGATCACTTTTGAGCAAAAGGCTGCACACACGCAATTCAAGTTGCTCTGATTGTCATTTAGAGTTACATTATAGGATTATTCAACAACAAGTCAAAATGTGCTCGTGAAAGGCAGAAAACAACACTTTGATAGTTTGATATAACTTGAGAACGAATGCAAAAAACACAGTCCACTCTAAGAACAGGCCGCTTGGACACTTTCAGAACAGCTCTGTTAATGACTGAAAACAGCTCTCGAAGAGATTGTCAAAAGAGACTCCGAAAACGAAACGTTGATCACTTTTGAGCAAAAGGCTGCACACACGCAATTCAAGTTGCTCTGATTGTCATTTAGAGTTACATTATAGGATTATTCAACAACAAGTCAAAATGTGCTCGTGAAAGGCAGAAAACAACACTTTGATAGTTTGATATAACTTGAGAACGAATGCAAAAAACAGTCCACTCTAAGAACAGGCCGCTTGGACACTTTCAGAACAGCTCTGTTAATGACTGAAAACAGCTCTCGAAGAGATTGTCAAAAGAGACTCCGAAAACGAAACGTTGATCACTTTTGAGCAAAAGGCTGCACACACGCAATTCAAGTTGCTCTGATTGTCATTTAGAGTTACATTATAGGATTATTCAACAACAAGTCAAAATGTGCTCGTGAAAGGCAGAAAACAACACTTTGATAGTTTGATATAACTTGAGAACGAATGCAAAAAACAGTCCACTCTAAGAACAGGCCGCTTGGACACTTTCAGAACAGCTCTGTTAATGACTGAAAACAGCTCTCGAAGAGATTGTCAAAAGAGACTCTGAAAACGAAACGTTGATCACTTTTGAGCAAAAGGCTGCACACACGCAATTCAAGTTGCTCTGATTGTCATTTAGAGTTACATTATAGGATTATTCAACAACAAGTCACAATGTGCTCGTGAAAGGCAGAAAACAACACTTTGATAGTTTGATATAACTTGAGAACGAATGCAAAAAACAGTCCACTCTAAGAACAGGCCGCTTGGACACTTTCAGAACAGCTCTGTTAATGACTGAAAACAGCTCTCGAAGAGATTGTCAAAAGAGACTCCGAAAACGAAACGTTGATCACTTTTGAGCAAAAGGCTGCACACACAATTCAAGTTGCTCTGATTGTCATTTAGAGTTACATTATAGGATTATTCAACAACAAGTCAAAATGTGCTCGTGAAAGGCAGAAAACAACACTTTGATAGTTTGATATAACTTGAGAACGAATGCAAAAAACAGTCCACTCTAAGAACAGGCCGCTTGGACACTTTCAGAACAGCTCTGTTAATGACTGAAAACAGCTCTCGAAGAGATTGTCAAAAGAGACTCCGAAAACGAAACGTTGATCACTTTTGAGCAAAAGGCTGCACACACGCAATTCAAGTTGCTCTGATTGTCATTTAGAGTTACATTATAGGATTATTCAACAACAAGTCAAAATGTGCTCGTGAAAGGCAGAAAACAACACTTTGATAGTTTGATATAACTTGAGAACGAATGCAAAAAACAGTCCACTCTAAGAACAGGCCGCTTGGACACTTTCAGAACAGCTCTGTTAATGACTGAAAACAGCTCTCGAAGAGATTGTCAAAAGAGACTCCGAAAACGAAACGTTGATCACTTTTGAGCAAAAGGCTGCACACACGCAATTCAAGTTGCTCTGATTGTCATTTAGAGTTACATTATAGGATTATTCAACAACAAGTCAAAATGTGCTCGTGAAAGGCAGAAAACAACACTTTGATAGTTTGATATAACTTGAGAACGAATGCAAAAAACAGTCCACTCTAAGAACAGGCCGCTTGGACACTTTCAGAACAGCTCTGTTAATGACTGAAAACAGCTCTCGAAGAGATTGTCAAAAGAGACTCTGAAAACGAAACGTTGATCACTTTTGAGCAAAAGGCTGCACACACGCAATTCAAGTTGCTCTGATTGTCATTTAGAGTTACATTATAGGATTATTCAACAACAAGTCACAATGTGCTCGTGAAAGGCAGAAAACAACACTTTGATAGTTTGATATAACTTGAGAACGAATGCAAAAAACAGTCCACTCTAAGAACAGGCCGCTTGGACACTTTCAGAACAGCTCTGTTAATGACTGAAAACAGCTCTCGAAGAGATTGTCAAAAGAGACTCCGAAAACGAAACGTTGATCACTTTTGAGCAAAAGGCTGCACACACAATTCAAGTTGCTCTGATTGTCATTTAGAGTTACATTATAGGATTATTCAACAACAAGTCAAAATGTGCTCGTGAAAGGCAGAAAACAACACTTTGATAGTTTGATATAACTTGAGAACGAATGCAAAAAACAGTCCACTCTAAGAACAGGCCGCTTGGACACTTTCAGAACAGCTCTGTTAATGACTGAAAACAGCTCTCGAAGAGATTGTCAAAAGAGACTCCGAAAACGAAACGTTGATCACTTTTGAGCAAAAGGCTGCACACACGCAATTCAAGTTGCTCTGATTGTCATTTAGAGTTACATTATAGGATTATTCAACAACAAGTCAAAATGTGCTCGTGAAAGGCAGAAAACAACACTTTGATAGTTTGATATAACTTGAGAACGAATGCAAAAAACACAGTCCACTCTAAGAACAGGCCGCTTGGACACTTTCAGAACAGCTCTGTTAATGACTGAAAACAGCTGTCGAAGAGATTGTCAAAAGAGACTCCGAAAACGAAACGTTGATCACTTTTGAGCAAAAGGCTGCACACACGCAATTCAAGTTGCTCTGATTGTCATTTAGAGTTACATTATAGGATTATTCAACAACAAGTCAAAATGTGCTCGTGAAAGGCAGAAAACAACACTTTGATAGTTTGATATAACTTGAGAACGAATGCAAAAAACAGTCCACTCTAAGAACAGGCCGCTTGGACACTTTCAGAACAGCTCTGTTAATGACTGAAAACAGCTCTCGAAGAGATTGTCAAAAGAGACTCCGAAAACGAAACGTTGATCACTTTTGAGCAAAAGGCTGCACACACGCAATTCAAGTTGCTCTGATTGTCATTTAGAGTTACATTATAGGATTATTCAACAACAAGTCAAAATGTGCTCGTGAAAGGCAGAAAACAACACTTTGATCGTTTGATATAACTTGAGAACGAATGCAAAAAACAGTCCACTCTAAGAACAGGCCGCTTGGACACTTTCAGAACAGCTCTGTTAATGACTGAAAACAGCTCTCGAAGAGATTGTCAAAAGAGACTCCGAAAACGAAACGTTGATCACTTTTGAGCAAAAGGCTGCACACACGCAATTCAAGTTGCTCTGATTGTCATTTAGAGTTACATTATAGGATTATTCAACAACAAGTCAAAATGTGCTCGTGAAAGGCAGAAAACAACACTTTGATAGTTTGATATAACTTGAGAACGAATGCAAAAAACACAGTCCACTCTAAGAACAGGCCGCTTGGACACTTTCAGAACAGCTCTGTTAATGACTGAAAACAGCTGTCGAAGAGATTGTCAAAAGAGACTCCGAAAACGAAACGTTGATCACTTTTGAGCAAAAGGCTGCACACACGCAATTCAAGTTGCTCTGATTGTCATTTAGAGTTACATTATAGGATTATTCAACAACAAGTCAAAATGTGCTCGTGAAAGGCAGAAAACAACACTTTGATAGTTTGATATAACTTGAGAACGAATGCAAAAAACAGTCCACTCTAAGAACAGGCCGCTTGGACACTTTCAGAACAGCTCTGTTAATGACTGAAAACAGCTCTCGAAGAGATTGTCAAAAGAGACTCCGAAAACGAAACGTTGATCACTTTTGAGCAAAAGGCTGCACACACGCAATTCAAGTTGCTCTGATTGTCATTTAGAGTTACATTATAGGATTATTCAACAACAAGTCAAAATGTGCTCGTGAAAGGCAGAAAACAACACTTTGATAGTTTGATATAACTTGAGAACGAATGCAAAAAACAGTCCACTCTAAGAACAGGCCGCTTGGACACTTTCAGAACAGCTCTGTTAATGACTGAAAACAGCTCTCGAAGAGATTGTCAAAAGAGACTCCGAAAACGAAACGTTGATCACTTTTGAGCAAAAGGCTGCACACACGCAATTCAAGTTGCTCTGATTGTCATTTAGAGTTACATTATAGGATTATTCAACAACAAGTCAAAATGTGCTCGTGAAAGGCAGAAAACAACACTTTGATAGTTTGATATAACTTGAGAACGAATGCAAAAAACAGTCCACTCTAAGAACAGGCCGCTTGGACATTTTCAGAACAGCTCTGTTAATGACTGAAAACAGCTCTCGAAGAGATTGTCAAAAGAGACTCTGAAAACGAAACGTTGATCACTTTTGAGCAAAAGGCTGCACACACGCAATTCAAGTTGCTCTGATTGTCATTTAGAGTTACATTATAGGATTATTCAACAACAAGTCAAAATGTGCTCGTGAAAGGCAGAAAACAACACTTTGATAGTTTGATATAACTTGAGAACGAATGCAAAAAACAGTCCACTCTAAGAACAGTCCGCTTGGACACTTTCAGAACAGCTCTGTTAATGACTGAAAACAGCTCTCGAAGAGATTGTCAAAAGAGACTCTGAAAACGAAACGTTGATCACTTTTGAGCAAAAGGCTGCACACACGCAATTCAAGTTGCTCTGATTGTCATTTAGAGTTACATTATAGGATTATTCAACAACAAGTCAAAATGTGCTCGTGAAAGGCAGAAAACAACACTTTGATAGTTTGATATAACTTGAGAACGAATGCAAAAAACACAGTCCACTCTAAGAACAGGCCGCTTGGACACTTTCAGAACAGCTCTGTTAATGACTGAAAACAGCTGTCGAAGAGATTGTCAAAAGAGACTCCGAAAACGAAACGTTGATCACTTTTGAGCAAAAGGCTGCACACACGCAATTCAAGTTGCTCTGATTGTCATTTAGAGTTACATTATAGGATTATTCAACAACAAGTCAAAATGTGCTCGTGAAAGGCAGAAAACAACACTTTGATAGTTTGATATAACTTGAGAACGAATGCAAAAAACAGTCCACTCTAAGAACAGGCCGCTTGGACACTTTCAGAACAGCTCTGTTAATGACTGAAAACAGCTCTCGAAGAGATTGTCAAAAGAGACTCCGAAAACGAAACGTTGATCACTTTTGAGCAAAAGGCTGCACACACAATTCAAGTTGCTCTGATTGTCATTTAGAGTTACATTATAGGATTATTCAACAACAAGTCAAAATGTGCTCGTGAAAGGCAGAAAACAACACTTTGATAGTTTGATATAACTTGAGAACGAATGCAAAAAACAGTCCACTCTAAGAACAGGCCGCTTGGACACTTTCAGAACAGCTCTGTTAATGACTGAAAACAGCTCTCGAAGAGATTGTCAAAAGAGACTCCGAAAACGAAACGTTGATCACTTTTGAGCAAAAGGCTGCACACACGCAATTCAAGTTGCTCTGATTGTCATTTAGGGTTACATTATAGGATTATTCAACAACAAGTCAAAATGTGCTCGTGAAAGGCAGAAAACAACACTTTGATAGTTTGATATAACTTGAGAACGAATGCAAAAAACAGTCCACTCTAAGAACAGGCCGCTTGGACACTTTCAGAACAGCTCTTTTAATGACTGAAAACAGCTCTCGAAGAGATTGTCAAAAGAGACTCTGAAAACGAAACGTTGATCACTTTTGAGCAAAAGGCTGCACACACGCAATTCAAGTTGCTCTGATTGTCATTTAGAGTTACATTATAGGATTATTCAACAACAAGTCAAAATGTGCTCGTGAAAGGCAGAAAACAACACTTTGATAGTTTGATATAACTTGAGAACGAATGCAAAAAACAGTCCACTCTAAGAACAGGCCGCTTGGACACTTTCAGAACAGCTCTGTTAATGACTGAAAACAGCTCTCGAAGAGATTGTCAAAAGAGACTCCGAAAACGAAACGTTGATCACTTTTGAGCAAAAGGCTGCACACACGCAATTCAAGTTGCTCTGATTGTCATTTAGAGTTACATTATAGGATTATTCAACAACAAGTCAAAATGTGCTCGTGAAAGGCAGAAAACAACACTTTGATAGTTTGATATAACTTGAGAACGAATGCAAAAAACAGTCCACTCTAAGAACAGGCCGCTTGGACACTTTCAGAACAGCTCTGTTAATGACTGAAAACAGCTCTCGAAGAGATTGTCAAAAGAGACTCCGAAAACGAAACGTTGATCACTTTTGAGCAAAAGGCTGCACACACGCAATTCAAGTTGCTCTGATTGTCATTTAGAGTTACATTATAGGATTATTCAACAACAAGTCAAAATGTGCTCGTGAAAGGCAGAAAACAACACTTTGATAGTTTGATATAACTTGAGAACGAATGCAAAAAACAGTCCACTCTAAGAACAGGCCGCTTGGACACTTTCAGAACAGCTCTGTTAATGACTGAAAACAGCTCTCGAAGAGATTGTCAAAAGAGACTCCGAAAACGAAACGTTGATCACTTTTGAGCAAAAGGCTGCACACACGCAATTCAAGTTGCTCTGATTGTCATTTAGAGTTACATTATAGGATTATTCAACAACAAGTCAAAATGTGCTCGTGAAAGGCAGAAAACAACACTTTGATAGTTTGATATAACTTGAGAACGAATGCAAAAAACAGTCCACTCTAAGAACAGGCCGCTTGGACACTTTCAGAACAGCTCTTTTAATGACTGAAAACAGCTCTCGAAGAGATTGTCAAAAGAGACTCTGAAAACGAAACGTTGATCACTTTTGAGCAAAAGGCTGCACACACGCAATTCAAGTTGCTCTGATTGTCATTTAGAGTTACATTATAGGATTATTCAACAACAAGTCAAAATGTGCTCGTGAAAGGCAGAAAACAACACTTTGATAGTTTGATATAACTTGAGAACGAATGCAAAAAACAGTCCACTCTAAGAACAGGCCGCTTGGACACTTTCAGAACAGCTCTGTTAATGACTGAAAACAGCTCTCGAAGAGATTGTCAAAAGAGACTCCGAAAACGAAACGTTGATCACTTTTGAGCAAAAGGCTGCACACACGCAATTCAAGTTGCTCTGATTGTCATTTAGAGTTACATTATAGGATTATTCAACAACAAGTCAAAATGTGCTCGTGAAAGGCAGAAAACAACACTTTGATAGTTTGATATAACTTGAGAACGAATGCAAAAAACAGTCCACTCTAAGAACAGGCCGCTTGGACACTTTCAGAACAGCTCTGTTAATGACTGAAAACAGCTCTCGAAGAGATTGTCAAAAGAGACTCCGAAAACGAAACGTTGATCACTTTTGAGCAAAAGGCTGCACACACGCAATTCAAGTTGCTCTGATTGTCATTTAGAGTTACATTATAGGATTATTCAACAACAAGTCAAAATGTGCTCGTGAAAGGCAGAAAACAACACTTTGATAGTTTGATATAACTTGAGAACGAATGCAAAAAACAGTCCACTCTAAGAACAGGCCGCTTGGACACTTTCAGAACAGCTCTTTTAATGACTGAAAACAGCTCTCGAAGAGATTGTCAAAAGAGACTCTGAAAACGAAACGTTGATCACTTTTGAGCAAAAGGCTGCACACACGCAATTCAAGTTGCTCTGATTGTCATTTAGAGTTACATTATAGGATTATTCAACAACAAGTCAAAATGTGCTCGTGAAAGGCAGAAAACAACACTTTGATAGTTTGATATAACTTGAGAACGAATGCAAAAAACAGTCCACTCTAAGAACAGGCCGCTTGGACACTTTCAGAACAGCTCTGTTAATGACTGAAAACAGCTCTCGAAGAGATTGTCAAAAGAGACTCCGAAAACGAAACGTTGATCACTTTTGAGCAAAAGGCTGCACACACGCAATTCAAGTTGCTCTGATTGTCATTTAGAGTTACATTATAGGATTATTCAACAACAAGTCAAAATGTGCTCGTGAAAGGCAGAAAACAACACTTTGATAGTTTGATATAACTTGAGAACGAATGCAAAAAACAGTCCACTCTAAGAACAGGCCGCTTGGACACTTTCAGAACAGCTCTGTTAATGACTAAAAACAGCTCTCGAAGAGATTGTCAAAAGAGACTCTGAAAACGAAACGTTGATCACTTTTGAGCAAAAGGCTGCACACACGCAATTCAAGTTGCTCTGATTGTCATTTAGAGTTACATTATAGGATTATTCAACAACAAGTCACAATGTGCTCGTGAAAGGCAGAAAACAACACTTTGATAGTTTGATATAACTTGAGAACGAATGCAAAAAACAGTCCACTCTAAGAACAGGCCGCTTGGACACTTTCAGAACAGCTCTGTTAATGACTGAAAACAGCTCTCGAAGAGATTGTCAAAAGAGACTCCGAAAACGAAACGTTGATCACTTTTGAGCAAAAGGCTGCACACACAATTCAAGTTGCTCTGATTGTCATTTAGAGTTACATTATAGGATTATTCAACAACAAGTCAAAATGTGCTCGTGAAAGGCAGAAAACAACACTTTGATAGTTTGATATAACTTGAGAACGAATGCAAAAAACAGTCCACTCTAAGAACAGGCCGCTTGGACACTTTCAGAACAGCTCTGTTAATGACTGAAAACAGCTCTCGAAGAGATTGTCAAAAGAGACTCCGAAAACGAAACGTTGATCACTTTTGAGCAAAAGGCTGCACACACGCAATTCAAGTTGCTCTGATTGTCATTTAGAGTTACATTATAGGATTATTCAACAACAAGTCAAAATGTGCTCGTGAAAGGCAGAAAACAACACTTTGATAGTTTGATATAACTTGAGAACGAATGCAAAAAACAGTCCACTCTAAGAACAGGCCGCTTGGACATTTTCAGAACAGCTCTGTTAATGACTGAAAACAGCTCTCGAAGAGATTGTCAAAAGAGACTCTGAAAACGAAACGTTGATCACTTTTGAGCAAAAGGCTGCACACACGCAATTCAAGTTGCTCTGATTGTCATTTAGAGTTACATTATAGGATTATTCAACAACAAGTCAAAATGTGCTCGTGAAAGGCAGAAAACAACACTTTGATAGTTTGATATAACTTGAGAACGAATGCAAAAAACAGTCCACTCTAAGAACAGGCCGCTTGGACACTTTCAGAACAGCTCTGTTAATGACTGAAAACAGCTCTCGAAGAGATTGTCAAAAGAGACTCTGAAAACGAAACGTTGATCACTTTTGAGCAAAAGGCTGCACACACGCAATTCAAGTTGCTCTGATTGTCATTTAGAGTTACATTATAGGATTATTCAACAACAAGTCAAAATGTGCTCGTGAAAGGCAGAAAACAACACTTTGATAGTTTGATATAACTTGAGAACGAATGCAAAAAACAGTCCACTCTAAGAACAGGCCGCTTGGACACTTTCAGAACAGCTCTGTTAATGACTAAAAACAGCTCTCGAAGAGATTGTCAAAAGAGACTCTGAAAACGAAACGTTGATCACTTTTGAGCAAAAGGCTGCACACACGCAATTCAAGTTGCTCTGATTGTCATTTAGAGTTACATTATAGGATTATTCAACAACAAGTCACAATGTGCTCGTGAAAGGCAGAAAACAACACTTTGATAGTTTGATATAACTTGAGAACGAATGCAAAAAACAGTCCACTCTAAGAACAGGCCGCTTGGACACTTTCAGAACAGCTCTGTTAATGACTGAAAACAGCTCTCGAAGAGATTGTCAAAAGAGACTCCGAAAACGAAACGTTGATCACTTTTGAGCAAAAGGCTGCACACACAATTCAAGTTGCTCTGATTGTCATTTAGAGTTACATTATAGGATTATTCAACAACAAGTCAAAATGTGCTCGTGAAAGGCAGAAAACAACACTTTGATAGTTTGATATAACTTGAGAACGAATGCAAAAAACAGTCCACTCTAAGAACAGGCCGCTTGGACACTTTCAGAACAGCTCTGTTAATGACTGAAAACAGCTCTCGAAGAGATTGTCAAAAGAGACTCCGAAAACGAAACGTTGATCACTTTTGAGCAAAAGGCTGCACACACGCAATTCAAGTTGCTCTGATTGTCATTTAGAGTTACATTATAGGATTATTCAACAACAAGTCAAAATGTGCTCGTGAAAGGCAGAAAACAACACTTTGATAGTTTGATATAACTTGAGAACGAATGCAAAAAACAGTCCACTCTAAGAACAGGCCGCTTGGACATTTTCAGAACAGCTCTGTTAATGACTGAAAACAGCTCTCGAAGAGATTGTCAAAAGAGACTCTGAAAACGAAACGTTGATCACTTTTGAGCAAAAGGCTGCACACACGCAATTCAAGTTGCTCTGATTGTCATTTAGAGTTACATTATAGGATTATTCAACAACAAGTCAAAATGTGCTCGTGAAAGGCAGAAAACAACACTTTGATAGTTTGATATAACTTGAGAACGAATGCAAAAAACAGTCCACTCTAAGAACAGGCCGCTTGGACACTTTCAGAACAGCTCTGTTAATGACTGAAAACAGCTCTCGAAGAGATTGTCAAAAGAGACTCTGAAAACGAAACGTTGATCACTTTTGAGCAAAAGGCTGCACACACGCAATTCAAGTTGCTCTGATTGTCATTTAGAGTTACATTATAGGATTATTCAACAACAAGTCAAAATGTGCTCGTGAAAGGCAGAAAACAACACTTTGATAGTTTGATATAACTTGAGAACGAATGCAAAAAACACAGTCCACTCTAAGAACAGGCCGCTTGGACACTTTCAGAACAGCTCTGTTAATGACTGAAAACAGCTCTCGAAGAGATTGTCAAAAGAGACTCCGAAAACGAAACGTTGATCACTTTTGAGCAAAAGGCTGCACACACGCAATTCAAGTTGCTCTGATTGTCATTTAGAGTTACATTATAGGATTATTCAACAACAAGTCAAAATGTGCTCGTGAAAGGCAGAAAACAACACTTTGATAGTTTGATATAACTTGAGAACGAATGCAAAAAACAGTCCACTCTAAGAACAGGCCGCTTGGACACTTTCAGAACAGCTCTGTTAATGACTGAAAACAGCTCTCGAAGAGATTGTCAAAAGAGACTCCGAAAACGAAACGTTGATCACTTTTGAGCAAAAGGCTGCACACACGCAATTCAAGTTGCTCTGATTGTCATTTAGAGTTACATTATAGGATTATTCAACAACAAGTCAAAATGTGCTCGTGAAAGGCAGAAAACAACACTTTGATAGTTTGATATAACTTGAGAACGAATGCAAAAAACAGTCCACTCTAAGAACAGGCCGCTTGGACACTTTCAGAACAGCTCTGTTAATGACTGAAAACAGCTCTCGAAGAGATTGTCAAAAGAGACTCTGAAAACGAAACGTTGATCACTTTTGAGCAAAAGGCTGCACACACGCAATTCAAGTTGCTCTGATTGTCATTTAGAGTTACATTATAGGATTATTCAACAACAAGTCACAATGTGCTCGTGAAAGGCAGAAAACAACACTTTGATAGTTTGATATAACTTGAGAACGAATGCAAAAAACAGTCCACTCTAAGAACAGGCCGCTTGGACACTTTCAGAACAGCTCTGTTAATGACTGAAAACAGCTCTCGAAGAGATTGTCAAAAGAGACTCCGAAAACGAAACGTTGATCACTTTTGAGCAAAAGGCTGCACACACAATTCAAGTTGCTCTGATTGTCATTTAGAGTTACATTATAGGATTATTCAACAACAAGTCAAAATGTGCTCGTGAAAGGCAGAAAACAACACTTTGATAGTTTGATATAACTTGAGAACGAATGCAAAAAACAGTCCACTCTAAGAACAGGCCGCTTGGACACTTTCAGAACAGCTCTGTTAATGACTGAAAACAGCTCTCGAAGAGATTGTCAAAAGAGACTCCGAAAACGAAACGTTGATCACTTTTGAGCAAAAGGCTGCACACACGCAATTCAAGTTGCTCTGATTGTCATTTAGAGTTACATTATAGGATTATTCAACAACAAGTCAAAATGTGCTCGTGAAAGGCAGAAAACAACACTTTGATAGTTTGATATAACTTGAGAACGAATGCAAAAAACAGTCCACTCTAAGAACAGGCCGCTTGGACACTTTCAGAACAGCTCTTTTAATGACTGAAAACAGCTCTCGAAGAGATTGTCAAAAGAGACTCTGAAAACGAAACGTTGATCACTTTTGAGCAAAAGGCTGCACACACGCAATTCAAGTTGCTCTGATTGTCATTTAGAGTTACATTATAGGATTATTCAACAACAAGTCAAAATGTGCTCGTGAAAGGCAGAAAACAACACTTTGATAGTTTGATATAACTTGAGAACGAATGCAAAAAACAGTCCACTCTAAGAACAGGCCGCTTGGACACTTTCAGAACAGCTCTGTTAATGACTGAAAACAGCTCTCGAAGAGATTGTCAAAAGAGACTCCGAAAACGAAACGTTGATCACTTTTGAGCAAAAGGCTGCACACACGCAATTCAAGTTGCTCTGATTGTCATTTAGAGTTACATTATAGGATTATTCAACAACAAGTCAAAATGTGCTCGTGAAAGGCAGAAAACAACACTTTGATAGTTTGATATAACTTGAGAACGAATGCAAAAAACAGTCCACTCTAAGAACAGGCCGCTTGGACACTTTCAGAACAGCTCTGTTAATGACTGAAAACAGCTCTCGAAGAGATTGTCAAAAGAGACTCTGAAAACGAAACGTTGATCACTTTTGAGCAAAAGGCTGCACACACGCAATTCAAGTTGCTCTGATTGTCATTTAGAGTTACATTATAGGATTATTCAACAACAAGTCAAAATGTGCTCGTGAAAGGCAGAAAACAACACTTTGATAGTTTGATATAACTTGAGAACGAATGCAAAAAACAGTCCACTCTAAGAACAGGCCGCTTGGACACTTTCAGAACAGCTCTGTTAATGACTGAAAACAGCTCTCGAAGAGATTGTCAAAAGAGACTCCGAAAACGAAACGTTGATCACTTTTGAGCAAAAGGCTGCACACACGCAATTCAAGTTGCTCTGATTGTCATTTAGAGTTACATTATAGGATTATTCAACAACAAGTCAAAATGTGCTCGTGAAAGGCAGAAAACAACACTTTGATAGTTTGATATAACTTGAGAACGAATGCAAAAAACAGTCCACTCTAAGAACAGGCCGCTTGGACACTTTCAGAACAGCTCTTTTAATGACTGAAAACAGCTCTCGAAGAGATTGTCAAAAGAGACTCTGAAAACGAAACGTTGATCACTTTTGAGCAAAAGGCTGCACACACGCAATTCAAGTTGCTCTGATTGTCATTTAGAGTTACATTATAGGATTATTCAACAACAAGTCAAAATGTGCTCGTGAAAGGCAGAAAACAACACTTTGATAGTTTGATATAACTTGAGAACGAATGCAAAAAACAGTCCACTCTAAGAACAGGCCGCTTGGACACTTTCAGAACAGCTCTGTTAATGACTGAAAACAGCTCTCGAAGAGATTGTCAAAAGAGACTCCGAAAACGAAACGTTGATCACTTTTGAGCAAAAGGCTGCACACACGCAATTCAAGTTGCTCTGATTGTCATTTAGAGTTACATTATAGGATTATTCAACAACAAGTCAAAATGTGCTCGTGAAAGGCAGAAAACAACACTTTGATAGTTTGATATAACTTGAGAACGAATGCAAAAAACAGTCCACTCTAAGAACAGGCCGCTTGGACACTTTCAGAACAGCTCTGTTAATGACTGAAAACAGCTCTCGAAGAGATTGTCAAAAGAGACTCTGAAAACGAAACGTTGATCACTTTTGAGCAAAAGGCTGCACACACGCAATTCAAGTTGCTCTGATTGTCATTTAGAGTTACATTATAGGATTATTCAACAACAAGTCAAAATGTGCTCGTGAAAGGCAGAAAACAACACTTTGATAGTTTGATATAACTTGAGAACGAATGCAAAAAACACAGTCCACTCTAAGAACAGGCCGCTTGGACACTTTCAGAACAGCTCTGTTAATGACTGAAAACAGCTCTCGAAGAGATTGTCAAAAGAGACTCCGAAAACGAAACGTTGATCACTTTTGAGCAAAAGGCTGCACACACGCAATTCAAGTTGCTCTGATTGTCATTTAGAGTTACATTATAGGATTATTCAACAACAAGTCAAAATGTGCTCGTGAAAGGCAGAAAACAACACTTTGATAGTTTGATATAACTTGAGAACGAATGCAAAAAACAGTCCACTCTAAGAACAGGCCGCTTGGACACTTTCAGAACAGCTCTGTTAATGACTGAAAACAGCTCTCGAAGAGATTGTCAAAAGAGACTCCGAAAACGAAACGTTGATCACTTTTGAGCAAAAGGCTGCACACACGCAATTCAAGTTGCTCTGATTGTCATTTAGAGTTACATTATAGGATTATTCAACAACAAGTCAAAATGTGCTCGTGAAAGGCAGAAAACAACACTTTGATAGTTTGATATAACTTGAGAACGAATGCAAAAAACAGTCCACTCTAAGAACAGGCCGCTTGGACACTTTCAGAACAGCTCTGTTAATGACTGAAAACAGCTCTCGAAGAGATTGTCAAAAGAGACTCCGAAAACGAAACGTTGATCACTTTTGAGCAAAAGGCTGCACACACGCAATTCAAGTTGCTCTGATTGTCATTTAGAGTTACATTATAGGATTATTCAACAACAAGTCAAAATGTGCTCGTGAAAGGCAGAAAACAACACTTTGATAGTTTGATATAACTTGAGAACGAATGCAAAAAACAGTCCACTCTAAGAACAGGCCGCTTGGACACTTTCAGAACAGCTCTGTTAATGACTGAAAACAGCTCTCGAAGAGATTGTCAAAAGAGACTCTGAAAACGAAACGTTGATCACTTTTGAGCAAAAGGCTGCACACACGCAATTCAAGTTGCTCTGATTGTCATTTAGAGTTACATTATAGGATTATTCAACAACAAGTCACAATGTGCTCGTGAAAGGCAGAAAACAACACTTTGATAGTTTGATATGACTTGAGAACGAATGCAAAAAACAGTCCACTCTAAGAACAGGCCGCTTGGACACTTTCAGAACAGCTCTGTTAATGACTGAAAACAGCTCTCGAAGAGATTGTCAAAAGAGACTCCGAAAACGAAACGTTGATCACTTTTGAGCAAAAGGCTGCACACACAATTCAAGTTGCTCTGATTGTCATTTAGAGTTACATTATAGGATTATTCAACAACAAGTCAAAATGTGCTCGTGAAAGGCAGAAAACAACACTTTGATAGTTTGATATAACTTGAGAACGAATGCAAAAAACAGTCCACTCTAAGAACAGGCCGCTTGGACACTTTCAGAACAGCTCTGTTAATGACTGAAAACAGCTCTCGAAGAGATTGTCAAAAGAGACTCCGAAAACGAAACGTTGATCACTTTTGAGCAAAAGGCTGCACACACAATTCAAGTTGCTCTGATTGTCATTTAGAGTTACATTATAGGATTATTCAACAACAAGTCAAAATGTGCTCGTGAAAGGCAGAAAACAACACTTTGATAGTTTGATATAACTTGAGAACGAATGCAAAAAACAGTCCACTCTAAGAACAGGCCGCTTGGACACTTTCAGAACAGCTCTGTTAATGACTGAAAACAGCTCTCGAAGAGATTGTCAAAAGAGACTCCGAAAACGAAACGTTGATCACTTTTGAGCAAAAGGCTGCACACACGCAATTCAAGTTGCTCTGATTGTCATTTAGAGTTACATTATAGGATTATTCAACAACAAGTCAAAATGTGCTCGTGAAAGGCAGAAAACAACACTTTGATAGTTTGATATAACTTGAGAACGAATGCAAAAAACAGTCCACTCTAAGAACAGGCCGCTTGGACATTTTCAGAACAGCTCTGTTAATGACTGAAAACAGCTCTCGAAGAGATTGTCAAAAGAGACTCTGAAAACGAAACGTTGATCACTTTTGAGCAAAAGGCTGCACACACGCAATTCAAGTTGCTCTGATTGTCATTTAGAGTTACATTATAGGATTATTCAACAACAAGTCAAAATGTGCTCGTGAAAGGCAGAAAACAACACTTTGATAGTTTGATATAACTTGAGAACGAATGCAAAAAACAGTCCACTCTAAGAACAGGCCGCTTGGACACTTTCAGAACAGCTCTGTTAATGACTGAAAACAGCTCTCGAAGAGATTGTCAAAAGAGACTCTGAAAACGAAACGTTGATCACTTTTGAGCAAAAGGCTGCACACACGCAATTCAAGTTGCTCTGATTGTCATTTAGAGTTACATTATAGGATTATTCAACAACAAGTCAAAATGTGCTCGTGAAAGGCAGAAAACAACGCTTTGATAGTTTGATATAACTTGAGAACGAATGCAAAAAACACAGTCCACTCTAAGAACAGGCCGCTTGGACACTTTCAGAACAGCTCTGTTAATGACTGAAAACAGCTGTCGAAGAGATTGTCAAAAGAGACTCCGAAAACGAAACGTTGATCACTTTTGAGCAAAAGGCTGCACACACGCAATTCAAGTTGCTCTGATTGTCATTTAGAGTTACATTATAGGATTATTCAACAACAAGTCAAAATGTGCTCGTGAAAGGCAGAAAACAACACTTTGATAGTTTGATATAACTTGAGAACGAATGCAAAAAACAGTCCACTCTAAGAACAGGCCGCTTGGACACTTTCAGAACAGCTCTGTTAATGACTGAAAACAGCTCTCGAAGAGATTGTCAAAAGAGACTCCGAAAACGAAACGTTGATCACTTTTGAGCAAAAGGCTGCACACACGCAATTCAAGTTGCTCTGATTGTCATTTAGAGTTACATTATAGGATTATTCAACAACAAGTCAAAATGTGCTCGTGAAAGGCAGAAAACAACACTTTGATAGTTTGATATAACTTGAGAACGAATGCAAAAAACAGTCCACTCTAAGAACAGGCCGCTTGGACACTTTCAGAACAGCTCTGTTAATGACTGAAAACAGCTCTCGAAGAGATTGTCAAAAGAGACTCTGAAAACGAAACGTTGATCACTTTTGAGCAAAAGGCTGCACACACGCAATTCAAGTTGCTCTGATTGTCATTTAGAGTTACATTATAGGATTATTCAACAACAAGTCACAATGTGCTCGTGAAAGGCAGAAAACAACACTTTGATAGTTTGATATAACTTGAGAACGAATGCAAAAAACAGTCCACTCTAAGAACAGGCCGCTTGGACACTTTCAGAACAGCTCTGTTAATGACTGAAAACAGCTCTCGAAGAGATTGTCAAAAGAGACTCCGAAAACGAAACGTTGATCACTTTTGAGCAAAAGGCTGCACACACAATTCAAGTTGCTCTGATTGTCATTTAGAGTTACATTATAGGATTATTCAACAACAAGTCAAAATGTGCTCGTGAAAGGCAGAAAACAACACTTTGATAGTTTGATATAACTTGAGAACGAATGCAAAAAACAGTCCACTCTAAGAACAGGCCGCTTGGACACTTTCAGAACAGCTCTGTTAATGACTGAAAACAGCTCTCGAAGAGATTGTCAAAAGAGACTCCGAAAACGAAACGTTGATCACTTTTGAGCAAAAGGCTGCACACACGCAATTCAAGTTGCTCTGATTGTCATTTAGAGTTACATTATAGGATTATTCAACAACAAGTCAAAATGTGCTCGTGAAAGGCAGAAAACAACACTTTGATAGTTTGATATAACTTGAGAACGAATGCAAAAAACAGTCCACTCTAAGAACAGGCCGCTTGGACACTTTCAGAACAGCTCTGTTAATGACTGAAAACAGCTCTCGAAGAGATTGTCAAAAGAGACTCCGAAAACGAAACGTTGATCACTTTTGAGCAAAAGGCTGCACACACGCAATTCAAGTTGCTCTGATTGTCATTTAGAGTTACATTATAGGATTATTCAACAACAAGTCAAAATGTGCTCGTGAAAGGCAGAAAACAACACTTTGATAGTTTGATATAACTTGAGAACGAATGCAAAAAACAGTCCACTCTAAGAACAGGCCGCTTGGACACTTTCAGAACAGCTCTTTTAATGACTGAAAACAGCTCTCGAAGAGATTGTCAAAAGAGACTCTGAAAACGAAACGTTGATCACTTTTGAGCAAAAGGCTGCACACACGCAATTCAAGTTGCTCTGATTGTCATTTAGAGTTACATTATAGGATTATTCAACAACAAGTCAAAATGTGCTCGTGAAAGGCAGAAAACAACACTTTGATAGTTTGATATAACTTGAGAACGAATGCAAAAAACAGTCCACTCTAAGAACAGGCCGCTTGGACACTTTCAGAACAGCTCTTTTAATGACTGAAAACAGCTCTCGAAGAGATTGTCAAAAGAGACTCTGAAAACGAAACGTTGATCACTTTTGAGCAAAAGGCTGCACACACGCAATTCAAGTTGCTCTGATTGTCATTTAGAGTTACATTATAGGATTATTCAACAACAAGTCAAAATGTGCTCGTGAAAGGCAGAAAACAACACTTTGATAGTTTGATATAACTTGAGAACGAATGCAAAAAACAGTCCACTCTAAGAACAGGCCGCTTGGACACTTTCAGAACAGCTCTGTTAATGACTGAAAACAGCTCTCGAAGAGATTGTCAAAAGAGACTCTGAAAACGAAACGTTGATCACTTTTGAGCAAAAGGCTGCACACACGCAATTCAAGTTGCTCTGATTGTCATTTAGAGTTACATTATAGGATTATTCAACAACAAGTCAAAATGTGCTCGTGAAAGGCAGAAAACAACACTTTGATAGTTTGATATAACTTGAGAACGAATGCAAAAAACACAGTCCACTCTAAGAACAGGCCGCTTGGACACTTTCAGAACAGCTCTGTTAATGACTGAAAACAGCTGTCGAAGAGATTGTCAAAAGAGACTCCGAAAACGAAACGTTGATCACTTTTGAGCAAAAGGCTGCACACACGCAATTCAAGTTGCTCTGATTGTCATTTAGAGTTACATTATAGGATTATTCAACAACAAGTCAAAATGTGCTCGTGAAAGGCAGAAAACAACACTTTGATAGTTTGATATAACTTGAGAACGAATGCAAAAAACAGTCCACTCTAAGAACAGGCCGCTTGGACACTTTCAGAACAGCTCTGTTAATGACTGAAAACAGCTCTCGAAGAGATTGTCAAAAGAGACTCCGAAAACGAAACGTTGATCACTTTTGAGCAAAAGGCTGCACACACGCAATTCAAGTTGCTCTGATTGTCATTTAGAGTTACATTATAGGATTATTCAACAACAAGTCAAAATGTGCTCGTGAAAGGCAGAAAACAACACTTTGATAGTTTGATATAACTTGAGAACGAATGCAAAAAACAGTCCACTCTAAGAACAGGCCGCTTGGACACTTTCAGAACAGCTCTGTTAATGACTGAAAACAGCTCTCGAAGAGATTGTCAAAAGAGACTCTGAAAACGAAACGTTGATCACTTTTGAGCAAAAGGCTGCACACACGCAATTCAAGTTGCTCTGATTGTCATTTAGAGTTACATTATAGGATTATTCAACAACAAGTCACAATGTGCTCGTGAAAGGCAGAAAACAACACTTTGATAGTTTGATATAACTTGAGAACGAATGCAAAAAACAGTCCACTCTAAGAACAGGCCGCTTGGACACTTTCAGAACAGCTCTGTTAATGACTGAAAACAGCTCTCGAAGAGATTGTCAAAAGAGACTCCGAAAACGAAACGTTGATCACTTTTGAGCAAAAGGCTGCACACACAATTCAAGTTGCTCTGATTGTCATTTAGAGTTACATTATAGGATTATTCAACAACAAGTCAAAATGTGCTCGTGAAAGGCAGAAAACAACACTTTGATAGTTTGATATAACTTGAGAACGAATGCAAAAAACAGTCCACTCTAAGAACAGGCCGCTTGGACACTTTCAGAACAGCTCTGTTAATGACTGAAAACAGCTCTCGAAGAGATTGTCAAAAGAGACTCCGAAAACGAAACGTTGATCACTTTTGAGCAAAAGGCTGCACACACGCAATTCAAGTTGCTCTGATTGTCATTTAGAGTTACATTATAGGATTATTCAACAACAAGTCAAAATGTGCTCGTGAAAGGCAGAAAACAACACTTTGATAGTTTGATATAACTTGAGAACGAATGCAAAAAACAGTCCACTCTAAGAACAGGCCGCTTGGACACTTTCAGAACAGCTCTGTTAATGACTGAAAACAGCTCTCGAAGAGATTGTCAAAAGAGACTCCGAAAACGAAACGTTGATCACTTTTGAGCAAAAGGCTGCACACACGCAATTCAAGTTGCTCTGATTGTCATTTAGAGTTACATTATAGGATTATTCAACAACAAGTCAAAATGTGCTCGTGAAAGGCAGAAAACAACACTTTGATAGTTTGATATAACTTGAGAACGAATGCAAAAAACAGTCCACTCTAAGAACAGGCCGCTTGGACACTTTCAGAACAGCTCTGTTAATGACTGAAAACAGCTCTCGAAGAGATTGTCAAAAGAGACTCCGAAAACGAAACGTTGATCACTTTTGAGCAAAAGGCTGCACACACGCAATTCAAGTTGCTCTGATTGTCATTTAGAGTTACATTATAGGATTATTCAACAACAAGTCAAAATGTGCTCGTGAAAGGCAGAAAACAACACTTTGATAGTTTGATATAACTTGAGAACGAATGCAAAAAACAGTCCACTCTAAGAACAGGCCGCTTGGACACTTTCAGAACAGCTCTTTTAATGACTGAAAACAGCTCTCGAAGAGATTGTCAAAAGAGACTCTGAAAACGAAACGTTGATCACTTTTGAGCAAAAGGCTGCACACACGCAATTCAAGTTGCTCTGATTGTCATTTAGAGTTACATTATAGGATTATTCAACAACAAGTCAAAATGTGCTCGTGAAAGGCAGAAAACAACACTTTGATAGTTTGATATAACTTGAGAACGAATGCAAAAAACAGTCCACTCTAAGAACAGGCCGCTTGGACACTTTCAGAACAGCTCTGTTAATGACTGAAAACAGCTCTCGAAGAGATTGTCAAAAGAGACTCCGAAAACGAAACGTTGATCACTTTTGAGCAAAAGGCTGCACACACGCAATTCAAGTTGCTCTGATTGTCATTTAGAGTTACATTATAGGATTATTCAACAACAAGTCAAAATGTGCTCGTGAAAGGCAGAAAACAACACTTTGATAGTTTGATATAACTTGAGAACGAATGCAAAAAACAGTCCACTCTAAGAACAGGCCGCTTGGACACTTTCAGAACAGCTCTGTTAATGACTGAAAACAGCTCTCGAAGAGATTGTCAAAAGAGACTCCGAAAACGAAACGTTGATCACTTTTGAGCAAAAGGCTGCACACACGCAATTCAAGTTGCTCTGATTGTCATTTAGAGTTACATTATAGGATTATTCAACAACAAGTCAAAATGTGCTCGTGAAAGGCAGAAAACAACACTTTGATAGTTTGATATAACTTGAGAACGAATGCAAAAAACAGTCCACTCTAAGAACAGGCCGCTTGGACACTTTCAGAACAGCTCTTTTAATGACTGAAAACAGCTCTCGAAGAGATTGTCAAAAGAGACTCTGAAAACGAAACGTTGATCACTTTTGAGCAAAAGGCTGCACACACGCAATTCAAGTTGCTCTGATTGTCATTTAGAGTTACATTATAGGATTATTCAACAACAAGTCACAATGTGCTCGTGAAAGGCAGAAAACAACACTTTGATAGTTTGATATAACTTGAGAACGAATGCAAAAAACAGTCCACTCTAAGAACAGGCCGCTTGGACACTTTCAGAACAGCTCTGTTAATGACTGAAAACAGCTCTCGAAGAGATTGTCAAAAGAGACTCCGAAAACGAAACGTTGATCACTTTTGAGCAAAAGGCTGCACACACAATTCAAGTTGCTCTGATTGTCATTTAGAGTTACATTATAGGATTATTCAACAACAAGTCAAAATGTGCTCGTGAAAGGCAGAAAACAACACTTTGATAGTTTGATATAACTTGAGAACGAATGCAAAAAACAGTCCACTCTAAGAACAGGCCGCTTGGACACTTTCAGAACAGCTCTGTTAATGACTGAAAACAGCTCTCGAAGAGATTGTCAAAAGAGACTCCGAAAACGAAACGTTGATCACTTTTGAGCAAAAGGCTGCACACACGCAATTCAAGTTGCTCTGATTGTCATTTAGAGTTACATTATAGGATTATTCAACAACAAGTCAAAATGTGCTCGTGAAAGGCAGAAAACAACACTTTGATAGTTTGATATAACTTGAGAACGAATGCAAAAAACAGTCCACTCTAAGAACAGGCCGCTTGGACACTTTCAGAACAGCTCTGTTAATGACTGAAAACAGCTCTCGAAGAGATTGTCAAAAGAGACTCCGAAAACGAAACGTTGATCACTTTTGAGCAAAAGGCTGCACACACGCAATTCAAGTTGCTCTGATTGTCATTTAGAGTTACATTATAGGATTATTCAACAACAAGTCAAAATGTGCTCGTGAAAGGCAGAAAACAACACTTTGATAGTTTGATATAACTTGAGAACGAATGCAAAAAACAGTCCACTCTAAGAACAGGCCGCTTGGACACTTTCAGAACAGCTCTTTTAATGACTGAAAACAGCTCTCGAAGAGATTGTCAAAAGAGACTCCGAAAACGAAACGTTGATCACTTTTGAGCAAAAGGCTGCACACACAATTCAAGTTGCTCTGATTGTCATTTAGAGTTACATTATAGGATTATTCAACAACAAGTCAAAATGTGCTCGTGAAAGGCAGAAAACAACACTTTGATAGTTTGATATAACTTGAGAACGAATGCAAAAAACAGTCCACTCTAAGAACAGGCCGCTTGGACACTTTCAGAACAGCTCTGTTAATGACTGAAAACAGCTCTCGAAGAGATTGTCAAAAGAGACTCCGAAAACGAAACGTTGATCACTTTTGAGCAAAAGGCTGCACACACGCAATTCAAGTTGCTCTGATTGTCATTTAGAGTTACATTATAGGATTATTCAACAACAAGTCAAAATGTGCTCGTGAAAGGCAGAAAACAACACTTTGATAGTTTGATATAACTTGAGAACGAATGCAAAAAACAGTCCACTCTAAGAACAGGCCGCTTGGACACTTTCAGAACAGCTCTGTTAATGACTGAAAACAGCTCTCGAAGAGATTGTCAAAAGAGACTCCGAAAACGAAACGTTGATCACTTTTGAGCAAAAGGCTGCACACACAATTCAAGTTGCTCTGATTGTCATTTAGAGTTACATTATAGGATTATTCAACAACAAGTCAAAATGTGCTCGTGAAAGGCAGAAAACAACACTTTGATAGTTTGATATAACTTGAGAACGAATGCAAAAAACAGTCCACTCTAAGAACAGGCCGCTTGGACACTTTCAGAACAGCTCTGTTAATGACTGAAAACAGCTCTCGAAGAGATTGTCAAAAGAGACTCCGAAAACGAAACGTTGATCACTTTTGAGCAAAAGGCTGCACACACGCAATTCAAGTTGCTCTGATTGTCATTTAGAGTTACATTATAGGATTATTCAACAACAAGTCAAAATGTGCTCGTGAAAGGCAGAAAACAACACTTTGATAGTTTGATATAACTTGAGAACGAATGCAAAAAACAGTCCACTCTAAGAACAGGCCGCTTGGACACTTTCAGAACAGCTCTGTTAATGACTGAAAACAGCTCTCGAAGAGATTGTCAAAAGAGACTCCGAAAACGAAACGTTGATCACTTTTGAGCAAAAGGCTGCACACACGCAATTCAAGTTGCTCTGATTGTCATTTAGAGTTACATTATAGGATTATTCAACAACAAGTCAAAATGTGCTCGTGAAAGGCAGAAAACAACACTTTGATAGTTTGATATAACTTGAGAACGAATGCAAAAAACAGTCCACTCTAAGAACAGGCCGCTTGGACACTTTCAGAACAGCTCTTTTAATGACTGAAAACAGCTCTCGAAGAGATTGTCAAAAGAGACTCTGAAAACGAAACGTTGATCACTTTTGAGCAAAAGGCTGCACACACGCAATTCAAGTTGCTCTGATTGTCATTTAGAGTTACATTATAGGATTATTCAACAACAAGTCAAAATGTGCTCGTGAAAGGCAGAAAACAACACTTTGATAGTTTGATATAACTTGAGAACGAATGCAAAAAACAGTCCACTCTAAGAACAGGCCGCTTGGACACTTTCAGAACAGCTCTGTTAATGACTGAAAACAGCTCTCGAAGAGATTGTCAAAAGAGACTCCGAAAACGAAACGTTGATCACTTTTGAGCAAAAGGCTGCACACACGCAATTCAAGTTGCTCTGATTGTCATTTAGAGTTACATTATAGGATTATTCAACAACAAGTCAAAATGTGCTCGTGAAAGGCAGAAAACAACACTTTGATAGTTTGATATAACTTGAGAACGAATGCAAAAAACAGTCCACTCTAAGAACAGGCCGCTTGGACACTTTCAGAACAGCTCTGTTAATGACTGAAAACAGCTCTCGAAGAGATTGTCAAAAGAGACTCCGAAAACGAAACGTTGATCACTTTTGAGCAAAAGGCTGCACACACGCAATTCAAGTTGCTCTGATTGTCATTTAGAGTTACATTATAGGATTATTCAACAACAAGTCAAAATGTGCTCGTGAAAGGCAGAAAACAACACTTTGATAGTTTGATATAACTTGAGAACGAATGCAAAAAACAGTCCACTCTAAGAACAGGCCGCTTGGACACTTTCAGAACAGCTCTTTTAATGACTGAAAACAGCTCTCGAAGAGATTGTCAAAAGAGACTCTGAAAACGAAACGTTGATCACTTTTGAGCAAAAGGCTGCACACACGCAATTCAAGTTGCTCTGATTGTCATTTAGAGTTACATTATAGGATTATTCAACAACAAGTCAAAATGTGCTCGTGAAAGGCAGAAAACAACACTTTGATAGTTTGATATAACTTGAGAACGAATGCAAAAAACAGTCCACTCTCAGAACAGGCCGCTTGGACACTTTCAGAACAGCTCTGTTAATGACTGAAAACAGCTCTCGAAGAGATTGTCAAAAGAGACTCCGAAAACGAAACGTTGATCACTTTTGAGCAAAAGGCTGCACACACGCAATTCAAGTTGCTCTGATTGTCATTTAGAGTTACATTATAGGATTATTCAACAACAAGTCAAAATGTGCTCGTGAAAGGCAGAAAACAACACTTTGATAGTTTGATATAACTTGAGAACGAATGCAAAAATCAGTCCACTCTAAGAACAGGCCGCTTGGACACTTTCAGAACAGCTCTGTTAATGACTGAAAACAGCTCTCAAAGAGATTGTCAAAAGAGACTCTGAAAACGAAACGTTGATCACTTTTGAGCAAAAGGCTGCACACACGCAATTCAAGTTGCTCTGATTGTCATTTAGAGTTACATTATAGGATTATTCAACAACAAGTCACAATGTGCTCGTGAAAGGCAGAAAACAACACTTTGATAGTTTGATATAACTTGAGAACGAATGCAAAAAACAGTCCACTCTAAGAACAGGCCGCTTGGACACTTTCAGAACAGCTCTGTTAATGACTGAAAACAGCTCTCGAAGAGATTGTCAAAAGAGACTCCGAAAACGAAACGTTGATCACTTTTGAGCAAAAGGCTGCACACACAATTCAAGTTGCTCTGATTGTCATTTAGAGTTACATTATAGGATTATTCAACAACAAGTCAAAATGTGCTCGTGAAAGGCAGAAAACAACACTTTGATAGTTTGATATAACTTGAGAACGAATGCAAAAAACAGTCCACTCTAAGAACAGGCCGCTTGGACACTTTCAGAACAGCTCTGTTAATGACTGAAAACAGCTCTCGAAGAGATTGTCAAAAGAGACTCCGAAAACGAAACGTTGATCACTTTTGAGCAAAAGGCTGCACACACGCAATTCAAGTTGCTCTGATTGTCATTTAGAGTTACATTATAGGATTATTCAACAACAAGTCAAAATGTGCTCGTGAAAGGCAGAAAACAACACTTTGATAGTTTGATATAACTTGAGAACGAATGCAAAAAACAGTCCACTCTAAGAACAGGCCGCTTGGACACTTTCAGAACAGCTCTGTTAATGACTGAAAACAGCCCTCGAAGAGATTGTCAAAAGAGACTCCGAAAACGAAACGTTGATCACTTTTGAGCAAAAGGCTGCACACACGCAATTCAAGTTGCTCTGATTGTCATTTAGAGTTACATTATAGGATTATTCAACAACAAGTCAAAATGTGCTCGTGAAAGGCAGAAAACAACACTTTGATAGTTTGATATAACTTGAGAACGAATGCAAAAAACAGTCCACTCTAAGAACAGGCCGCTTGGACACTTTCAGAACAGCTCTGTTAATGACTGAAAACAGCTCTCGAAGAGATTGTCAAAAGAGACTCTGAAAACGAAACGTTGATCACTTTTGAGCAAAAGGCTGCACACACGCAATTCAAGTTGCTCTGATTGTCATTTAGAGTTACATTATAGGATTATTCAACAACAAGTCACAATGTGCTCGTGAAAGGCAGAAAACAACACTTTGATAGTTTGATATAACTTGAGAACGAATGCAAAAAACAGTCCACTCTAAGAACAGGCCGCTTGGACACTTTCAGAACAGCTCTGTTAATGACTGAAAACAGCTCTCGAAGAGATTGTCAAAAGAGACTCCGAAAACGAAACGTTGATCACTTTTGAGCAAAAGGCTGCACACACAATTCAAGTTGCTCTGATTGTCATTTAGAGTTACATTATAGGATTATTCAACAACAAGTCAAAATGTGCTCGTGAAAGGCAGAAAACAACACTTTGATAGTTTGATATAACTTGAGAACGAATGCAAAAAACAGTCCACTCTAAGAACAGGCCGCTTGGACACTTTCAGAACAGCTCTGTTAATGACTGAAAACAGCTCTCGAAGAGATTGTCAAAAGAGACTCCGAAAACGAAACGTTGATCACTTTTGAGCAAAAGGCTGCACACACGCAATTCAAGTTGCTCTGATTGTCATTTAGAGTTACATTATAGGATTATTCAACAACAAGTCAAAATGTGCTCGTGAAAGGCAGAAAACAACACTTTGATAGTTTGATATAACTTGAGAACGAATGCAAAAAACAGTCCACTCTAAGAACAGGCCGCTTGGACACTTTCAGAACAGCTCTGTTAATGACTGAAAACAGCTCTCGAAGAGATTGTCAAAAGAGACTCTGAAAACGAAACGTTGATCACTTTTGAGCAAAAGGCTGCACACACGCAATTCAAGTTGCTCTGATTGTCATTTAGAGTTACATTATAGGATTATTCAACAACAAGTCAAAATGTGCTCGTGAAAGGCAGAAAACAACACTTTGATAGTTTGATATAACTTGAGAACGAATGCAAAAAACAGTCCACTCTAAGAACAGGCCGCTTGGACACTTTCAGAACAGCTCTGTTAATGACTGAAAACAGCTCTCGAAGAGATTGTCAAAAGAGACTCCGAAAACGAAACGTTGATCACTTTTGAGCAAAAGGCTGCACACACGCAATTCAAGTTGCTCTGATTGTCATTTAGAGTTACATTATAGGATTATTCAACAACAAGTCAAAATGTGCTCGTGAAAGGCAGAAAACAACCCTTTGATAGTTTGATATAACTTGAGAACGAATGCAAAAAACAGTCCACTCTAAGAACAGGCCGCTTGGACACTTTCAGAACAGCTCTTTTAATGACTGAAAACAGCTCTCGAAGAGATTGTCAAAAGAGACTCTGAAAACGAAACGTTGATCACTTTTGAGCAAAAGGCTGCACACACGCAATTCAAGTTGCTCTGATTGTCATTTAGAGTTACATTATAGGATTATTCAACAACAAGTCAAAATGTGCTCGTGAAAGGCAGAAAACAACACTTTGATAGTTTGATATAACTTGAGAACGAATGCAAAAAACAGTCCACTCTAAGAACAGGCCGCTTGGACACTTTCAGAACAGCTCTGTTAATGACTGAAAACAGCTCTCGAAGAGATTGTCAAAAGAGACTCCGAAAACGAAACGTTGATCACTTTTGAGCAAAAGGCTGCACACACGCAATTCAAGTTGCTCTGATTGTCATTTAGAGTTACATTATAGGATTATTCAACAACAAGTCAAAATGTGCTCGTGAAAGGCAGAAAACAACACTTTGATAGTTTGATATAACTTGAGAACGAATGCAAAAAACAGTCCACTCTAAGAACAGGCCGCTTGGACACTTTCAGAACAGCTCTGTTAATGACTGAAAACAGCTCTCGAAGAGATTGTCAAAAGAGACTCCGAAAACGAAACGTTGATCACTTTTGAGCAAAAGGCTGCACACACGCAATTCAAGTTGCTCTGATTGTCATTTAGAGTTACATTATAGGATTATTCAACAACAAGTCAAAATGTGCTCGTGAAAGGCAGAAAACAACACTTTGATAGTTTGATATAACTTGAGAACGAATGCAAAAAACAGTCCACTCTAAGAACAGGCCGCTTGGACACTTTCAGAACAGCTCTTTTAATGACTGAAAACAGCTCTCGAAGAGATTGTCAAAAGAGACTCTGAAAACGAAACGTTGATCACTTTTGAGCAAAAGGCTGCACACACGCAATTCAAGTTGCTCTGATTGTCATTTAGAGTTACATTATAGGATTATTCAACAACAAGTCAAAATGTGCTCGTGAAAGGCAGAAAACAACACTTTGATAGTTTGATATAACTTGAGAACGAATGCAAAAAACAGTCCACTCTCAGAACAGGCCGCTTGGACACTTTCAGAACAGCTCTGTTAATGACTGAAAACAGCTCTCGAAGAGATTGTCAAAAGAGACTCCGAAAACGAAACGTTGATCACTTTTGAGCAAAAGGCTGCACACACGCAATTCAAGTTGCTCTGATTGTCATTTAGAGTTACATTATAGGATTATTCAACAACAAGTCAAAATGTGCTCGTGAAAGGCAGAAAACAACACTTTGATAGTTTGATATAACTTGAGAACGAATGCAAAAATCAGTCCACTCTAAGAACAGGCCGCTTGGACACTTTCAGAACAGCTCTGTTAATGACTGAAAACAGCTCTCAAAGAGATTGTCAAAAGAGACTCTGAAAACGAAACGTTGATCACTTTTGAGCAAAAGGCTGCACACACGCAATTCAAGTTGCTCTGATTGTCATTTAGAGTTACATTATAGGATTATTCAACAACAAGTCACAATGTGCTCGTGAAAGGCAGAAAACAACACTTTGATAGTTTGATATAACTTGAGAACGAATGCAAAAAACAGTCCACTCTAAGAACAGGCCGCTTGGACACTTTCAGAACAGCTCTGTTAATGACTGAAAACAGCTCTCGAAGAGATTGTCAAAAGAGACTCCGAAAACGAAACGTTGATCACTTTTGAGCAAAAGGCTGCACACACAATTCAAGTTGCTCTGATTGTCATTTAGAGTTACATTATAGGATTATTCAACAACAAGTCAAAATGTGCTCGTGAAAGGCAGAAAACAACACTTTGATAGTTTGATATAACTTGAGAACGAATGCAAAAAACAGTCCACTCTAAGAACAGGCCGCTTGGACACTTTCAGAACAGCTCTGTTAATGACTGAAAACAGCTCTCGAAGAGATTGTCAAAAGAGACTCCGAAAACGAAACGTTGATCACTTTTGAGCAAAAGGCTGCACACACGCAATTCAAGTTGCTCTGATTGTCATTTAGAGTTACATTATAGGATTATTCAACAACAAGTCAAAATGTGCTCGTGAAAGGCAGAAAACAACACTTTGATAGTTTGATATAACTTGAGAACGAATGCAAAAAACAGTCCACTCTAAGAACAGGCCGCTTGGACACTTTCAGAACAGCTCTGTTAATGACTGAAAACAGCCCTCGAAGAGATTGTCAAAAGAGACTCCGAAAACGAAACGTTGATCACTTTTGAGCAAAAGGCTGCACACACGCAATTCAAGTTGCTCTGATTGTCATTTAGAGTTACATTATAGGATTATTCAACAACAAGTCAAAATGTGCTCGTGAAAGGCAGAAAACAACACTTTGATAGTTTGATATAACTTGAGAACGAATGCAAAAAACAGTCCACTCTAAGAACAGGCCGCTTGGACACTTTCAGAACAGCTCTGTTAATGACTGAAAACAGCTCTCGAAGAGATTGTCAAAAGAGACTCTGAAAACGAAACGTTGATCACTTTTGAGCAAAAGGCTGCACACACGCAATTCAAGTTGCTCTGATTGTCATTTAGAGTTACATTATAGGATTATTCAACAACAAGTCACAATGTGCTCGTGAAAGGCAGAAAACAACACTTTGATAGTTTGATATAACTTGAGAACGAATGCAAAAAACAGTCCACTCTAAGAACAGGCCGCTTGGACACTTTCAGAACAGCTCTGTTAATGACTGAAAACAGCTCTCGAAGAGATTGTCAAAAGAGACTCCGAAAACGAAACGTTGATCACTTTTGAGCAAAAGGCTGCACACACAATTCAAGTTGCTCTGATTGTCATTTAGAGTTACATTATAGGATTATTCAACAACAAGTCAAAATGTGCTCGTGAAAGGCAGAAAACAACACTTTGATAGTTTGATATAACTTGAGAACGAATGCAAAAAACAGTCCACTCTAAGAACAGGCCGCTTGGACACTTTCAGAACAGCTCTGTTAATGACTGAAAACAGCTCTCGAAGAGATTGTCAAAAGAGACTCCGAAAACGAAACGTTGATCACTTTTGAGCAAAAGGCTGCACACACGCAATTCAAGTTGCTCTGATTGTCATTTAGAGTTACATTATAGGATTATTCAACAACAAGTCAAAATGTGCTCGTGAAAGGCAGAAAACAACACTTTGATAGTTTGATATAACTTGAGAACGAATGCAAAAAACAGTCCACTCTAAGAACAGGCCGCTTGGACACTTTCAGAACAGCTCTGTTAATGACTGAAAACAGCTCTCGAAGAGATTGTCAAAAGAGACTCCGAAAACGAAACGTTGATCACTTTTGAGCAAAAGGCTGCACACACGCAATTCAAGTTGCTCTGATTGTCATTTAGAGTTACATTATAGGATTATTCAACAACAAGTCAAAATGTGCTCGTGAAAGGCAGAAAACAACACTTTGATAGTTTGATATAACTTGAGAACGAATGCAAAAAACAGTCCACTCTAAGAACAGGCCGCTTGGACACTTTCAGAACAGCTCTGTTAATGACTGAAAACAGCCCTCGAAGAGATTGTCAAAAGAGACTCCGAAAACGAAACGTTGATCACTTTTGAGCAAAAGGCTGAACACACGCATATCAAGTTGCTCTGATTGTCATTTAGAGTTACATTATAGGATTATTCAACAACAAGTCAAAATGTGCTCGTGAAAGGCAGAAAACAACACTTTGATAGTTTGATATAACTTGAGAACGAATGCAAAAAACAGTCCACTCTAAGAACAGGCCGCTTGGACACTTTCAGAACAGCTCTTTTAATGACTGAAAACAGCTCTCGAAGAGATTGTCAAAAGAGACTCTGAAAACGAAACGTTGATCACTTTTGAGCAAAAGGCTGCACACACGCAATTCAAGTTGCTCTGATTGTCATTTAGAGTTACATTATAGGATTATTCAACAACAAGTCAAAATGTGCTCGTGAAAGGCAGAAAACAACACTTTGATAGTTTGATATAACTTGAGAACGAATGCAAAAAACAGTCCACTCTAAGAACAGGCCGCTTGGACACTTTCAGAACAGCTCTGTTAATGACTGAAAACAGCTCTCGAAGAGATTGTCAAAAGAGACTCCGAAAACGAAACGTTGATCACTTTTGAGCAAAAGGCTGCACACACGCAATTCAAGTTGCTCTGATTGTCATTTAGAGTTACATTATAGGATTATTCAACAACAAGTCAAAATGTGCTCGTGAAAGGCAGAAAACAACACTTTGATAGTTTGATATAACTTGAGAACGAATGCAAAAAACAGTCCACTCTAAGAACAGGCCGCTTGGACACTTTCAGAACAGCTCTGTTAATGACTGAAAACAGCTCTCGAAGAGATTGTCAAAAGAGACTCTGAAAACGAAACGTTGATCACTTTTGTGCAAAAGGCTGCACACACGCAATTCAAGTTGCTCTGATTGTCATTTAGAGTTACATTATAGGATTATTCAACAACAAGTCAAAATGTGCTCGTGAAAGGCAGAAAACAACACTTTGATAGTTTGATATAACTTGAGAACGAATGCAAAAAACAGTCTACTCTAAGAACAGGCCGCTTAGACACTTTCAGAACAGCTCTGTTAATGACTGAAAACAGCTCTCGAAGAGATTGTCAAAAGAGACTCCGAAAACGAAACGTTGATCACTTTTGAGCAAAAGGCTGCACACACGCAATTCAAGTTGCTCTGATTGTCATTTAGAGTTACATTATAGGATTATTCAACAACAAGTCAAAATGTGCTCGTGAAAGGCAGAAAACAACACTTTGATAGTTTGATATAACTTGAGAACGAATGCAAAAAACAGTCCACTCTAAGAACAGGCCGCTTGGACACTTTCAGAACAGCTCTGTTAATGACTGAAAACAGCTCTCGAAGAGATTGTCAAAAGAGACTCTGAAAACGAAACGTTGATCACTTTTGAGCAAAAGGCTGCACACACGCAATTCAAGTTGCTCTGATTGTCATTTAGAGTTACATTATAGGATTATTCAACAACAAGTCAAAATGTGCTCGTGAAAGGCAGAAAACAACACTTTGATAGTTTGATATAACTTGAGAACGAATGCAAAAAACAGTCCACTCTAAGAACAGGCCGCTTGGACACTTTCAGAACAGCTCTGTTAATGACTGAAAACAGCTCTCGAAGAGATTGTCAAAAGAGACTCTGAAAACGAAACGTTGATCACTTTTGAGCAAAAGGCTGCACACACGCAATTCAAGTTGCTCTGATTGTCATTTAGAGTTACATTATAGGATTATTCAACAACAAGTCACAATGTGCTCGTGAAAGGCAGAAAACAACACTTTGATAGTTTGATATAACTTGAGAACGAATGCAAAAAACAGTCCACTCTAAGAACAGGCCGCTTGGACACTTTCAGAACAGCTCTGTTAATGACTGATAACAGCTCTCGAAGAGATTGTCAAAAGAGACTCTGAAAACGAAACGTTGATCACTTTTGAGCAAAAGGCGGCACACACGCAATTCAAGTTGCTCTGATTGTCATTTAGAGTTACATTATAGGATTATTCAACAACAAGTCACAATGTGCTCGTGAAAGGCAGAAAACAACACTTTGATAGTTTGATATAACTTGAGAACGAATGCAAAAAACAGTCCACTCTAAGAACAGGCCGCTTGGACACTTTCAGAACAGCTCTGTTAATGACTGAAAACAGCTCTCGAAGAGATTGTCAAAAGAGACTCCGAAAACGAAACGTAGATCACTTCTGAGCAAAAGGCTGCACACACAATTCAAGTTGCTCTGATTGTCATTTAGAGTTACATTATAGGATTATTCAACAACAAGTCAAAATGTGCTCGTGAAAGGCAGAAAACAACACTTTGATAGTTTGATATAACTTGAGAACGAATGCAAAAAACAGTCCACTCTAAGAACAGGCCGCTTGGACACTTTCAGAACAGCTCTGTTAATGACTGAAAACAGCTCTCGAAGAGATTGTCAAAAGAGACTCCGAAAACGAAACGTTGATCACTTTTGAGCAAAAGGCTGCACACACGCAATTCAAGTTGCTCTGATTGTCATTTAGAGTTACATTATAGGATTATTCAACAACAAGTCAAAATGTGCTCGTGAAAGGCAGAAAACAACACTTTGATAGTTTGATATAACTTGAGAACGAATGCAAAAAACAGTCCACTCTAAGAACAGGCCGCTTGGACACTTTCAGAACAGCTCTGTTAATGACTGAAAACAGCTCTCGAAGAGATTGTCAAAAGAGACTCCGAAAACGAAACGTTGATCACTTTTGAGCAAAAGGCTGCACACACGCAATTCAAGTTGCTCTGATTGTCATTTAGAGTTACATTATAGGATTATTCAACAACAAGTCACAATGTGCTCGTGAAAGGCAGAAAACAACACTTTGATAGTTTGATATAACTTGAGAACGAATGCAAAAAACAGTCCACTCTAAGAACAGGCCGCTTGGACACTTTCAGAACAGCTCTGTTAATGACTGAAAACAGCTCTCGAAGAGATTGTCAAAAGAGACTCCGAAAACGAAACGTTGATCACTTTTGAGCAAAAGGCTGCACACACAATTCAAGTTGCTCTGATTGTCATTTAGAGTTACATTATAGGATTATTCAACAACAAGTCAAAATGTGCTCGTGAAAGGCAGAAAACAACACTTTGATAGTTTGATATAACTTGAGAACGAATGCAAAAAACAGTCCACTCTAAGAACAGGCCGCTTGGACACTTTCAGAACAGCTCTGTTAATGACTGAAAACAGCTCTCGAAGAGATTGTCAAAAGAGACTCCGAAAACGAAACGTTGATCACTTTTGAGCAAAAGGCTGCACACACGCAATTCAAGTTGCTCTGATTGTCATTTAGAGTTACATTATAGGATTATTCAACAACAAGTCAAAATGTGCTCGTGAAAGGCAGAAAACAACACTTTGATAGTTTGATATAACTTGAGAACGAATGCAAAAAACAGTCCACTCTAAGAACAGGCCGCTTGGACACTTTCAGAACAGCTCTGTTAATGACTGAAAACAGCTCTCGAAGAGATTGTCAAAAGAGACTCCGAAAACGAAACGTTGATCACTTTTGAGCAAAAGGCTGCACACACGCAATTCAAGTTGCTCTGATTGTCATTTAGAGTTACATTATAGGATTATTCAACAACAAGTCAAAATGTGCTCGTGAAAGGCAGAAAACAACACTTTGATAGTTTGATATAACTTGAGAACGAATGCAAAAAACAGTCCACTCTAAGAACAGGCCGCTTGGACACTTTCAGAACAGCTCTGTTAATGACTGAAAACAGCTCTCGAAGAGATTGTCAAAAGAGACTCTGAAAACGAAACGTTGATCACTTTTGAGCAAAAGGCTGCACACACGCAATTCAAGTTGCTCTGATTGTCATTTAGAGTTACATTATAGGATTATTCAACAACAAGTCACAATGTGCTCGTGAAAGGCAGAAAACAACACTTTGATAGTTTGATATAACTTGAGAACGAATGCAAAAAACAGTCCACTCTAAGAACAGGCCGCTTGGACACTTTCAGAACAGCTCTGTTAATGACTGATAACAGCTCTCGAAGAGATTGTCAAAAGAGACTCTGAAAACGAAACGTTGATCACTTTTGAGCAAAAGGCTGCACACACGCAATTCAAGTTGCTCTGATTGTCATTTAGAGTTACATTATAGGATTATTCAACAACAAGTCACAATGTGCTCGTGAAAGGCAGAAAACAACACTTTGATAGTTTGATATAACTTGAGAACGAATGCAAAAAACAGTCCACTCTAAGAACAGGCCGCTTGGACACTTTCAGAACAGCTCTGTTAATGACTGAAAACAGCTCTCGAAGAGATTGTCAAAAGAGACTCCGAAAACGAAACGTTGATCACTTTTGAGCAAAAGGCTGCACACACGCAATTCAAGTTGCTCTGATTGTCATTTAGAGTTACATTATAGGATTATTCAACAACAAGTCAAAATGTGCTCGTGAAAGGCAGAAAACAACACTTTGATAGTTTGATATAACTTGAGAACGAATGCAAAAAACAGTCCACTCTAAGAACAGGCCGCTTGGACACTTTCAGAACAGCTCTGTTAATGACTGAAAACAGCTCTCGAAGAGATTGTCAAAAGAGACTCTGAAAACGAAACGTTGATCACTTTTGTGCAAAAGGCTGCACACACGCAATTCAAGTTGCTCTGATTGTCATTTAGAGTTACATTATAGGATTATTCAACAACAAGTCAAAATGTGCTCGTGAAAGGCAGAAAACAACACTTTGATAGTTTGATATAACTTGAGAACGAATGCAAAAAACAGTCTACTCTAAGAACAGGCCGCTTAGACACTTTCAGAACAGCTCTGTTAATGACTGAAAACAGCTCTCGAAGAGATTGTCAAAAGAGACTCCGAAAACGAAACGTTGATCACTTTTGAGCAAAAGGCTACACACACGCAATTCAAGTTGCTCTGATTGTCATTTAGAGTTACATTATAGGATTATTCAACAACAAGTCAAAATGTGCTCGTGAAAGGCAGAAAACAACACTTTGATAGTTTGATATAACTTGAGAACGAATGCAAAAAACAGTCCACTCTAAGAACAGGCCGCTTGGACACTTTCAGAACAGCTCTGTTAATGACTGAAAACAGCTCTCGAAGAGATTGTCAAAAGAGACTCTGAAAACGAAACGTTGATCACTTTTGAGCAAAAGGCTGCACACACGCAATTCAAGTTGCTCTGATTGTCATTTAGAGTTACATTATAGGATTATTCAACAACAAGTCAAAATGTGCTCGTGAAAGGCAGAAAACAACACTTTGATAGTTTGATATAACTTGAGAACGAATGCAAAAAACAGTCCACTCTAAGAACAGGCCGCTTGGACACTTTCAGAACAGCTCTGTTAATGACTGAAAACAGCTCTCGAAGAGATTGTCAAAAGAGACTCTGAAAACGAAACGTTGATCACTTTTGAGCAAAAGGCTGCACACACGCAATTCAAGTTGCTCTGATTGTCATTTAGAGTTACATTATAGGATTATTCAACAACAAGTCACAATGTGCTCGTGAAAGGCAGAAAACAACACTTTGATAGTTTGATATAACTTGAGAACGAATGCAAAAAACAGTCCACTCTAAGAACAGGCCGCTTGGACACTTTCAGAACAGCTCTGTTAATGACTGATAACAGCTCTCGAAGAGATTGTCAAAAGAGACTCTGAAAACGAAACGTTGATCACTTTTGAGCAAAAGGCGGCACACACGCAATTCAAGTTGCTCTGATTGTCATTTAGAGTTACATTATAGGATTATTCAACAACAAGTCACAATGTGCTCGTGAAAGGCAGAAAACAACACTTTGATAGTTTGATATAACTTGAGAACGAATGCAAAAAACAGTCCACTCTAAGAACAGGCCGCTTGGACACTTTCAGAACAGCTCTGTTAATGACTGAAAACAGCTCTCGAAGAGATTGTCAAAAGAGACTCCGAAAACGAAACGTAGATCACTTCTGAGCAAAAGGCTGCACACACAATTCAAGTTGCTCTGATTGTCATTTAGAGTTACATTATAGGATTATTCAACAACAAGTCAAAATGTGCTCGTGAAAGGCAGAAAACAACACTTTGATAGTTTGATATAACTTGAGAACGAATGCAAAAAACAGTCCACTCTAAGAACAGGCCGCTTGGACACTTTCAGAACAGCTCTGTTAATGACTGAAAACAGCTCTCGAAGAGATTGTCAAAAGAGACTCCGAAAACGAAACGTAGATCACTTCTGAGCAAAAGGCTGCACACACAATTCAAGTTGCTCTGATTGTCATTTAGAGTTACATTATAGGATTATTCAACAACAAGTCAAAATGTGCTCGTGAAAGGCAGAAAACAACACTTTGATAGTTTGATATAACTTGAGAACGAATGCAAAAAACAGTCCACTCTAAGAACAGGCCGCTTGGACACTTTCAGAACAGCTCTGTTAATGACTGAAAACAGCTCTCGAAGAGATTGTCAAAAGAGACTCCGAAAACGAAACGTTGATCACTTTTGAGCAAAAGGCTGCACACACGCAATTCAAGTTGCTCTGATTGTCATTTAGAGTTACATTATAGGATTATTCAACAACAAGTCAAAATGTGCTCGTGAAAGGCAGAAAACAACACTTTGATAGTTTGATATAACTTGAGAACGAATGCAAAAAACAGTCCACTCTAAGAACAGGCCGCTTGGACACTTTCAGAACAGCTCTGTTAATGACTGAAAACAGCTCTCGAAGAGATTGTCAAAAGAGACTCCGAAAACGAAACGTTGATCACTTTTGAGCAAAAGGCTGCACACACGCAATTCAAGTTGCTCTGATTGTCATTTAGAGTTACATTATAGGATTATTCAACAACAAGTCACAATGTGCTCGTGAAAGGCAGAAAACAACACTTTGATAGTTTGATATAACTTGAGAACGAATGCAAAAAACAGTCCACTCTAAGAACAGGCCGCTTGGACACTTTCAGAACAGCTCTGTTAATGACTGAAAACAGCTCTCGAAGAGATTGTCAAAAGAGACTCCGAAAACGAAACGTTGATCACTTTTGAGCAAAAGGCTGCACACACAATTCAAGTTGCTCTGATTGTCATTTAGAGTTACATTATAGGATTATTCAACAACAAGTCAAAATGTGCTCGTGAAAGGCAGAAAACAACACTTTGATAGTTTGATATAACTTGAGAACGAATGCAAAAAACAGTCCACTCTAAGAACAGGCCGCTTGGACACTTTCAGAACAGCTCTGTTAATGACTGAAAACAGCTCTCGAAGAGATTGTCAAAAGAGACTCCGAAAACGAAACGTTGATCACTTTTGAGCAAAAGGCTGCACACACGCAATTCAAGTTGCTCTGATTGTCATTTAGAGTTACATTATAGGATTATTCAACAACAAGTCAAAATGTGCTCGTGAAAGGCAGAAAACAACACTTTGATAGTTTGATATAACTTGAGAACGAATGCAAAAAACAGTCCACTCTAAGAACAGGCCGCTTGGACACTTTCAGAACAGCTCTGTTAATGACTGAAAACAGCTCTCGAAGAGATTGTCAAAAGAGACTCCGAAAACGAAACGTTGATCACTTTTGAGCAAAAGGCTGCACACACGCAATTCAAGTTGCTCTGATTGTCATTTAGAGTTACATTATAGGATTATTCAACAACAAGTCAAAATGTGCTCGTGAAAGGCAGAAAACAACACTTTGATAGTTTGATATAACTTGAGAACGAATGCAAAAAACAGTCCACTCTAAGAACAGGCCGCTTGGACACTTTCAGAACAGCTCTGTTAATGACTGAAAACAGCTCTCGAAGAGATTGTCAAAAGAGACTCTGAAAACGAAACGTTGATCACTTTTGTGCAAAAGGCTGCACACACGCAATTCAAGTTGCTCTGATTGTCATTTAGAGTTACATTATAGGATTATTCAACAACAAGTCAAAATGTGCTCGTGAAAGGCAGAAAACAACACTTTGATAGTTTGATATAACTTGAGAACGAATGCAAAAAACAGTCTACTCTAAGAACAGGCCGCTTGGACACTTTCAGAACAGCTCTGTTAATGACTGAAAACAGCTCTCGAAGAGATTGTCAAAAGAGACTCCGAAAACGAAACGTTGATCACTTTTGAGCAAAAGGCTGCACACACGCAATTCAAGTTGCTCTGATTGTCATTTAGAGTTACATTATAGGATTATTCAACAACAAGTCAAAATGTGCTCGTGAAAGGCAGAAAACAACACTTTGATAGTTTGATATAACTTGAGAACGAATGCAAAAAACAGTCCACTCTAAGAACAGGCCGCTTGGACACTTTCAGAACAGCTCTGTTAATGACTGAAAACAGCTCTCGAAGAGATTGTCAAAAGAGACTCTGAAAACGAAACGTTGATCACTTTTGAGCAAAAGGCTGCACACACGCAATTCAAGTTGCTCTGATTGTCATTTAGAGTTACATTATAGGATTATTCAACAACAAGTCACAATGTGCTCGTGAAAGGCAGAAAACAACACTTTGATAGTTTGATATAACTTGAGAACGAATGCAAAAAACAGTCCACTCTAAGAACAGGCCGCTTGGACACTTTCAGAACAGCTCTGTTAATGACTGAAAACAGCTCTCGAAGAGATTGTCAAAAGAGACTCCGAAAACGAAACGTTGATCACTTCTGAGCAAAAGGCTGCACACACAATTCAAGTTGCTCTGATTGTCATTTAGAGTTACATTATAGGATTATTCAACAACAAGTCAAAATGTGCTCGTGAAAGGCAGAAAACAACACTTTGATAGTTTGATATAACTTGAGAACGAATGCAAAAAACAGTCCACTCTAAGAACAGGCCGCTTGGACACTTTCAGAACAGCTCTGTTAATGACTGAAAACAGCTCTCGAAGAGATTGTCAAAAGAGACTCCGAAAACGAAACGTTGATCACTTTTGAGCAAAAGGCTGCACACACGCAATTCAAGTTGCTCTGATTGTCATTTAGAGTTACATTATAGGATTATTCAACAACAAGTCAAAATGTGCTCGTGAAAGGCAGAAAACAACACTTTGATAGTTTGATATAACTTGAGAACGAATGCAAAAAACAGTCCACTCTAAGAACAGGCCGCTTGGACACTTTCAGAACAGCTCTGTTAATGACTGAAAACAGCTCTCGAAGAGATTGTCAAAAGAGACTCCGAAAACGAAACGTTGATCACTTTTGAGCAAAAGGCTGCACACACGCAATTCAAGTTGCTCTGATTGTCATTTAGAGTTACATTATAGGATTATTCAACAACAAGTCAAAATGTGCTCGTGAAAGGCAGAAAACAACACTTTGATAGTTTGATATAACTTGAGAACGAATGCAAAAAACAGTCCACTCTAAGAACAGGCCGCTTGGACACTTTCAGAACAGCTCTGTTAATGACTGAAAACAGCCCTCGAAGAGATTGTCAAAAGAGACTCCGAAAACGAAACGTTGATCACTTTTGAGCAAAAGGCTGAACACACGCATATCAAGTTGCTCTGATTGTCATTTAGAGTTACATTATAGGATTATTCAACAACAAGTCAAAATGTGCTCGTGAAAGGCTGAAAACAACACTTTGATAGTTTGATATAACTTGAGAACGAATGCAAAAAACAGTCCACTCTAAGAACAGGCCGCTTGGACACTTTCAGAACAGCTCTTTTAATGACTGAAAACAGCTCTCGAAGAGATTGTCAAAAGAGACTCTGAAAACGAAACGTTGATCACTTTTGAGCAAAAGGCTGCACACACGCAATTCAAGTTGCTCTGATTGTCATTTAGAGTTACATTATAGGATTATTCAACAACAAGTCAAAATGTGCTCGTGAAAGGCAGAAAACAACACTTTGATAGTTTGATATAACTTGAGAACGAATGCAAAAAACAGTCCACTCTAAGAACAGGCCGCTTGGACACTTTCAGAACAGCTCTGTTAATGACTGAAAACAGCTCTCGAAGAGATTGTCAAAAGAGACTCTGAAAACGAAACGTTGATCACTTTTGAGCAAAAGGCTGCACACACGCAATTCAAGTTGCTCTGATTGTCATTTAGAGTTACATTATAGGATTATTCAACAACAAGTCAAAATGTGCTCGTGAAAGGCAGAAAACAACACTTTGATAGTTTGATATAACTTGAGAACGAATGCAAAAAACAGTCCACTCTAAGAACAGGCCGCTTGGACACTTTCAGAACAGCTCTGTTAATGACTGAAAACAGCTCTCGAAGAGATTGTCAAAAGAGACTCTGAAAACGAAACGTTGATCACTTTTGAGCAAAAGGCTGCACACACGCAATTCAAGTTGCTCTGATTGTCATTTAGAGTTACATTATAGGATTATTCAACAACAAGTCACAATGTGCTCGTGAAAGGCAGAAAACAACACTTTGATAGTTTGATATAACTTGAGAACGAATGCAAAAAACAGTCCACTCTAAGAACAGGCCGCTTGGACACTTTCAGAACAGCTCTGTTAATGACTGAAAACAGCCCTCGAAGAGATTGTCAAAAGAGACTCCGAAAACGAAACGTTGATCACTTTTGAGCAAAAGGCTGAACACACGCATATCAAGTTGCTCTGATTGTCATTTAGAGTTACATTATAGGATTATTCAACAACAAGTCAAAATGTGCTCGTGAAAGGCAGAAAACAACACTTTGATAGTTTGATATAACTTGAGAACGAATGCAAAAAACAGTCCACTCTAAGAACAGGCCGCTTGGACACTTTCAGAACAGCTCTTTTAATGACTGAAAACAGCTCTCGAAGAGATTGTCAAAAGAGACTCTGAAAACGAAACGTTGATCACTTTTGAGCAAAAGGCTGCACACACGCAATTCAAGTTGCTCTGATTGTCATTTAGAGTTACATTATAGGATTATTCAACAACAAGTCAAAATGTGCTCGTGAAAGGCAGAAAACAACACTTTGATAGTTTGATATAACTTGAGAACGAATGCAAAAAACAGTCCACTCTAAGAACAGGCCGCTTGGACACTTTCAGAACAGCTCTGTTAATGACTGAAAACAGCTCTCGAAGAGATTGTCAAAAGAGACTCTGAAAACGAAACGTTGATCACTTTTGAGCAAAAGGCTGCACACACGCAATTCAAGTTGCTCTGATTGTCATTTAGAGTTACATTATAGGATTATTCAACAACAAGTCAAAATGTGCTCGTGAAAGGCAGAAAACAACACTTTGATAGTTTGATATAACTTGAGAACGAATGCAAAAAACAGTCCACTCTAAGAACAGGCCGCTTGGACACTTTCAGAACAGCTCTGTTAATGACTGAAAACAGCTCTCGAAGAGATTGTCAAAAGAGACTCTGAAAACGAAACGTTGATCACTTTTGAGCAAAAGGCTGCACACACGCAATTCAAGTTGCTCTGATTGTCATTTAGAGTTACATTATAGGATTATTCAACAACAAGTCACAATGTGCTCGTGAAAGGCAGAAAACAACACTTTGATAGTTTGATATAACTTGAGAACGAATGCAAAAAACAGTCCACTCTAAGAACAGGCCGCTTGGACACTTTCAGAACAGCTCTGTTAATGACTGATAACAGCTCTCGAAGAGATTGTCAAAAGAGACTCCGAAAACGAAACGTTGATCACTTTTGAGCAAAAGGCTGCACACACGCAATTCAAGTTGCTCTGATTGTCATTTAGAGTTACATTATAGGATTATTCAACAACAAGTCAAAATGTGCTCGTGAAAGGCAGAAAACAACACTTTGATAGTTTGATATAACTTGAGAACGAATGCAAAAAACAGTCCACTCTAAGAACAGGCCGCTTGGACACTTTCAGAACAGCTCTGTTAATGACTGAAAACAGCTCTCGAAGAGATTGTCAAAAGAGACTCTGAAAACGAAACGTTGATCACTTTTGAGCAAAAGGCTGCACACACGCAATTCAAGTTGCTCTGATTGTCATTTAGAGTTACATTATAGGATTATTCAACAACAAGTCACAATGTGCTCGTGAAAGGCAGAAAACAACACTTTGATAGTTTGATATAACTTGAGAACGAATGCAAAAAACAGTCCACTCTAAGAACAGGCCGCTTGGACACTTTCAGAACAGCTCTGTTAATGACTGAAAACAGCTCTCGAAGAGATTGTCAAAAGAGACTCCGAAAACGAAACGTTGATCACTTCTGAGCAAAAGGCTGCACACACAATTCAAGTTGCTCTGATTGTCATTTAGAGTTACATTATAGGATTATTCAACAACAAGTCAAAATGTGCTCGTGAAAGGCAGAAAACAACACTTTGATAGTTTGATATAACTTGAGAACGAATGCAAAAAACAGTCCACTCTAAGAACAGGCCGCTTGGACACTTTCAGAACAGCTCTGTTAATGACTGAAAACAGCTCTCGAAGAGATTGTCAAAAGAGACTCCGAAAACGAAACGTTGATCACTTTTGAGCAAAAGGCTGCACACACGCAATTCAAGTTGCTCTGATTGTCATTTAGAGTTACATTATAGGATTATTCAACAACAAGTCAAAATGTGCTCGTGAAAGGCAGAAAACAACACTTTGATAGTTTGATATAACTTGAGAACGAATGCAAAAAACAGTCCACTCTAAGAACAGGCCGCTTGGACACTTTCAGAACAGCTCTGTTAATGACTGAAAACAGCTCTCGAAGAGATTGTCAAAAGAGACTCCGAAAACGAAACGTTGATCACTTTTGAGCAAAAGGCTGCACACACGCAATTCAAGTTGCTCTGATTGTCATTTAGAGTTACATTATAGGATTATTCAACAACAAGTCAAAATGTGCTCGTGAAAGGCAGAAAACAACACTTTGATAGTTTGATATAACTTGAGAACGAATGCAAAAAACAGTCCACTCTAAGAACAGGCCGCTTGGACACTTTCAGAACAGCTCTGTTAATGACTGAAAACAGCCCTCGAAGAGATTGTCAAAAGAGACTCCGAAAACGAAACGTTGATCACTTTTGAGCAAAAGGCTGAACACACGCATATCAAGTTGCTCTGATTGTCATTTAGAGTTACATTATAGGATTATTCAACAACAAGTCAAAATGTGCTCGTGAAAGGCAGAAAACAACACTTTGATAGTTTGATATAACTTGAGAACGAATGCAAAAAACAGTCCACTCTAAGAACAGGCCGCTTGGACACTTTCAGAACAGCTCTTTTAATGACTGAAAACAGCTCTCGAAGAGATTGTCAAAAGAGACTCTGAAAACGAAACGTTGATCACTTTTGAGCAAAAGGCTGCACACACGCAATTCAAGTTGCTCTGATTGTCATTTAGAGTTACATTATAGGATTATTCAACAACAAGTCAAAATGTGCTCGTGAAAGGCAGAAAACAACACTTTGATAGTTTGATATAACTTGAGAACGAATGCAAAAAACAGTCCACTCTAAGAACAGGCCGCTTGGACACTTTCAGAACAGCTCTGTTAATGACTGAAAACAGCTCTCGAAGAGATTGTCAAAAGAGACTCTGAAAACGAAACGTTGATCACTTTTGAGCAAAAGGCTGCACACACGCAATTCAAGTTGCTCTGATTGTCATTTAGAGTTACATTATAGGATTATTCAACAACAAGTCAAAATGTGCTCGTGAAAGGCAGAAAACAACACTTTGATAGTTTGATATAACTTGAGAACGAATGCAAAAAACAGTCCACTCTAAGAACAGGCCGCTTGGACACTTTCAGAACAGCTCTGTTAATGACTGAAAACAGCTCTCGAAGAGATTGTCAAAAGAGACTCTGAAAACGAAACGTTGATCACTTTTGAGCAAAAGGCTGCACACACGCAATTCAAGTTGCTCTGATTGTCATTTAGAGTTACATTATAGGATTATTCAACAACAAGTCACAATGTGCTCGTGAAAGGCAGAAAACAACACTTTGATAGTTTGATATAACTTGAGAACGAATGCAAAAAACAGTCCACTCTAAGAACAGGCCGCTTGGACACTTTCAGAACAGCTCTGTTAATGACTGAAAACAGCCCTCGAAGAGATTGTCAAAAGAGACTCCGAAAACGAAACGTTGATCACTTTTGAGCAAAAGGCTGAACACACGCATATCAAGTTGCTCTGATTGTCATTTAGAGTTACATTATAGGATTATTCAACAACAAGTCAAAATGTGCTCGTGAAAGGCAGAAAACAACACTTTGATAGTTTGATATAACTTGAGAACGAATGCAAAAAACAGTCCACTCTAAGAACAGGCCGCTTGGACACTTTCAGAACAGCTCTTTTAATGACTGAAAACAGCTCTCGAAGAGATTGTCAAAAGAGACTCTGAAAACGAAACGTTGATCACTTTTGAGCAAAAGGCTGCACACACGCAATTCAAGTTGCTCTGATTGTCATTTAGAGTTACATTATAGGATTATTCAACAACAAGTCAAAATGTGCTCGTGAAAGGCAGAAAACAACACTTTGATAGTTTGATATAACTTGAGAACGAATGCAAAAAACAGTCCACTCTAAGAACAGGCCGCTTGGACACTTTCAGAACAGCTCTGTTAATGACTGAAAACAGCTCTCGAAGAGATTGTCAAAAGAGACTCTGAAAACGAAACGTTGATCACTTTTGAGCAAAAGGCTGCACACACGCAATTCAAGTTGCTCTGATTGTCATTTAGAGTTACATTATAGGATTATTCAACAACAAGTCAAAATGTGCTCGTGAAAGGCAGAAAACAACACTTTGATAGTTTGATATAACTTGAGAACGAATGCAAAAAACAGTCCACTCTAAGAACAGGCCGCTTGGACACTTTCAGAACAGCTCTGTTAATGACTGAAAACAGCTCTCGAAGAGATTGTCAAAAGAGACTCTGAAAACGAAACGTTGATCACTTTTGAGCAAAAGGCTGCACACACGCAATTCAAGTTGCTCTGATTGTCATTTAGAGTTACATTATAGGATTATTCAACAACAAGTCACAATGTGCTCGTGAAAGGCAGAAAACAACACTTTGATAGTTTGATATAACTTGAGAACGAATGCAAAAAACAGTCCACTCTAAGAACAGGCCGCTTGGACACTTTCAGAACAGCTCTGTTAATGACTGATAACAGCTCTCGAAGAGATTGTCAAAAGAGACTCTGAAAACGAAACGTTGATCACTTTTGAGCAAAAGGCGGCACACACGCAATTCAAGTTGCTCTGATTGTCATTTAGAGTTACATTATAGGATTATTCAACAACAAGTCACAATGTGCTCGTGAAAGGCAGAAAACAACACTTTGATAGTTTGATATAACTTGAGAACGAATGCAAAAAACAGTCCACTCTAAGAACAGGCCGCTTGGACACTTTCAGAACAGCTCTGTTAATGACTGAAAACAGCTCTCGAAGAGATTGTCAAAAGAGACTCCGAAAACGAAACGTAGATCACTTCTGAGCAAAAGGCTGCACACACAATTCAAGTTGCTCTGATTGTCATTTAGAGTTACATTATAGGATTATTCAACAACAAGTCAAAATGTGCTCGTGAAAGGCAGAAAACAACACTTTGATAGTTTGATATAACTTGAGAACGAATGCAAAAAACAGTCCACTCTAAGAACAGGCCGCTTGGACACTTTCAGAACAGCTCTGTTAATGACTGAAAACAGCTCTCGAAGAGATTGTCAAAAGAGACTCCGAAATCGAAACGTTGATCACTTTTGAGCAAAAGGCTGCACACACGCAATTCAAGTTGCTCTGATTGTCATTTAGAGTTACATTATAGGATTATTCAACAACAAGTCAAAATGTGCTCGTGAAAGGCAGAAAACAACACTTTGATAGTTTGATATAACTTGAGAACGAATGCAAAAAACAGTCCACTCTAAGAACAGGCCGCTTGGACACTTTCAGAACAGCTCTGTTAATGACTGAAAACAGCTCTCGAAGAGATTGTCAAAAGAGACTCCGAAAACGAAACGTTGATCACTTTTGAGCAAAAGGCTGCACACACGCAATTCAAGTTGCTCTGATTGTCATTTAGAGTTACATTATAGGATTATTCAACAACAAGTCACAATGTGCTCGTGAAAGGCAGAAAACAACACTTTGATAGTTTGATATAACTTGAGAACGAATGCAAAAAACAGTCCACTCTAAGAACAGGCCGCTTGGACACTTTCAGAACAGCTCTGTTAATGACTGAAAACAGCTCTCGAAGAGATTGTCAAAAGAGACTCCGAAAACGAAACGTTGATCACTTTTGAGCAAAAGGCTGCACACACAATTCAAGTTGCTCTGATTGTCATTTAGAGTTACATTATAGGATTATTCAACAACAAGTCAAAATGTGCTCGTGAAAGGCAGAAAACAACACTTTGATAGTTTGATATAACTTGAGAACGAATGCAAAAAACAGTCCACTCTAAGAACAGGCCGCTTGGACACTTTCAGAACAGCTCTGTTAATGACTGAAAACAGCTCTCGAAGAGATTGTCAAAAGAGACTCCGAAAACGAAACGTTGATCACTTTTGAGCAAAAGGCTGCACACACGCAATTCAAGTTGCTCTGATTGTCATTTAGAGTTACATTATAGGATTATTCAACAACAAGTCAAAATGTGCTCGTGAAAGGCAGAAAACAACACTTTGATAGTTTGATATAACTTGAGAACGAATGCAAAAAACAGTCCACTCTAAGAACAGGCCGCTTGGACACTTTCAGAACAGCTCTGTTAATGACTGAAAACAGCTCTCGAAGAGATTGTCAAAAGAGACTCCGAAAACGAAACGTTGATCACTTTTGAGCAAAAGGCTGCACACACGCAATTCAAGTTGCTCTGATTGTCATTTAGAGTTACATTATAGGATTATTCAACAACAAGTCAAAATGTGCTCGTGAAAGGCAGAAAACAACACTTTGATAGTTTGATATAACTTGAGAACGAATGCAAAAAACAGTCCACTCTAAGAACAGGCCGCTTGGACACTTTCAGAACAGCTCTGTTAATGACTGAAAACAGCTCTCGAAGAGATTGTCAAAAGAGACTCTGAAAACGAAACGTTGATCACTTTTGTGCAAAAGGCTGCACACACGCAATTCAAGTTGCTCTGATTGTCATTTAGAGTTACATTATAGGATTATTCAACAACAAGTCAAAATGTGCTCGTGAAAGGCAGAAAACAACACTTTGATAGTTTGATATAACTTGAGAACGAATGCAAAAAACAGTCTACTCTAAGAACAGGCCGCTTGGACACTTTCAGAACAGCTCTGTTAATGACTGAAAACAGCTCTCGAAGAGATTGTCAAAAGAGACTCCGAAAACGAAACGTTGATCACTTTTGAGCAAAAGGCTGCACACACGCAATTCAAGTTGCTCTGATTGTCATTTAGAGTTACATTATAGGATTATTCAACAACAAGTCAAAATGTGCTCGTGAAAGGCAGAAAACAACACTTTGATAGTTTGATATAACTTGAGAACGAATGCAAAAAACAGTCCACTCTAAGAACAGGCCGCTTGGACACTTTCAGAACAGCTCTGTTAATGACTGAAAACAGCTCTCGAAGAGATTGTCAAAAGAGACTCTGAAAACGAAACGTTGATCACTTTTGAGCAAAAGGCTGCACACACGCAATTCAAGTTGCTCTGATTGTCATTTAGAGTTACATTATAGGATTATTCAACAACAAGTCAAAATGTGCTCGTGAAAGGCAGAAAACAACACTTTGATAGTTTGATATAACTTGAGAACGAATGCAAAAAACAGTCCACTCTAAGAACAGGCCGCTTGGACACTTTCAGAACAGCTCTGTTAATGACTGAAAACAGCTCTCGAAGAGATTGTAAAAAGAGACTCTGAAAACGAAACGTTGATCACTTTTGAGCAAAAGGCTGCACACACGCAATTCAAGTTGCTCTGATTGTCATTTAGAGTTACATTATAGGATTATTCAACAACAAGTCACAATGTGCTCGTGAAAGGCAGAAAACAACACTTTGATAGTTTGATATAACTTGAGAACGAATGCAAAAAACAGTCCACTCTAAGAACAGGCCGCTTGGACACTTTCAGAACAGCTCTGTTAATGACTGATAACAGCTCTCGAAGAGATTGTCAAAAGAGACTCTGAAAACGAAACGTTGATCACTTTTGAGCAAAAGGCTGCACACACGCAATTCAAGTTGCTCTGATTGTCATTTAGAGTTACATTATAGGATTATTCAACAACAAGTCACAATGTGCTCGTGAAAGGCAGAAAACAACACTTTGATAGTTTGATATAACTTGAGAACGAATGCAAAAAACAGTCCACTCTAAGAACAGGCCGCTTGGACACTTTCAGAACAGCTCTGTTAATGACTGAAAACAGCTCTCGAAGAGATTGTCAAAAGAGACTCCGAAAACGAAACGTTGATCACTTCTGAGCAAAAGGCTGCACACACAATTCAAGTTGCTCTGATTGTCATTTAGAGTTACATTATAGGATTATTCAACAACAAGTCAAAATGTGCTCGTGAAAGGCAGAAAACAACACTTTGATAGTTTGATATAACTTGAGAACGAATGCAAAAAACAGTCCACTCTAAGAACAGGCCGCTTGGACACTTTCAGAACAGCTCTGTTAATGACTGAAAACAGCTCTCGAAGAGATTGTCAAAAGAGACTCCGAAAACGAAACGTTGATCACTTTTGAGCAAAAGGCTGCACACACGCAATTCAAGTTGCTCTGATTGTCATTTAGAGTTACATTATAGGATTATTCAACAACAAGTCAAAATGTGCTCGTGAAAGGCAGAAAACAACACTTTGATAGTTTGATATAACTTGAGAACGAATGCAAAAAACAGTCCACTCTAAGAACAGGCGCTTGGACACTTTCAGAACAGCTCTGTTAATGACTGAAAACAGCTCTCGAAGAGATTGTCAAAAGAGACTCCGAAAACGAAACGTTGATCACTTTTGAGCAAAAGGCTGCACACACGCAATTCAAGTTGCTCTGATTGTCATTTAGAGTTACATTATAGGATTATTCAACAACAAGTCAAAATGTGCTCGTGAAAGGCAGAAAACAACACTTTGATAGTTTGATATAACTTGAGAACGAATGCAAAAAACAGTCCACTCTAAGAACAGGCCGCTTGGACACTTTCAGAACAGCTCTGTTAATGACTGAAAACAGCTCTCGAAGAGATTGTCAAAAGAGACTCTGAAAACGAAACGTTGATCACTTTTGAGCAAAAGGCTGCACACACGCAATTCAAGTTGCTCTGATTGTCATTTAGAGTTACATTATAGGATTATTCAACAACAAGTCAAAATGTGCTCGTGAAAGGCAGAAAACAACACTTTGATAGTTTGATATAACTTGAGAACGAATGCAAAAAACAGTCCACTCTAAGAACAGGCCGCTTGGACACTTTCAGAACAGCTCTGTTAATGACTGAAAACAGCTCTCGAAGAGATTGTCAAAAGAGACTCTGAAAACGAAACGTTGATCACTTTTGAGCAAAAGGCTGCACACACGCAATTCAAGTTGCTCTGATTGTCATTTAGAGTTACATTATAGGATTATTCAACAACAAGTCACAATGTGCTCGTGAAAGGCAGAAAACAACACTTTGATAGTTTGATATAACTTGAGAACGAATGCAAAAAACAGTCCACTCTAAGAACAGGCCGCTTGGACACTTTCAGAACAGCTCTGTTAATGACTGAAAACAGCTCTCGAAGAGATTGTCAAAAGAGACTCCGAAAACGAAACGTTGATCACTTTTGAGCAAAAGGCTGCACACACGCAATTCAAGTTGCTCTGATTGTCATTTAGAGTCACATTATAGGATTATTCAACAACAAGTCAAAATGTGCTCGTGAAAGGCAGAAAACAACACTTTGATAGTTTGATATAACTTGAGAACGAATGCAAAAAACAGTCCACTCTAAGAACAGGCCGCTTGGACACTTTCAGAACAGCTCTGTTAATGACTGAAAACAGCTCTCGAAGAGATTGTCAAAAGAGACTCTGAAAACGAAACGTTGATCACTTTTGAGCAAAAGGCTGCACACACGCAATTCAAGTTGCTCTGATTGTAATTTAGAGGTACATTATAGGATTATTCAACAACAAGTCACAATGTGCTCGTGAAAGGCAGAAAACAACACTTTGATAGTTTGATATAACTTGAGAACGAATGCAAAAAACAGTCCACTCTAAGAACAGGCCGCTTGGACACTTTCAGAACAGCTCTGTTAATGACTGAAAACAGCTCTCGAAGAGATTGTCAAAAGAGACTCCGAAAACGAAACGTTGATCACTTTTGAGCAAAAGGCTGCACACACGCAATTCAAGTTGCTCTGATTGTCATTTAGAGTTACATTATAGGATTATTCAACAACAAGTCAAAATGTGCTCGTAAAAGGCAGAAAACAACACTTTGATAGTTTGATATAACTTGAGAACGAATGCAAAAAACAGTCCACTCTAAGAACAGGCCGCTTGGACACTTTCAGAACAGCTCTGTTAATGACTGAAAACAGCTCTCGAAGAGATTGTCAAAAGAGACTCTGAAAACGAAACGTTGATCACTTTTGAGCAAAAGGCTGCACACACGCAATTCAAGTTGCTCTGATTGTCATTTAGAGTTACATTATAGGATTATTCAACAACAAGTCAAAATGTGCTCGTGAAAGGCAGAAAACAACACTTTGATAGTTTGATATAACTTGAGAACGAATGCAAAAAACAGTCCACTCTAAGAACAGGCCGCTTGGACACTTTCAGAACAGCTCTGTTAATGACTGAAAACAGCTCTCGAAGAGATTGTCAAAAGAGACTCTGAAAACGAAACGTTGATCACTTTTGTGCAAAAGGCTGCACACACGCAATTCAAGTTGCTCTGATTGTCATTTAGAGTTACATTATAGGATTATTCAACAACAAGTCAAAATGTGCTCGTGAAAGGCAGAAAACAACACTTTGATAGTTTGATATAACTTGAGAACGAATGCAAAAAACAGTCCACTCTAAGAACAGGCCGCTTGGACACTTTCAGAACAGCTCTGTTAATGACTGAAAACAGCTCTCGAAGAGATTGTCAAAAGAGACTCTGAAAACGAAACGTTGATCACTTTTGAGCAAAAGGCTGCACACACGCAATTCAAGTTGCTCTGATTGTCATTTAGAGTTACATTATAGGATTATTCAACAACAAGTCAAAATGTGCTCGTGAAAGGCAGAAAACAACACTTTGATAGTTTGATATAACTTGAGAACGAATGCAAAAAACAGTCCACTCTAAGAACAGGCCGCTTGGACACTTTCAGAACAGCTCTGTTAATGACTGAAAACAGCTCTCGAAGAGATTGTCAAAAGAGACTCTGAAAACGAAACGTTGATCACTTTTGAGCAAAAGGCTGCACACACGCAATTCAAGTTGCTCTGATTGTCATTTAGAGTTACATTATAGGATTATTCAACAACAAGTCAAAATGTGCTCGTGAAAGGCAGAAAACAACACTTTGATAGTTTGATATAACTTGAGAACGAATGCAAAAAACAGTCCACTCTAAGAACAGGCCGCTTGGACACTTTCAGAACAGCTCTGTTAATGACTGAAAACAGCTCTCGAAGAGATTGTAAAAAGAGACTCTGAAAACGAAACGTTGATCACTTTTGAGCAAAAGGCTGCACACACGCAATTCAAGTTGCTCTGATTGTCATTTAGAGTTACATTATAGGATTATTCAACAACAAGTCACAATGTGCTCGTGAAAGGCAGAAAACAACACTTTGATAGTTTGATATAACTTGAGAACGAATGCAAAAAACAGTCCACTCTAAGAACAGGCCGCTTGGACACTTTCAGAACAGCTCTGTTAATGACTGATAACAGCTCTCGAAGAGATTGTCAAAAGAGACTCTGAAAACGAAACGTTGATCACTTTTGAGCAAAAGGCTGCACACACGCAATTCAAGTTGCTCTGATTGTCATTTAGAGTTACATTATAGGATTATTCAACAACAAGTCACAATGTGCTCGTGAAAGGCAGAAAACAACACTTTGATAGTTTGATATAACTTGAGAACGAATGCAAAAAACAGTCCACTCTAAGAACAGGCCGCTTGGACACTTTCAGAACAGCTCTGTTAATGACTGAAAACAGCTCTCGAAGAGATTGTCAAAAGAGACTCCGAAAACGAAACGTTGATCACTTCTGAGCAAAAGGCTGCACACACAATTCAAGTTGCTCTGATTGTCATTTAGAGTTACATTATAGGATTATTCAACAACAAGTCAAAATGTGCTCGTGAAAGGCAGAAAACAACACTTTGATAGTTTGATATAACTTGAGAACGAATGCAAAAAACAGTCCACTCTAAGAACAGGCCGCTTGGACACTTTCAGAACAGCTCTGTTAATGACTGAAAACAGCTCTCGAAGAGATTGTCAAAAGAGACTCCGAAAACGAAACGTTGATCACTTTTGAGCAAAAGGCTGCACACACGCAATTCAAGTTGCTCTGATTGTCATTTAGAGTTACATTATAGGATTATTCAACAACAAGTCAAAATGTGCTCGTGAAAGGCAGAAAACAACACTTTGATAGTTTGATATAACTTGAGAACGAATGCAAAAAACAGTCCACTCTAAGAACAGGCCGCTTGGACACTTTCAGAACAGCTCTGTTAATGACTGAAAACAGCTCTCGAAGAGATTGTCAAAAGAGACTCCGAAAACGAAACGTTGATCACTTTTGAGCAAAAGGCTGCACACACGCAATTCAAGTTGCTCTGATTGTCATTTAGAGTTACATTATAGGATTATTCAACAACAAGTCAAAATGTGCTCGTGAAAGGCAGAAAACAACACTTTGATAGTTTGATATAACTTGAGAACGAATGCAAAAAACAGTCCACTCTAAGAACAGGCCGCTTGGACACTTTCAGAACAGCTCTGTTAATGACTGAAAACAGCCCTCGAAGAGATTGTCAAAAGAGACTCCGAAAACGAAACGTTGATCACTTTTGAGCAAAAGGCTGAACACACGCATATCAAGTTGCTCTGATTGTCATTTAGAGTTACATTATAGGATTATTCAACAACAAGTCAAAATGTGCTCGTGAAAGGCAGAAAACAACACTTTGATAGTTTGATATAACTTGAGAACGAATGCAAAAAACAGTCCACTCTAAGAACAGGCCGCTTGGACACTTTCAGAACAGCTCTTTTAATGACTGAAAACAGCTCTCGAAGAGATTGTCAAAAGAGACTCTGAAAACGAAACGTTGATCACTTTTGAGCAAAAGGCTGCACACACGCAATTCAAGTTGCTCTGATTGTCATTTAGAGTTACATTATAGGATTATTCAACAACAAGTCAAAATGTGCTCGTGAAAGGCAGAAAACAACACTTTGATAGTTTGATATAACTTGAGAACGAATGCAAAAAACAGTCCACTCTAAGAACAGGCCGCTTGGACACTTTCAGAACAGCTCTGTTAATGACTGAAAACAGCTCTCGAAGAGATTGTCAAAAGAGACTCTGAAAACGAAACGTTGATCACTTTTGAGCAAAAGGCTGCACACACGCAATTCAAGTTGCTCTGATTGTCATTTAGAGTTACATTATAGGATTATTCAACAACAAGTCAAAATGTGCTCGTGAAAGGCAGAAAACAACACTTTGATAGTTTGATATAACTTGAGAACGAATGCAAAAAACAGTCCACTCTAAGAACAGGCCGCTTGGACACTTTCAGAACAGCTCTGTTAATGACTGAAAACAGCTCTCGAAGAGATTGTCAAAAGAGACTCTGAAAACGAAACGTTGATCACTTTTGAGCAAAAGGCTGCACACACGCAATTCAAGTTGCTCTGATTGTCATTTAGAGTTACATTATAGGATTATTCAACAACAAGTCACAATGTGCTCGTGAAAGGCAGAAAACAACACTTTGATAGTTTGATATAACTTGAGAACGAATGCAAAAAACAGTCCACTCTAAGAACAGGCCGCTTGGACACTTTCAGAACAGCTCTGTTAATGACTGATAACAGCTCTCGAAGAGATTGTCAAAAGAGACTCTGAAAACGAAACGTTGATCACTTTTGAGCAAAAGGCGGCACACACGCAATTCAAGTTGCTCTGATTGTCATTTAGAGTTACATTATAGGATTATTCAACAACAAGTCACAATGTGCTCGTGAAAGGCAGAAAACAACACTTTGATAGTTTGATATAACTTGAGAACGAATGCAAAAAACAGTCCACTCTAAGAACAGGCCGCTTGGACACTTTCAGAACAGCTCTGTTAATGACTGAAAACAGCTCTCGAAGAGATTGTCAAAAGAGACTCCGAAAACGAAACGTAGATCACTTCTGAGCAAAAGGCTGCACACACAATTCAAGTTGCTCTGATTGTCATTTAGAGTTACATTATAGGATTATTCAACAACAAGTCAAAATGTGCTCGTGAAAGGCAGAAAACAACACTTTGATAGTTTGATATAACTTGAGAACGAATGCAAAAAACAGTCCACTCTAAGAACAGGCCGCTTGGACACTTTCAGAACAGCTCTGTTAATGACTGAAAACAGCTCTCGAAGAGATTGTCAAAAGAGACTCCGAAAACGAAACGTTGATCACTTTTGAGCAAAAGGCTGCACACACAATTCAAGTTGCTCTGATTGTCATTTAGAGTTACATTATAGGATTATTCAACAACAAGTCAAAATGTGCTCGTGAAAGGCAGAAAACAACACTTTGATAGTTTGATATAACTTGAGAACGAATGCAAAAAACAGTCCACTCTAAGAACAGGCCGCTTGGACACTTTCAGAACAGCTCTGTTAATGACTGAAAACAGCTCTCGAAGAGATTGTCAAAAGAGACTCCGAAAACGAAACGTTGATCACTTTTGAGCAAAAGGCTGCACACACGCAATTCAAGTTGCTCTGATTGTCATTTAGAGTTACATTATAGGATTATTCAACAACAAGTCAAAATGTGCTCGTGAAAGGCAGAAAACAACACTTTGATAGTTTGATATAACTTGAGAACGAATGCAAAAAACAGTCCACTCTAAGAACAGGCCGCTTGGACACTTTCAGAACAGCTCTGTTAATGACTGAAAACAGCTCTCGAAGAGATTGTCAAAAGAGACTCTGAAAACGAAACGTTGATCACTTTTGTGCAAAAGGCTGCACACACGCAATTCAAGTTGCTCTGATTGTCATTTAGAGTTACATTATAGGATTATTCAACAACAAGTCAAAATGTGCTCGTGAAAGGCAGAAAACAACACTTTGATAGTTTGATATAACTTGAGAACGAATGCAAAAAACAGTCTACTCTAAGAACAGGCCGCTTGGACACTTTCAGAACAGCTCTGTTAATGACTGAAAACAGCTCTCGAAGAGATTGTCAAAAGAGACTCCGAAAACGAAACGTTGATCACTTTTGAGCAAAAGGCTGCACACACGCAATTCAAGTTGCTCTGATTGTCATTTAGAGTTACATTATAGGATTATTCAACAACAAGTCAAAATGTGCTCGTGAAAGGCAGAAAACAACACTTTGATAGTTTGATATAACTTGAGAACGAATGCAAAAAACAGTCCACTCTAAGAACAGGCCGCTTGGACACTTTCAGAACAGCTCTGTTAATGACTGAAAACAGCTCTCGAAGAGATTGTCAAAAGAGACTCTGAAAACGAAACGTTGATCACTTTTGAGCAAAAGGCTGCACACACGCAATTCAAGTTGCTCTGATTGTCATTTAGAGTTACATTATAGGATTATTCAACAACAAGTCAAAATGTGCTCGTGAAAGGCAGAAAACAACACTTTGATAGTTTGATATAACTTGAGAACGAATGCAAAAAACAGTCCACTCTAAGAACAGGCCGCTTGGACACTTTCAGAACAGCTCTGTTAATGACTGAAAACAGCTCTCGAAGAGATTGTAAAAAGAGACTCTGAAAACGAAACGTTGATCACTTTTGAGCAAAAGGCTGCACACACGCAATTCAAGTTGCTCTGATTGTCATTTAGAGTTACATTATAGGATTATTCAACAACAAGTCACAATGTGCTCGTGAAAGGCAGAAAACAACACTTTGATAGTTTGATATAACTTGAGAACGAATGCAAAAAACAGTCCACTCTAAGAACAGGCCGCTTGGACACTTTCAGAACAGCTCTGTTAATGACTGATAACAGCTCTCGAAGAGATTGTCAAAAGAGACTCTGAAAACGAAACGTTGATCACTTTTGAGCAAAAGGCTGCACACACGCAATTCAAGTTGCTCTGATTGTCATTTAGAGTTACATTATAGGATTATTCAACAACAAGTCACAATGTGCTCGTGAAAGGCAGAAAACAACACTTTGATAGTTTGATATAACTTGAGAACGAATGCAAAAAACAGTCCACTCTAAGAACAGGCCGCTTGGACACTTTCAGAACAGCTCTGTTAATGACTGAAAACAGCTCTCGAAGAGATTGTCAAAAGAGACTCCGAAAACGAAACGTTGATCACTTCTGAGCAAAAGGCTGCACACACAATTCAAGTTGCTCTGATTGTCATTTAGAGTTACATTATAGGATTATTCAACAACAAGTCAAAATGTGCTCGTGAAAGGCAGAAAACAACACTTTGATAGTTTGATATAACTTGAGAACGAATGCAAAAAACAGTCCACTCTAAGAACAGGCCGCTTGGACACTTTCAGAACAGCTCTGTTAATGACTGAAAACAGCTCTCGAAGAGATTGTCAAAAGAGACTCCGAAAACGAAACGTTGATCACTTTTGAGCAAAAGGCTGCACACACGCAATTCAAGTTGCTCTGATTGTCATTTAGAGTTACATTATAGGATTATTCAACAACAAGTCAAAATGTGCTCGTGAAAGGCAGAAAACAACACTTTGATAGTTTGATATAACTTGAGAACGAATGCAAAAAACAGTCCACTCTAAGAACAGGCCGCTTGGACACTTTCAGAACAGCTCTGTTAATGACTGAAAACAGCTCTCGAAGAGATTGTCAAAAGAGACTCCGAAAACGAAACGTTGATCACTTTTGAGCAAAAGGCTGCACACACGCAATTCAAGTTGCTCTGATTGTCATTTAGAGTTACATTATAGGATTATTCAACAACAAGTCAAAATGTGCTCGTGAAAGGCAGAAAACAACACTTTGATAGTTTGATATAACTTGAGAACGAATGCAAAAAACAGTCCACTCTAAGAACAGGCCGCTTGGACACTTTCAGAACAGCTCTGTTAATGACTGAAAACAGCTCTCGAAGAGATTGTCAAAAGAGACTCTGAAAACGAAACGTTGATCACTTTTGAGCAAAAGGCTGCACACACGCAATTCAAGTTGCTCTGATTGTCATTTAGAGTTACATTATAGGATTATTCAACAACAAGTCAAAATGTGCTCGTGAAAGGCAGAAAACAACACTTTGATAGTTTGATATAACTTGAGAACGAATGCAAAAAACAGTCCACTCTAAGAACAGGCCGCTTGGACACTTTCAGAACAGCTCTGTTAATGACTGAAAACAGCTCTCGAAGAGATTGTCAAAAGAGACTCTGAAAACGAAACGTTGATCACTTTTGAGCAAAAGGCTGCACACACGCAATTCAAGTTGCTCTGATTGTCATTTAGAGTTACATTATAGGATTATTCAACAACAAGTCACAATGTGCTCGTGAAAGGCAGAAAACAACACTTTGATAGTTTGATATAACTTGAGAACGAATGCAAAAAACAGTCCACTCTAAGAACAGGCCGCTTGGACACTTTCAGAACAGCTCTGTTAATGACTGAAAACAGCTCTCGAAGAGATTGTCAAAAGAGACTCCGAAAACGAAACGTTGATCACTTTTGAGCAAAAGGCTGCACACACGCAATTCAAGTTGCTCTGATTGTCATTTAGAGTTACATTATAGGATTATTCAACAACAAGTCAAAATGTGCTCGTGAAAGGCAGAAAACAACACTTTGATAGTTTGATATAACTTGAGAACGAATGCAAAAAACAGTCCACTCTAAGAACAGGCCGCTTGGACACTTTCAGAACAGCTCTGTTAATGACTGAAAACAGCTCTCGAAGAGATTGTCAAAAGAGACTCTGAAAACGAAACGTTGATCACTTTTGAGCAAAAGGCTGCACACACGCAATTCAAGTTGCTCTGATTGTAATTTAGAGGTACATTATAGGATTATTCAACAACAAGTCACAATGTGCTCGTGAAAGGCAGAAAACAACACTTTGATAGTTTGATATAACTTGAGAACGAATGCAAAAAACAGTCCACTCTAAGAACAGGCCGCTTGGACACTTTCAGAACAGCTCTGTTAATGACTGAAAACAGCTCTCGAAGAGATTGTCAAAAGAGACTCCGAAAACGAAACGTTGATCACTTTTGAGCAAAAGGCTGCACACACGCAATTCAAGTTGCTCTGATTGTCATTTAGAGTTACATTATAGGATTATTCAACAACAAGTCAAAATGTGCTCGTAAAAGGCAGAAAACAACACTTTGATAGTTTGATATAACTTGAGAACGAATGCAAAAAACAGTCCACTCTAAGAACAGGCCGCTTGGACACTTTCAGAACAGCTCTGTTAATGACTGAAAACAGCTCTCGAAGAGATTGTCAAAAGAGACTCCGAAAACGAAACGTTGATCACTTTTGAGCAAAAGGCTGCACACACGCAATTCAAGTTGCTCTGATTGTCATTTAGAGTTACATTATAGGATTATTCAACAACAAGTCAAAATGTGCTCGTAAAAGGCAGAAAACAACACTTTGATAGTTTGATATAACTTGAGAACGAATGCAAAAAACAGTCCACTCTAAGAACAGGCCGCTTGGACACTTTCAGAACAGCTCTGTTAATGACTGAAAACAGCTCTCGAAGAGATTGTCAAAAGAGACTCTGAAAACGAAACGTTGATCACTTTTGAGCAAAAGGCTGCACACACGCAATTCAAGTTGCTCTGATTGTCATTTAGAGGTACATTATAGGATTATTCAACAACAAGTCACAATGTGCTCGTGAAAGGCAGAAAACAACACTTTGATAGTTTGATATAACTTGAGAACGAATGCAAAAAACAGTCCACTCTAAGAACAGGCCGCTTGGACACTTTCAGAACAGCTCTGTTAATGACTGAAAACAGCTCTCGAAGAGATTGTCAAAAGAGACTCCGAAAACGAAACGTTGATCACTTTTGAGCAAAAGGCTGCACACACGCAATTCAAGTTGCTCTGATTGTCATTTAGAGTTACATTATAGGATTATTCAACAACAAGTCAAAATGTGCTCGTAAAAGGCAGAAAACAACACTTTGATAGTTTGATATAACTTGAGAACGAATGCAAAAAACAGTCCACTCTAAGAACAGGCCGCTTGGACACTTTCAGAACAGCTCTGTTAATGACTGAAAACAGCTCTCGAAGAGATTGTCAAAAGAGACTCTGAAAACGAAACGTTGATCACTTTTGAGCAAAAGGCTGCACACACGCAATTCAAGTTGCTCTGATTGTCATTTAGAGGTACATTATAGGATTATTCAACAACAAGTCACAATGTGCTCGTGAAAGGCAGAAAACAACACTTTGATAGTTTGATATAACTTGAGAACGAATGCAAAAAACAGTCCACTCTAAGAACAGGCCGCTTGGACACTTTCAGAACAGCTCTGTTAATGACTGAAAACAGCTCTCGAAGAGATTGTCAAAAGAGACTCCGAAAACGAAACGTTGATCACTTTTGAGCAAAAGGCTGCACACACGCAATTCAAGTTGCTCTGATTGTCATTTAGAGTTACATTATAGGATTATTCAACAACAAGTCAAAATGTGCTCGTAAAAGGCAGAAAACAACACTTTGATAGTTTGATATAACTTGAGAACGAATGCAAAAAACAGTCCACTCTAAGAACAGGCCGCTTGGACACTTTCAGAACAGCTCTGTTAATGACTGAAAACAGCTCTCGAAGAGATTGTCAAAAGAGACTCCGAAAACGAAACGTTGATCACTTTTGAGCAAAAGGCTGCACACACGCAATTCAAGTTGCTCTGATTGTCATTTAGAGTTACATTATAGGATTATTCAACAACAAGTCAAAATGTGCTCGTGAAAGGCAGAAAACAACACTTTGATAGTTTGATATGACTAGAGAACGAATGCAAAAAACAGTCCACTCTAAGAACAGGCCGCTTGGACACTTTCAGAACAGCTCTGTTAATGACTGAAAACAGCTCTCGAAGAGATTGTCAAAAGAGACTCTGAAAACGAAACGTTGATCACTTTTGAGCAAAAGGCTGCACACACGCAATTCAAGTTGCTCTGATTGTCATATAGAGTTACATTATAGGATTATTCAACAACAAGTCAAAATGTGCTCGTGAAAGGCAGAAAACAACACTTTGATAGTTTGATATAACTTGAGAACGAATGCAAAAAACAGTCCACTCTAAGAACAGGCCGCTTGGACACTTTCAGAACAGCTCTGTTAATGACTGAAAACAGCTCTCGAAGAGATTGTAAAAAGAGACTCTGAAAACGAAACGTTGATCACTTTTGAGCAAAAGGCTGCACACACGCAATTCAAGTTGCTCTGATTGTCATTTAGAGTTACATTATAGGATTATTCAACAACAAGTCACAATGTGCTCGTGAAAGGCAGAAAACAACACTTTGATAGTTTGATATAACTTGAGAACGAATGCAAAAAACAGTCCACTCTAAGAACAGGCCGCTTGGACACTTTCAGAACAGCTCTGTTAATGACTGATAACAGCTCTCGAAGAGATTGTCAAAAGAGACTCTGAAAACGAAACGTTGATCACTTTTGAGCAAAAGGCTGCACACACGCAATTCAAGTTGCTCTGATTGTCATTTAGAGTTACATTATAGGATTATTCAACAACAAGTCACAATGTGCTCGTGAAAGGCAGAAAACAACACTTTGATAGTTTGATATAACTTGAGAACGAATGCAAAAAACAGTCCACTCTAAGAACAGGCCGCTTGGACACTTTCAGAACAGCTCTGTTAATGACTGAAAACAGCTCTCGAAGAGATTGTCAAAAGAGACTCCGAAAACGAAACGTTGATCACTTCTGAGCAAAAGGCTGCACACACAATTCAAGTTGCTCTGATTGTCATTTAGAGTTACATTATAGGATTATTCAACAACAAGTCAAAATGTGCTCGTGAAAGGCAGAAAACAACACTTTGATAGTTTGATATAACTTGAGAACGAATGCAAAAAACAGTCCACTCTAAGAACAGGCCGCTTGGACACTTTCAGAACAGCTCTGTTAATGACTGAAAACAGCTCTCGAAGAGATTGTCAAAAGAGACTCCGAAAACGAAACGTTGATCACTTTTGAGCAAAAGGCTGCACACACGCAATTCAAGTTGCTCTGATTGTCATTTAGAGTTACATTATAGGATTATTCAACAACAAGTCAAAATGTGCTCGTGAAAGGCAGAAAACAACACTTTGATAGTTTGATATAACTTGAGAACGAATGCAAAAAACAGTCCACTCTAAGAACAGGCCGCTTGGACACTTTCAGAACAGCTCTGTTAATGACTGAAAACAGCTCTCGAAGAGATTGTCAAAAGAGACTCCGAAAACGAAACGTTGATCACTTTTGAGCAAAAGGCTGCACACACGCAATTCAAGTTGCTCTGATTGTCATTTAGAGTTACATTATAGGATTATTCAACAACAAGTCAAAATGTGCTCGTGAAAGGCAGAAAACAACACTTTGATAGTTTGATATAACTTGAGAACGAATGCAAAAAACAGTCCACTCTAAGAACAGGCCGCTTGGACACTTTCAGAACAGCTCTGTTAATGACTGAAAACAGCTCTCGAAGAGATTGTCAAAAGAGACTCTGAAAACGAAACGTTGATCACTTTTGAGCAAAAGGCTGCACACACGCAATTCAAGTTGCTCTGATTGTCATTTAGAGTTACATTATAGGATTATTCAACAACAAGTCAAAATGTGCTCGTGAAAGGCAGAAAACAACACTTTGATAGTTTGATATAACTTGAGAACGAATGCAAAAAACAGTCCACTCTAAGAACAGGCCGCTTGGACACTTTCAGAACAGCTCTGTTAATGACTGAAAACAGCTCTCGAAGAGATTGTCAAAAGAGACTCCGAAAACGAAACGTTGATCACTTTTGAGCAAAAGGCTGCACACAGGCAATTCAAGTTGCTCTAATTGTCATTTAGAGTTACATTATAGGATTATTCTTCTGTCACTTCCCAGCTCTTGGACGGCCTGAAGAAGATCGACCAAAGCCTCCTGCCAGGGAAATTCAAGGTGTGGTGTTACCAGTTCACCTTATACCAACGTCTCATGTGGCCCCTGAAGTTGTGTGACATCACTTTAACAACAGTGCTGAAGTTGGACGCAAAAGCCAACAACTACATCCGCAAGTGGCTGGGCCTTCCCCGCTGCCTCACTAATACAGCGCTGTTTGGAAGAACCACACTGAAGCTCCCACTGAAATCCATCAGCCTGGGCTATAAACAGGAGAAAGTGAGACTCGTGTTCGAGCTGAGAGACTCACCCGACCCGTTTGTCCAACACAGCAAGGCCCAGGTTCGCACAGGACGCAAGTGGGATGCCACGCAGGCAGTTGACCAGGCCATCAATCGCTTGAAACACCAGGAGATCGTCGGGGTGCTGCAGCCAGGCAGGACTGGTTTTGGATGGGGATCAGCACCCAAGATGTGGTCCAAGGCAACGAGGAAGGAAAGGAAAGATCTAGTTATCTCCGAAGTCGTAAAGATCGAAGAGGAGTGCTACAAAATCAGAGCCGTGGGCCAACAACAGCAAGGAAGGTGGACAACGTGGGAGGCTGTGATCAACAGAGCCATCACATGGAAGGATATGTGGAGGCTGCCCCAAGCAAGGCTGAGCTTCTCGATCAGGGCCACCTACGACACCCTTCCCAGTTCCCGGAACCTGCACCTCTGGTACGGCACAGAGGAGACCTGCCAACTCTGCAACGCCAACAACCCAAACTTGCGACACATCCTCTCTGGATGCAAGGCGGGACTGACGCAGGGTCGGTACAGATGGCGGCACGACCGGGTGCTGCGCAAACTTGCAGAAATTCTGGAAGCACGCAGACTGGAATCAAACAAGAGCAGCCCAGTCACATCACAGCAGCGGATCCAGTTTGTCCGGCAAGGGGGAGAAAGTCAGGGCAGCAGCACGAAGCAGTGGTCCCTCCTGTCTCCTGGAGGAGAGTGGAACATGAGAGCTGACCTCGATCGACAGCTGAAGTTCCCACACGAGATCACATCAACCTCCCTTCGGCCAGATGTCGTACTCTGGTCTACCCCGATGAGGACAGTCATCATGGTGGAGCTGACCGTTCCATGGGAAGAGGGGATGGAGGCTGCCTTCGAGAGAAAGAAGGAAAAGTACACAGACTTGGCAGCTGCGTGCTCGCAAGCAGGGTGGAGGGCAGTCACCTATCCTGTGGAAGTTGGGTGCAGAGGCTATACAGGAACATCTACACAGCGGCTCCTGAGGTCGCTGGGGATCACAGGATCCAAGCTGAGAAAGGCGCTCAAAGACCTGGCGGAGGAGGCTGAACAAGGGAGCTTCTGGCTCTGGCTCAGAAGAAAGGACAAGGCGTGGGGGAAAGGAGGATCCTAGGGCTGGCTGCAGGGAGTGGCAGGGAGACGTCCCTGTCACTGCTCCACCACCTTGAGATGTTCCGGGATTAAAGGAGCGAAACATCAGTGAAGGGTGGCTCCCGGCTGACGACCCTGCAGTCAGCCCACTGGCACCGTCGGAGGTGCGACAGGCAGCAATGCCCAGCAGGTATACCCACCTGTGCTTTCATCTATTTAATCTGGCTTGCCAGTGACTACTGAGAAAAGAGCAGTTGGCATCCAGGAAAGACTGGTGGGCTGCCAGGGAAGTCTGGCTGGCGGCAGGAAAGACTGCACCGGGGGTGGCGGGGCTAGTTACCCTTTAAACACGTCCTTGTAGCCTTGCTACAGGGACTCCCCAAACTAACTACAAGCAAAATAAGGAAAAAACAACCCGGCGGTCCACCGAGAGGCGGGATGGAAGATGGACCAATCAGGACAGATAACACGGTAACGACTGGAACGGCAACGACTAACGATCAAAGGATCCTGAGAGAATGCAGCTGTGGGTGGTCCAAAGTAACAACCTACTTGGGCCTGCGGATCCACCAGGGGAGGACAAAATGCGGCGGCAGCTATCAGATGCAAACTTGCACTGCGCCAGCAGGTCAGACAAGGAGGAATCAGAGCCAGGTTGAGCACCACAGTGCTACTGATCCCACCATTGCATCCGGTGAGAGAGAGCAAGAACAGCCTCCCCAGCAGGATTTGCAACCACATCTGCACGACCCACAACAGGAGCATCAGAGCAGAACGCCAGGTAGAGAATCCACCAAGGAAACCCCAGAGAAGCCAGACCGGAAACCCAAGATCAAGTGGCCAAAGGCCAGCGACAAGGATTCATGGAGAAGCTTCGACGAAAGCTTACATACCACCCTCCAGAACAGTCTAAGAGGCAGCACAACGTCCAAGCTGAACATCTTCGGCCATATCATCTATGAGGAAGGCAAGGGAAGATTTGGAGAGATGCCTCAGAGGAGGACCGTTCCTAGGCAGAGCGGGAGACGGGAGAGAGAAATCCTCCAGCTGGTAAAGGAGCGGCGACGTTTGCGGAAGGCATGGAGGAGAGCTGAGGAAGAGGAGAAGGAGGGCTTGCAGAACCTCTGGAGTCAGATCAGAACCAGACTCACCCACCTGAGGCGAGCTGAAAGGATCAGGAAACGTAGAAGCAACAAGGAAAAGGCAAGGACGAACTTCTTCCGGGACCCGTTCAAGTACGCCCGGGGTTTGCTTGAGGAGACGAAATCGGGGAAGCTGCAGACCACCGAGCAGGAGCTGGAGGAACACATCAAGGACCAGCTCAGTGACAGCCAAAAGGAGAGTCCCCTTGGTTCCCCAGGGCACGTACCGCTCCCACCCGAGCCCTCTTCTCAGTTTGACACCACTCCCCCCAGATGGTCTGAAGTTAAGCAGGCGGTGGAGCATGCGAGAGCTGCATCTGCACCCGGACCAAATGGCGTCTCCTATAGGGTATACAAGAACTGCCCAATGACCCTGAAGCTTTTGTGGAGACTAATGGGCATTGCCTGGAAAACAGAATCCATCCCTTCAGCATGGAGCAGAGCAGTCACTACCTTCATCCCGAAAGAGAAAGACTCCCATAACATCAGCCAATTCAGAGGCATAGCCTTATTGAATGTGGAGGGGAAGATCTTCTTCTCAGTGATGGCAAAGCGCATGACCAGCTACCTCCTGGCAAACAATTACATCGACACCAGCTGTCAGAAGGCAGGCGTCCCAGGATTTCCTGGCTGCGTGGAGCACTCGGCTATGATCTGGGAACAGATCCAGACAGCGAAGCGGAGCAAATCAGACCTGCACGTCGTTTGGCTGGACCTTGCAAATGCATATGGGTCTGTTCCCCACCAGCTCATCCACTTTGCCCTCAAATTCTTCCACATACCACCGTGCATCCAGAGCCTACTAGCAACCTACTTTAACAACTTCCATGTATGCTACACAACCCAGGAGTTCTCAACGTGTTGGCACCGGCTGGAGAAAGGGATAGCGATGGGTTGTTCGATCTCCCCCATCCTTTTCACAGCAGCGTTTGAGATCATCCTAATCGGCGGAAGACAGATGGTCCGAGGAATCAGATCCCAGTCAGGTCTGCGACTCCCAGCCCTACGGAGCTATATGGATGATGTCACCACACTCCTTCAGACAGCAGCGTGCACAGCGAGACTTCTGAAGAGGTTTGAGGAGCTCCTAACATGGGCCCGGATGAGGATAAAACCAACTAAGTCCCGCAGTCTCTCAATCAGGAAAGGAGTCCGGAATGACAACATCTCTTTCTCAGTGGATGGCGAGAAGATCCCGCTGCTAGTGGACCATCCTGTGCGAAGCCTCGGAAGGCTTTACACGGCTGACCTTTCTGACAAGCACATGGCTTCTTCTGTCACTTCCCAGCTCTTGGACGGCCTGAAGAAGATCGACCAAAGCCTCCTGCCAGGGAAATTCAAGGTGTGGTGTTACCAGTTCACCTTATACCAACGTCTCATGTGGCCCCTGAAGTTGTGTGACATCACTTTAACAACAGTGCTGAAGTTGGACGCAAAAGCCAACAACTACATCCGCAAGTGGCTGGGCCTTCCCCGCTGCCTCACTAATACAGCGCTGTTTGGAAGAACCACACTGAAGCTCCCACTGAAATCCATCAGCCTGGGCTATAAACAGGAGAAAGTGAGACTCGTGTTCGAGCTGAGAGACTCACCCGACCCGTTTGTCCAACACAGCAAGGCCCAGGTTCGCACAGGACGCAAGTGGGATGCCACGCAGGCAGTTGACCAGGCCATCAATCGCTTGAAACACCAGGAGATCGTCGGGGTGCTGCAGCCAGGCAGGACTGGTTTTGGATGGGGATCAGCACCCAAGATGTGGTCCAAGGCAACGAGGAAGGAAAGGAAAGATCTAGTTATCTCCGAAGTCGTAAAGATCGAAGAGGAGTGCTACAAAATCAGAGCCGTGGGCCAACAACAGCAAGGAAGGTGGACAACGTGGGAGGCTGTGATCAACAGAGCCATCACATGGAAGGATATGTGGAGGCTGCCCCAAGCAAGGCTGAGCTTCTCGATCAGGGCCACCTACGACACCCTTCCCAGTTCCCGGAACCTGCACCTCTGGTACGGCACAGAGGAGACCTGCCAACTCTGCAACGCCAACAACCCAAACTTGCGACACATCCTCTCTGGATGCAAGGCGGGACTGACGCAGGGTCGGTACAGATGGCGGCACGACCGGGTGCTGCGCAAACTTGCAGAAATTCTGGAAGCACGCAGACTGGAATCAAACAAGAGCAGCCCAGTCACATCACAGCAGCGGATCCAGTTTGTCCGGCAAGGGGGAGAAAGTCAGGGCAGCAGCACGAAGCAGTGGTCCCTCCTGTCTCCTGGAGGAGAGTGGAACATGAGAGCTGACCTCGATCGACAGCTGAAGTTCCCACACGAGATCACATCAACCTCCCTTCGGCCAGATGTCGTACTCTGGTCTACCCCGATGAGGACAGTCATCATGGTGGAGCTGACCGTTCCATGGGAAGAGGGGATGGAG